>NC_083743.1:19019281-19651781 GCF_033458585.1 Syngnathus typhle
GTGCACGTGTGTGCAAAAATCCAACCTATATCTGCGCGTGGCCCCCTACACGGCAAGGCTCTTCCCATCAGGCCCGCCCCCTCGGACCTTTTATTGAGTTGCCACTAACTTCAGTGGCCACTAGTGTGGTGCAGTACAGAATGGAAAAATGTAATTAGTACAACAAAAATGTGCATATAATGTAGTGAGTGTGTGTCATTTATTGGTGTACCCGGTGCGAGCGATGAAATCTGTGGAGCACATGAGCAAGCAAAACAACTATATACTCATCATCAGTTATCGTGGACCCTACATCTGACTAATCACACTACATTGTCCTCCTCGACCACATCCTCCAATCCGGGAACCGGAGGGACTGGCAGAATGTCGTGCCTGCCCAACTGGGCAGCCTGGAATGTCGGGGGCCTTCCATGATCACCCACTGCACGCTCAACGTTCCTAATGATCAAGTATCTAATACAAGGAACACAGCAACAACCACAAAAGACAAACACCCCCAATATCATCCCACCAGAAACAATTACATTACTGACTACCCCTTTCCACTTCCTGATCCATGTCAGTAAACGAGTTAGACACACCAGAGCATGATTTTAATTAATACGAGTGAAACTCCAATGCGGGAGTCATATTATAGAACAGTAAAAATTAACATCAGAAAATATATTCATACATACAAAAATACACGCAAACAAATGTAAACATTTTTTTTAAATGAACCAAAAATATCACGTCCACGTTGTCAAACAACATTTACAATTTCCCAAAGACTTTGTTTTCTGTTTTTATTCTCTAACTTCAGATAATGAGAAACTCGACTTGTTTTACTCCTCAATTAGTAATGAACAATATCCATCCATCCATCCATCCATCCATCCATTTTCTGAACCGCTTAGTCCCCACGGGGGTCGCGGGCGTGCTGGAGCCTATCCCAGCCGTCATCGGGCAGTAGGCGGGGGACACCCTGAACCGGTTGCCAGCCAATCGCAGGGCACACAGAGACAAACAACCATTTGCACTCGCACTCATACCTAGGGACAATTTGGAGTCTTCAATCGGCCTACCAAGCATGTTTTTGGGATGTGGGAGGAAACCGGAGTGCCCAGAGAAAACCCACGCGGGCCCGGGGAGAACATGCAAACTCCACACAGGGAGGGCCGGAGGTGTCACCCAATAAAATTTGAAATTATGATGGGAATCCAGTCCGCCGATTTCACCAATAATTAAATTTTGAGTTCACCTGACTTGCTGTTTGTTAATTATACAAACCTATACCTGCAGGTTTCACATTGGACGATATAAAAGTTAAAGTTAAAGTCCCAATGATCGTCACACACACATCTGGGTGTGGTGAAATTTGTCCTCTGCATTTAACCCATCCCCATGTGATTTTGATCCATCCCCTGGGGGAGAGGGGAGCAGTGAGCAGCAGCGGTGCCGCGCTCGGGAATCATATGGTGATCTAACCCCCCAATTCCAACCCTTAATGCTGAGTGCCAAGCAGGGAGGCAATGGGTCCCATTTTTATAGTCTTTGGTATGACCCGGCCGGGGTTTGAAACCACAACCTTCCAGTCTCCGGGCGGACACTCTACCACTAGGCCACTGAGCTGGTATATAAGGCAGATGCCGGACTTTCAACCACCCTGGTTGGTAGATACTATTACCGTATCTCTGGGTAGGAAACCAAATGAGTGTCGCTTGCAGAACTAATGGAGTAAATGACCTCCCCTCCAAAACACTTGTTTTCGGGTATAACGACAAATACTCATTCTCAAAATGGATTATTTGATTGTTCAATTGCGTTTCCAAAGAGGAAATTATAAAATCAGTCCCCATGAGTGCAATGAGAGCTCCGGTTGATCATGCCTGTTAGTTCATTGCATCTCTAGGGGTTAAAAAGGACTTGTCGGTACCCCCAATTAGGGTTATTTCTAGGGCCCGTCCCTTATACATATAGTCCAATTGCATCCACCTTCACACGCTCATATAGGCATGGCCAATCCCTCACTGTAACCCCTTTCGTGGCGCGTCTGCCACATTTTCACCCAAATTGGTGGTACCACATGTTTAATTCAACTGGTGTCAGCCAAATTTTATTGTTGTTGTCAGAGGATTTTTCCCTTCCAGTCACTGTGACGTAGATTTTCTGGGTCCTCCTGGACACGGCTGATAATGCTGGATCTGTGACGTCAAAAAACTCAGAGATGACCTTGTTAGCAACCCGGCATGTTATAAAAACGGTATCCTTACTAATCACAATTACAAGTTACAAATTGTAGATGCCAAATCACAAATGGTACAACAATATTTAACCGGTAAATAGTAACAGGGAAAATACCCAATGCACTTTATGCAAAATAAAACCTTATGGAAGAGATTGGTAACCTTTTATACTCAAACAGGCAAATTGGCCTCCTCCCACTGAAAACAAAACAAAAACCAACACCAAATAGTCATATTTTCTTAACAATATCACGTTTTGTTCCCCTTTCTACAAACAAACAAAAACTTCCACTGCTCTGTTTTGTCTAAAGAACCATCATCCTTCAGCCCACTGTCCAAGCCCTTGCCGTTGCAAGGCCATATCTCAGAGATTGCCACAACCCTAAATCTTAAAACTATCGTTGGTCATCTTCGACTTTGGCAAAGTTCTTACTGAGAGTCATGCTATTAAAGCAGACTCTCTCATTCAAAAATTCTCCCACTAAAAATGTTTGCATTCAGAATCCCACAACATCTATAGTGTCAAGCACTTTTATGTGTGGTGAATAAATCACCACCACTTCAACTCTTTGCATATCATGTCCTTGTCCTAGCACAACCAATTACAAAATAAAATAATCCTGACACATAACAACAAACCTGTGTGTCTGACTTCATAAGACCAAGTCGGGTTGTTATGATGCGTCTAATGTGTTGGTGGAGTGCCCAGTGCATGTCACTTCTCACTGTCAACCCTCACCGCTGGCTAGCAGTATGCGAACGGGAGAGCCGAGTGCGTAAGTCTCTCCCTGCCAGTACAAAGCCTCTCTAACAGCAAGCCCTATGTAGTGCCTCCACGCGGCGACACATGGTAACTGGGTACAACACGGACCCAGGCTAAACTACAAGGGACTTGGAGGAGGTTTGGCCCCTAGATGTGCGGCACGCAGGCCCACCGGTGTGTGGACACGCCCTGGTGCCCACGAACCAGCCCCCAACTATGGGTTAAATAGTACCACTGCCCAGTGGCTTACTCGGGAGAGGAATGGGCTAAGGGAGTCAACCCCTACAGAAAATCAATTTCCCCTTGGGTTGGTGTCAGGAAGGGCATCCGGCTGTAAAAAAGTTTTGCTCCAAAAATTTTCTTGGTATAGGACTCTCAACCACGAGATGGCCATGGACTGTCCCCGGTGGAAGAAAGCCATACTGAGAATCCAGTCCAACCCAGCGGCGCCTGGAACACGGACTTTAAACCGATGATGATGATGATGATGACACATAACAACAAACCCATAACCTCCTTTACATATCAGGTCAGCATATTCAAAAATATTACAACACTCTTGCATAACGTATGCCCCATTTTATTTCGACGTTTAATAAATAGAATATCATGCGTAAAAAGTCACCATTTGTTTATTCCGCCCAACAATGCCCTATATTAGAGCACCTTTTCCCTAATGCAACCAAGCTCCTGTAATTTCTCTCTCTAGCAGTCACCCATTGAAGCTACTCATCGCAGCTTTATAATTTAGCAAAAATTGAATATCTACTAACCCACAGTTTGTAGTCATCCCAATTCTTATGTCCGTCAAAAGTTTCAAACTCACAATGATCAAATTTGCTTTTACTCACTCATCAGGAGAGAAAGACATAAGGTGGAGATTAGTGAAGCGGTGTGGTTGGTGGGGGTGGAGGGGGTTGGTAGAAGAAATAGAAATATGCGAATGAATGAACGGGAGAGAAGAAAATTACAAATACTTTGAATACTTTTGAGTAGTATTAGATACATGGACAGTTACCGTTTTTTTCCATGTATAATGCGCAAAATTTAACTAATTTATTGTCCTAAAATCTGGGGTGCGCATTTTACATGGGTAAAATTTTTATGTATTTATTTTTATTTATTTTTATTTTTTAAGAAAATCATGGTACAACAATTTTTGAAGAAAATCTTGTCATGGATGGAGTGTGGAAAGGAGCGGGGCGACCAAGTGCAGCTTGGACCAGGGTTTATTGGAGGAACTCAAAACACAGACTTGGTAAACTAATCGTGATAAATGACTGGAACATCACTCAAATATTGGTGATTCCGTTGAGAGTCTCACATATTTCTTCGCTATCGAGTTTGGTACTGCATGCACAGTGATACTGATCGGCAGAATAACATCCGTTTGTGTAAGGGATTGGACAGTACAGCCAAGTGCGTAGCGATAGAGACTTTATTGTGGGCGGGGGGGTGGTAAGGTGGGAGTAGCTGGAGCTGGCGCTGGATCGGCGATCAGGCTGGGAAGAACAAGCTGTTCTGCGGTATCTTCGATTCTTCATGGACGCCAGTTTGTCGTGGACCGGAGAGCGGCTGGTGGCCGCCCTCAGGCACGTCCGATGGCAGCGTTCGCTCCACTGCCGAACCACCCCCACCTCCCAGTCCAGTACCGGGTTGTGCTGTCGCAGCCAAGGGTGCCCCAGGATGAGCTGCTGTCCTGGGAGGGGAAGAAGAAAAAACTGGATGGTCTCGTGGTGATTGCCGGAGAGCAATACCTTGACTGGTTCTGTCACGAAAGCCACCTCGCGGATCAGACGGCCATCGATGGCGCGTGCGGGAATGGGCGGGCTCAGAGGCAGGAAGTTGATCCCCCACTCGCGTGCCAGGCAACTGTCCATGAGGTTACCCTACGCCCCGGAATCCACCAGGGCAGCCACGTTCCGGTCACCCGCCGCGAGCTGGACATGTGCCTGTAACGTGAATGTACTGGGAGAGCCTGTGCTGGTCGAGCTCAAGCGGATCCCCCGACGCCGCGTGAGCCCCGGCTTTCTGACGGGCACCCCGTCACTCGATGTCCCCCCTCCCAGATCCATGGGCTCGGCGGGTGGTGAGGTTGGCGGGTTTCGCAGGGACCTCCGCTCCCGATCGCGTCGCCGCGTCCGGATCCGCCGGTCTACTCGGGCCGCCAAGTTCATCGCGTCTTTCAGGGTTCGCGGCCGATCGCGGGAAACTAGCTCGTCCTTCATGTACTCCGCGAGACCGTTGAGGAATGTGCTGACGAGCGCCGGCTCGTTCCACCCGCTGCTGCCGGCCAGGGTCTGGAACTTGAGGGCGTAATCTGCGACTGATCGGCTACCTTGACGCAGCGTCGCCAGTCCCTCGGCGGCGTCTTTGGCAGCAGAGCCCAGGTGGAACAGGCAGAGCCATTCCTCCGCGAATGCGTCGAACGCGTCACAAGCCGGGGCCCCCCTCTCATATTCGGCCAGCCCCCACAGCCGCGCCTTGTCCGTGAGGTGGGTTAGGGCGAACCCGACTTTGGCAGCCTCCGATGCAAACGTGACGGGCTGGAGACCAAACATTATACGGCAGTTAGTCACGAACGCCCTCACGTGTTTGGGATCTCCGCTGAATTTTTCGATGTTGCCGAGGCGGGGCTCCGGAACGTCCACGAGCCTCCAGCTGGGGGCGCAGTCACCAACAAACTTGACGGCTTGGGCCATCTCCTGCTGCTGATGCTGTTGCCGTTGGCCCACCTCGATCAGATTCCGGATGTCGGCTGCTAATGGCAGTCTCGGCTCGCTCCAGTCGGGCGAATGCCGTCTCTTCGTTCGCTGGATCCATAATGTTGGTCCGTCTGTACTGTAAGGGATTGGAGAGTACAGCCAAGTGCGTAGCGATAGAGACTTTATTGCGGGCGGGTAAGGTGGGAGTAGCTGGAGCTGGCGCTGGATCGGCGATCAGGCTGGGAAGAACAAGCTGTTCTGCGGTATCTTCGATTCTTTATGGACGCCAGTTTGTCGTGGACCGGAGAGCGAAGCAATATCACGCGACAGACGGACACTCGGGTCTGCGCTGGCGGCGTTGATATAGCGCTGTCCCTGAGCCTGTGGCAGGTGGCGGCGATTCCGCTGATAGGGGGGCGTGGTCCTGTCACAGGTGGCGCCGGTACGTGACAGGTTGTTCCCAAAGATGATCTTTTTTCTGAAATAATTTTACGTTTACGGACTTAAGTAACCCGGCCGGGTCATACCAAAGACTATAAAAATGGGACCCATTGCCTCCCTGCTTGGCACTCAGCCTTAAGGGTTGGAATTGGGGGGTATATCACCAAATGATTCCCGAGCACGGCGCCGCTGCTGTTCACTGCTCCCCTCTCCCCCAGGGGATGGATCAAAATCACACGGGGATGGGTCAAATGCAGAGGACAAATTTCACCACACCCAGATGCGTGTGTGACGACCATTGGGACTTTAAAAAAAAAAAAAAAATTAATAAAAAAATAAATAAAAAAGTCAAAATTTGGCTGCGTATTATACATGGGTACAGGCTTTTTTTCCAGCATCGACATGCCATTTTTAGGGTGCGTATTATACATGGGGGCGCATTATACATGAAAAAAAAAAACGGTAATAGTAACTGTATGTGTATTGGTTCCAATAGGACAAATTAATATTAGAATGTATCAGGTCTTATCAAGAGCTACAGTATATCAGTCCCCAGTGCTTATGTCCCTAGAAAATCCTTAACTGATCACTCACCAGTTCCGCAAAAGATTTGCTGGGTGATGCCACTATGACTCAGTCCAGGTTCATTGATTTCTTATGGGGTTAATAATCTCCTTTATTGACTTTTATTGTCACCAATGGAATCATAACAAATGGAATGATTTTCAAATAAAATACCAACAGCTAGAGGAAATAAAATAAAATACAATTTGTAGACAAAACAAACCAGCCATACGTATCGGCTGAAAGAAAACAGAGAGAAGCACAATTAGTTGGAGGATGTGTGAAAGGGGAGGGGAATGAATAAATAAATTTGTTTCAAACATGTAAACTATACATCAATCAGTCAAATGAAAGAATAAAAATAAGATACAAACAAGGTGAAAATCACTTAGACTATGACTTTGTAGAAATACTAGGTGCAAACAGTATACAATATACTGCACAAAGTGGGCAGAGTTTACTTGTCTAAAAAGGAGTGGGAAGAAGTAGGATTTATTTAATTCCACACCCTATGCAATTTAAGACAGAAATAACAACACAATCTTTAGTTACCTGTGACAGAGTTGTTTCTTTACTATTGTTGTCCGTGACTTTCACATGAACAGAAGATAAAAATGCAATCAAACTATGCCATTTCAATGTGGTTATAGCTCATATGTGTCAATTCTTCAAAGGTTTAAATGGATGGTTCACCCTCCGCAGTGGAGTCCCAGCATCTCTATTAGGGATCTTCAACTCGATTCATGTATGGTTGACTATTTTGCGCTGAAGGCAAAAAATGTGGGTTCGGTGGCTGATAGTATGTATGACCTGCATTATTTTGGGGTTCCCCATATGTCAATGCTGGTAGTGATTTTGGTGGAGGCAGTCCCGGGGTTGTCTGTTGAAATAATGGCAGTGAACTAGCCTGTGATATAAATCTCGGACAGTTTACATACATAACATTGGTAGTTTTTATATGGATTGTAATACACATAAAATTGATTCCTGTTGTTTGACGTTTTACCTCTGCCTTTCCCACAGCCTTGCACACGGCTCCCCTGGCCATTATCGTAAAAAATAGTTACTTTGCCGATCCTCAGTTTGTGACAATTGCAATCTTTTTTCTCAAGTTGTTCCTTCAACACCCGCAGCTGCATGTTTTTTATTTCTCGATCAAGGTCCTCATCCTGTTTATTTTCTTCCTCCTGCCTCTTATCACAGCGGTTTAAAGAATGGCACAAATGCTTTGCCCAGCTCTCCAGAGACAATGAGTCTGGGTCCACAATGCCGTCTAATGCATCCTGTATCTTTTTTGGTTGGGTTTTGTAAATTGCCTGCTTCAACAGAGACTGCAGTGTGCCCGACAACGAATATTCACCCGTCTTAGCCTCCCATAAGGGGCGAACACGTTCAAAATACTTGGCAGGGTTTTCCCCCCTTCTCACACCCTACTTCACCTATAGCCTTGATAGAGGGTACATCAAGTAAAGTGCATCCCACGCACGTTGAGAAATGGGGGAGAAAGGGTGACTGTCCCTCAAATCTGCAGTGTTAGCCTGCCTCTCAAGAACCTGCAAATCTCCTGGTGTCACATGTGCTAAAAGACATATACGTACATCTCCCAGTGCAGCGTTCGTAGGCAGAACCAGTTTACAAAATGCCGCAGCCCATTTTGTTCCTCCTTCCGAAGGAGAGGGCAACTGGCTACGCAACATATTAATTTCAGTCAACGAAAGAGGATTATATTGTCGAGAGATTATTCTGCCCGTCCTATTAGTGGCTTCGACTAACAGGGCTTGGAAATGCCTGTTTTGGTCACCATCTCTTTTCGCATTCATTGCGTACAGGGGTGGGCAAACCTTTTGACTCGCGGGCCGAACTGGGTTCTAAATTTGGACCGGAGGGCCGAACCAGGAGCAGATGGACGTAGTGTTTGTGTGAAGTAATATAAGCGACCTGTAAAGGTCATTGCATAAAAGATTTTGGTCTTTAGTAGGTAGTAAAGCATGGATATTCCAAACAAGTTTTTGGAAAACAAATGCATTTATTAAAATCATTAAAAAAAAAAAATGCACTAAAAAACTGCTATCAGTGATTCTCATAAAATACAACACTGTTATGATGAATAACAGTCTCCATCACTTCAGTGCCTGCAGGTCAGACTAATGAAAGATGTTTGTCTTATGAGATCACATCAAACGGCAAACATTCTGACCAAATATATAATCTTGAAGAATCGGTCAAACCATACATCCAAATAAAGTACCGTTTTTTTCCGTGTATAGTGCGCAAAATTTACCTAATTTATTGTCCTAAAATCTGGGGTGCGTATTATACATGGGTACAAAGAAAAAAAACTTTTTTATTTTTATTTTTTTATTTTTTTTTTAAAGAAAGTCATGGTACAACAAAACCAACAACAGGACTGACCGACAAAGTCGTGGAACAAAAAGACAGGGTGACATTACCAAAGACAGAAACAGAATGACAGTAACACATGCAATGATCCAACGGTGAGCGAGGGGCAGACAGGACTTAATTACAAAACACGTTACATCGATTGAGGTGACACAGGAAGAGAGGGGCGACGCGAACAGAAACTATGGCAACCTAGACACATAGCAAAACTGGGGACGAGACATGACAAATCTCCCCCGAAATAAAACTCACCTTTCTTCTTGTTTGTTGTCAATCGCGCATCGCATTCAGCCATCCTGGCCAACACACTCAGTCAGTAAAATACATAATTGACGACACATCGTTTGATGCGATGGTGCAATCCTTGATGGTGTGTTATTGTCAAATATTGTTTGTTTTTAATCTCCATCGCGGACCGGACGTCATACGGAGGCCGCCATTACAGATGCGCAGAACGGATGCGCAAGACACGTCAGCTATATTAAGAGCGAGAGTTGTTTTCTTCCTATTAGTTTCAATTCACAGTTTAATTAGCAGTTTCAATCAGCAAATAACAAAATGCGTATTACAGGTAAAATTTTATTTCACAACACTTTGCCTTGTTCCTTTGGTCTCTGCTGTTCATCCTAAAACACAAAGGCGCTCTTTAAGCAATGCGACAGTGAGCGCCCGGCGCGCTGCGGTTGCGCGACCGCACCAAATTAAGCTCCCTGCGCAGTGCGCACTGAGGTCCACTTAAATTTTAGAAAGTACATCAGGACTTTAAAAATATCTTCTAAATTTCAGCGACGGCTCTGTCACAATAATGCTACCAGCGCGGTGCAGTTGGGCGGTCGGCGGCGTGCTACGGTTGAGCGTTCTCTCTCGCGCTCTCTCTCTCTCTCGCTCTCGCACACACGCGCACACACGCACACACGCAAACCGGATATCATACGGAGGCTATATAAAGAGTGAGAGTTCAGTTCTCTACCTAAATCCGTATTACAGGTAATATTTTATTTCACAACACTTTGCCTTGTTCCTTTCGTCTCTGCTGTTCACTTCAAACACGCTCCATACGACCGCAATGCTCTTGTATCAGACGCTCGCTCGATCACCTGCTAGTTTGCTGTCTGTCACAATGTACCCTACACAAATCCGAAACATTTGTTGCGGCTCCGAGTCACGACGAGGGGCAAGTTTTGGTTTCCAAGGGTGTTTTTATTCCTCTTCAACGTCTCTCCCATACAGAGCCGCCTCTTTCCCGTGTGCGCACGGAGCGCGGTGGTGCGTTTACGGGCAGTCGGAGAAATCAACGCCAACAAAAAAAATTACATCCAGCCTAGTTAAGACCATACCAAAGACTATAAAAATGGGACCCATTGCCTCCCTGCGTGTGTGACGATCATTGGGACTTAAAAAAAAAAAAAGAAAAAAAAAAATTTCTTTTTTTAAAAAATTCATAAAAATTGGGTGCGTATTATACATGGGTACAAGCTTTTTTCCAGCATCAGCATGCCATTTTTAGGGGTGCGTACTATACATGGGGGCGCACTATACACGGAAAAAAACGGTATTTTATTTCGTGTAGCAACTTGTGTATGTTTTTATCGTTACAGTTCAGTAGTTGAACTCTTGTTTTGTTAAATCTTTATTTATTTACGAAACCCACATCTTTCCTTGTACTTTATTAACGCTACAATATAGTTAGATACTAGATCTGTGGAATAACGACGAGGCTGACGTCAGGGCGCACGCGCAGCGTTGTTGACAAAGGACGAGGAATTTGATCGATGGGTTTAATGATTTAGAGTGACACAGATGGTTTGATAATATTATTGCTTATATAATAGTTACTTGATATAGAAATTTATATATCGTTATATGGGCCTGTGGAATATTTAGAATAGAATAGAATAGAATAGAATAGAATAGAATAGAATAGAATAGAATAGAATAGAATAGAATAGAATAGAATAGAATAGAATAGAATAGAATAGAATAGATCTTTATTTGTCATTGTCACATGTACAACGAAATTTAAAAAGTGCCAACCGATCCGCGCGTGAGATAAAAAATAAATTGAATAAATAGAATAAAAAGATTTAAAAAATACAAGCTAAAACCCACAGAAGAACATACACAGACATAATCATTTACGTTTAGCTGCATTCAATGCGACTACCGCTGTAGGATAAAAACTGTTGGCAAATCTGCTAATTGCTCTGTAGCGTCTGCCTGATGGCAACAGTTCGAAAAGGGAGTGGCCAGGGTGGGAAGTGTCCTTCAGAATGTTCTGTGTTTTTTTGAGACAGCGGGTTCTGTGTAGGTCTTCCAGTGTGGGGAGAGGGCAGCCAATGATCTTCTGCGCTGTGTTGATGACCCCATGGAGTTTTTTCCTCTGAGCAGCAGTGCAGCTGAAGTACCAAACACATATACAGTACGTTAAAGTGCTTTCTATGGAGCAGCGATAGAAGGACACCAGCAGTCTTTGTGTAATGCTGTGCCTCCTCAGCACCCTTAAGAAGTAGCGTCTCTGCTGGGCCTTTTTAAGCAGCTCAGAGGTGTTCACGCCCCAGGTGAAGTCCTCCTTGATGTGGAGACCCAGGTAGCGGAAGGAGGACACCCTCTCCACACAGATTGATGATAAGTGGTGGAATGTCCGTTTTATTTTTCCTCCTAAAATCAATGACCAGTTCTTGGGTTTTAGCCGTCCCTGTAGGCAGACTCATCCCCTTTGAGATGAGCCCCACCACGGTTGTGTCATCCGCAAATTTTACGATGATGTTGCTGGGGTGGGCGGGGGTGCACGCATGTGTGTAGAGCGTGTAAAGCAGTGGGCTCAGTACGCAGCCCTGTGGGGAGCCGGTACCAAGACTGAGAGGTGTGGATGTATGACGGCCCACTCTCACCCTCTGGCTGCGACCCGTCAGTAAGCTCTTAATCCACCTGCAAGTATTATGTGGAAGTCCCAGGCTCTCCTGTGGGGGAGGATGGTGTTAAAAGCAGAGCTAAAGTCCACGAAGAGCATCCGCACATAGCTCCCCGGCTGCTCCAGGTGGGACAGTGCAGCGTGGAGGGCTGTAGCTACTGCGTCCTCTGTGGATCTATTTGCCTTGTAGGCAAACTGGTGGGGGTCAAAACCTCTGAACAGGAGTGCTGTGATGTGACCCCGTACCAGCTTTTCAAAGCACTTCATGACCACCGGGGTGAGTGCGACTGGTCGGTAGTCATTAAGGCTGGTGATGTGGCGTTTCTTGGGCAGGGGGACTATAGTAGAGGATTTTAAACAGGATGGGACGGTGGACTCGGTAAGGGACTGGTCGAAAATCTTTGTGAAGACTCCAGCCAGCTGATTTGCGCAGTCCTTCAGAACACGCCCAGTGACGCCGTCAGGACCCGCAGCCTTCCTCGAGTTGATGGTCCGCAGCGTGCGCCTCACCTCGTGCTCCTTCACTGTGAAGGTGAAGCTGCTGCAGTCTGTGGGATGTGATGTGGCCGCTTCAGGTGGCTCGGACTCGAACCGGGCAAAGAAGGTATTGAGGACCTCTGCCAGTGAGGCGTCCCCTTCAGCAGCTCCGATGGTGGTGCTGTAGTTGGTGAGATGCTGGACTCCCTGCCACACCTGCTTGCTGTTGTTGCTGTCCAGGTGATCCTCAATCCTCTTTTTGTAGGCAAGCTGGGCATCTCTGATGCCTCTCCTCAGGTTGGCTCTGGCTGTGCTGTAGAGAGCCCCGTCCTCAGACCTGAGGGACAGAGCGATGTCCCTCTCCTCCAGCAGCCGAAGGACCTCCCGGGTCATCCAGGGTTTATGGTTGGGGTATATGCGTATAGGTTAGCCCACTGTGACAGTGTCTGTGCAGTGCTTGATAACACAGAACACTGTCTGTGAACACGTTCAAGTCCTGGTGTTCGAAGATGTCCCAGTTAGTCCTGTCGAACCAGTCCTGCAACTGCTGAGAGGCGTCATCAGGCCAGGTTTTAACAGTTTTAGTGATGACAGGAGCTGATCTCCTGATGGTGGTATATGCCGGGATTAATAGCAGTGAGATATGGTCAGACTGGCCCAGGTGAGGTAGCTGTTTTGCCCTGTAGCCTAGCTTAATGTTGGAGTAAACCTTGTCCAGAGTGTCAACTCCTCTAGTGGCACATTTTAACATGCTGGTGGAAACTAGGGAGTGCTGCTTTCAAATCTACATGATTAAACCAGCTTAGTGGCCTAGTGGTAGAGTGTCCGCCCTGAGACTGGAAGGTTGTGGGTTCAAACCCCAGCCGGGTCATACCAAAGACTATAAAAATGGGACCCATTGCCTCCCTGCTTGGCACTCAGCATTAAGGGTTGGAATTGAGGGGTTAGCCAAATGGTTCCCGAGCGCGGCACCGCTGCTGCTCACTGCTGCCCTCTCCCCCAGGGGATGGATTAAAATCACATGGGGATGGGTTAAATGCAGAGGACAAATTTCACCACGCCATGTGTGTGTGACGATCATTGGGACTTTAACTTTTTAACTTTAAAGTCCCCTGCCATGATGTGGACTGCGTCAGGATAACTGCTCAGCTGGCTGCTAATACTGCCATGAAATAGTCCAATAGCTAGCTTAGCATTAGCATCCGGAGGTATGTAAACAACAGTCGTCATGACTACGGTAAATTCACGAGGGAGGTAAAAGAGCCTGCATTTAATAGTCACATACTCCAGGTCCGGGCAGCAGTGATTGTCTACAGTCACCATATTAGTACACCAGTTGTTATTGACGTCCATACAGAGCCCCCCCCCCCTGCTCTTGCCGGAGTTCTCAGTCCTGTCATGACGCTGTGTGGTGTAGCCTGCTAGCTCGACACAGAGTCCGGTATGAGTGGATGAAGCCAGGTTTCGGTGATCAGTACCATGCAGCAGTCCTTCACGGTCTGGTTCGGAGACATCTGTAGCCTTAGTTCATCCATCTTGTTAGCAAGAGACCTGCCGTTGGTAAGAAACAGGCTAGGGAGCGGTGGTTTGAACGGTCGGTTCCGTAGCCTGGTTAGCGCGCCGGCCCTGCAGCCTCGTTTCTGCCTCCTCTCTCTGCGCTGCCTTCGCTTCCTCCCAGCGGGGATGGTGATCCAAGGGGAACCGGGGTGCCTGATCATATCCTCCGGTATGTTTTGCGAGCGGTGAAACGCCGCTGCGACACTCAACTCGCAGCAAACACCTATCCTGAGGAGCTCCTACCGGTTGTAGGTTGTGTATGATCGACATACAGTGGGTACAAACACTAACAAAAAACAAACAATGCGTAGATCGGGAGAGCACTGAGCCGCTGCAACTGCGTGCGCCGCCATCTTGTCCGCCATCATGATCATTCATGATCATTGAAATGCAAGCGCCGTCAGCGGCGCGCACCCATTGTTGACAAAGGACGATTGATGGATTTAATGAATTGGAGTGACACAGATGGTTTTATAAACGTGTTATTTATGTAATCGTTTTTTGAATAACTCTGAATGTTACGTCACGCCCGTTCTCAGCTCTTCGTTTGTGTTTGTCACGTTAGCATACTTATCGTTTAGCCTGTTGCTCGTTCATGTCTGTTCTTGGTGTTGGATTTTGTCTAATACATTTCCCCCAAAATGCAATTTATACTCCGGAGCGACTTATATATGTTTTTTTCACGTTATTGTGCATTTTATGGCTAATGCGACTTATATTCCGGAGCGACTTTTAGTCCGAAAAATACGGTATCTCTTACAGAAGAACACTGTAAACAAAAACCACTTTGTGATCATTAGTATAATGTAAAAAATAACTAGTACTGTTTCTTAGATTCTTAAATGCTCAAACAGTTTTAACTTAAAGTGCTCAAAACTTCCCCCATAGAATTACCAAAAGATTTCCATAAAATAAAAATAACATTAGGGGTTTCTGATTGACTAAATCCGTGTCAGTTTATAAATCAAGCAAGGCTTAATGACGGCTCTCCCAGACCTGGTTCTGAGAGCAGGAGTCTTTGCAGGTGAGACTTGGAGTACCACAGCAGGTGATGTGGCTGCCTGCGTTGGAGCTGGCAATGGTGTTTGCTGCTGCGGTGATGAATCACTGTCTTGTGCAGGTGTGTGCAGAGGTATTAGGTGTTGGCGGCTGCGTCTCACCACCCCCTGAGGTAAATCCAAGAAGTAAGACCTTGGAGTGTTGTGGTGTTGGAGCACAGTTCCAGATACCTTTTCGTTGGTTACCCATTCACGTTGTCCTGGTGACAAGTCACTGAGCGTTTTGGCACGGTGACGCCTGTTGTAGTTTTCAGCATCAGCAAATGCTTTCTCCTTCTCCTTCCGGGTGAACATGACCCTGTCGGGCAATGTAGGGTCCAGCTGAGAGGGAAGAGTCGGCACTGTAGTGCGAAGACGTCGGTCCATGAGGAGTTGCGCTGGACTGTATCCAGTCTGGAGAGGTGTGGCTCTATAAGAGAGTAGAGCAAGGTAAGAGTCCTCTGCCTTTTTTAGGTTTTTCACAGTCTGGACTGCCCTTTCCGCTTCACCATTACTCCGTGGAAATCCTGGGCTGCTTGTGATGTGCGTGAACCCATATGAGGTTGCAAAAGAGATGAAGACTTGTCCAGAAAATTGTGACTCGTTATCCAACATCAGGATCTCTGGGATGCCATGGCGAGCAAAGATGACTTAAGATGCCATGGCGAGCAAAGATGACTTAAGATGAATGATGTCCACTTCCCAGACCCAGCAGTTTTTCTTCGAGAGGAGATCACGGAGCGATTTATCTTTTTCAGCTGGTTGACCATGCCGAGAAAACTCCTTAATTCACTCACATTTGTGGGCTCTGTCATGTCTGTGATGTCCTATGTCTTTCTTGGGTCAGGGCGGATGCCTGCAGCTGTGATGATATGGCCCAGGAAGACAACTTCACTCTTGGAGAGTTCACACTTGTCCACATTCAGTGTGATGCCTGCTTTTTCCAGTCTTCGTAGCACGGCATAAAGTCGAGTGTCGTGCTCTTTCTGGTCCCGCCCCCACACCCACAGATCATCGATGTGACAAACCACACCGTTGAGCCCCTCTGTGATCTCCGCCATCCTGCACTGGAAAAGTTCGGGTGCAGAGGCGATGCCAAATGGAAGGCAGTTAAAATGGAGCCGTCCGAAGTATGTTATGAATGTCGTGTACTTGGCTGACTCCTCCGTTAATGGAATCTGCCAAAAGCCCATCTTGGCATCCAACTTGCTGAACAGTTTTGCTGCAGTAAGTATTTGGCTTTGTTCCACAGATGGGAGAATGTACTTTTCACAGCACCCATACACATTCAAGCCGGTTAAATCCACACACAACCACACCTTTTTTGTGTCCTTTCTGGGCACGACCACCATGCCCGCACATAATCAGTTGGCTCCCGGCTGATGACGTCCAGAGCTCCCATGCGCTGGAGCTCTCTCTTGACTTCACACACCAGAGGTAGTGGAATCCTCCTGGGGTTTTTTACTGAATATGGCACGGCATCTGGCTTGAGCTTGATGGTGTATGGTTGTTGTAGCTTACCCAGACCGCTGCACAATTTGGGCTAACTTGCCTTGAGGGTCTCCTTGTCTATGCTGTCGACTCGGATGAGCAAGCCAAGGGCTTTAATGGCTGGCAACCCAAGAAATGGCGTGCTCAGGTTTTTAACAACATAAACCTTCTCCATGGTCTGCTTGGCTCCTTTCCTCAGCTACAGTCTGGTGAACCCTGCCTGACAAGTCCAGTAGAATCCGTCCTGGACCATACAAGTGCTTTTCTGGCTTTTTGAGAACAGGCTGTTGTGTGTTGGAAAAGATGTTACTAAACTCAGTCTGTGATACAGCAGTAACATTCGCACCAGTATCGAGTTTGATGGTGACATTTTTATCCATTATGGTTATAGCAGCAGTTCATGTGTTGCTGTCTGATGTCACTGAGCCCAGAAATTAGCTTTCTTCCTCTTCCTCCATAGCGTGCACAGCTTTACCTGCACGACACACATGCTGGTAGTGACGTTCTTTTCCACACGTGGCACTTGGCATCGTTGGCAGGGCACACGTGCTTCGGGTGAGGTGTGGCACGGGAGCCTTTTTGAGAACAGGCTGTTGTGTGTTGGAAAAGATGTTACTAAACTCAGTCTGTGATACAGCAGTAACATCCGCACCAGTATCGAGCTTGAAGGTGACATTTTTATCCATTATGGTTATATCAGCAGTTCATGTGTTGCTGTCTGATGTCACTGAGCCCAGAAATTAGCTTTCTTCCTCCATACCGTGCACAGCTTTACCTGCACGACACACACGCTGGTAGTGACGTTTTTTTCCACACATGTGGCACTTGGCATCGTTGGCAGGGCAAACGTGCTTCGGATGAGCTGTGGCACGGGAGCCTTTTTGGTTTATGTTGCTGAGTGGCTTAGCTCCATTACCTTTGAACTTATTGAATCTGGGCTTTTCCTATTGCTGCCAGCCTTTAAATACTCTGTCTACAGAGCAACATCCTTCTGCTTTACACCACTGGCGTCACTCCTCAGTGTGTTTTGCTGCTTTTTAATCATCTCATCATATTGTCTTGCCATGTTAATAGCCTTTCCAAGATTTAAATCTGTCTCCATTTGCATGCATTCTGAAAGTTGTGTGTCAGCCAGTCCAACCACTATCCTGTCCCTCATTAGCTCATCTTGCAATGTCCCATAATTACAGTGTTCAGCTAATTCAAAGTCAAAGTCTGCTTTATTGTCCATTTCTTCACATGTCAAGACATACAAAGAGATTGAAATTGCGTTTCCAACTATCCCACGGTGGAGACAAGACATATTACACCCAATTGGTCCACAGACAAACAAAACATTCAAGTAAACAATACAAAAGTAAAAATAAGAAGGCACATACAATAAATAAATAAGAACAACTTGGTTGAAATGGTGCAATTGTGCAAACAGCAGACAGTCAGTAAAATAGCGCAAAAGTACAAGTGGAGTAGTGCAAGTGGAGTAGTGCAAGGCAGCTATTGTGGCCCAAAAGGCCAGGACGTTATGCAGACGAGGGTGGAGGGGGGAGAGAGTTCAGAATCCTAACAGCCTGGAGTATGAAGCTGTTTGTGAGTCTGGTGGTGCGGGAGCGCAGGCTTCTGTACCTCTTCCCGGAGGGCAGTAGATCAAACAAAGTGTGAGCGGGGTGACTCACATCACTCACATCACTCACAATCGTGGTCTCCTTGCGGGTGAGGTGGGAGATACAGAGCGGTGACAAACGTCTCATTTGTTTCCTGTTTGCACATATTAAAGCGTGCTCGTTCATAAACAATGTTCTTTTTCACTATAAAGAATGAGTGGAAACCATCTCTCACTTCAATGTAGTCACGCAGGTCTGCTTCAGTGAGCTTCAAGCCTCTCAAAACGTCATCTGCTTCATCTCCCATATAGTATATCAAGGTATTCACCTGATTTTCTTCAGAGCTTGCTGTTAAGTTGCTTGCCTGACGGAGTCTCTCATATCTCCTTATCCATTTTGGTCCACTTGTGCGGCTTGGAAAAATCAAAGGGCTCCAGTGGTTGAATGCTAAACGTAGCGCTGGGTGTGTTAGCCATCATGCTAGCTCCTTCCCCACTCTGCTCGTCTTCTCCGTCACTCATTCGTCTTACTCACCCGTCCCGTCTTTTCCCTCCGCGGTGGATGTTTCTTCGTTTGTGTTACTGTTTCACAGCACTTCTGACACCATGTTGTGTAGAAATGAACGCTAATGCAACTTCTTTATTCAGCAACTCTTTATTCCTCTGCTACTCGAGTGTTACTCGAGTGTCACATAGCAGCGCATGGCGCACCACATCGCCCCCACATGTCCACATTATGCAAGACCTCCAATAACACTATATAATATCATAGTATCAACATACTATAATATCACAACCTCCTGGCTGAAGAGGCTGATTTTACTTCATTTCCGTCCGATCGCGCAACCGCAGCATGCTGGACGCATTTTTGTGACAGCGTCGTCGCTGACACTTATAAAATATTCCAAAATTTGAGTGGAACTCCATGCGCAGGAGGCTGATTTTTCCTCATTTCGGTCTGACCGTGTAACAGCAGGGCGCCGGACGCATTATTATAGCAGTGTCGTTGCTGACTATGTTCTATCACATATTCCAAAAATTGAGTTGACCTCTAAGCTGGAGAGGCTGATCTTTCGTCATTTCCGTCCGACCGTGCAACCGCAGCGTGCCGGACACATTATTGTGACAGTGCCGTTGCTGACCCTTAGAAAATATTCCGAAATTGGAGTGGAAGTCCTTGCTCAGGAGGCTGATTTTTTGTCATTTCCGTCTGACCGCGCAACCGCAGCACGCCGGACAAATTATTATGACAGCGCCGTCGCTAGTTTAATATAACTTAGTGCATGAATAAAATTAGTATGAACGGACCCTCATCATAGAAAATGCTAGAAGAAATGCATAAAAGCAACAACGAAAGAGACTGAGAAATTGTGTGTCAAAGTACATATATCTGACACTATTCCAATCCGACACTGAGGAAGACTTCGATGGTTTCAGTGCACAGGAGGCTCTGTGCTGCTGTGTTACTGCCGTGTCTCAGTGACTTTTACCGGTATGTTTTTTTATCCAACCCTACTAGTGCTGTGTTACTTCCATGTTGCTGCCGTGGTACTGTCGCATCACAGGCATTGTTTGGAAAGAAAAGTTAATGTTATTAAAAGTTTGAAAACTCTTCTGTGTACCGTCTTTTTTTGTGGGCACATGTGGCTTATGCAAAAAAACAAAAACATTTTTGCTGATGTGGCATATAATCAGGTGAGGTTTATTGTCCAGAAATCTCGGTACATATTTTATATGTGGTTTCCAACTGAGCTTTTCATTGATGATTGTTCCCAGGAATTTTATATTCTTCACTCTTTCTATGTTGACCCCTTCAATCTGAATATTTATTTGTGTCCAATTTACCGTTTTGGCCCGAATATAAGACAATATTTTTTGCATTGAAATAAGACTGAAAAAGTAGGGGTCGTCTTATATTTGGGGTCTAGACATTGTACTGATTTTCACTTGTGCGCGCAGCGGTAAATTAAAGGTTGCTGGTATCGACTGAGTATGTTGCTGTGATTGTGTGCGTCTTTGACACAAAGTGAGTATATACATTTCATTGTTACTAATGTCCACTGTTGTGCCGTTTGTCCGATCGCGGTTTGCTTCGTGTGCGCGCCGTTTGATTGACAGCTCCGGCGCGCTCATAATCTATTGAGTATAAGATAAGATAAGATAAGATAATCCTTTATTATTCCCTCAATGGGGAAACTCCTATGTTAGCAGCAGTACACTTAACATATACACACACACACACGCATGCGGGGAAGGGGGTAAAAGATTTTAAGAAGTAGAAGGTATATATAATTAAAAAAAATATGGACAGTGTATACAAAATACACAATACACAATATACAGTGGAGATAAAAAAAATATTAGATAAAAAAATAGTGCAAAAAAAAGTGCAAAGAAAGCAGGTAAAAGAGTGTGAGGTAGACAGATATTGCACATAGTGTGATTGCACATATGGTTATTGCACGTTATTGCATGTTATTTTGTCCGTTGGCTACGGTGATCGGCCTGGTTGTACAGTCTGATGGCAGCAGGGAGGAAGGACCTGCGATGCCTCTCGGTGGTGCATCGTGGGTGACGAAGCCGGTCGCTGATGGAGCTCTCCAGGGCTCTGACAGTCTCATGAAGGGGGTGGAAGACATTGTCCATGATGGAGGACAGCTTAGCCACCATCCTCCTCTCCCCCACCACCTCCACCCGGTCCAGACTGCAGCCCAGGACAGCGCCGGCTTTCTTCACCACCTTGTCCAGCCTCTTCCTCTCCGCTGCAGTGATGCCGCTGCTCCAGCAGACCACCCCATAAAAAATGGCGGACGCCACCACAGAGAACTCAGGAGGCCGTCCCTCACTCCGAAGGACCTCAGTCTGCGCAGCAGGTGGAGTCTGCTTTGGCCCTTCTTGTATAGGGCCTGAGTGTTAACAGTCCAGTCCAGTTTATTGTTCAGGTGAACACCCAGGAACTTGTAAGAGTCTGTATGTTGCTGTGATCGTGTGCGTCTTTGACACAAAGTGAGTGTTGTGAATTCTCTTCGGTGGTCAGATGGTCTTCAAAAGCAAGCGGTGGAAAAGTGGCTGACTCGGGGAACGAAAACTTCAGTTCTACACGGCTGATTGGGGAAAGATTTTATTCAACCAATGTCAGAGTGAAGTGTCTCGAGCCCTAGCAAAATGTCGAGTTCCCTTTGTCTTCTCTCGCCCCAAGACTTATACCACCGCGTTTCCCTTCTCTTGGGTGCGCGCACAAGAGGGCTGCTGGGTCACCTCTGACCTCTCAGTCTGCCTCCCCGACTCTACACAGTGTATACATTGTCAGTTGCTAATAGAAACCAGATATGTCTGGTGTCAGTAAGTCTACATTCCTGTACCAAGCCTCAAACAATCTCGCATGAACCTGACCCGAACATGAACTGGTTACCAGTGGAATATACATTGATGATACCAGAATAAAAATATACTACATGAGTATATACATTTAATTGTTACTACTGTCCACTGTTGTGCCGTTTGTCCGATCGCGGTTTTCTTCGTGTGCGTGCCGTTTGATTGACAGCTCTTTTAAGTCTGCCTCGCATCGTACGAGTAGCCATTACGCAGCGGCACGGCGACTAACGGTCGCCAACAAATGTATTTTGTTGTCTCGATTGATGACTTATGTTTGGTGTGTCGCAGAGAGTATTTCATTTATGGTTATTTATTATTGTTTTTTTGCCAATAATTCAGTAATGTAAATAAAACGTTTATATAGGCAAACTACCTTTGAGCAACACGCTCGCTTTTATTGGCATCAAACGTTTACTTCCCGACTCTCTTTCCACAGGCCGTGCCGCCAACATGAATCTCCCCCAGGCTCCCATAATAACCCTGCTATGCGCGCAGGCGCAACCCACATTCTATATACTAGCGAATATGACATCTCCCACTTTTAGCATGTTATTCCCATAACATCTTAAGAATACTTAAACTGAAAGTGCAATAGGATGACCCTATAAAATAAACTCAAATATGAGACGTTCTGGTCTCTACGGCACTGTACTTCTTCAACTATTACAGTCCTATAATAAATCACATTTCAATTCTTTTAGAACCAAATCTGTAAACAGTGAACAATATGAACATGGGCATCCATTATACCATCAACCATTTCAGCAATCACAAACATTTTTCTTTTTTCACGTAACCATACAGTAAATTTTATCCGGACGACGTACAGATCAAGTCTGTTGGCTGACTTACTCAGACGTCCTGATCGTGTCATTGTTTGACCAGATGGTGGTGTTGCCGGTGTTGCCACACTCTGACTGACAGGAACAGTCTCTAACCTGGAGGCTGGGTCAGAGTGTGGGTCTGTCCCAGAGCATTCACCAGGTGCTGCTGAGGTGAGCTGGGTAGCCGGCCAAGGCTGGAGGTGGCAGCGGTTCCGCCTATGCTCCGCTCCCTGCGGTGTCCTGATGACGAAGGACCTCGGGGTAGTGCTCTCGCTGGTGACCACGGCGGGAGAGGTCCAGGTCTTTTCGTGGTCTAACTTTGAGAGAACGGCATCCCCTGGTCGCAGGGCTGGTAGAATTCTAGCCCCATGACGGTGGTTGAAATAGAAAGCCTGTTTTCCTTTCTCCTCTTTGTCCTTTTGTTGAACAGCTGCTTTGCTGGGCCACCTTGAGTTGAGGTTCTTCTCGAGAGTGGGAAGGGTGGTTCGAAGTCCCCTCCCCATTATAAGCTCAGCTGGACTGTAGCCGATAGACGAGCACGGAGTAGACCTGTAGCTCATTAGAGCCAGCCAAGGCTCGTCCTGTTTAAGGATTTTCTTTGCTATCTGTATGGCTCTCTCTGCGTGTCCATTACCTTGTGGGTGATGCGGGCTGGATGTGGAATGTTTTGTCCAGACGCCTCGCCCACTCCTTGAACTCTGCGCTCGAGAATTGCAGTCCGTTATCAGTTAAGGCCTCGTCGGGGATCCCTAATCTCGCCAGGATGGGCTGCAGCTTTTGGATACCTTGTGCTGTGGTAGTTGCGGTCGGGTGGAGAGTCTCAATGAACCTAGAGTAGTAGCCTGATACTACCAGGTAGTTGTGGTGCTGGTACTCACAGAGTTCCATTGTGATCTTCATCCAGGGTCGGTCTGGTAGCGGTGTGGACAGGAGAGGTTCTTTTTGCTGGGTTCTTCTATGCTCACAGCACCCCTCGCACGACACCACCAGCTCTTTTAGCTCAGTAGTGAGATCAGGCCACCACACTGATGACTTAGCTCTATCCCTACAATTTATTATACCCTAGTGTCCTTGATGTATTTTGCCAAGGGTCTCCTTCCTCAGCTGTTTTGGCATGACGATCCTGCTCCCTCTGAGGACGAGTCCATTATGCTCTGACAGTTCTCCTTTCAGGGGAGCATACTCCCTCACCTCAATCGGCACGGCCAGGCCAACCGTTCTTGATGAGTCTGGTGACTGTCAGCAGCTCAGTGTTGGCTGCTGTCGCTGCTCTGATCTCGTCCATATTGCTGGGGGATGCTGGGATTCCCCCCACTACGCTAGCCACATAGCAAGCCACCTCACCTTGTTTCTCAATGTCTCTTTGTGAGCTCGGCAGTGGGCTGCGTGAAAGGGTGTCTGCTACAAACATTGTCTTACCCGGGGCATATTCCCCAACTGCGTTGAATGGCATGAGCCTCATGAGGAGACGTTGGCACCGGAGGGGAACATTGTCGAGGCTGCGAGTGTTTATAAGGGGCACGAGGGGCTTGTGGTCAGTTATTAGCTTAAACTGACCCAGTCCGCTGATGTACCGGTCAAACTTCTCGCATGCCCACACACGCCAGCCAGTCCCTCTTTTTCTATCTGGGCGGAGCGCGTTTCTGCTTCGGTGAGGCGGCTTGAACAGTACGCCACAGGTTTCCACTGCTCGCCATGAAGTTGAAGTAGCACGCATCCTAATCCGTAACTGCTTGCGTCAGCAGACACGGCTGTGGGCTTGCTCACGTCGTAGAAAGCGAGTACCGGTGCTCTTGTCATGTCTCGTCCCCAGTTTTGTGATATATATAGGTGTGTGCTCGCCCCTCCCTTTATATTTAAGTTCTGTTTGTGTACCTCTTGCTGTCGGAGCATTGTGCATGCTGTTGCTGCTGTCATGGAATGCCACGCTGTCCGTCTTGTCTCACGTCGCTGTTCGGTTCCTGTCATTGATTTTTCCAGTAAGTTATGTTAGTTGCCGAGTATGTCTTTTGAGTTTGCTGCAATAAACCCTGGTCCAAGCTGCACTTGATCGCCTCGCTCCATCTCCACACTCCACCCGTGACAGAATGCTCCGACCACTACAGCGACCAGCGCTTGGACCTCCTTCCACCAACAGCTCCCACTGCGACGTCCGATCCACGTCGTCCGACGTCCGAGCATGTTCCAGGGCCATGGCTTGCAGCCGCCATCGGATCTTGCTCCAGCGACGCCGGACTCGTGGCCGCCATCGGAGTTCCTCCCGGCGCCATCGGCTGCAAGAGTCATCAGACTTCGCTGCCGCGACGCCGGACACGTGGCCGCCATTGGACTGCCTCCCGGCGTCATCAGACTCGCGGTCGCCATTGGAATGCTTCTGGCGACAGCAGCTTCGCGGCCGCGTTTGTTCTCCACTGCGGCGACGCCGGAACCGCGGCCGCCACCGGAGTCCTCCCGGCGCCATCGGCTGCGAGAGTCATTGGACTTCACTGCCGCAACGCCGGACCCGCGGCCGCCATCGGAGTGCCTCGCGGCGTCATCAGACTCGCGGTCGCAATCGGGCTCCACCCCAGCATCGCAGGCCCCTTTGACGTCGCCCGACTTCAAGCCAGCTGCACCGGACCCGCGATCGTCCCACTGCTGCGGCACGTGGTGGCTGTTGCTGCTGCCACAGCTCCGCCTTACGAATGCCGCTGATCGCGGTCCGGACTTTCGAGTGCCGCTGATTGCGGCGAGGACGTTTTTGCCGCCTGAGTGCGGGTTTTGCGTGAGTTGTCACCCGAGTGCGGTTCGGTTCCCTTCGTCGCCGCCCGAGTGCGGTTCGGTTCCCCTAGTCGCCGCCCGAGCGCGGTTCTGTCCCCCAAGTCGCCGTCCGAGAGCGGTTCTGTGCCCCAGGTTGCCGCCGTTTGCGGTTCTGCCCCTGAGTGGCCGCCGTTTGCGGTTCTGTTTCCCTGGGTTGCCGCCGAGTGCGGTCCTGTCCCCAAGTCGCCGCCCGAGTGGGGTTCTGTGCCCCAAGTCGCCGTCGTGCGCAGTTCAGGCTATTTCAGAGACCAGTAGGGTCGTCTGGACTGGTGCGCTGCCCCCCGCCCCCCTGCGTGCCACCGTGGGGGGTCGGGTTTTTGGGACGTCGGGAGCCGTCCCTTGTAGGGGGGGTTCTGTCATGTCTCGTCCCCAGTTTTGTGATATGTATAGGTGTGTGCTTGCCCCTCCCTTCCTGTGTGGCCTTGATTAGTGTAATCACACTCACCTGCCTCTTGTTAACTGTGTTGTATTTAAGTTCTGTTTGTGTACCTCTCGCTGTCGGAGCATTGTGCATGCTGTTGCTGCTGTCATGGAATGCCACGCTGTCCGTTTTGCCTCACGTCGCTGTTCGGTTCCTGTCATTGATTTTGCCAGTAAGTTATGTTAGTTGCCGAGTATGTCTTTTGAGTTTCCTGCAATAAACCCTGGTCCAAGCTGCACTTGGTCGCCTCGCTCCATCTCCACACTCCACCTGTGACAGCTCTTCAAAAGCTGTTTGATCCATTCAAAAGCCGTTTGTCGCCACATATTAGCTTTGTGGGCTCGACTGGGGAAACATGCCACGTGACAAGTGTCTTGACCTGAATTAATTGATCGTCGATAATTGTTTTTTTTCTGTGCGGCTTGGCGGCCCGGTACCAAGTGACCCACGGACCGGTACCGGTCCGCGGCCCGGTGGTTGGGGACCACTGCCCCAAGCGACTTGCAACTGTTATTGCAGCAAAAGGTGGCACTACAAAGTATTAGCGCAAGGGGGCCGAATAATATTGCACGCCCCACTTTTCAGTTTTTCATTTGTTATAAAAGTTTAAATTATCCAATAAATTTCGTCCCACTTCCCGATTGTGTCCCACTTGTTCATTCTTGACAAAAAATTAAAATTTTATATCTTTATGTTTGAAGCCTGAAATGTGGCGAAATGTTCAAGGGGGTCGAATACTTTCGCAAGGGCACTGTAGATGTCGACTTTTTAGCTGGGCAGTTCTCTTCTTTACTATGCCACGCTTTCCCGCACTGTCCACATTGTCCTCTATTTCCTCCCTTTTTCCTAAAATGGCGGCCTTTTTCCTGATTCCGCTTGTGGGTGACCTCGCGTATTGTCCCCGCTGCCTTTCCCTGCATGCTGACATGTGAAGCAACTTCTTCCACCTGCCTGACCGTCTCTATGGTCAGCGCTAGTGTCAAGTCCTTGGTCAACTGCAATTTACGGGAAACTTCCTTATCGAGGATTCCCATTACGATCCGGTCACGGATATTCTCATCCTTTGTTATGCCGAAATCACAATGCACAGCAAGGTCGTATAAAGCCCGAATAAAAGTCTCAGGTTTCTCACCCACTGTTTGTACACGCTGAAGGAAGCATGCCTGTTCATGTATTACATTCCGCCGCGGGACAAAGTAGTTGTCAAACTTTGCTAGAACAATTGAAAAATCCTCATCTTCATCTTCTGCAAACACAAACAAACGGTAGACATTATCGGCTTCGCTTCCCATTGCATAGATCAGACTGTCCTATTTGGTCGCAGTTCTGAATCTCACAAAACGCTGCTTCCATTCTACCGGTTTGTCCAAGGAAAAGCTGCTCGGCGGGTGGAACTTTGCCATGGTCCACTTTTACTTCTGACACCATGTAAATAAAACGTTTATAGAGGCAAACTATCTTTGAGCAACACGCTCGTTTTTATTGGCATCAAACGTTTACTTCCCGACTCTCTTTCCACAGGCTGTGCCGCCAACATGCACCTCCCCCAGGCTCCCGTAATAACCCTGCTATGCACGCAGGCGCAACCCACATTCTATATACTACCGTATATGACAAGTAAACTGAACCACGTCTTCCCTCCTGTGTTCTGACCGACACCCGGGGGCGAAAAGAGCATAACCATCCGAGCCAACCCCCTATACTGTCCTCAGGCTCCCCAACAATAGCGGTAGCAGTGTGCATTATTTTATTGCAATGGTTTTCCTTATTCAGATTTGTTTCAAGATTACAGTTATTACAGATATTAAGATGTGATAGACAGTTTTTGCATGATTTGAATGAGGCAAAATAACATGCTTTTTCTCTCTAATATATTGTTATAATAATTTGTTTCAGATGTAATTATTTTGTGTATAAAAATTTCATTTGGTGTTCAAAAAGTATTTTCAAACTTGAGTCTTGAAAAAGAGGGGGTTGTCTTATAAACGGGGTCGTCGTATAATCGGGCCAATACGGTATTTTTCCCAAAATATATTAGTTTTGTTTTATTCAAATTTAAAGATAATTTATCAAGATCATATTCATATCATATCATATCATATATCATCATATTTTTTTAAATTTAAGTAGCTCATTATTGACCTCATCTACTAACTGTTTCATATTGTCCCCAGTGCCTAGAATGTTTGGGTCATCTGCAAATACCTTGTAATACATTGTCTATATCATTAATGTACAACAGAAATAATTTTGGCTTACAATACTAACCCCTGGGGGACCCCACAGGTGATGTTCAAACGTGATGAGGAAGTATCCCCCAACTTTAGAAACTGTTTTCAATTGCTTAAGAAGCTTTTCACCCAGTTTACAACTATCCTCTAATTCCATATGGTTCCAGTTTATTGACTAAAATATTGTGATCTATTGTATCAAAAGCTTCTTTTAAATCTATAAATATTCCAAGTGTATATTTTTTCTGGTCTATACAATGAGTGATTACTTCAGTCAATTCCATTAAGGCATGTGATGTTGATCTTTGTGCCCTAAACCCATATTGACTTTCTGCAAGTTACTTGTGCTTATCAATGAATCTGTCCAATCGTTCATTGAAAGGTTTCTCTAAGATCATAGGGAATTGTGAAAGTAACGTAATTTTCGGACTATAAGTTGCACCGGAGTATAAGTCTCACCAGCCATAAAATGCCCCAAAATGTGAAAAAAAAAACATATATAAGTCGCTCCGGAGTATAAGTCGCATTTTGGGGGGCAATTTATTCGACAAAATCCAACACCAAGAATAGTCATGAATGAGCAACAACAGGCTAAACGATAGGTATGCTAACGTGACATAAACACAAACGAAGAGCTGAGAACGGGCCTTACGTAACATTCAGTTATTTAACAAAAACTATTACATAAATAACACGTTTATAAAACCATCTGTGTCACTCCAATTCATTAAATCCATCGATCGTCCTTTGTCAACAATGCCACATGCCCATACAACGATATATAAACTATATTTTGAATAACTATCACATAAACAACAATATTATCAAACCATTTGTGTCACTCCAAATCATTAAATCCATCAATCAAATTTCTCGTCTTTGATCGATTGTCCTTTGTCAATGCCGTGTGCCGCGCCGAAGTTCAAATTATTCCACAGGCCCATACAACGATATATAAACTATATTTTAAATAACTATCACATAAACAACATTATCAAACCATTTGTGTCACTCCAAATCATTAAATCCATCGATCAAATTTCTCGTCTCTTATCATCTCCTTTGTCAATGCCGTGTGGCGCGCCGAAGTTCAAATTATTCCACAGGCCCATACAACGATATATAAACTATATTTTAAATAACTATCACATTAACAACAATATTATCAAACCATTTGTGTCACTCCAAATCACTAAACCCATCGATCAAATCTCTCATCCTTTATGTCAACGCCACGCGTGAGCAGCTGACGTCAGCCTCGTGAGTCAGTTGCGACTCCTTTTATTCCACTGATGTAGTATATAAATATATTGTAGCGTTAACAAGTACAAGGGAAGACGTGGGTTTGGTAAACTGCCCTTTATTTAACAAAACAAGAGTTCAACGAGCCAACAACTATGAACTGTAACGATAAAAACATATAGAAGTTGCTACATGAAATAAAATATATATCAAATAACTATCACAAAAATAACAATTTTTTCCAAACCTTCTGCGTCACTCCTATTCATTAAATCCTTCAAACTCTTCGTCCTCCGTGTCACTTTCAAACAAAGCCGCGACTGATGCCGGTAGACGAAGGGCCCCTTCGTCATCTCCGTCGCTGACGTCAGACTCCTCGTTAGTTTCAGTTGGAATTATTCATAGTACACAATATGCTGCAAGTAAACAACACAAAAAATAAAAACAAGAAGGCACAAACAATGAATAAATAAGAGTGATGAATAAATAATAAATAAACAAATAACAATAAATATAAGAGGAGCAAAAACGGAGCAAGTGTGCATACAGTGGACTTGAATATGGCGCCAAGTACCATATGGTACACAAAAAAAGTAAAGTGTTAATTACTTTATTTGATTTTTTCTCTCTATTTTTCACGTTTTGAATATGTTCAAGATAAAGATATCAAAGCATGTGATCAACTATACTAAAAATAACATGTGAAGTGGTCAACTATACTTGTAAGTAAGTGATGTGTTAATGATCAAGTAAAAATTTGTGAAAAAAAACATATATAAGTTGCTCCTGAGTATAAGTCGCCCTCCCACCCAAACCAGGAAAAAAAAACGCGACTTATAGTCTGAAAATTACGGTAATGAGACAGGTCTGTAATTTATGAATTGGCGTTTGTTCCCGGCTTTGTACAGTGGTATGACTTTAGCTGTTTTTATTCTGGTGGGAAATATACCAGTTTGAAATGATAAATTACCGTTTTTTTTCGTGTATAATGCGCCCCCATGTATAATACGCACCCTAAAAGTGGCATGTTGATGCTGGAAAAAAGCCTGTACCCATGTATAAAACGCACCCAATTTAAAAAAAAATGTCCCAATGATCGTCACACACGCAGGGAGGCAACGGGTCCCATTTTAGTCTTTGGTATGGTCTTAACTAGGCTGGATGTAATTTTTTTTGTTGCCGTTGATTTCTCCGACTGCCCGTAAAGGCACCACCGCGCTCAGTGCGCACATTTGAAAAAGGCGTGCGGACGTGAAAAAGGCGGCTCTGTACGAGAAAGACGTTGAAGAGGAATAAAAACACCCTTGGAAACCAAAACTTGCCCCTCGTCATGACTCGGAGCCGCAACAAATGTTTCGGATTTGTGTAGGGTACATTGTGACAGACAGCAAACGAGCAGATGATCGAGCAAGCGTCTGATACGAGAGCATTGCGGTCGTATGGAGCGTGTTTGAAGTGAACAGCAGAGACGAAAGGAACAAGGCAAAGTGTTGTGAAATAAAATATTACCTATAATACGCATTTTGTTATTTGCTGATTGAAACTCCTAATTAAACTGTGAATTGAAACTAATAGGAAGAACACAACTCTCGCTCTTTATGTAGCTGACGTGTCTTGCGCATCCGTTCTGCGCATCTGTAATGGCGGCCTCCGTATGACGTCCGGTCCGCGATGGAGATTAAAAAACAAACAATATTTGACAATAACACACCATCAAGGATTGCACCATCGCATCAAACGATGTGTCGTCAATTATGAATTTTACTAAGTGTGTTGGGCAGGATGGCTGAATGCGATGCGCGATTCACAACAAACAAGAAGAAAGGTGATTTCAAGGTTTATTTCGAGGGAGATTTGTCATGTCTCGTCCCCAGTTTTGCTATGTGTCTAGGTTGCCATAGTTTCTGTTCTTCCTCCTGTGCACTGAAACCATCGAAGTTTTCCTCTTCAGTGTGCGATTGGAATAGCATTAGAAGTTTTCCTCCTCAGTGTGCGATTGGAATAGCATTAGATATCCCTCGCCACACACTTTCTCAGTCTCTCTTTCGTTGTTTCTTTTATGCATTTCTTCTAACATTTTTTATGATGAGGGTCCGTTCATGCTCATTTTATTCATGCACGAAGCGCTAAGTTACAGTAAACTAGTGAGCTACACGGATAGCTCCAGAATAGACGTGACTGGGAAATAAAGAAAGAAAAGGGTGACGCAACACATTGTCATTAACAATGGGTCAAATCTTTTGTCCCCAATAATGACGGTTGGTGTATAAAAGCTTCCTTTCAGTAATGTCCATCTTGATCTCATTCTGTTTCTTCTTTGAGTGAATTATACGACACTATTTGCCTGGCGGATGGACATGCGATCAACACACCACTTTTCTCGCCAGTGACCGTGTCACATATCCCTCCGGCCAGCAAAGCCGTGCCACACAACAGCGGTCCACAGCCTTTTAACGAGTGTATAAAAGCGATCAAGTCATCACAAAAATAACAGAAAAAAATCCTATATAAGCCGCATCGGACTATAAGCCGCAGGGTTCAAAATTTGAGAAAAAAGTCGCGGCTTATATTCCAAAATTTACGGTAACTTATTTTTAAACTTTCTGTACCTAGCTTCAGCTTGTTTTGTTTTTTCTTTGATAAATTCTTTATACAATGCATTTTTATTTTTGCAAGCATTCTATAAACCCCTAGAAATCCATGGGCACTCTGCATACTTAACTTTCCTACTATGCTGAACAGGTGGACGATTTTTATTAAACAGTGTTGAGAAAATGCTCAAGAATTTCTCATAAGCAATATTCATGTCACCTAGTGAGTATACTTCATCCCAGTTACTATACGGCAGTAAATGTGAATATACTAAGCCTACTATATTTTCTAATTTCTTTCTCCCATAATTATAATAATAAACAGCAAAGACTGGGAAATGGCCACTGGTATCATTTACCTTAATTTTCGGACTATAAGTCACGTTTTTTTTTATAGTTTGGGTGGGGGGGGGCGACTTATAATGAGGAGCGACTTATATGTGAATTTAAAAAGAAAAAAAAAAGTGAAACCGCTATAAACGAACCGCGATGTAGCAAGAAATTACTGTAATTTGAATTTTAAGTGACGTCAGCAGCGCGGCGCGGCGGTTGTTTACAAAAAGGACAAAGATTGATCATGGGATGACGAAGATGACAAAGGGCCCCATGTACTACCTGCATCATTAGCGGCTTTGTTTCTAAGTGACACGGAGGACGAAGAGTTTGAAGGATTTAAGGATTTGGAGTGACACAGAAGGTTTGAAGAACTATTATGGCTTTTACACACGCCCGGTCCTACTCTACGGAGCTCTCTTTCACCTCCGTGGATAGAAGTCGGGGGCCGGCGCTCGGCCGGGTGGCTGTCCGGGGACGGTGGATGGGACTCGGTCATGGCTGTATTGCTGTTTGGGGTGGCGGCTGCACTGACTACAATTTGAAGGCCCTGCAGCGCATAGTGAACACGGCTGGTAAGATTATTGGTGCTTCGCTCCCCTCCTTGAAGGACATTTACACCTCCCATCTCACCCGCAAGGCGACCACGATTGTGAGTGATGTGAGTCACCCCGCTCACTCTTTGTTCGAGCTTCTGCCCTCTGGGAAGAGGTACAGAAGCCTGCGCTCCCGCACCACCAGACTCTCAAACAGCTTCATACTCCAGGCTGTCAGGATCCTGAACTCGCTTCCCCGTTCTGCGTAGCGTCCTGTACTTTTACTGTCTGTATGCACACTGGCGTTATCTATTTATTTATTATTTATTGTTACTCTTATTATTTATTGTTGTGCCTTCTTGTTTTTTATATTGCGTCATTTACTTGTATGTCTATCGTGTAATATGTCTTGTCACCGTGGGATAGGGAAAACGTAATTTCGATATCTTTGTGTGTCTCGGCATGTGAAGATGTTGACAATAAAGCAGACTTTTGACATTCCTTTTACAAAATATTAATAGCATTACATTAACATTAACATAACTTAAAACATTAACAGTAATGCACTTTAAGATTGAACGAGATTTATAAAGAAAATAAGTTTTAAACCATTTACACATGTCCATATAAAATCTCAATTTAATCCCTGCCTACACCTTACAAACTAAGAAGAGTGCTATTAAATGTGTAAAGAAGAAAGTATTCACATGTCCTGTAAATGTGGAAACTTCATACATGAAACACACATACACATACAATACATAATGAACATTCATGGAGTTGCATGAACAGTCGAAATCCACCATACTTTTTTGTAGTGAAGTTGCTGACTAACATTAAACTGCACACTTTTTTTAATCACCACAGTAAGGATTCATCTTCACAGAGCTGTATCTTTTACATGCAAACAGTATCTAAGGCAGCATTTTAAAGGCATAAGACTAGTCTGGACTTGTTTTTGTTCCTGATACTTCGTATCTTTTGGCCTGTACAAGTGCATCAATACCATGTCTTGACTGTCACTTTCAGAATGACATTTAAGTGCTTGTTTGTGAGCCTTGAACGCGTTTTTGTTTTATTGATATTCATTACTGAGAAAATCTGTTCACAAAGGTAGGTTGTCCCAAACATGCACAAACTTTTCGCAGCCCGGGCTGTTAATTTGGAGTACCCTGGTAGTAGATACTGATAAATATTGTCCTGACCTACGGAGGCAAATTTGCCCTTCAAATCTGCATGTTTTCGGCCGCTGTGGTATCCATCATTGGCACCAACTCAAGAAACTCTTCAGTAACAGTCAATGTCTCATCAACCCCAAGAATAAATAAGGCCAGTTGTTCCACGTCTGTGATGTCGGTGCTCTCGTCATTTGCAACGGAAAATGCAATAAATGACTTGACTCTCTGTTTCAATTGGCTGTCTAAATCTGCTGATAGGTCCGAAATTCACTCTAATATAGTATTCCTCGTCAGGCTAATATTAGCAAAAGCTTGTCGCTTCTCGGGACATACAAGTTCAGCCGCCTTCATCATGCATTGTTTAACAAAGTCACCATCAGAATACGGCTTTGATGGTAATGCTATTTCGCTGGCAATCAGGTAGCAATCACCAGCTCAGTGGCCTAGTGTTTAGAGTGTCCGCACTGAGACTGGAAGGTTGTGGGTTCAAACCGCGGCCGGGTCATACCAAAGACTGTAAAAATGGGACCCATTGCCTCCCTGCTTGGCACTCAGCATTAAGGGTTGGAATTGGGGGTTAGAAGGAGTGGAGCTCGTTACAAGCCCTAGGCTTCGTCACCCTCCTTGCACAGTTATTTAGGGGTGTAAATCGCGGGTTTTGTCACGATACGATATAATATCGAAATTAAGAACTACGATGCGATATTTGCCGATATCTTAAAGCCTGCTGCGATTCATTCACGATATATCGCGATATAGTGCTCTACGATCGATTTTTTTTTTTTAATAAAAAATATAGAACAATATCCTGATTTATAACAATTCATACGCAAAATCAACAAGGTACTGCAAACTCTTTATTTAGGAAATTACAAGAGTATTGTAGTATACAAATTCCTTACTTTAACACTGAACTTTGATGTCGTGTTTTTTCTTTAAATGTGCGGCGAGATTTGTGCTCCCTGAATATTTGATCACCGCATGGCAGGATTTACAAACTGCACGTGTCTTGTCCGTTGAGCCATCTTTTCTTTGGAATCCAAAGTGCTTCCAAACGAATGACTTGAAGCCTAAAGGGGAGCAAATTTCCTCGTCTTTTTGGACACTAGCCATAGCAGCAGCCCAGGAGCCGCGTACTAGTTGTCCCCTCCCCTTTCACGTGCGTGATCTGCTCACAACACAACAACGCCGGGCGCACTGCTCCCGAAAAGAGGAAGCAAGCAACAATGAACTGGATTTCAAAATAAAGTCGCGTCTAATGTCCGAGGTCAAACACGGCGATATAAATCGATGTTTACCTTTAGCATCGATGCCAATAAATCGCAGAGCATTATATCGATTAATTGATGTGTATCGATGTATCGTTACACCCCTACAGTTATTGATATAATAATATGTGCTAAACAATAAACTAAACTAGCTAGATTTTACAGCTGCTTCACTGACTTATCGGCTCTGGATGAAAGTTGACTGCTGTTTCCTCAGACCCGCCTGCAATTTGTTGATTTTATCTCTTTTCAGTTGTCCTTGCAAGCCGTCATATTTTTCGCTGTGAAGAGTCTCGTAGTGGTGTTGAATATTATATTCCTTCAATGCCGAAACTTTTTGCAAACACACCAAGGACATTGGTTTTACATGCTTATCTATAAATAGGACGTGGTCCATTTTTCATTGAAAATTCTAAACTCCGTATCTACTTTTCTCTGTTTGGATAATGACATTTTGGCGAATGAGGGTGTAGGGGAGGGGTAGAGACCAGGGTAGAAACAACGTTGTAACAAGCAATTGGCGCATTGCTACCGTCTGCTGTATTGGGTCTGTCTTCTCTGATCAAAACAATGTTGTCTTCTACTCTGATCAAAACAGTGTGCCCCATAGCGGATAATCCATGAATTACAAATTATTAAAAATATGAATTCCGTGTCTTTTATGCATTTTCTCACTTTTAAAATATCCTGCGGGCCTGATCAAACGCGGGCCTGATCGAACCTCCTTGCAGGCCGGTTTCGGGCCGCGGGCCTCTATGTTTGTTAAACCTGATGTAACAAACATAAAGATCGTAGCATAGCCTATAGTTATAAATTTAAGTAGGAAGGAAATCTGATTTTCATTTACCGTTTTTTCCATGTATAGTGCGCAAAATTTAACAAATTTATTGTCCTAAAATCTGGGGTGCGCATTATACGTGGGTACAAAAAAAAAGGGGTTTGTTTTGTTTGTTTTTTATTTGGATATGATACGGAGGCCATTATACATGGGTACAGGCTTTTTTCCAGCATCAACATGCCATTTTTAGGGTGCGTATTATACATGGGGGCGCATTATACAAAAAAAAAAATTGTACCCATGTATAATGCGCACCCCAGATTTTAGGACAATAAATGAGTTAAATTTTGCGCATTATACATGGGTACAATTTTTTTTTTTCTTAGAACATCTCCCTCGAAATAAAACTTGAAATCACCTCTCTTCTTGTTTGTTGTCAATCGCGCATCACATTCAGCCATCCTGCCCAACACACTTAGTCAGTAAAATTCATAATTGACGACAGGTTGTTTGATGCGATGGTGCAATCCTTGATGGTGTGTTATTGTCAAATATTGTTTGTTTTTTAATCTCCATCGCAAACCGGATATCATACGGAGGCCGCCATTACAGATGCGCAGAACGGATGCGCAAGACACGTCAGCTATATAAAGAGCAAGAGTTCAGTTCTCTACCTAAATGCGTATTACAGGTAATATTTTATTTCACAACACTTTGCCTTGCTCCTTTCTTCTCTGCTGTTCACTTCAAACACGCTCCATACGAACACAATGCTCTCGTATCAGACGCTTGCTCGATCACCTGCTCGTTTGCTGTCACAATGTACCCTACACAAATCCGAAACATTTCTTCGCAATCGAGTTTGCTAGCACATGCGCAGTGATACTGACCAGCAGAATAACATCCGGTTGTTCCCAAAGATGATCTTTTTTCTGAAATAATTTTACGTTTACGGACTTAAGTAGGAGTCAAAATTTGGGTGCGTATTATACATGGGTACAGGCTTTTTTCCAGCATCAACATGCCATTTTTAGGGTGCGTATTATACATGGGGGCGCATTATACATGGTAAAAAACGGTAGGTGCAATCCAACAGGAGAAAGAAACCACTTGGAAGCAGCTCAAACTGAAACATAAAAACATTGGACAAAACAGTAAGGCATGTTTTGCTAGGCTGTGATTGCACGTCACTTTGATTTTAATTAAATGATTTTAAATGGACTCACTCTATTAAACAAGGTCAATATTAATTTAAACTAAAATATTAATTCAGTGGCTACTTCAAATAATTTGAACCTCAAACAAAGTGTTTTCCAACATCCCAAGTTAATTCTACACTTTGTGGATTAACACTTGACAGAAATGCATTTATGTTTTATGCCTATTGTAGTAATTTAGTATGCGACGCTGTAGCCTACACCAACACAAATTAAAATACTATTTTAAAATAAACATTGAGTTCTGCTCAGCCAACAGAAAAAAGTAATGCTCTGCATCCCCGATATTATAAAGAAAACACTATTTGCAAAAAAACAGTGCTATGCATAAAGTTTGCTATGTTGTGAGTGGGAATCGAACTCATGGTGCCCGCACACAAGACCACTACACCATCAGGCATCCGACAGCCTGAGATGGTTATTGAAATAAATTATACTGTTCAAAGAAAAGTAGTAGCGCTCGAAAAGATATTCTTCTAGAAATGATTAACTGCTTTCTTTGTGTGGGAGGAGACAGGTTGAAACTCAGGGTCTCTTATAATAAACCTGCCAGCGTGCATGTTATGTTCACAGAGTAAGTAACTGACCCAGAGTTTAAGTTACCTCTCTTTCTGGAATCGATAAATCAGAGTTTCCCTCTGGATTGGCCGTTCATTCAAAATCTGATCGACATCGAAGCTGTAATAATTCTGAACGCTTTATGTCGCAAGAGAATCTTCCAACACAGATTAGATGTTTTATCATTTCTAGAATATCTTTTCGAGCGCTACTGCTTTTCTTTGTACAGTATAATTTATTTCATAATTTAATAATTCGAAACGCTTTACGTCACGAGAGAATCTTCTGACCCAGATTAGACGTTTTATCATTTCTAGAATATCTTTTTGAACACTACTGCTATTCTTTGAACAGTATAATTTATCTTAATAACTTTCTAAGGCCAAAGAATGAGTTTGAGTTTAGTTTGACATAGTATCAAAGTCAAAGTCTGCTTTATTGTCAACATCTTCACATGCCGAGACACACAAAGACATCGAAATTACGTTTTCCCTATCCCACGGTGACAAGACATATTACACGATAGACATACAAGTAAACGACGCAATATAAAAAACAAGAAGGCACAAACAATAATAAGAGTAACAATAAATAATAAATAAATAGATAACGCAACAAATAAAAGCCAGTGTGCATACAGACAGTAAAAGTACAGGACGCTACGCAGAACGGGGAAGCGAGTTCAGGATCCTGACAGCCTGGAGTATGAAGCTGTTTGAGAGTCTAGTGGTGCGGGAGCGCAGGCTTCTGTACCTCTTCCCAGAGGGCAGAAGCTCGACCAAAGAGTGAGCGGGGTGACTCACATCACTCACAATCGTGGTCGCCTTGCGGGTGAGATGGGAGGTGTAAATGTCCTTCAAGGAGGGGAGCGAAGCACCACTAATCTTACCAGCCGTGTTCACTATGGGCCTTCAAGTTGTAGTCAGTGCAGCTGCCACCCCAAACAGCAATACAGCTGGAGAGGACGCTCTCAATGGTGCCGCGGTAAAATGTAGTCATGACGGCCGGAGGGGCGCTTGCTCGCCTGAGTTTCCGCAGGAAGTACAGGCGGCGCTGGGCTTTCTTTGTCAGTGATGCGGTGTTGGTGTAGTAATGTAGTGTAGTATGTCGGTAGCACTATGTTTTTTTGAAAACGGCGTTTCCTCTATAATAACGGGGATGCAGAGCATTACTTTTTTCTGTTAGGTGAGCAGAACTCACTGTTTGTTTTGAAATAGTATTTTATTGAGTGTTGGTGTAGGCCACAGCGTCACATTTTAAGTGACTTCAGTAAGTATAAAACATAAATGCGTTTGAGCTTCCACACAGGGCGATGTGATGCGAAGTGCAGTGGTGTTGGAGTAGTTGTAGTGCTCGTAGTTAATGCTTGTTCCTGCTTGCTACCTTCTGATTTCAACCAGGGAATAAGGAGTAGGGTTCGCTGTCAGGAACACACTCCTGGGAGCAGTGGTACCACCCACAGGCGTCTCCGAGAGAATCCTGGCTCTCTGCCTCAATATATCCATGGGACCTGTCCACCTACTGAGTGTGTAGGCTCCAACACCTAGCAACCCCGAAGAAATAAAAGACAGGTTTTATGATGAACTCGAAGCGACTCAAAAAAAATATCCCCAGCTGTGAACAGCTCTACCTACTTGGTGACTCCTGGCCTTCTTGCTTGGGACACCATGGAATTGGTAAACTGAACGAAAATGCGCAGCGACTTCTGGAGTTCTGCACATATCACCACGTCTGCATCACCAACACACACTTCCAGACCAGACCCATCCACAAAGTCTCTTGGAGGCATCCACACTCAGGTCACTGGCACCAGTTAGACCTGATCATAACACGCACGTCTGATATCAGAGGGATCCTACAAACACGCAGTCTCCACAGTGCAGTCTGCAACACAAACCACTCCCTTGTGCTCTGTAGAATCAAACTACAGACAAAAAACCTACACAGATCCAAACCAAAGGGAGCCCGCCGCATCGACAGCAGTAGAACAACTGACCCAACCAAAGCTACAGCCTTCCTCTATGCCTTAGATTCTAAGCCTTCTAAGGCTTGCAAATAAAATCATTCAATCCCGGAGTACTTTTGATTGTAAAACAAAAATCAGAAAAGAAGAAAAAGGTAGCTACCAATTGGGGGTTATTTTTTGGTGGAAACAAAGTCGAGTGATCAGTTCGATCTTACTTCTAAAATTCCAATTTGGGAACTAGATTAGCCTCGAGAGGACCGACTACCCGATGACTGTCTCCCCCCCCTCGCGGAAATACAGATAGAGTCGTTCCCCTCACCTAGCTCCTCATGCAATGTTGTCCAGGCCAATTCTTTTGAGTAAATCCAAGTTAATCCAGGCCAGCCATCTTGCGTCTCACACAAAGATCTCGAAGGCTTTAGAAAAAGTCTTGAAACTCGTACGGGCTTCTTCATGTATGAACGCGGTTTGGGAGAGAGCCCCGTAGATGTCCATGGCGACCTTTTTGTAGACTTCTCTGCACCCCCCCCCCCCTTTCGCTGGCCTCTATACTGTCCAGTTTTCCACGCTCATACACCTGCTGTTTTCGGGCAGCTGTTTCTGCCCCACTCTCTATTTTCCACCAAAAGTTCGGAAAACAGCCATGGGCCCCTTACTTCCTCTTTTCTTCACTTCTCTTTTTATAAAAATAATACTTTAAAGTTACACTTCAATCTACCATAAAATCAAAAATCAAAACCCCTGAATCAATTCTAAAAACATTTTTAACACACCACCATTTTCATAGTGGTGGGCACCTTGGTCTACTTGTGTGATAATATGGCTTAATATTGATAAATAAAAGAAAATAAAAACCACATTTGTGCTTCCGTGCGTGTCCCAAAAACCGACCCAGTGTTATTCTGTTTAATTCTATTTTTGCTAGTTCAACTGGTCTTGCCTATCTTTGGTCTCCTGTAACGGTTTGGCACCATCTCTTGGAAAACTTTGGAATTTCAGCCCTTCCAATTATTCAATAATCCTCAACTCAAATTTTGCACTATCTGCTGCTAAACTTTGGAATTTCAGCCTTGCCAATTTATTCCTGGGAGCAATCCATACTAACGTTTTGCCCCATTTGTTCCCCCCACACTCCATGTTACATGACACATACAAATGTACAAGTGCACAGGGCCAGTGTCGTCAGTACACTCTTGTATGGCAGCGAAGCCTAGACTCTTTACTCACACCAAGAGAGAAAGAGAGAAACTCTTTTCAACTGCGTTGCCTGAGACGCAAACTGGGCATCACCTGGCAGGACAGGATCACAGACAGTGCAGTCCTGGAGAGTGCACAGCTCCCCACTATGCTCTTCCTGCTGAAGCAACGGCGTCTCCGTTGGCTGGGCCATGTCTGTCGGATGGAAGATGGTCGTATGACAAAGGACATCAGCGCTAAAATCAGGCAAAAGGCAAGTAGGTCGCCCACTGCTCCGCTACAAGGATGCAAACAAGACCTCAAATCCTTCAACATCAACCCAGCCACCTGGGAAGACATTGCCCAGGATCATCACAAATGGCAACAGGCTCTCCGAAATGGGCTGCAGACCCACAAAACCACCCTGGCTCAACACCGAGAAACGAAAAGGAAGTTGAGGAAGCAGCAAGCTACCATGGCCTCACCATCACCGCATCTGGCCCACACCTGTAACATCTGCGGCCGTGTCTGCCTCTCACGGATTGGACTCACCAGCCATAGGAGACGCTGTGTGAAGAAGACCTAACCTCCAGACACAAGAAATCTATGGTCTTTTGAGACTGTGATGCCAAAGAAGAAGAATAACCTTCTCCAGCCATGGAATGGGTGATGGTGAAGTGGAACACTCACCTGTCTTATGCAGGCATCATGAGTTTGATTCCCACATAGTATGTCAGTAGCACTTTTTTTGCAAACGGTGTTTTCTTTATAATATCGGGAATGCAGAGCATGACTTCTTTTCTGTTGGCTGAGCAGAATTCACTGTTTTAAAATAGTATTTTGTTGAGTGTTCTGTGTAGGCTACAGCGTCACATTTCAAATGACTTCAGTAGGTATAAAACATCAATGCGTTTGTGTCAAGTGTTAATCCACAAAGTGTAGAATTAACTGAAAGGACGTTGGGAAACATTTTGTTTGGGATTTTTATTATTTGATGAAGCCACTGAATTAATGTTTAAATTAATAATGACTTTGTTTAATAGTCCATTTAAAAGCGTGGCTTAGGCAGTAAAGCGGGTCGATTAGTAACCGGAGGGTTGCGGTTCAACCCGAGCTCAGTCATGTGTCGTTGTATCCTTGGGTAAGACACTTCACACGTCCAGGTCGTCATTGTAAATGAGAAAATGTTCTCAATTGACTTACCTGGTAAAACATTGAATTAAAAAAAAAAAAAAACGCGGCTCCTTGCCTGGTTTCATCTTTTGCGTTCATATCAACGTTTGTGTTTGTGTGTTTTTTTGTGCGTGTTCGCTTCGCTTGAGTTCAATATGGTATTTTCATCAAACGCGCATGCCCATGAGGTGACATTCCACAAAGCAGGAGGGGCAAACCCGTTCGAGTAAACAATTAGTGTCAATTTTGCTCTCAAAATGTCAGGGAAAGAATGCACAGCTGAACGAAAATATGAAGATAAACACAGGACGTTTTTAACAGAGTGGGACATTTTCTATATTTTTTGTTGAACGTAATGGCAAGCCATTCTGCCTGATATGTAAAACGTCATTAGCGCATTTCAAAGCTTCAAATCTTCAGCGCCACTTCAGCTCACTCCATGCTAACATCGACAAGGACTTTCCAAAAGGGACTGAATTTTGGAAGCGCAAGTTGGACACTTTGAAAAGTCAGGCAGAAAACTAGGTACAGTTTTTCCCAAAAAATTACGACACACTCAGAGACTTGCAGAGTCGCTCTTGCATCATATGAACTGGCTTGAAACATTGCACGGGCTAAAAAGCCAACATTCGTTAAAAAGTGCCTCAGTGATGTTGTAATCTTGTCTCCTGAAAAGGACAAACTAAAACTAATTGTATCAGACATTCAACTGTCCCGCCACACTGTTGAACACATAATATCTGACATTAACAGAAATGCCAGAAGTTGCACTAAGAAACATGCATAGTATGTGAAAAAAGGCTATTGTAAATTGTTATGTTTTTGTTTGTGGACTTGTTGAACTGAGAGCACAATGTTCATTGTTGAAAATGACTGGCCTGTGGTCTTAGTACTGTAGGAGTCCATTTCTGTCATTATCATGTTGGTGTGTGACAATGTCACACAATACATTTGGCTGAAATGTGTCTAAGAGGAAGGTATGTGTCTAAGAGGAAGGGATGGGGTGTTGTTCATGTGTGCCCATGTGTATGAGGTGGCCCTTTGCGGTAACACAGTAAAAAAAGTGGCTCTGTGTCTGACTGGTTGGCCACCCCTGATTTAAAAGTATTAAATTAAAATCAAAGTGACGTGCAATCACAGCCTGCTTCCAGGTCCTTTTTTCTCCTGTTGTATTTAACCTAAATGAAAATCAGATTTAATTCATATTTAAATTCACAACTATAGGCTACGCTTTGATCTTATGGTTAAATGTTACGTCAATGGAATAGTACGTTCATACTGACTCATTGATTCGGGCAGCAATTTTCTCCCATGACGTCTCTCTCCTTCGCTGCTACAGCTGTATTAGATTTGCGGCGAAAAATACGTTCGTACTCGCCGTAGGCTTGCATAAGGACCTCCAATAAAGTAAAATTAGGTGAACTGTTTTTCCTCAGTTGTCATGGTGACTCGTGGTATCAGGGCTCAATTGATAATGGTTTTTTATAGGAGTTGTGCACGCGAATACTCAGAGTTTCCCATCTCAGAGTAAGTCAAGTGAGAGTTCAGGGATAGACTCAGAGTATGTTGAACCTGCTTTCTGGAATACCCTCCTGCACAATACAAAATAAGGCGCAACATTTTAACAAGTCAAGGTTTCAGCAAGGATTAACAGAAAACACAGGAGTTACAAATTTTAACAGCCATTCCCACCAGTTGCCAGATGTTAACCAGAAGAAATCCCAGTGTTGTGAGGTAAGTGCATGCAACTCGCATGACATAGATGAACTTTGGTCTCATACAAGTCTTTTGATCTGAATCCTAAATCAACATCCGTAAGACGGCGGGCCCTGACAACATCCCGGGTCGAGCGCTGAAGGACTGCGCTGGTGAGCTGACGGATGTCTTCACAGACATCATTAACACTTCCCTGCAGCAGGCCATCGTCCCGTCATGTTTCAAAGCTGCCACCATCGTACCTGTGCCGAAGAAACCCGCTCCGTCCTGCTACATTGACTACCGCCTCGTGGCACTTACGCCCATCATCATGAAGTGCTTTGAGCGGCTTGTCATGGAGCACATCCGATCCGTTCTCCCCCCACCATTGACCCCTTCCAGTTTGCGTACCGAGCCAAACGGTCTTCTGAGGATGCCATCTGCTCTGCCCTCCACTCGGCCCTCACCCACCTGGAGAGAAGGGACTCGTATGTGAGATTGCTGTTTGTGGACTTCAGTTCTGCCTTCAACACCATTGTGCCACAACGCCTCATCAGCAAACTTGACGCGCTGGGCCTCAGTACCTATCTCTGCAACTGGCTACTGGACTTCCTCTGTCAGAGGCCACAGGTAGTACGTGTTGGCGACAAAATCTCCGCCAGCATCACGCTGAGCACGGGGGCCCCCCAAGGCTGTGTGCTCAGTCCGCTGCTCTTCACCCTCCTGACGCATGACTGCACTGCAACCTACAGCGACAACCGTATAGGGAAGTTTGCTGACGACACGACTCTGGTGGGTCTCATCACCAAGGGAGACGAGACACAATACAGGCTGGAGGTTGACCTTCTGACCACGTGGTGCAGGGACAACAACCTCCTGCTGAACGTCGACAAGACCAAGGAGATTGTTGTGGACTTCCGGAAGGGTCACACCCAACACCTGCCGCTGACCATCGACGGTGCTGTGGTGGAGAGAGTGAGCAGCGCCAAGTTCCTGGGGGTGCACATCAGTGAGGATCTCTCCTGGTCCACCAACACCGCATCACTGACTAAGAAAGCCCAGCGCCGCCTGTACTTCCTGCGGAAACTCAGGCGAGCGAGCGCCCCTCCGGCCGTCATGACTACATTTTACCGCGGCACCATTGAGAGCGTCCTCTCCAGCTGTATTGCTGTTTGGGGTGGCGGCTGCACTGACTACAACTTGAAGGCCCTGCAGCGCATAGTGAACACGGCTGGTAAGATTATTGGTGCTTCGCTCCCCTCCTTGAAGGACATTTACACCTCCCATCTCACCCGCAAGGCGACCACAATTGTGAGTGATGTGAGTCACCCCGCTCACTCTTTTTTCGAGCTTCTGCCCTCTGGGAAGAGGTACAGAAGCCTGCGCTCCCGCACCACCAGACTCTCAAACAGCTTCATACTCCAGGCTGTCAGGATCCTGAACTCGCTTCCCCGTTCTGCGTAGCGTCCTGTACTTTTACTGTCTGTATGCACACTGGCTTTTATTCGTTGTGTTATCTATTTATTTATTATTTATTGTTACTCTTATTATTTATTGTTTGTGCCTTCTTGTTTTTTATATTGCGTTGTTTACTTGTATGTCTATCGTGTAATATGTTTTGTCACCGTGGGATAGGGAAAACGTAATTTCGATCTCTTTGTGTGTCTCGGCATGTGAAGATGTTGACAATAAAGCAGACTTTGACTATGACTTTGAAATGTCTTCAGCATACAAGAAAAACAAAGGGTCTTCACACTGACATTGCCGTTCAAATACTTTGGAGGGGACTGTAAGAGATTTTTGCTTGATGCCAGTTAAATGCAAATCCACTGTACAATTTCAAACAGTTACATTTCAGTTGACGCCTATCATTTGCAGGTGCTAGGGTTTAAGTTGTGAATATTGAAAACCCGCATATAATTTATGCGTCCAAATGCAGTAGAGAAATAAACAAACGCAAACAAATGCTCTTAAAAGATATTGTGATAAACAATTCCATGAACAATGCGGGGAAAACTGGTAAAAGAAAAATGTGGGGATTGGTGAAAGAAAAAACAAAACAAAACAAAACAACAAAGATCCAATAAATATTTCTCAAAAACAATCTGAATATGAGAATCCGTTGATGCTGAGCTAGCAGTTCAGTATGTAGGACTCTACTATATTGTGTATGGGGAAAAACAAGATCAGATTAAAGCGGCACTAAACTGGGAGAAACATTGGCACTTACACGATTGGTCTATATGTAAAAATGATATTAGCACCAATATTCACACCACTAAAATAATAATGATGATGATAGAACTTTATTCATCCCACAGTGAGGAAATTCATTTGTCACAGCAGCGCATACGAGTGCAAGAATACAAGTGCCAAAATTTCAAAAAACGATTAACAGACACGGACAAATACAAGTGCCGCTAGTAGAGATGAAACACAGTTTTATCAGGTGCCACGCATGTTGTAAAGTCTGACAGCAGAGGGAATGAAGGACCTGCGGAACCGTTCCTTCCTACACCGTGGGTGTAAAAGTCTGCTGCTAAAGGAGCTGCTCAGGGAATCCAGTGATTATAGGGATTTTTGGAGATTTACGACAAACTGGTCCACCTACTTTTGGAGCTCGCTTCCTGTTTTTTTTTCATCTCAGTTTGAGTATGTCACTCGTGGCAGGCAGGCAAGCATTGTAATCCATATTGACTTTTCAGTTGTCACCCAGTGTCTAAAATTGTGAGTCATTGCTACCAAAATTCATTTGCACATTAGTACTCATGTTCACTTCAACCTGGGAAATCCATCCATCCATCCATCCATCCATCCATCCATCCATCCATCCATCCATCCATCCATCCATCCATCCTCTACTGCTTATCCACAGTCGGGTCGTGGGGGCAGTAGCTTTAGGAGGGACGTCCAGCCTTTCCTCTTCCCAGCCACTTTGTCCAGCTCGTCCCGGTGGATCCCGAGGCATTCCCAGGCCAGCCGAGAGACATAGACAAAATTAGCAGAACAATTTCAGCCTCTTACCAGCCTGACATGGGGAATCTGTGTCGCACCCCATCATCAATCAGGAGCCAAAGCTCCCTCTGACGCCGACCTCATTTACCGACGCCGGTGAGGCTTGTCAGACGTGTTGGCTGCTCTGTCTCCACCGCTGACCGCGTTTGCTGATGCCGGTGAGGCACCACCTTCTTCTCTGGAGTTGTCCATGGTGGTTGCCTGCCGTGTAGCGGCGTACATCCTACTTCCAATCAGTTTGCCCACTGCCACTCAGTGTGCGTCAATTTCCAATAAATAACTGCGAGACAACCCAGAGTTCAGCTTGTCAAACTTGAAAAACTTGGAGTTGAAAAGATTGGGAGCACAAGACTTTTAGTGGGGAGGCTGACCCTTCAGTGGAGTGTGGCCGCTTAAAGTTTGAACTCAACTCAACTTTATTTATAAAGCACTTTCAGACCAACAGCAACTCGATACAAAATGCTGTACATGAACCCACAAGACATAAGACAATCAACCAAATAGAGAGAACATTAAAATTAAATTAAACAGTAAACAGGCACTATAACAAGAGCAGGGTCTCATTGGGAGTTGAAACCCAAGGAATAAAGTACCTCTATTACAGATAGGTGACGGGCGACATGGCCGTGCTTCGTCGTGGCTCTCTGAACCGGACTCCCAGTGAGGGGGCCGACCTTTCAGCTGAGTGTGGCCGTTAAAGCACCGGTGGTACCCTAGAGGTGGACTTCAGGGGAAATTTAAGTCAAATAGACCCTTACAGAGTTCCTATGAATAATTCATCTTACATAAAGCCTCTCAGAATGTGAGACACACACTATTATGTTTGCATATCTTGGTGACTGATGAAAGAAAATAGACAAAACGTAACAGTTAATTTAGCTGTACGTTGACTGCTCAATTCTTGCTCTTTTAAGGTAGCCATGGAAAAGCTTTGTAAGTTTTCAGAGGTTCAATTTTCAATTAAATTTTTCAATTCAATTTCAATTTTTTATTTTTTTTCCTGCATGTACTTTGAGGTTTGAGGAGCCAAAAGTGAGAAGGTGCAATTTTTGAATGAATGTGGCATTTCTTCAACATGAGTTAAGATAAGAAAAGAAAAAAAAGCAGCACCAAAAGCTTTCGTTGATAAAAAAAAAAATATGGCTGGTTTTCAATCGAGCAGTGTTGGTAACATTTTAATAGCATCAATACTTCAATATCTATTATTTCGACTGGATTTTAACAGTTGTGGGAGACCCTTTTGGATTTCCACCTGTTCTTTATGAGAACACTTTGTTCAGGATTATGGAGTTTTTTTCAATCTGCTAGGTGAGGTGAAGATGCAAAAAGATGAGAATGTTTCCTTCTTTTCTCCCATTATTTTTTATTAGTAATTGTATTAATTGTATTTTATTAGTGATTAATCTGGTCAGCAACTGCAGTGACATCGTAACCATCCAAATGTATAATTTGCACAATGCTTGCAACCAAACTATCAAATACGTCCCAATTTTATGTCCTCAGTGGTCTTAATGCCATGTATTTTGATCACGTACTATGTCACCCAAGGCAAGGGTGGATTTGGTTTTTGTTTGGGTGAGCTTTGAACCAAATAGGAATGCATGAACCACTTCCTGGGTCATCAACGGTGTAGTGTTGACATCCTCAAGGACATCTGCCACGGCAAATTGTCTGTCCCTCAAGCGATTCCAGTTGGATAGTATATTGTGGTATTCAAATACCTTCTCATAGTTACCCACAGAGTTGTAGAGTTTGATCAGACCTCTGTAATCGTACTCCAACCCACTGTAGCCCTCTCCAAACAGCTTCTTTCCTGGAAGAACAAAGTACATTTTACATTAAATATTTTTTATGATTTGATTCATGATCACTTCAGATTGCATAACAGTATTAAAGGCCTCAACACACACCACTCCAACATTGGCCAATGTGACCGACGTTACAACCAATTGTGTGTCAGCCTCAACATTTGCACGTCGGGCTGGAAAAGTGACAAAATGCAACTAGCCAGCCATGAAGCCATATATGACTACTTTGCTACATTGCGGTTCGATTATCGCGGCTTCAGTACATCGCAGATTTTTCCGCAAAAACATTCACAAATTCAAAATAAACATTCTAAATTGAGGAGTTATGGCACGAAAGTTGCCCACACGCCAGCAGAAGGCAGGGAGTGCCCACACAATTGCAGTGCGTACACAAAAATTGTTATCATAATAAGAGTTCTAAACACATATTTACAGTGTTGTACCTTGGTATAGAAAAATTGTTATGATAACATGAGTTCTAAAAACATTTACAGTATATACACTTGTACCTTGTTATAAAAAAAATTTATAATAATAAAAGCTGTTCTAAAAACATATTTACAGTATGTGTTAAGCATTCTCCATGTTATTTGTTATTCAGCCGTGCTTTGAATTGGGGTAGGGTGCTTTATTTTGAAGGCCGTTCAGTCACTGACGATGTACATAAGTGGGTCCCCTAACAAGAGAAATGAACGATCACGTGTCTAACATTTAGGACAATGTAGTATTGCTCCAAACGTTGGTTTACATTCCTTTAGAGCAGTGGTCCCCTACCACCTGTACCAACTTGGTACCGGGGAGCCAAGCCGCATAGAAAAAAAATAATAGAATTTTATCGATGATGATGGTGGGCGCAAAAAGTGGAGCAAGAAGGTGAGGGCAGCGAAGCGTCACCGCGACGTGTGCCCCAATACGTGACCTAACCTGACCTGATGATGAATTAATTCAGGTCAAGACGCTCGTCCCGGTCACGTGACATGTTTCCCCAGTCGAGCCCGCAAAGCTAGCAAAAATGAGTAAGAATTTATTGAGAAAAATATAAAAAAATGTGGCGATTCCCTCCCAATTACATCTGTCGGTGAATCTGTGTCTCTTGACACAGGTTAATTCAGGTCAAGACGCTCGTCCCGGTCACGTGACATGTCACCCCAGTCGAGCCCGCGAAGCAAGCAAAAATGAGCAAGAAACAGAGATGTTTGGAAAGCTTCTTCGGAAAGGGAAAAAAGCCCAATGAGGAGACTGAAGAAGAAGAAGCTATGAGTTCTAAGAAAAGGAAAGCTGCATTTAAAAGAAAATTTCTGGAGTCCTACTTAAAATATGGCTTTATCGCTACAGGTGACTCTGACGCGCCAAGCCCACTCTGTATATGTGGCGACAGATGGCGACCTCTCTCTGTCCTCATCATGAAGTGCTTTGAGCAGCTTGTCATGGAGCACATCCGTTCCGTTCTCCTCCCCACCATTGACCCCTTCCAGTTTGCGTACCGAGCCAAGCGGTCCTCTGAGGATGCCATCTGCACTGCCCTCCACTCGGCCCTCACCCACCTGGAGAGAAGGGACTCGTATGTGAGATTGCTGTTTGTGGACTTCAGTTCTGCCTTCAACACCATTGTGCCACAACGTCTCATCAGCAAACTTGACAAGCTGGGCCTCAGTACCTATCTCTGCAACTGGCTACTGGACTTCCTCTGTCAGAGGCCACAGGTGGTACGTGTTGGCGACAAGATCTCTGCCAGAATCACGCTGAGCACAGGGGCCCCCCAAGGCTGCGTGCTCAGTCCGCTACTCTTCACCCTCCTGACGCATGACTGCATTGCAACCCACAGCGACAACCGCATTGTGAAGTTTGCTGACGACACGACTCTGGTGGGTCTCATCACCAAGGGAGACGAGACTCAGTCCAGGCTGGAGGTTGACCTTCTGGCCACGTGGTGCAGGGACAACAACCTCCTGCTGAACGTCGACAAGAACAAGGAGGTTGTTGTTGACTCCCGGAAGGGTCACACCCAACACCTGCCGCTGACCATCGACGGTGCTGTGGTGGAGAGAGTGAGCAGCGCCAGGTTCCTGGGGGTGCACATCAGTGAGGATCTCTCCTGGTCCACCAACACCGCATCACTGGCAAAGAAAGCCCAGCGCCGCCTGTACTTCCTGCGGAAACTCAGGCGAGCGAGCGCTCCTCCGGCCGTCATGACTACATTTTACCGCGGCACCATTGAGAGCGTCCTCTCCAGCTGTATTGCTGTTTGGGGTGGCGGCTGCGCTGACTACAACTTGAAGGCCCTGCAGCGCATAGTGAACACGGCTGGTAAGATTATTGGTGCTTCACTCCCCTCCTTGAAAGACATTTACATCTCCCATCTCACCCACAAGGCGACCACGATTGTGAGTGATGTGAGTTACCCCGCTCACTCTTTGTTTGAGCTTCCGCCCTCTGGGAAGAGGCATAGGACCCTGCGCACCCGCACCACCAGACTCAACAACAGCTTCATACTCCATGCTGTTAGGATCCTGAACTTGCTTCTCCTTTCTGCGTAGCGTCCTGTACTTTTGCCCTACGCTTACTGTCTGCTGTATGCACACTGGCTCCGTTTTGCTCCTCTTATTTATTGTGTTATCTGGTTATTTATTATTTATTCATCATTCTTATTATTTATTGTTTGTGCCTTCTTGGTTTTATATTGTGTCGTTTGCTTGTATGTCTATCGTGTAATATGTCTCGTCACCGTGGGATAGAGAAAACGTAATTTCGGTTTCTTTGTGTGTCTTGACATGTGAAGAGATTGACAATAAAGCTGACTTTGACTTTTTGACAGGCTAGCTAACGAGGAAATGAAGCATTCAAAACTGCTTCGGCACATGGAGACCAAGCATCTTGCATTAAAAGACAAACCTTAACCACTTCGGGTGTCATTGTCTCCGATTACGCCTAGATGGGACCGGCTCGTTTATGAGAAATAAGCTCTGTGCTCCCACTAATTCAACATAATGGTGAGTTTCATTTTTATCTGGTTTATTCTTGTTTTTATGCCAGTCGTATCGTTTTATTTCATCGTATTCATATATTTATTATAAATGTATTATTTATTTATATAAATGTATTATTTATTTATATAGAGGCCGGTCCACGAAAATATTTCTGACACGTAACTGGTCCATGGCACAAATAAGTTTGGGGACCACTGCTTTAGAGGTCAGTTTTCCCATGTTACAGGGATGAGAATTTTCCGCGGAACCGCGGATTTCCGTGTTTTTTTCCGTCGGGAGTAGGGGTTCATGGTCACTCTGAATTAACCTGTGTCATATCGATTACCGTTTTTTTCCGTGTATAATGCACCCCCATGTATAATACGCACCCTAAAAATGGCATGTTGATGCTGGAAAAAAGCCTGTACCCATGTATAATACGCGCCTAATTTTTTTAAAAAACACTTTTTTTTTTTTTTTTAAGTCCCAATCATCGTCACACACGCAGGGGGGCAATGGGTCCCATTTTTATAGTCTTTGGTATGGTCTTAACTAGGCTGGATGTAATTTTTTTTGTTGGCGTTGATTTCTCCGACTGCCCGTAAAGGCACCACCGCGCTCCGTGCGCACATTTGAAAAAGGCGTGCGGACGTGAAAAAGGCGGCTCTGTATGGGAGAGACGTTGAAGAGGAATAAAAACACCCTTGGAAACCAAAACTTGCCCCTTGTCGTGACTCGGAGCCGCCACAAATGTTTCAGATTTGTGTAGGGTACATTGTGACAGACAGCAAACGAGCAGGTGATCGAGCAAGCGTCTGATACGAGAGCATTGCGGTCGTATGGAGCGTGTTTGAAGTGAACAGCAGAGACGAAAGGAACAAGGCAAAGTGTTGTGAAATAAAATATTACCTATAATACGCATTTTGTTATTTGCTGATTGAAACTGCTAATTAAACTGTGAATTGAAACTAATAGGAAGAAAACAACTCTCGCTCTTTATATAGCTGACGTGTCTTGCGCATCCGTTCTGCGCATCTGTAATGGCGGCCTCCGTATGACGTCCGGTCCGCGATGGAGATTAAAAAACAAACAATATTTGACAATAACATACCATCAAGGATTGCACCATCGCATCAAACGATGTGTCGTCAATTATGAATTTTACTGACTAAGTGTGTTGGGCAGGATGGCTGAATGCGATGCGCGATTGACAACAAACAAGAAGAAAGGTGATTTCAAGTTTTATTTCGAGGGAGATTTGTCATGTCTCGTCCCCAGTTTTGCTATGTGTCTAGGTTGCCATAGTTTCTGTTCGCGTCGCCCCTGTGACACCTCAATCAATGTAATGTTTTGTATTTAAGTCCTGTCTGCCCCTCGCTCACCGTCGGATGATGTCATGATGTCTGTTTGGTTTCTGTTCCTGTCTTTGGTAATGTCATCCTGTCTTTTTGTTCCACGTCTTTGTTGGTCAGTCCTGTTGTTGGTTTTGTTGTACCATGAATTTCTTTAAAAAACAAAACAAACAAAAAAATTTTTTTTAATTTTGCGCACCCCAGATTTTAGGACAATAAATTAGTAAACTTTTGCGCATTATACAAGGAAAAAAACGGTAATCGATATAATGCTCTACGATTTATTGGCATCGATGCTAAACGTAAACATCGATTTATATCAGCGTGTTTGACCTCGGACATTAGACGCGACTTTATTTAGAAATCCAATTCATTGTTGCTTGCTTCCTCTTCCCGGGAGCAGTGCGCGGCACGTTGTGTTCTGAGCAGAGCAGGCACGTGAAAGGGGAGTCGACAACTAGTACGCGGCTCCTGGGCTGGTGCTATGGCTAGTGCCAAAGTGACGAGGATATTTGCTCCCCTTTAGGCTTCAAGTCATTTGTTTGGAAGCACTTTGGATTCCAAAGAAAAGACGGCTCAACGGACAAGACACGTGCAGTTTGTAAATCCTGCCATGCGGTGATCAAATATTCAGGGACCACAAATCTCGCCGCACATTTAAAGGGCTCGGCACCCTGTACTCCCGAAGCACCCTCCACAGAACTTCCCGAGGGACACGGTCAAACTCCTTCTCTAAGTCCACAAAACACATGTGGACTGATTGGGCAAACTCCCATGCCCCCTTGAGGATCCTGCCGAGGGGAGAGCTCGTCCACTGTTCCACGGCCAGGACGAAAACCACACTGCTCCTCCTGAATCCGAGGTTCGACCTCCCGACGAACCCTCCTCTCCAGCACCCCTGAATAGACCTTACCAGAGAGTGTGATTCGTCTGTAGTTGAAACACACCCTCCAGTCCCCCTTCTTAAAGAGGGGAACCACCACCACAGTCTGCCAATCCAGAGGCACCGTACCCAATGTCCATGCAATGCTGCAGAGGTGTCAGCCAGGACAACCCCACAACATCTAGAGCCTTTAAGAACTCCGGGCAGATCTCATCCACCCCTGGGGCCTTGCCCCCGAGGAGTTTTTTTAACTGCCTCAGTGACTTCGACCCCAGAGATTGGAGAGTCAACCTCAGAGTCTCAAGGCCCTTCTTCCACAATGGAAAGCCTTTTGCCGTGGGTGACCCTACCAGGGGCATGAAGCCTAGGATCATTGGGACACGCAAACCCTTCCATCACGATAAGGTGACGCACACATGTATAATATTTATATTGTCAATATTTATACAAAAATGTTCTATATGTTATTTATCCTATTAATGTATTATTTACATGTTTGAAACATTTATTTAATGTTCTAATAATAAAATATGCACTGAAATGGTTTCATATACATTTATTGACGCACAGAAAATGTACAGATGAGAGGGTGAACCTACTTTGCGGATTCCACTTATTGCGGGTGGTTTTTGGAATCAATTACCCGCAATAAACGAGGGATTACTGTACATTCAAAACAGCTGCAAGAGACGTTCATAACTGTCTATTTTTTAAAGGTTTGTAATATAAGATTTCTTTCATGGGACAGCCTGCTGAAACACAGAACCTGACAACATATAATAAAGATGTCAATTTAATTAATTGCAAAATATATTGGAGAATGAAAACCCTACAAAAACGAATTGAGGCGATCAATTAACAAACTACACAAGTTCTTGAAATCGATAGTGAAGTGGGAGAAACAGCAATGTGTACTACATATTTTGTTAGGTTAGACAAACTCATATACTTACACACAACACACGCACACACACACACGGACGCACTCGCACACACATACACACAGGGTGGTGACTTTCAAATACACGTACATAACAAATGGTCAGGTGAAGCTTTCCTGCCTTCTGCGGAGAGTATAAAACCTTCTGACCTGGAGATGGGGGTTGTTGTTTCATCTGCTGCCGTGCCTCATGTACTGGCCGCCAATAAACAACCCAAGTTCTTGCCAATAAAGAACCAACTGTTACTCCACATGTTTGTTTTGCTTGCTCAACAAGGGACATCATTAACAACGCGCAACAATAGTAAGAAACAGGCCCAGCCACCAGGCACTCGCCAACAAGCCCCAACACCAGGCCTGGCTCCAGAGGTGGTGACTCGAGTTCAGATAAGGGAAAATGAGACCCTAACCCCCTGTGTCTCCTTTGCTCTTGCTCTGTTCATCTCAGCACATTAGCAGTGTAAAAACAAGTCATGTCGTAGAGTATATCTTCTAAGACTACCGGGACTCGAAACTCGAAATCATAAAAGACCATGGCAAATGCAGGCGTATTGTTCAGCTTGTGTATACTCGAAACTCAAAATCATAAAAGAGCATGGCAAATGCATGCGTATCGTTCAGCTTGTGTATGGCCACTGTTGTGCCAAAGTAGAATACCCTTGTAAAAAAATCTGCTGCAGGAGCGCACACGCATTGAGTGAAAGACGGAAGCTGTTGCCATGCGGCAGACAGTATCAGCTTGTTTTCAATAAAAACATGAACACATTTTTGTGTTGGTCAATTTCCACCTTTAGAAACTAGGTTATTTTTCTTTTTCTTTTTAAGTTCCTACTCGCATTCTGCACAGAAAACGTATTAACGACCTTGTAGTCATGCCATCGGATTTGCGGCCGCATGTTTTGGACACTCGGGCGAAGAGAGGGGCTAAGCCAGGGGTGGGCAAACTACGGCCCGCGGGCCACATCCGGCCCACGGGACCGTTTAATCCGGCCCGCCAACCCTGAACAAATTGTATTATTAAACTTTTTTTTTTTTTTTGTCATTTTGCCTGCAATGACTGCGTTTCCCCAGTAGATGGGGAAGCGCTCGCCTGCGCATTTACTACCGGAAGCCGTGTCAGAAAGCTTGGTGCACACTCACAAGTGCGTGTACGTACTCAGTAGTACGGACATGGCGCACTCTCGCTCTATTCGTATCAGTCCCGAATTTAGAGCGTGGGCTTCGACGACAGCATTCTTGTAATTCGCGCGCTGAGCTTTCAGATGCAGTTTTGCGCTAAAGCCACCCACAAACCTTCCCCTGGAATCTTTCCATTAAAATGAGTCGCCCAGGGAAACGCAAGGTGGACACAGTGCCGAGCGTTTAAAAGAGAGTGGCCAATTTGGCCCGACGTACGCGACGTGACGTTCAGCCACATCAACATCAACCCGTCACAGATCGAGGTAAACGGACCAACACCTCGCATCTCTCCTAAGAATTTCCACAACAAATTTTACTCCAGACTATGACGCACTAGCAAAAAAGGGAGACCAACAACACTGTTCCCACTGAAAATGAACGGGAGGCTCTCAAGTTTATTGTAAAAAAAAATGCATTTTGAATATGATTTGTACACATAGCAGGGATTGAAACTAGCGACCATTCTTATTTTCAAACAATGCAGGATGCTCAAGGACATTGATGCACCACCTATTTGCGACTAATCTTAACCTGTAAAGTTCTTAAGGCTTACTTTAAGGAAGTGTTTCCCGTTTCCTCACCTCCGTTACCAGGTGTTTGTGAGTTAAAACTCTGCTCTGATTTTCAGATACCCCTCACCGTGTTGCTGTTTTGATTACTTTATTTGGATGTATGCTTTCACCGATTCTTCAAGAATTCAAGAATATTTGGTCAGAATGTTTGCCGTTTGATGTGATCTCATAAGATAAACATCTTTCATTAATCTGACCTGCAGGCACTGAAGTGATGGAGACTGTTATTCATAATAACAGTGTCGTATTTTATGAGAATCACTGATAGCAGTTTTTTAGTGAATTATTATTATTATTATTTTTTAATGCTGTTAATAAATGCATTTGTTTTCAAAAAACTTGTTTGGAATATCCATGCTTTACTACCTACTAAAGGCCAAAATCTTTTATGCAATGACCTTTGCAGGTCGCTTATATGACTTCACACAAAGTAGAGATGCACCGATCCGACTTTTTCAGTTCCGATACCGATACCGATGCCGTGGCTTTGCGTATCCGTCGATACCCGATACCGATCCGATATTATGGTTGACTTAACAAGCTACATAACTCTACATGTGGAACAGAAAAGACCAAAGCCAATGGCATCAGGCAGACTACACAGTTCTTTGCTCTAAATTAGGGGTGTCCAAACTAACGGTCCAGTTTTTATTGGCCCGCAGCAAATTCTGAAAACATAATTGAATATGGCCCGCACAAGAAGCTTGAGCTCAGCTTCTCAGTTTCCACACTAGATGGAGCCCGCCACACAAAGCGTTTGACGTCCCATTAACACCCCCCCGGAAGAGAAGCGAACACGCAGCGTTTGACATCCGATTAGCCTCCGCCCCCACATTCCCATTAGCAACCCGAAGAGAAGCGAACGCGCAGGGTTTGACGTCCGCTTAGCAACCCGGGGAAGAGAAGCGAACGTTCGCTCCATGTTTGCGTTTGTTTAGAAAACTCTCGTGGCATGCGGCACACGTGCTGCTGACGTATGACGTAGCCCGCGTCCCAATAGATTAAGGAAAGTATCGGCTCACAGATCGGCTGTATTTTCCGAAACCCGATCCATCTATTTTGTTGATATCGGGGCCGATATCCGATCCAGATATCGGATCGGTGCATCTCTAACACAAAGCCTACGTCCATCTGCTCCTGGTTCGGCCCTCCGGTCCAAATTTAGAACCCAGTTCGGCCCGCGAGTCAAAAAGTTTGCCCACCCCTGGGCTAAGCTGTCAACTGATCACCACCTGGTGGTGGGTTGGGTCCGATGGTGGGGGAAGATGCCGGTCCGACCTGGCAGACCTCCTATCGGGCCGTTTTGGCCTGCGGGACTACGGAGGCAGCTGACAGGTATCGGATGGCCAAGCGGAATGCGGCTTCGGCGGTTGATGAGGCAAAAACCCGGGCGTGGAGGGAGTTTGGCGAGGCCATGGAGAATGACTTCCGGACGGCTTCGAGGAAATTCTGGTCCACCATCCGGCGTCTCAGGAGGGGTATGCGGCGCAACGTCAACACTGTTTACAGTGGGGATGGCGTGCTGCGGACCTCGACTCGGGACGTTGTGAGTCAGTGGGGAGAATACTTCGAAGACCTCCTGAATTCCACCTACACGCCTTCCATTGTGGAAGTAGGGCCTGGAGACTCTGAGGTGGACTATTCAATCTCTGGGGTCGAAGTCACTGAGGCAGTTAAAAAACTCCTCGGGGACAAGGCCCCAGGGGTGGATGAGATCTGCCCGGAGTTCTTACAGGCTCCGGATGTTGCGGGGTTGTCCTGGCTGACACCTCTGCAGCGTTGCATGGACATTGGGGACAGTGCCTCTGGATTGGCAGACTGGGGTGGTGGTTCCCCTCTTTAAGAAGGAGGACTGGAGGGTGTGTTCCAATTACAGGGGAATCACACTCCTCAGCCTCCCTGGTAAGGTCTATTCAGGGGTGCTGGAGAGGAGGGTCCGTCGGGAGGTCGAACCTCGGATTCAGGAGGAGCAGTGTGGCCTTCGTCCTGGCCGTGGAACAGTGGACCATCTCTACACCTTCGGCAGGATCCTCGAGGGTCCATGGGAGTTCGCCCAACCAGTCCACATGTGTTTTGCGGACTTGGAGAAGGCGTTCAACAGTGTCCCTCGGGAGGTTCTGTGGAGGGTGCTTCGGGAGTACGGGGTGCCGAGCCAACTGATAAGGGTGGTTCGGTCTCTGTATCACAGATGCCAGAGTTTGGTCCGCATTTCCGGCAGTGTGTCGGATTCGTTCCCAGTGAGGGTTAGACTCCGCCAAGGCTGCCCTTTGTCACCGATTCTGTTCATAATTTTTATGGACAGAATTTCTAGGCGCAGCCGAGGTGTTGAGGGGTTCCGGTTTGAGGACCTCAGCATCGTGTCTCTGCTTTTTGCAGACGACGTGGTGCTGTTGGCTTCTTCAGTCCGTGGTCTCCAGCTCTCACTGGAGCGGTTCGCAGCCGAGTGTGAAGCGGTCGGGATGAAGGTCAGCACCTCCAAATCCGAGTCTATGGTCCTCGGACGGAAAAGGGTGGAATGCCCTCTCCGGATCAGGGATAAGATCCTGGCCCAAGTGGAGGGGTTCAAGTATCTTGGGGTCTTGTTCACGAGTGAGGGCAGGATGGAGCGCGAGATCGACAGGCGGATCGGTGCAGCGGCAGTAATGCGGACTCTGTACAGGTCCGTCGTGGTGAAGAGAGAGCTGAGCCAAAAGCCAAAGCTCTCAATTTACCGGTCGATTTACGCTCCTACCCTCACCTATGGTCACGAGCTATGGGTCACGACCGAAAGAACGAGATCCTGGATACAAGCGGCCGAAATGAGTTTCCTCAGCAGGGTGGCCGGGCTCTCCCTTAGAGATAGGGTGAGAAGCTCGGTCATCCGGGAGAGACTCGGAGTAGAGTCCGTTACTTGTTCTTCGTTTTCCAGATTTAATAAAGTGAAGGGGCCCGGAGGCCAATAGTTTTTTCAGACATTTTTTAATGACAAAAATTTCATGCAAATACACACAGTTATAAAACAAATTTTATTGTCACAATGGTCTTTATTTTTCAAATGATAAAATAACCAAATATAAGCCATTCAGGCAGATGTGAACAACTCTAAAAACACAAATTCTGCCTTTCATTCATATCTGAAGCGTCAGATAACATTGAACAAACTGTTTGAAATACCTCATGTTTACATAAGTTTAAAATTATTTTTGCTTCATGAACATTTTAAACAGGAGTTATAATGCAAATTTGTCTGTTATTATTAAAACAAGTGAGTTTTGCTCTTGTCATTTACAATATCTTTCAGAAAGTAATAGTTTGTGACATGTCTACAGGTTTATAACATCAACAGTATTAATATGGCCACTTCGTAATATATAATATTAAGTAATATTTAATTTTTATTTAATTTTGACTCACAGCCCCGCGTGAAGAATCGCTGTTGTGATGCCATTTCAGCTTGGAGCTGCTTTACTTTATCAGCGCGGTTACTCCCTGTTAGCTTGTCGCATGTGTCAGCATGTTTAGTCTACTAGTGTCTCTTTAGGTTGAAATCCTTAAACAAGGCAACCGTCTCTTTAGAAATTAGACAAACACAATTGCCTTGATTTTCAGGGAGGAAGTATTGTAATTCCCATTTCTCTTGAAATCGACGGCCCTCAATGTCAACTGTCCTCGTTTTCTTTGCAGTCGCCCTGGCAGAAATGAGCGGCGAGGGGTGGTGCTGCCACCCTTTGGTAATAGGAGGAATTACAGGTTCAAGTTTCTTTTCTTTCTTTTTTTTTTATTCAGTTTGACAGTGCAGGCGGTCCATAAATAATACATCAGAAGACCGAAGCTGCAGGCCATATGAAATCTGATCGGGGGCCGGATTTGGCCCGCGGGCCAGACTTTGGACATGCCTGGTCTAGGGTGATTGTACAACACACGTCAAAGACTAAAAGACTCAGACCAGAGCGATCCGCTGAGGGAAGAAATCATCAAAGATCTTGTGCGCATAGACGAGACCTTACTTCCTGGCAAGTTGAAACTTTGGTGACTACAGTTTGGGTTCAGATCCCCAAGACCAAAGTTGAAAAGCTGGAGTCAATGCATACATCAAGAAGTGGCTTGGCCTTCCGCCGTGCCTCAGTGACATCGACCTATATGATCATGGTGCCCTGAAACTGCCCATCTCTAGCCTCACGGAGAGTTTAAATGCACTGAGGTGAGGCTGAGCATGACCCTGATTGAGTCTCTAGATGAGGTGATTCGAGCAGTTGCTCCCAAACTGGCAACCGGGAGGAAATGGATCCCATCTGAGGCCGTGCAGCAAGCCAAATCTGCTCTCATGCATAAAGACATTGTGGGACAGATCCAGCATGGAAGAGGTCGGTTTAGACTTTGAGCTAGACGACCCACACAGCACAAGGCAACGTCAGCCCAGAGGAGAAACTTGGTTGTTAATCAGGTTTGGCAACAAGAGGAGGCAGACAGATGTGCGACATCAGTGGCACAGTCCAAACAAGGGCAGTGGACTAGCTGGGAAAACCTGGAACTGGAAGGGAGCCAAATCAGCGTCATCATCAGAGCCATCTACGACGTTCTTTCCACATCCAAGAACCTAAACCAATGGTTTGGAGAAGATCCTTCTTGTGTACTCTGTCAAACCCATACAACACTGAATCACATCCTCACCGGCTGCAAAACCAGCTTGTCTCAAGACCACTATAACTGGAGGCACAACCGGGTCTTGAGACTGGCGATCACCCTCCTGGAGGAAAGGAGGAATACCAACAATGTCCTGCCCACCACAATTCCTAGTCAGTCAATCACCACTCTGTTCATAAGACCAGGACAGCTCCCAGAAAAAAACATCCGCAAGAGTGGAGGCAACCCTTCTGGACTCTGTACGGGACTGGAAAATGCAAGTTCACCTAGACCAGAAACTACCCGAGTGCTTCCAGTTGAAGTCGGGTGCGGAGGCTTCGTTGCCACGTCCACAACCAAGTTTCTGAAAGGAATAGGAGTGACAGGTCGAGCGGCGGGCTGTTAAATCATTGTCGGATGCTGCTGAACAAAGCAGCAGGTGAATATGGATCAGAAGAAAGGACCCCAACTGGGCTGCTAAATGACAGTTAGGGGTAAAGGCAGAGGGGACACACCTTGTCAAGTGGCATGGTGGTACAAGATGGTGTAAATTGGGTATCGAATTTGGCCCAGGCACATTGGCTATCCTAAAACATGTAGGGGTTGCAAAATTTCACAAGGAGATGGTGTTAAAGCTTGACATAGGGGTGACCTGATGGAAACTAACAAATCTAATGAATTGTTCGCAATTGAGAGGACACGGCCTGTTCAAAGACGTAGCAACACACAATTTTGGAATATGATTTTGCTTCACCATAATTTTAATCTGTAACAGTTTGAGCAATATCATAATATATGTTAAATTTAGAAGAACCCATTATTACGGCTAATGAGGATTATCAGTTAAGTTGACTATTGTGAAAACAAGCTTTATTGATGTTGCAATGTTTAATCGATATCCAACATGTATTTAACATGTATTTAACAACATCCATCTATACATGAATGTATTAAATTGTGGGGAGACACAAGAGGTTGTTTGCTATACTGGTGGAGTTGGCTGAAAGAACGAGCAAAACAGGAAACGGCTGCATCCGGTAGCAGAGTACAGTCATGTGCAATGGTTACTGCTTTAAGCAAGGTTGCCAAGGCAACCAGTGGGTCCCAGCAGGCATATAGGAAGTAGGATGAGGTCATGCATTCCACACATACCAATGATGTCATACATTCTACACACACACCAAGAATGCCATGCATTCTACGCATTCCAAGGATGCCATGCATACCAGGCATTCTATACCAATGAGGTCATGCATTCCTCTTCGATGAGGTAATGCTAGTGAGGCATATGACCTAATCCGGGAATTCTGACCTTTCACCTACATGATTCCTATGAGGTAATGCCAGGAGGAGCTGACGAGCCTATAGAAGCTTGGTTCCGGACAGGAAAAGGGCTCTCCCTCGCCAGTACGCTGGCACTGCATAACCAGAGCCAAGGACGCCTTTAGACGAAGATGGGTTTTTCATTCTTTTTGAGATTGGACCAAAATCTACTCAAATGAATTCCTACAGTCTTCGAATTGGACTTTGTCAAATTTTAAATTTATAGATAGGCTAGGAGAGAGGACTTCGGGCCAGCAGGAAAGGGAGATGCTGTATTGAAGGTGTGGTCCTCCTCTTGAAGGCCGCCTATCTATTCAAACAGAATTTGGACTTTGGAACAAAGGAGAACTGATCACTCGATTTGTTCAACCAAATAGCATATTAGACCTTTTGTCTCCTCTATTTTGCTCTGAGTTTGGTAAGTGGAATTATTGTTGTTTGTGCGATTTGTAACTCTTCTTCCTACGTTGTCATTAAATTTCTTCTTAATCCTTAATTCGATTATCGATTATTTCGTGTTAACTATGTTGAGCATGGTTTTGTATGCAGTAATTAGAACTTTAGATGTAATTTATTCCCCTATCATAGTCATTCTTTAAATCCGTTCAATTCTTCTTAAAGTGAAGACAGCTTTAATCCTTAACATCAGGGATTGTCAGATCTGGTTCAAAGTAGTTATCTTGAGCTCAGCTAGAGCGAGTGCGCTCTAGTAAATCAATGAATCCTTGCAGTCTTACCAAAGACAGCTAAATTTAGCTGAGCGAATACAAGAGCAACAAATACAAAAGGGGAAGGAGCCGCTGTAAAAAGGGCGCGGTCGGTCCAACGTCAGGTTTCGACCAGGTATTTACTCGGCACTGGCGTAGGGGTGACTTTAAAGGGATTGGCGTACTAAAAAGAATCGATTAACTCTTTCCGAATTGATATCTTAGAGGCGGTTAGACTCGGATGAATCTTTTCCCGCCCCGACGTGGAAACTTTTGTCTGCCTATGAGGGCTGCGTTACAGCAGCAGGGTCGAAGGGGAGTTTAACCCTTTAAATGGAGGGTCGGGTCACATTTGACAACCTGGGACGCCAGATGTCACCGTTGAGTCCTCCGGAGGTGTCATGGGCTTATCCACAAAACAATGAAGTGGGGTGCCCACCTGAAAACCCCAGTGAAGCCTTTGCCTCTTTAAGACCCTACCACACTCACGTGCACACTCAACACCAAGTGCTGATCAATCTGAAGGATTGTACAATCCAGTCCTATGAGCTCAATTTTTATAGACTACAAATTACTGAACTACTATGGCAATATTTCAGGATATAAGGTGAATTCCAGTGGAATTCTTCCTTTGACTAACTTTGATTATTCTGCACTTAAGGCACACTGGTATAAAATACTGTGGGATAATTCTAAATAATAACCTAAAACAATTATGAATTAAATCATGTACTGCTGCTTGCAAAAATTGAGGAAGATACGTGAAGATGGATGGGTTTGGTACTTACTTTGATCGGGAGTGTCAACTGCATCAAAATGTATGTGCAGCCACGATTGCAGTACTTATTTAAATAGATAACCATTTTATTACCACAATAATTTTCCAAGCTTTTAAAATAGTCATGTTAGACAATTAATATGGCACTGTAAGGTACCCTGGATATCTTTGGCAAAATAAACATGAGATTGTGATTTAGGACAGGGGTCACCGACTCTGGTCCTCCAGGGCACCTATCCGCACGCTCAAACATGGCGAATAAAAACTCTTGAATCTTGAATTTAGACGTGTTCCCCTTACTACTACATACCTGATTGAAATGATCAGGATTGTTATCATGCTTGTACAGAATTTGCTGATTTTCTGATCATTTAGATTATCAAAGTCAAAGTCAGCTTTATTGTCAATCTCTTCACATGTCAAGACACACAAAGAAACCGAAATTACGTTTTCTCTATCCCACGGTGACGAGACATATTACACGATAGACATACAAGTAAATGACACAATATAAAAACAAGAAGGCACAAACAATAAATAATAAGAAAGATGAATAAATAATAAATAAACAGATAACACAATAAATAAGAGGAGCAAAACGGAGCCAGTGTGCATACAGCAGACAGTAAGCGTAGCGCAAAAGTACAGGACGCTACGCAGAAAGAGGAAGCGAGTTCAGGATCCTAACAGCCTGGAGTATGAAGCTGTTGTTGAGTCTGGTGGTGCGGGAGCGCAGGCTCCTATACCTCTTCCCAGAGGGCAGAAGCTCAAACAAAGAGTGAGCGGGGTGACTCACATCACTCACAATCGTGGTCGCCTTGCGGGTGAGATGGAAGATGTAAATGTCTTCCTAGGAGGAGAGTGAAGCACCAAAAATCTTACCAGCCGTGTTCCCTATGCGCTGCAGGGCCTTCAAGTTGTAGTCAGTGCAACTGCCACCCCGAACAGCAATACAGCTGGAGAGGACGCTCTCAATGGTGCCACGGTAAAATGTAGTCATGACGGCCGGGGGAGCGCTCGCCCGCCTGAGCGCCTGAGTTTCCGCAGAAAGTACAGGCGGTGCTGGGCTTTCTTCGCCAGTGATGCGGTGTTGGTGGACAAGGAGAGATCCTCACTGATGTGCACCCCCAGGAACCTGGCGCTGCTCACTCTCTCCACCACAGCACCGTTGATGGTCAGCGGCAGGTGTTGGGTGTGACCCTTCCGGAAGTCAACAACAACCTCCTTGGTCTTGTCGACGTTCAGCAGGAGGTTGTTGTCCCTGCACCACGTGGTCAGAAGGCCAACCTCCAGCCTGTACTGAGTCTCGTCTCCCTTGGTGATGAGACCCACCAGAGTCGTGTCGTCAGCAAACTTCACTGAGTTATCTGTGTTGGATGTAGGATACATCTAAAACATTGTGGATAGGAGCCCTTGAGGACCGGAGTTGGTGACTGTTGATTTAGGAGGACTTCCTTATTTCAATGAGGCACAAATGAGGGACACAAATTTGATTACATCTACCAAAGGAAAGATTCTGTCCTGATTTTGTCTCTAAACATGATGTAAATAATGCAAACAATACAACGGATAATTCAATCTTGAGACATCATCAGCCACGCCCATTAGCTTGGCGGCCATCTTGCCGGTCACCAGTTCAGTGCCTGTCAACGACTCACACACGCTTTCTTGTTACATTTGCTGCTATTTGAGCTTGAAAATGCCGGAAACCTGCTGTGCTGTTGGATGTAGCAATAGACGAGGCGATAAACCAAATCTTAGCTTCTATAGATTTCTGGCAAACACCAAAAAACGTGATAAATGGATTGCGGCGATTCGTCGTGAACGATGGAAACCTACGATTTACACAAGGATATGCAATGAGCACTTCATATCAGGTATGTAAAAAAAACTATTCACCCCTGATTTGTTTCACAAAATGTGAAATAATACAATATGGGATGATACAAATATGATTGTTGAAAGGCAGCAAGAGCAGCAAGGCAGGGAATGGGATGATTTCTTCAGTTCAAACCCCCCCCCCCCCCCCCGTTTTTATTTTTTGTTTATTTTTTCATGATGCTTCATCTGATTGGGTTGAAAATTTTATCAATGTAAATATTGAACTTCATATTGGAATTGAACAATTAATTCTCATGAGTGAATGCATTAGGAAATTTCAAAAAAAATATATTATGAACCTTGTGAAGCAATTATATTTTTAATGAAGCATTTTTGAACAAGAGGCTTTTTAGTTAGTTAGTTAGTTTTAGTTTATTGTTTAGCACATATTATTATATCAATAACTGTGCAAGGAGGGAGACGAAGCCTAGGGCTTGTAAAGAGCTCCACTCCTTCTAACCCCAAATTCCAACCCTTAATGCTGAGTGCCAAGCAGGGAGGCAATGGGTCCCATTTTTACAGTCTTTGGTATGACCCGGCCGTTGTTACTTGATTGATTGATTGATTGATTGAATATTTATTGATCCCCAGGGGTGGGGAAATTCAGGCCCCAGCAGTATTCATACCACAGAGTGGGTATACAAAAGACGCACAAATGGCATGAGCGCAACTCAACAGGCTCTCATAAGGCTGCCACACAACGGCGCCACAAAGAAAGCCAGAAAGTGCTCAAGATAAAAGCCATCAAAGCAAAACAAAGATAAAAGACAAAGGAAAAAAAGTAACTGTGGCCAACCAGCACCCCTCAATACAAGAGAACACCCCAAAACACACTAAATAGCCTCCACGGGGTCCATAGACAGGTGTAGGGGCAGTCCAGTTCAACGGCGCCCAATGGACCGTGGTCGTGAATCGGTGAAAAACATCACAAAGCAGGCAAACGTGTGAGCAGCGTCCTGGGCACCCAGTCGGGTGCACGTGCAGATGGTCACCACGGGGCTAGCATGGCGAAAGTCGTTGGTTCCGACGAGCACGAGGGAGCGGACTCCCCACAGGGGTTGCGGCTGCAAGGCCAAGGCGAGGGACCCGGTCATCACTGCCCGGATAAGCAGGAAGCCGCCGTAGAGTTACGCCGGTCTCGACCGATGATCCCGGTCCCAGGAAGAAAAAAAAATAATACAAAATATCCGATCCGAAGAGATACCGAGGTGCGGTAGAAGGCACCAGCATCGCCGAATGGACAAAAAGACAGAAAGAAAAAGGAGAAAAGAAAGAAATAAAGAGGAAAAGAGAGAACACTGCTGGGAGGCAGCCACTTACGGCGCCATACCGAAAAAAAAAAAAAAAAAAAAAAAAAAAAATTTGGCACAAGGTAAAATCTACATTGGTAAAGTTTTCAAGCCATTGGCACAAGGTTAAAATTTTTATTGGTTAAGTTTTCAAGCCAATCAGATGAGGCATCATGCAAAAATAAACAAAAAATAAAAATGGTAGCAACTTGAACAGACAGGTACAGTATCTTCACTCTATTCAGTTTTTTAATATGTCAAGTTATGAAATGCCATTACGAAACAAATTGAACTGGGTATATCCCCTTCAACAACGTGCTTAATTATTTATGGTAGTCATTATGAATAATGTGATTGTTAAATTGTTTCAGGTGCAAAAAGCGAAGATCCACTATCCCCAGACTATGTGCCAAGTATATTTGAGCATACCCAGTCTCCTCACAAACGAAAACTCAAATGTTCAATGAAGTTCTTTGAGAGAAGACAAAATCTCAAGCAGCGCAAGAGAGACCGCGAGAGGGCATTGGCAGCAGCAGCAGCACTTGTCAATATTTCCCAGTCTGTCCATTGTGAAAATGATCAACTACCCGCTGGTGAAGATGTGGTGCACGCTGAGATTCGAAAAGAAGGCATGGTGACTACTGCCACACAGACTGATATCACTGGGGAAGCAATGGATTCCCTCACTGCAGAGTGTAAAAATCTGCATGCAGAACTTGATGAACTGAAGGACAGTTTGAAACGCTGTACATGTACAGCTGTGAGAGAGATACAGGAAGCTTTCGCTTCACTGCCCTTGGCAAAAAGTTGTCAGCATAGTCAGGGACAATGCTCAAAATTGCTGGTCTTCCACCGCATTCAGACAAAGCCTTGTAAAAGGCAGCTTTCTGTTCTTCAGTTGGCGGAGGAACATTCAGCAGTTTTCTCACAGCACTTTCCTCAGGAGTTGAAACTTCTGACTTTCGTTTCTGGGCTGGACGGGCAAAATTGATATTGCATCCTTCAGCATATTCTATGTGCAATGCTGATGGTTTCAGCCACTGACAAGGTAGTGATGTGCATGACGTGGCCGTCTTCATACGTATGTATTAGGGATGTAACGATTCATCGATACATCGATATAATGCTCGACGATTTATTGGCATCGATGCTAAAGGTAAACATCGATTTATATCGCCGTATTTGACCTCGGACATTAGACGCGACTTTATTTTGAAATCCAGTTCATTGTTGCTTGCTTCCTCTTTCCGGGAGCAGTGCGCGCTTGTTGTGTTGTGAGCAGAGCAGGCACGTGAAAGGGGACTCGACAACTAGTACGCGGCTCCTGGGCTGGTGCTATGGCTAGTGTCCAAAAAGACGAGGAAATTTGCTCCCCTTTAGGCTTCAAGTCATTCGTTTGGAAGCACTTTGGATTCCAAAGAAAAGATGGCTCAACGGACAAGACACGTGCAGTTTGTAAATCCTGCCATGAGGTGATCAGCACTCGGGCGGCGACTAGGGGCAGAGCGCCGCACTGGGGCGGCGACTAAGGGCAGAGAGCCGCACTCGGGTGGCGACTAGGGGCAGAGAGCCGCACTGGGGCGGCGACTAGGGGCAAACAGATCCGCACTCGGGCGGCGACTAGGAGCAAACAGATCCGCACACGGGCGGCGACTAGGGGCAAACCGATCCGCACTCGGGCGGCGACTAGGAGCAAACCGATCCGCACTCGGGCGGCGACTAGGAGCAAACAGATCCGCACTCAGGCGGCGACTAGGGGCAAACAGATCCGCACTCGGGCGGCGACTAGGGGCAAACAGATCCGCACTCGGGCGGCGACTAGGGGCAAACAGATCCGCACTCGGGCGGTGACTAGGGGCAAACAGATCCGCACTCGGGCGGCGACTAGGGCAAACGGAACCGCAATCGGCGGACACCCGGGGAAACAAAGCCACAATCGGCGGACACCCGGGGAAACAGAGCCGCAATCGGCGGACACCCGGGGAAACAAAACCGCTATCGGCGGACACCCGGGGAAACAAAACCGCAATCGGCGGAAACCCGGGGAAACAAAAACGCAATCGGCGGACACCCGAGGAAACAGAACCGCAATCGGCGGACACCCGGGGAAACAGGACTGCATTCGACGGCATTCGGGGAGTCCATGCCGCAATCGGCATTCTGGGAGGCGGAGTTGTGCGCAGTAGCAGGAGTCGAGCATGTTGCCTTCCTAGATGTGGGGTCGGGTGATGATCGCAGGTTCGGGCGCTGCTGGCACAAGGACCAACGGCGGCCGTGGGTCCAGCGTCGCTGGAGCAAAGTCCGATGGCAGCCGTCGAGCCGATGGCGCCGGGAGGAACCCTGATGGCGGCCGCGGATCCGGCGTCGCTGGAGCGAAGTCCGATGGCGACCGCGAGTCTGGCGTCGCAGATGGGCGAAGTCCGATTGCAACAGCGGAGCCGGTCGCACCGGGAGGAACTCTGATGGCGGCCGCAAAGCCCATGGCGCTGGAACCTGCTCGAACGACGGGCGTGGATTGCGCGTCACGGACGGGAGCTGATGCTGGAAGGTCCAAGCGCTGGTCGCTGTGATGGTCGGAGCATTCTGTCACGGTCCGGAGTAGAGAAATGGAGCAGGGCGACCAAGTGCAGCTTGGACCAGGGTTTATTGCAGCAAACTCAAAAGACTCGGCAAACTGACGTGACTAAACAACAAACTAACAAGACTAACAGACCAAGGCGTGAAACAAAAGACAGGAACCAAACAAACCGTGACCGTGAAACATGCATTGTCCACATCTTACGCACAATGCTCCGACGGGGAGTGACCCGCAAACAGAACTTAAATACATCACAGGTAACGAGAGGCAGGTGCGTGTCGTTACATTAATCAAGGGCACACAGGAAGGGAGGGGCGAGCACACAGACACATAACCAAAACTGGAGACGAGGCATGACACCCAAGGTCTGAGGGGAGGATCATTCATCCGTTGAAAGTGTTTTACCTGAAAGAGATAATATGACATACCATATATTATTATCAGTCCCTAATTTGGATATAATATACAAGGCTAGACCTCTTACTGTCCATTTATGCATATTTTACCTGGCATTTGGTAAATTTTCTCATGAATCATTCATTAAATTAGCTTGAAAATTTAAACCTGGTTCATTTTGAGCAAGAGACCAAAATGAATTATCAAGCATGAATTCTAAAAAGTATTTTTGTAGAAATTGTTGCATAAGCTCTATACTGAATAGTTGGAAATTATGTAATGTTTTATTGTAGGAATTAATTTCTCAGATTTCAATATGAAGCTCCTGGAAACAGTTTTTTACAAAGCAATTTTTGATATTGTTTGGTCACATCCGCAAACTGAACACAATACATTTTCAAGCTAATCTTTTATTACAAAAAGCCTCCTGTTCAAAAATGCTTACCGATTTTTTCCGTGTATAGTGCGCCCCCATGTATAATACGCACCCTAAAAATGGCATGCTGATGCTGGAAAAATGTAATGAAATTTTTCTTTTTTTTTTTTTTTTTTTTAATTTTTTTTTTAAGTCCCAATGATCGTCACACACGCAGGGAGGCAATGGGTCCCATTTTTATAGTCTTTGGTATGGTATTAACTAGGCTGGATGTAATTTGTTTTGTTGGCGTTGATTTCTCCGACTGCCCATAAACGCACCACCGCGCACGGGAAAGGGGCGTGCGGACGTGAAAAAGGCGGCTCTGTATGGGAGAGACGTTGAAGAGGAATAAAAACACCCTTGGGAACCAAAACTTGCCCCTCGTCGTGACTCGGAGCCGCAACAAATGTTTCGGATTTGTGTAGGGTACATTGTGACAGACAGCAAACGAGCAGGTGATCGAGCAAGCCTTGTCTGATACGAGAGCATTGCGCTCGTATGGAGCATGTTTGAAGTGAACAGCAGAGACGAAAGGAACAAGGCAAAGTGTTGTGAAATAAAATATGACCGACCTGTAATACGCATTTTGTTATTTGCTGATTGAAACTGCAAATTATACTGTGAATTGAAACTAATAGGTGGAGTGTAGTTGGTTGGCATAATTCACCCGGAACCTAAGTTCACGTTGCCGAGTTCCGGTGGGATGGTTTAGAGGTGTGGGAGTTTCCTGTTTGGTTTAGTTGGTGTTAGGATCTCGAGGGGAAAATACTCGGCCCGTGGTTGAATGAAGATAATTATAAGTGTCATTAAAACAACTGCCGTTGGCACCGTCATTTGTCACTCCGCCTCCAACTCCAGTCCTTGCACACCACAGGAGAACTGAACTCTCGCTCTTTATATAGCTGACGTGTCTTGCGCATCCGTTCTGCGCATCTGTAATGGCGGCCTCCGTATGACGTCCGGTCCGCGATGGAGATTAAAAAACAAACAATATTTGACAATAACACACCATCAAGGATTGCACCATCGCATCAAACGATGTGTCGTCAATTATGGATTTTTTTGACTAAGTGTGTTGGGACAGGATGGCTGAATGCGATGCGCGATTGACAACAAACAAGAAGAAAGGTGATTACAAGTTTTATTTCGGGGGAGATTTGTCATGTCTCGTCCCCAGTTTTGCTATTTGTCTAGGTTGCCATAGTTTCTGTTTGCGTCGCCCCTCTCTTCCTGTGTCACCTCAATCGATGTAACGTGTTTTGTATTTAAGTCCTGTCTGCCCCTCGCTCACCGTCGGATCATTGCATGTGTTACTGTCATGATGTTTGTACCCATGTATAATGCGCACCCCAGATTTTAGGACAATAAATTCGTTAAATTTTGCGCACTATACACGGAAAAAAACGGTAATTAAAAAATTGTTTCACTAAGTCTATTGTAGTTTTTTGAAATTATGTACAGTATTTTCCGCCCTATTAGGCGCACCGGGGTATAAGGCGCACCTTCAATGAACGGCCCATTTTAAAACTTTGTCCATATATAAGGCGCACCGGACTATAATGCGCATAAAATAGAAGCTTTACTGCAACAAACTGAGGTTGACTAGGGTTGCGGTATGCACCCACTAGCCAATAACCAATCGCGTTTCTCAAACGATCTCCTATAAAATGATTGGAACTGACTAACGTTCAATCTAACGCATTGGTACTACTTACCTAGGTTACCCTTCCATATCGATCCGTAGATTTACTCGAAACTAGAGATGCACCGATCCGACTTTTTCAGTTCCGATACCGATACCGATGCCGTGGCTTTGCGTATCGGTCGATACCCGATACCGATCCGATATTATGGTTGACTTAACAAGCTACCTAACTCTACATGTGGAACAGAAAAGACCAAAGGCAATGGCATCAGGCAGACTACACAGTTATTTGCTCTAAATTAGGGGTGTCCAAACTAACGGTCCAGTTTTTATTGGCCCGCAGCAAATTCTGAAAACATAATTGAATATGGCCCGCACAAGAAGCTTGAGCTCAGCTTCTCAGTTTCCACACTAGATGGAGCCCGCCACACAAAGCGTTTGACGTCCCATTAACACCCCCCCGGAAGAGAAGCGAACACGCAGCGTTTGACATCCGATTAGCCTCCAACCCCCCCCCCCCCCCCATTCGGGAGAGAAGCGAACGCGCAGCCTTTGACGTCCCATTAGCAACCCGAAGAGAAGCGAACGCGCAGGGTTTGACGTCCGCTTAGCAACCCGGGGAAGAGAAGCGAACGTTCGCTCCATGTTTGCGTTTGTTTAGAAAACTCTCGTGGCATGCGGCACACGTGCTGCTGACGTATGACGTAGCCCGCGTCCCAATAGATTAAGGAAAGTATCGGCTCACAGATCGGTTGTATTTTCCGATACCCGATCCATCTATTTTGTTGATATCGGGACCGATATCCGATCCAGATATCGGATCGGTGCATCTCTACTCGAAACATTAACAGAGCAGCCTATTTTGACATGAAATAGCCTCGCGCGTATAGCAGCTATTGTTATAGCATTAGCCATCCGCAATTTCCTATGAGCCTCAGCTCGCAATCTCCCATGAGCCTCAGCAAAGTGTAAACAATCGCGTTTCTCAAACGATCTCCTATAAAATGATCAGAACTGACTAAAGTTCGATTTAACGCATTGGTACTACTTACCTTTGTTTCCCTTCCATATCGATCCGTAGATTTACTCGAAACATGAACAGAGCAGCCTATTTTGACATGAAATAGCCTCGTGCGTATAGCAGCTATCGTTATAGCATTAGCCATCCGCAAAAACCCATGACCCTCAGCTCGCAATCTCCCATGAGCCTCAGCAAAGTGTAAACAATCGCGTTTCTCAAACAATCTCCTATAAAATGATCAGAACTGACTAAAGTTCGAACTAACGCATTGGTACTACTTACCTATGTTTCCCTTCCATATCGATCCGTAGATTTACTCGAAACATTAACGGAGCAGCCTATTTTGAAATGAAATAGCCTCGCGGGTACAACAGCTATTCGGTGACGCCCCTGACTACAGTTACCGTTATGTTGGGAAGCGATGCGACCTTGTAATTTACTAGTCGTACTAAAACGTACTAAAACATTTTGGCAGAGCACTGTGTACAACCAGTATGGATCAACAAATTCATCACTTGATCCATATATAAGGCGCACCGGACTATAAGGCGCACTGTTGTCTTTTGATAAAAATTTAGGTTTTTAGGTGCGCCTTATAGGGCGTAAAATACGGTAATGCAAAGAAAAATTGGAAAATTTCAATATGAAATTTGTAAAACAGTTTTTTTTAATTAAAAGCATTTTTGAACAAGAGGCCTTTTGTAATAAAAAAAAGCTGAACAATGTGAGTTTTCATTAGAATCACTTCAGTAGTTTTTTCACAATCACACTGTTACTGCCACGCGGATTTGTAAACAGACAGTAGCCCTCCTCTCCTGGCTCTTCTGTGTGTGCTTTTTCCTTACCTTGGTCATGAGAAGAAATCGATTCTTGTTTGGAATCTGCCATTTCAGCCCATCATCCACAAAACCTGCTGTAAAATACTTGTAGGCATCCAGATTCTTGTATGCCTTAAGCTCCTTTCCAGTGTACGGAGATGGTGAATAGACGAGGTAATTATAAATATCTGGATATGAGAGATCAGGCAGGTCGGCTGTTGCAAAATGCTCAGGTGATTTTAGCATGCTTCTCGGTAAAAGGTACGGATCCGTTGTGCCAACAAGGTTCAACTTCTCTCGGTAACATTTCTTGGATTCTTCGACCAAATGCCCAACTTCACTGGATAGCAAATCAGCCATAATTCGGATGAAATCGGTGAAAATGTAGCGCAGAAATCAAACTGAATCTGTACGAACACGTAGGAACAAGCTGACCGGTTGACCGGCAAGATGGCGGCATAACACAAAATCACGTGATAAAATCACGTGACTGCAAAGCCTCTATTGAAATATTTTGAAATGAATGGCTATATTGTCTCAGGCAAGAGTATGCAATGTTCTTAAAGGTTTGGCAACACTAATTAAACCACATTACTGAGCTAACTACATCAAATGCTTGATGTTCCATTATTGTGAATGTTTCCATTTTTATTGTGTTCCAACATTTGAAAACTAAAAAAACTAAAATAAAAATAAAAGACTTGACCATGTGGGTAAAATTACAAGAGTTTTTATAATCAAAGTGATTTTTTAGTAGTTCTTGGGCTGTGATAGATACCACCACATTATCATTATCTTGGGTAAAAGTTAAAGTTAAGTTAAAGTCCCGATAATCGTCACACACACATCTGGGTGTGGTGAAATTTGTCCTCTGCATTTAACCCATCCCCGTGTGATTTTGATCCATCCCCTTGGGGAGAGGGGAGCAGTGAGCAACGACGGTGCCGCGCTCGGGAATCATTTGAAACATAAAACCAGGGCTGCCATGTTATAAACCTTTAGAGGGCGTAACTGAGACATTTTTCATGAAGATGACACAAGAATGTGATTATGTCAATCCTGATGTGTGCAATTGCATGAGTTTTCTGGCATGTTCCCACCATCACAATTAGTGTTGTTATCCTGGCCAACATTGTCTTGCCAAATGCTTTTCAAGATCACAAACACCCTGCTATAAATGCTTATTAGCATTTATGTGCAGGTACACATGCGACACATATCAATAATGCACATCAATTCAGTCACTTGCCTGTTTTTGCCCACCACTTGCATTTTTCTTCCTAACACACAAGAGTACACACCGCTGTGCACAATGCATAGATTGCACACGCATCTTTTTTCTTCATCATATTCTTCATTTCTTCATCATTTCTGCATCAAGTGAGATTTGTCGGGATTTTTGGCACGAGTGCCATCAGATCATCACTGTAGCTGGATGGCCCGATTTCCATATCCAGTGCAGCTGATACTCATTAGAAAAATTTACTAAAATTATATACATTTCTGTTATTAAGTCCAATTCACTCCGTTCATGTTGATAACCGTTTCAAAAAACATTCATACGTGTGATGCTAAGACTAACGTAAATAACGAGCTTGAAATTTACTCGTCCCATTTTCCCCTTTATTGTTTTTTTTTTCTCTATACTGTAAAATCTTACTTCTAAGAAGAAATCTGAGGTCGCTATTCTGAGAATGAGCTACTAAAGCTTTTTATGAATAAATCAATAAAGATCCATTTATGGAAAGCTGTGACGAATGCAGTGTTGTCTTTAATTGCATTCAACATTATAACATATTTGACCACTTTTAATTGATTTTTCTAACTAATACAGTAAAGTTAAGGCTATATGCCTAATTCCTAGTAAGTGGGCCACCCCCTCCAATAGGTTTATGTATGTGGCCCCCATCGAAAAAAGTCTTTTCATCAACAACCTGCCTGTCACACAGGTCACTCTCTCTCCCCTCTCGCTCGACCCCAATGCCTAAAGCCCCCTCTATTGGCGATGAAACAAGTAGAGGTTAAAAAAAGAACCTCATTGTCTTGAAAAGAGAAAAATAAATCAATTATTGAATATCAAAAAAGCCAAGATGAACTATTTAAGTGCGTATGCTGACTGCTTAAAATCACCTGGTAGAGGCGTGGGAATAAGTGGTTCAGATAATGGATGGATGGATGGATCATCCTTAACGTGTTTTGTGTTCAATTGTGCTGATTCAGAATGTGTTTTATGTTATTAAATGCTTTCTAATTAATATTTATGTATATACCGTATTTTCCTTACTATAAGTCGCAGTTTTGTTTCAATTTGGCTGGGGATGCGACTTATGTGGGAAATTAACACATTATATTATTTCACGTTATTTTCACACTTAACCGCATGAGGGCGCTCTAGGCCTGTGGAATGATTGGAACTGAAACTGACGATGAGTCTGACGTAAGCCTCGTAGAAGAGGAAGTTAGCAAAGTTGTTTAAAAGTGACACAGATGATGAAGATTTCATTGGATTTAGTGATTTGGAGTGACACGAATGGTTTGGTAAATATGTTAGCATGTTATTTATGCTATAGTTATCTGAATAACTCTTAATATGTTACGTCAAGCACATTCTCAGTTTGTTGTTTATGTCATGTAACGTTAGCATACCGTAAAATTATTCAGCTTTTTGCCTCTATTTTAAATTACCTTTCAAGATGACATGTCTGTTCTTGGATTTTATTAAATAAATTTCCCCCAAAATGGCGGCTCGGTTGCACACTGGTTAGCACGTCCGCCTCACAGTTAGGAGGATGCGGGTTCGATTCCACCTCTAGCCCTCCCTGTGTGGAGTTTGCATGTTCTCCCCGTGGGCTTTCTCCGGGCACTTTGGTTTCCTCCCACATCCCAAAAACATGCTTGGTAGGCCGAGGCGATTGAGCAATCCAAATTCTCCCTTGGTGTGAGTGCAAGTGCGAATGGTTGTTCGTCTCTGTGTGCCCGGTGATTGGCTGGCAACCAGTTCAGGTGTCCCCCACCTACTGCCCGATGACCGCTCGGATAGGCTCCAGCACGACCGCGACCTCCGTGGGGATAAGTGGTATAGAAACTGGATGAATGGATTTACCCCCAAAATGCGACTTATACTCCAGTGCAACTTATATAGTCTTTTCTTCTTTATTATGCATTTTATGGCTGGTGCGACTTTTACTCCAGAGCGACTTATAGTCCGGAAAATACGGTACTAGTATTTTTTAGAATTGAAATGATTAAAACAAATTTGAAGATGTTTAGCTGTCAGCTATTATTTAATTGTTTTTTTCAATGTATGCTTTAAATTTTTGGTATTACTTCAGTACTTGCATCAAGGTGTTTTATGCAGGTATAGTATCAAACCTTTGGTCATATGACAATATTATGCCACACACTGGGGCATTTCAGCGTACAGACAGAAAACCATGTGAAAATGTCATTGAGAAATTAATAAATTCAAGAGAGGTGTGGTTAGTGGGTGGCAATGTTAATTGGCCACTGGTGTATTCACTTCTCCCCACAGCGCATTCAGATGCATTGTTAGTCAATTCATTGATATATCTGTGGATTTTGCTCACTGTGGTCCAAGGAATGCTCAGGGAGTTTGTGTGAATGCTCAAACACATTGAAAATTAGAGGGGATTTTACTTGCGAGGTTGTTTTAAATTAGATGGGAAAAAGTAGAAAACAACAACACTGACTGACCTATTGATATGGAGCGCAGGTACAGCCTCTCTGCATCTTCATATTGGTTCATGTCATAGTTGTAAAGGGAGGCTAGATGACCCACAGATAGTGCCACCTCATAGTCCTCATGGCCCAGAAGCTGCTCCTTAATTTGGATGGCTTTGATGTGCATCTCCTCTGCTTCCTAGTAAGAGTCATGACATAAAAACAAATGCAAGGACACTGTTTATTCAACTAAAATAACAATAAATTGCCCTAAAAGCTTTTAGTATTGTTAATCTGTTTATACCTATATATCATTAGCAGGTGAATAGGAACATGTTATACATGATGTCAAAGGGAATAGTAGTGGGTCATTCTTGGCTATGGTGACTTTTTAGTCATTTTACTTACAATAAATAAAATGAAACCATGCAAACATTAGATTGTGGTCTTTCTCCTAAAGCAAAGACAAAATAATGCCTCTATTTTATTTAATTACACATTGACTTTTTTGGGGAGGGGGCAGATGTCCTTTCAAACAATTACAATTTAAACTTAAACGAAAATACTAATACAAATGCACCTATGTTACTGGTTACATTTAATCAAAGTTTTAATATATATCAATGGAAAGGCAGTGAGTTTTATTAGAAAATGTTACTGGCACCAATTCTTTAGCTGGCAATCACATAAATAAGGTTTATATAAGTCTTGACATATCTGTTTTAGTTCCGACATTCCCTGAAAGCACTCTCATGAGGGAAGGTTTCAAGCACTTTTGTTCAGCTGTCACTTTTGATTCCACACCCCATTCAGCTGACTTTTCTGTTTCCAATCTTACTTTTCAAGTACCGTATTTTCCGCCCTATAAGGCGCACCTAAAAACCTAAAATTTTCTCAAAAACCTACAGTGCGCCTTATAGTCCGGTGCGCCTTATATATGGATCAAATTCCTAAATTCAAACTGGCCCGAAGTATTGTGTCATGAAATCAACCATAAGTGGCCCGCTGAAGACTATGAATCATGACTCAAAAAGACTATGGATCATTATTTTATGATTATAAAGTAATTTGTTCCGTCTGAAGTTGAAATAAAAAAGATAAAATGGAGAATGATTTGATTTGGATTAAAAATCTGACATGATGCATTAATGGTGCGCCTTATAGTCCGGTGCGCCTTATATAAGGATAAAGTTTTAAAATGGGCCATTCATTGAAGGTGCGCCTTATAGTCCGGTGCGCCTTATAGGCCGGAAAATACGGTACAACATTTTCTGGTGACACTTTATGATGTCTGCTTATAAATCATTAACAACACTTCATAAACAATGAACAAATGATGAACATAACATTTACAAATAATTGTAAACGAGTAAGATATTGTCTGTTAATATTATATTATCTAAGTTGTTAATCATTAGTAACCAGACCGCCAACCCTAACTCTTATTCCCGGACATGTCCTACTTTTGAACCCTAAAAAAAATGTCCGGGGGGAATTTCAAAATCGGCCGGGATTTTGTTGGACAGCCTCAAACATACTAATACGTGTACAGTACACAGTCAATAGAATTGCCACTCCGCTCCATTTCACTCAAGTCCAGGTTTTTCTGTATCGTTTGCAAATAAGTCACGCACTTCTCCTCAAATCTAGTCACTTTGCTACAAAGTAGGGTGGGCTGGCCGGTCTACACCGAGTGTTTACAAGCAATGCCAAAACGAAAATGCACGTTCATGGAGGAGTTAAATAAAAAAAATCAAAGTCAAAGTCTGCTTTATTGTCAATATCTTCACATGCCAAGACTCAAAGAAATCGAAATTACGTTCCCAGTATCCCACGGTGACAAGACATAGTACACAATATACATACAAGTAAACAACACAAAAAAATAATAAGAAGGCACAAACAAAGAATAAATAAGAGTGAATAATGAATAATAAATAAACAAATAACATAATAGGCGGCTCGGTGGACCACTGAGTAGCACTACTGCCTCACAGTTAGGAGGGTGCAGGTTCGATTCCACCTCCGACCCTCCCTGTGTGGAGTTTGCATGTTCTCCCCGGGCCCGCGTGGGTTTTCTCCGGGCACTCCGGTTTCCTCCCACATCCCATAAACATGCTTGGTAGGCCGATTGGGCACTCCAAATTGTCCCTAGGTGTGAGTGCGAGCGCGTATGGTTGTTTGTCTCTGTGTGCCGTGCGATTGGGGTCAGGGTCTCCCCCGCCTACTGCCCAATGACGGCTGGGATAGGCTCCAGCACCCCCGCGACCCCCGTGGGAACTAAGCGGTACGGAAAATGGATGAATGGATAACATAATAAATAAGAGGAGCAAAAATGGAGCAAGTGTGCAAACAGCAGACAGTCAGATTATAGCGCAAAAGTACAAGACGGTATGCAGAAGAGGGGAGAGAGTTCAGGATCCTAACAGCCTGGAGTATGAAGCTGTTGGTGAGTCTGGTGGTGCGGGAGCGCAGGCTCCTGTACCTCTTCCCAGAGGGCAGAAGATCGAACAGTGAGCGGGGTGACTTACATCACTCACAATCGTGGTCGCCTTGCGGGTGAGATGGGAGGTGTAAATGTCCTTCAGGGAGGGGCGTGAAGCACCAATTATCTTACCAGCCGTGTTCACTATGCGCTGCAGGGCCTTCATGTATTCAGTGCAGCTACCACCCCAAACAGTGATACAACTGGAGAGGACGCTCTCAATGGTGCCGTGGTAAAATGTAGTCATGACGGCCGGAGGAGCACTTGCTCGCCTGAGTTTCCGCAGGAAGTACAGGCGGCGCTGGGCCTTCTTCACCAGTGATGCGGTGTTGGTGGACCAGGAGAGATCCTCACTGGTGTGCACCCCCAGGAATCTGGTGCTGCTCACTCTCTCCACCACAGCACCGTCGATGGTCAGCGGCAGGTGGTGGGTGTGACCCTTCCGGAAGTCAACAACAATCTCCTTGGTCTTGTCAACGTTCAGCAGGAGGTTGTTGTCCCTGCACCAAGTGGTCAGGTCAACCTCCAACCTGTATTGAGTCTCGTCGCCCTTGGTGAGTCGTGTCGTCACGGTTGTTGCTGTAGGTTGGAGCGCAGTCATGTGTCAGCAGGGTGAAGAGCAGCGGACTGAGCACGCAGCCATGGGGGGCCCCTGTGCTCAGCGTGATGCTGGCGGAGATTTTGTCGCCAACACGTACTACCTGAGGCCTCTGACAGAGGAAGTCTAGTAGCCAGTTGCAGAGGTAGGTACTGAAGCCCAGCTTGGCGAGTTTGCAGATGAGTCGTTGTGGCACAATGGTGTTGAAGGCAGAACTGAAGTCCACAAACAGCAATCTCACATAAGAGTCCCTTCTCTCTCCATGGGTGAGGGCCAAGTGGAGGCCAGAGCAGATGGCATCCTGAGAGGACCGTTTGGTTCGGTACGCAAACTGGAAGGGGTCTATGGTGGGTGGGGAGAATGGATCTGATGTGCTCCAGGACAAGCCGCTCAAAGCACTTCATGATGATGGCCGTCAGTGTCACGGGGCGGTAGTCATTGAAGCAGGACAGAGCAGGTTTCTTTGGCACAGGTACGATGGTGGCAGCCTTGAAACACGAAGGGACGATAGCCTGCTGCAAGGAAATGTTAAAGATGGCCGTGAAGACACCCGTCAGCTCCCCAGCGCAGTCCTTCAGCGCTCGACCTGGGATGTTGTCAGGGCCCGCTGCCTTACGGGTGTTGATTGCGGCAAGCGCCCTCCTCACGCTATCGGCAGAGAGGCACAGGGGCTGCTCTTGTGGAGAGGGAGGGGTCTTCAGTGGGCAAGTGCTGTTCTGAGCGTCGAAGCGAGCAAAGAAGCGGTTGAGATCGTTGAGCCGACGGATGTCGCCCTCACAGCTCTGTGGCGCGGACTTGTAGTCCGTGATGGTCTGAATGCCCTGCCAGGGTCGCGATCCTTATGAATTTGAGTGCTTGACATGCAAGGCAGGCACTTACGTGTCTGTGGCAAATAAAGGTGCCAATGCACCCCGCAAGAGGAGGACCAAAGAGGAGCCCTTTTTTTTTCTTCAAATGCTGCACGATAGCCGTATTTCTTTTGCTCTTTTTTTTACGTAGTGTACCACAATAAAATAAAAAAAATGTCAGCGTACACATATGGTTTTGTTATTTAATGTGAATGTGTTTTTGTTCTTGTATATATGTTGTTTTGTGTTATTTGGGCCAATAAATGCAATTGTTATACAGACACCATGTCATTTGTGTGATAACATATGACACAAATAACCCCCCCCAAAAAGAACACAAAAAATGCCCCCCCCTCCAAACAAATGAAAAAGTGTCCTGTTTTTCAGAAACCCAAATCTGGTCACCCTAGTAAAATATTAGTAATGTATACTTATGAAGCATTACCAAAACTTCATAAACAATTAACTAATGATGAAGATAACATTTACAAATGTTTATAAATGAGTTAGTTATAAGTTATTGTCTTTCAATATTATGTAAGTTGTTAATTTTGAGTAACATGACTAACAAATTATTAAGAAGGGACCGTTATAAAGTATTAGTGTAGATTTACTGACATATGATCAAATTATTAACAACACATTCATAAAAGAGTAAGACATACCCTGTTTATGTTGGTCAAACATTGAGAATATTACTTATATTACCTAAATAGTTTGTACACTACTTTTTAATTACCATATTTTCTGGACTATAAGGTGCTTTGGGTTAAAAGGCACAGACTCAATTGCGGGGTCTACTTTGTAATTAATCCACACATAGGGCGCCCCGCATCATAGGGCGCATGCATGCCCAGAATTACGGTAGAAAAAAAGATGTGACGGGAGCAAGCAAGACAGTGAGTTTAGTTGTACTTTATTCTACTGTTTAACCATGTACTCGACCGTACTAACATTGTTGTTAATCAATATTCATACGCAAATCCGTCCAAGTTCTCATCTTCTGTATCCAAATCAGAGTTGGGCAATTTTGCCATTAAACATGCCAAGTTCCCTCTCGTCATTGTCTCGTTGTTGTCACGTTGCTCTTCTGCAATGATCCTGGCTTTACAGAAGGCTCTAATTGTGTCTCGTAAGCATGTCTCTTTGTCTATGCTATTTTAGAGGGTCCTAATGCATTTTCTTTGCACAAACGATAGCATTTATACATCAATGGTGGCGGAGGTACGTATTCTACGTGGTACGTCCAGTCCTCTGATTGGTTTACCAGTCTCAACGCCCCACGAATGGTCTGTGGCATTGTCCCAGCTGGCAGCAACACAGTCTGAACCGTGCACAGCGGCAAACGGGGAAACAGAACTGCCCTCGGCGGAAACTCTGGAACAGATCCGCCCTCGGCGGAAACTTGGGAACAGAACTGCCTTCGGCAGAAACCCGGCAACAGAACCACAATCGGCGGAAACTTGGGAACAGAACCGCAATCGGCGGCATTTGGGGAGTCAGAACCGCAATCGGCGGCATTTGGGGGGTCAGAACTGCAATCAGCGGAATTTGGGGAGTCAGAACCGCAATCAGCGGCATTCGGGGCGGCGGAGTTGTGCGCAGTGGCAGGAGTCAGACATGTTGCAGCCGTGGAAGCTGGCACGAGGTCCAACGGCGGCCGCGGGTCCTGATTGCGCTGGGACGAGGTCTGGCAATGGCTGCGGGTCCGGCGACACTGGGGTGGGGCCCGATGGCAGCCACGGGTCCAGCGAAGGCCGCAGGTTTAGCGACGCTGGGGTGGAGCCCGATGGGGGCTGCGGTTCCGATGACGCCGGGAGGAACTCCGATGGCGGCCGCGGGTTCGGCGTCGCTGGAGCAAAGTCCAACGGCGGCCGCGGAGCCGATGGCGCTGGAACAAGCTCCGACGACGGACGTGGATTTGGAGTCGCGGACGGGAGCTGGTGGTGGAGGGTGGTCCAGGCGCTGGTCGCTGAAGTCGTCGGATTATTCTGTCACGGATCGGAATGGAGCAGGGCGACCAAATGCAGCTTGGACCAGGGTTTATTGAGGGAAAGGGGTGTTGGAATAAAGGATGACGGGGAACAGACAGACGGCCTAACAAAACAACAACGGGACTGACTGACCGACAGGGCTGGCTAACAGAAACAGAACTAACAGACGAAGACGTGGGACAAGAGACGAGAACAGAAAAAAAATGAACAACGAGAAAAATCCGACAGGGGAGTGAGAGGCAGACAGGATTTAAATACGCGACAGGCAACGAGAGGCAGGTGACTGTGATTACACACTAAAAAATTTAACCGCGCTCTACTCATTTTAATCTGCGTAACAATTTACACTCAAAAATATTGAGTAGACCTGAAAGCTATTAAATCATTTATATTTACATCATGAACTAAGTAAATGTAACTGAAAAAAATTAAGTAGATGCTACTCAACTACATTGAGTACCATGAAATATAAAATTTAGTTGATTTACTTAAAATATTCAAGTCAATGCAATAGTAAACCCAAGTTCAAACCACTAAAAAAATTAACATACTGGACTATCACATATTGAAATACATATGTTACATTTACTTACTTTTTTAAAACTGAATCTACTTTTTATTCTAGGAGTATTTTGGGTCAATAAAGCGATTTTACACACATCATTTTAATTCAACATTTATTTGGCTGATTTGACAAATCTTCTTTGCAAACGACATAAAAATATTCATGCTATAAAAACAGCTGAATTTAACTCTTAATAAGGGGTTTGTCAAAACTGGGTGAAATGCACCTAGAACAACATATAGCCTCCTCCTGAAATGGACAGTAAACAGTGATATTTCACTTTAAAGCCTCACAAAAGCTAACAATACCAGTCAAACAACTAATGGAAAGCTAACTTATCTAAACATTAAGACAACAACGTAAGATTTACCAATGAAAGTTTCTCTGAACAGTAGCAAGCAACTACATACTCAGTTAATTCTTGAGTCCTTGAACCTTATTGGAAAGGTTTCCAGAATTTGACTAGCACAGATCAAATGCGTAGGTCAGTCCCAACAGATAGCAGCAGGCTCTGCTAAGATCTCCAAGACAATGATGCCTTCAATCACAATACCAACAGCAACTGACCCCACCTTTGTTTTGCAGCATTTACATTTTCATGACCTCCCCTGCCAACTCCACTTCAACATTGGCAGATACAACAGCAGCATCCTGCAGACATTGTAAAGATAAAAAATGTTTCAAATTTACTACCTCCAACCTGCATGTCACAAGACAAATACCACCCCATACCATAAAAGAGGACATTAAGTGGGCAAACTGAACTGTGGTGGTTCCAAATTTGTTGTAAAATAATTTTAGAACACTTTGTCATGAGCATAATTTATTCTTCCACATAATTTATTTCTTTGCAGACAAAATTGACACAGAAAATGGTATTTTATGTATTCAAAGCAGGACAAAAAGTCGCTCCGGAATATAAGGTCGCATTAGCCATAAAATGCGCAATAACGTGAAGAAAAAACATATATAAGTCGCTCTGGAGTATAAATTGCATTTTGGGGGGAAATTTATTCGACAAAATCCAACACCAAGAACAGACATGAACGAGCAACAACAGGCTAAACGATAGGTATGCTAACGTGACGTAAACACAAACGAAGAGCTGAGAACGGGCCTGACTTAACATTATTAAAAAAATATATATATTACAAAAATAAGTCAAGTCAAGTTTATTTGTATAGCCCAGGGATGGGCAAACTACGGCCCGCGGGCCACATCCGGCCCACGGGACCGTTTAATCCGGCCCGCCAACCCTGAATAAATTGTATCAATAAACATTTTCTTTTGGTCATTTTTCCTGCAATGACTGCATTTCCCCAGTAGATGGGGAACCGCTTGCCTGCGCATTCACTACCGGAAGCCGTGTCAGAAAGCTCGGTGCACACTCACTAGTGCGTGTACGTACTCAGTAGTACGGACATGGCGCACTCGCGCTCTATTTGTAGCAGTGCCGAATTTAGAGCGTGGGCTGTGACGACAGCATTCTTGTAATTCGCGCGCTGAGCTCTCAGATACAGTTTTACGCTAAAGCCACCCACAAACCTTCCTCTGGAATCCTTCCATTAAAATGAGTCGCCCAAGGAAAAGCAAGGTGGACACTGAGTGCCAAGTATTTAAAAAAGAGTGACCAATTTGGCTCGACGTGACGTTCAGCCACATGAACATCAACATCAACCCGTCACAGATCTAGGTAAACGACCAACACCTCGGATCTCTCCTAAGAATTGCCACAACAATTTTTACTCCAGACTATGACGCACTAGCAAAAAAAAGGGAGACCAACATCACGGTTCCCACTGAAAATGAAGGGGAGGCTCTCAAGTTTGTTGTATAAAAATGCATTTTGAATATGATTTGTAATAGCAGGGATTGAAACTAGCGACCATTCTCATTTTCAAACAATGCAGGATGCTCAAGGACATTCTTCAAGATGACATATTTGGTCAGAATGTTTGCCGTTTTATGTGATCTCATAAGATAAACATCTTTCATTAATCTGACCTGCAGGCACTGAAGTGATGGAGACTGCTATTCATAATAAGTGTCGTATTTTATGAGAATCACTGATAGCAGTTTTTTTAGTTTTTTTTTTTTTAATGCTGTTAATAAATGCATTTGTTTTCCAAAAACCTTTTTTGAATATCCATGCTTTACTACCTACTAAAGGCCAAAACCTTTTATGCAATGACCTTTACAGGTCGTTTATATTACTTCAAACAAACACTACATCCATCTGCTCCTGGTGCGGCCCTCCGGTCCAAATTTAGAACCAAGTTCGGCCCGCAAGTCAAAATGTTTGCCCACCCCTGGTATAGCCCTAAATCACAAGCAGTCTCAAAGGGCTTCACATAGACAAAAATTGACAATTATTCTCAAAGCATCCCCTGATCTTAAGCTCCCAAAACGGCAAGGAAAAACTCAAAAAAACCCTACCGGGGGAAAATGAGAAACCTTGAGAAGGGACCACAGATGGAAGGATCCCCCTTTCAGGATCACCAGGTTGAAATGGATGCAGAGAGGGCACAAAGGATACAATATGAAAATCAATTAAATAAAAAGTGGATGTCCATGTCAGAGCGAAGAGCTGCCGAAGGAGCCCTCAATTGTCCTGGCAGTGTCTTCGAGGAGGTTGAGCTGCAGTTCCCCCATCCTGAATTGGCCCACGAGAATCCAGATAGCCACTGTCAGCATGGGTGCCACCTAACCGCCTCCCCGGCCGGGGAGGGGGGAGGGAGGGGGTGGAGAGCGAGAGAAAACAAACTCCAGCCGAATCGGCCACTACAGGTTAGTTAAAGGCCATGTCATAGAAATGTCGGACAGACATTGAGGAGTATACGGACTCTGTTTCCTTCTACATAAGGAAGTGCATTGATGATGTGACTCACTCAAAATCCATCGTCACTCGGGCTAACCGGAAGCCATGGCTGACGGGGTCTGTCTTCAAGCTGCTGGGGGCCAGGGACAAAGCCTTTAGAGCGGGGGATGAGGCTGGCTTGAGGACTGCGAGGGCTGACTTGTCCCGGGGCATCAAAGATGCAAAGAGGGCGTTCTCGTGCAAAAGTACCGCCCACGTTAAGGACAGCAGGGACGCACGGAGCCTTTGGCAGGGCATTCAGACCATCACGGATTACAAGCCCGCGCCACAGAGCTGTGAAGTCGACGTCCGTCTGCTCAATGACCTCAACCGCTTCTTTGCTCGCTTCGACGCTCAGAACAGCACTTGCCCGCTGAAGGCCACTCCCCCTTCACACGAGTTGCCCCTGTGCCTCTTTGCCGACAGCGTGAGGAGGGCGCTTGCCGCTATCAACATCCGTAAGGCGGCGGGCCCTGACAACATCCCGGGTCGAGCGCTGAAGGACTGCGCTGGTGAGCTGACGGATGTCTTCACAGACATCTTTAACACTTCCCTGCAGCAGGCCATTGTCCCGTCGTGTTTCAAAGCTGCCACCATCGTACCTGTGCCGAAGAAACCCGCTCCGTCCTGCTTCAATGACTACCGCCCCGTGGCACTTACGCCCATCATCATTGTGCTTTGAGCGGCTTGTCATGGAGCACATCCGATCCGTTCTCCCTCCCACCATTGACCCCTTCCAGTTTGCGTACCGAGCCAAACAGTCCTCTGAGGATGCCATCTGCTCTGCCCTCCACTCGGCCCTCACCCACCTGGAGAGACACGCTGGGCCTCAGTACCTACCTCTGCAACTGGCTACTGGACTTCCTCTGTCAGAGGCCACAGGTAGTACGTGTTGGCGACAAAATCTCCGCCAGCATCACGCTGAGCACGGGGGCCCCCCAAGGCTGTGTGCTCAGTCCGCTGCTCTTCACCCTCCTGACGCATGACTGCACTGCAACCTACAGCGACAACCGTATAGGGAAGTTTGCTGACGACACGACTCTGGTGGGTCTCATCACCAAGGGAGACGAGACTCAATACAGGCTGGAGGTTGACCTTCTGACCACGTGGTGCAGGGACAACAACCTCCTGCTGAACGTCGACAAGACCAAGGAGATTGTTGTGGACTTCCGGAAGGGTCACACCCAACACATGCCGCTGACCATCGACGGTGCTGTGGTGGAGAGAGTGAGCAGCGCCAAGTTCCTGGGAGTGCACATCAGTGAGGAGCTCTCCTGGTCCACACACACCGCATCAGCGCCGCCTGTACTTCCTGCGGAAACTCAGGCGAGCGAGCGCCCCTCCGGCTGTTATGACTACATTTTACCGCGGCACCATTGAGAGCGTCCTCTCCAGCTGTATTGCTGTTTGGGGTGGCGGCTGCACTGACTACAACTTGAAGGCCCTGCAGCGCATAGTGAACACGGCTGGTAAGATTATTGGTGCTTTACACCTCCCATCTCACCCGCAAGGCGACCACGATTGTGAGTGATGTGAGTCACCCCGCTCACTCTTTCTTCGACCTTCTGCCCTCTAGGAAGAGGTACAGAAGCCTGCGCTCGCGCACCACCAGGCTCTCAAACAGCTTCATACTCCAGGCTGTCAGGATCCTGAACTCGCTTCCCCGTTCTGCGTAGCGTCCTGTACTTTTACTGTCTGTATGCACACTGGCTCTTATTTGTTGTGTTATCTGTTTATTTATTATTTATTATTACTCTTATTATTTATTGTTTGTGCCTTCTTGTTTTTTATATTGGGTCGTTTACTTGTATGTCTATCGTGTAATATGTCTTGTCACCGTGGGATAGAGAAAACGTAATTTTGATCTCTTTGTGTGTCTCGGCATGTGAAGACGTTGACAATAAAGCAGACTTTGACTTGACTTTTTGATCTGTGTCATTCCAATTCATTAAATCCATCGATCGTCCTTTGTCAACAATGGGTGCGTGCCACTGATGGCGCTTGCACTTCAAAATATTCCACAGGCCCATATAACGACATACAAATTCGAAATCAAATAACTATTATATAAGCAATAATATTATCAAACCATCCGTGCACTCTAAATCATTAAATCCATCGATCAAATTCCTCGTCCTTTGTGAACAACGCCGCGCGTGCGCCCTGACGTCAGCCTCGTCGTTATTCCACAGATCTGGTATATAGCTATATTGTAACGTTAACAAATTACAAGGAAGACGGGGGTTTGGTAAACGGCTCTTTATCTAACAAAACAAACTTCCAGTGTGGCGGCGTGGAATTCCAGCCACGGAGGTGGAAGAGAGATCCATAGAATAGGACCGGGCGTGCGTAAAAGCCATGATCGAGCCCCATACACCGTCCCTGGACAGCCACCCGGCCGAGCGCCGGCCCCCGACTTCTATCCACGGAGGTGAAAGAGAGCGCCGTAGAGTAGGACCGGGCGTGCGTAAAAGCCATAATCGTTTTTCAAACCTTCTGTGTCACTCCAAATTGTTAAATCCTTCAAACTCTTCGTCCTCCGTGTTCCTTAGAAACGAAGCCGCTAATGATGCCGGTAGTACGTGGGCCCCTTCGTCATCTTCAACATCCCGTGATCAATCTTTGTCTTTTTTGAAAACAACAACCGTGCCGTGCCGCTGACTTCACCTCTTCACTTGAAATTCAAATTACAGTAATCTCTTGCTACATCGCGGTTCGTTTATTGCGGTTTCACTTTTTTTTTTCTTGAAAATGTTTGAAAAAAACTCACATATAAGTCCCTTCTCATTATAAATCGCCCCCCCCCACCCAAACTATGAAAAGAACCGCGACTTATAGTCCGAAAATTACGGTACTCATTTTCTCAAGTTGTTGTTAGAGATTACACATATTGAGTAAGAGTAAGTAATAATTGTACTTGTTGAAACCGATTGGTATGATTGGCCCATACTCAAATATTCTGACTGGTATTTACTAAATATATTATGAATATCTTAGAATTATAATTAGTTTGTCAAATACTGATTTATTTTGTCAAACAAGCTTAATAAATATAAGTAAATACCGTTTTTTCCATGTATAATGCGCCCCCATTTATAATACGCACCCTAAAATTGGCATGTTGATGCTGGAAAAAAGCCTGTACCCATGTATAATACGCACCCAAATTTTGACTCCTACTTAAGTCCCTGAACGTAAAATTATTTCAGAAAAAAGATCATCTTTAAGAACAACCGGATGTTATTCTGCCGGTCAGTATCACTGCGCATGCGCTAGCATACTCAATAGCGAAGAAATGTTTCGGATTTGTGTAGGGTACATTGTGACAGCAAACGAGCAGGTGATCTAGCAAGCGTCTGATACGAGAGCATTGTGTTTGTATGGAGCGTGTTTGAAGTGAACAGCAGAGAAGAAAGCACATCTGTAATGGCGGCCTCCGTATGATATCCGGATTTTAAAAAAAAAAAAAAAAAAGAATTTTCTTTTTTTTTTGTACCCATGTATAATGCGCACCCCAGATTTTAGGACATTAAATTAGTTAAATTTTGCGCATTATACATGGAAAAAAACGGTATAAGGCAAAAATAACTCAATTTTTTCAACATTTATTTAGATATATCCAACTCAAATGATCTGCTTTGTAATTTTTGGAGATTTTATTAGGTTAATATACAGTGGAGCCTCGGTTTTCGAATGTCCTGGTTCGAGATTTTTTTGCTTCGGATGTCGGATGAAATTCGGTTGTCGAACCTCGCGAGATGAGCCCAGAGGACCTGCATGCAAACTGACCCCGTTCGTTATTACGTTCTCGTTACTCTGAGGATTGCATCAACTCAAAAGGAAGCAAGTGGGAGCAATAAAGCCATCCTAAAACACAAAGACGCTCCTAAAGCAATGCGACACTGAGCGCCCGGCCCGCTGCGGTTGCGCGATGGGACCAAATTAAGCTCCCTGCACACTGAGGTCCATTTAAATTTTGGAAAGTACATTAGGACTTTAAAAATATTTTCTAAATTTAGCGACCGCTCTCTCACAATAATGCGACCAGCGCGGTGCACTTGTGCGGTCGGCGGCGCGCAACGGTTGCGCGTTTGGCGTCGCGCTGCAGTTGCGCGTGCGGACAAAAGTAAGCTCCCTGCGCACTGATGTCCACTTTAATTTTGGAAAGTACAGCAGGCTTGGGACATGGAATGTCACCTCTCTGGCTGGAAAGGAGCCCGAGCTGGTGTGCGAGGCAGAAAAGTTCCGACTAGATATAGTCGGACTTGCCTCCACGCACAGTTTGGGTTCCGGTACAAGCCCTCTCGAGAGGGGCTGGACTCTCTTCCACTCTGGAGTTGCCCACGGTGAGAGGCGTCGAGCAGGTGTGGGTATACTTATTGCCCCCCGGCTGGGCGCCTGCACATTGGGGTTCGCCCCGATGAACGAGAGGGTAGCCTCCCTCCACCTTCGGGTAACCCTAACCCTAACCCTGACTGTTGTTTGTGTCTATGCACCAAGCGGCAGCTCAGAGTACCTACCCTTCTTGGAGTCCCTGGAGGAAGTGCTGGAGAGCGCTCCTTCCGGGGATTCCATCGTTCTACTGGGTGACTTCAATGCTCACGTGGGCAATGACAGTGAGACCTGGAAGGGCGTGATTGGGAGGAACGGCCCCCCCGATCTGAACCCGAGCGGTGTTTTATTATTGGACTTCTGTGCTCGACACGGATGTTCTATAATGAACACCATGTTCAAACATAAGGGTGTCCATGTGTGCACTTGGCACCAGGACACCCTAGGCTGCAGTTCGATGGTCGACTTTGTAGTCGTGTCATCGGATTTGCGGCCGCATGTTTTGGACACTCGGGCGAAGAGAGGGGCGGAGCTGTCAACTGATCACCACCTGGTGGCGGGTTGGCTCCGATGGTGGGGGAAGATGCCGGTCCGACCTGGCAGACCCAAACGCTCTGTGAGGGTCTGCTGGGAACGTCTGGCGGAATCCCCCATCAGGAAGGGCTTCAACTTCCACCTCCGGCAGACCTTGTTCCGCGCCTCCATTGTTGAGGCGGCGAACCGGAGCTGTGGCCGTAAGGTCATTGGTGCCTGTCGTGACGGCAATCCCGAACTCGCTGGTGGACACCGGGGGTAAGGGATGCCGCCAAGCTGAAGAAGGAGTCCTATCGGGCCGTTTTGGCCTGCGGGACTCCGGAGGCAGCTGACAGGTACCGGATGGCCAAGCGGAACGCGGCTTTGGCGGTTGCTGAGGCAAAAACCCGGGCGTGGGAGGAGTTTGGCGAGGCCGTGGAGAATGACTTCCGGACAGCTTTGAGGAAATTCTGGTCCACCATTCGGCGTCTCAGGAGGGGGAAGCAGTGCAACGTCAACACTGTTGACGACCAACTTTTCACCCTCAGCAGGATCCTCGAGGGCGCATGGGAGTTCGCCCAACCAGTCCACGTGTTTTGTGGACTTGGAGAAGGCCCTCGGGAGGTTCTGTGGGGGTTAGGGTTAGGCTTCGGGAGTATGGGGTACCGAGCCAACTGATAAGGGTGGTTCGGTCCCTGTATCACCGATGCCAGAGTTTGGTCCGCATTTCCGGCAGTAAGTCGGATTCGTTCCCAGTGAGTGTTGGACTCCGTAATCTCCAGCTCTCACTGGAGCGGTTCGCAGCCGAGTGTGAAGCGGTCGGGATGAGGGTCAGCACCTCCAAATCAGAGTCCATGGTCCTGGATCGGAAAAGGGCGGAATGCCCTCTCTGGATCGGGAATGAGATCCTGCCCCAAGTGGAGGAGTTTAAGTATCTTGTTCACGAGTGAGGGGAGGATGGAGTGCGAGAGCGACAGGCGGATCGGTGCAGCGTCGGCAGTAATGCGGACTCTGTACCGGTCCGTCGTGGTGAAGAGAGAGCTGAGCCAAAAGGCAAAGCTCTCAATTTACCGGTCAATTTACGCTCCTACCCTCACCTATGGCCACGAGCTATGGGTCATGACCGAAAGAACGAGATCCCGGATACAAGCGGCCGAAATGAGTTTTCTCCGCAGGATGTCCGGGCTCTCCCTTAGAGATAGGGTGAGAAGTTCGGTCATCCGGGAGAGACTCGGAGTATAGTCGCTACTCCTCCACGTTGAGAGGAGCCAGATGAGGTGGCTCGGGCATCTCATCAGGATGCCTCCTGGATGCCTCCCTGGGGAGGTGTTCCGGGCATGTCCCACCGGTAGGAGACCCCGGGGACGACCCAGGACGCGCTGGAGAGACTATGTCTCTCAGCTGGCCTGGGAACGCCTTGGGATCCCCCGGGATGAGCTAGATGAAGTGGCTGGGGAGAGGAAAGTCTGGGAGTCCCTCCTGAAGCTGCTGCCCCCGTGACCCGACCCCGGATAAGCGGAAGAACATGGATGGATGGATGGAAGTACAGCAGGACTTTAAAAATATTTTCTTTATTTCAGCGACGGTTCTGTCACAATAATGCGACCAGCGCGGTGCAGTTGCGCAGTCGGCGACACGCTACGGTTGCGCGTTCGGCGGTGCGCCGCAGTTGCACGATTTGACAAAAATGCGCAAATGAAAAAATGCTTAAAAAAGGTGTTTGTTTGGAACGGATTAATTTTTTCTCATTATTTGTAATGGGAAAATATGATTCGGATTTCGAACGATTCATTTCTCAAACAGCCTTCTGGAACGGATTGTGTTCGAAAACCGAGGCTCCGCTGTACTTTGTTAATATTGTGATATATACTAAGGCCCTGAATGACTTTTGCGAGTGCACTGATCGTGGGCAGACACAGGAGGGGAGGGGCGAGTACGTGGACAGAAACCATGGACAACATGGAGACGGTAGTAGGACGACCGGGGACGAGTCGTGACAGTTACGCCCAGTCCTATGATTGTTTTTTTCGCCCCAATCTATATAAAACATAATGTCCTCTGATTGGCTCATATTACGCCTGTATATTATGGAAGCGACACAAAACAACTTTACAGATTTTGGAATTTCGTCCACACAAAATACGCACCTAATTAAAAGGCGCACCTTCATTTTTGAGAAAATTAAAGGCAAATGCCTAAATGCACTTAAATAAGTGCGCCTTATGGTGCGGAAAATACGGTAAATGTTGTTGATAAGTATTTGCAAATGTTTTTGCATCCCTTAATCGAAAGTGAGAACGTTTTCTCATATACAACTTACTTCAAAATGTGTAATGGACTCTCAATATTTACAAATGATCTGTTAATGTTTTCAAATGAGTTACTAAGCGTGCATCCCTTAATCTAAAGTGAGAACACTTTCTCATACACAGCGCCTTCAAAATGCGTAACTCACTCTCAACATTTACAAGTTATCTGTTAATGTTTTCAAATGAGTTACTAAGCTTTTTGCATCCCTTAATCTTAAGTGAGAATACTCTCTCATATACAACACCTTACTTCAAAATGTTTAACTCATTGCTAACATCATTCAACAACTAACATCATTGCTGCCACAGTTCTTAAAAACTATCTCCAAAGAATAGACAACTTAATCAAGAAACATCAACTTTTAAGTGAAAACTACTATGGTTTTAGATAAAAAATGATCCACTTCTCTGGCAGGAATGCAACTTGTGGAGGATATTGTTACCACTATCGACAGAAAATAATTTGCTGTCGGGATGTTGGATTATAGATTTAAAAAAAGCTTTCAACACTATTGATCATTAATATACATTTAAACAATGTTAACTCAAACAAGCTAAAGATAACTGATGGGGTCACTCAAGGATCTGTGTTTAATAATTCATCCTCAATATAAATTGTATCTAATGTGGGTAAAGATATGAAAACAGTTGTATGTGGATAAAGATATGAAAACAGTTGTATTTGCTGATGACAAAACATTATACTGCTCTGGAGAAAATCTGGAATGGCTTCTGAGTTTGATGCAAATAAACTGTCTCTGAATATAGTATGTACATCAAAGTACATAATCTTTGGCAACAAAACCAAATCAAAAGTCCAGTAATCTTTCACTACTTCGCGGTTTACCTATCACGGCCTCGGTGCATCGCGGATTTTTATGAAAACAAATATTGCGGATGTATTCATTGCATCGCGGCTTTTTGCTTGGAGCGCGGGGCTTTGTCTGCCCATATGAATTTAAGTTACACTATTGGCCGGTAGGAGACCAATGGGAACATGTTGGTCTGTATCCTTGCCAATAAATGGCTTAGAGCTGTAAGAGCAGCTCCAACCAGACTTTATCTCAATCTGTTGCTACGTATCCACTCCACTTCGTTTGTGTCAGCAGGATCAGCGGCATCTCTGAGTCGCACTTCGTTTTGTTGTCACAACGAGGCAGGACAAGCAAATCCATGTTTAAAGGAAACAAGGAGGTCTGGAATGCTGGCAGAGCAGGACTACGAGGCAGGCTGACGAGCCAGTCAGCGAGCTCGCGTCGTGCATCATTGAAGGAGAAGGGCATAGCAAGCGTTTTAAAGCTGTTTAAAAAGTATGTAAAGATACAATAAAGTGCCTAAAAGTATAATAAAGTGTTTAAAAATAAAATTAAAAGGTCTTGTGCAGATGCCCTTGGACTGGGCTGCGTGAGCACGTCAGCCGGTGAACACGCAAGAGCAGAGCGGAGCTGTTGCACGTTTACATTTTAAAATGATGAGCGGTATTGTGCCAAAGTAGGTTTCCCTGTGAAGATGTGTTTCCCCTGCCGCGGGAGCGCGCACGCTTTGTTTGGAAAGTGGTGGAAAGCGACAAAGCGATGCCGTACGGCGACAGCACTAGGTTGTTTTCAATAAAAACATGAAGGACACGTTCGTGCCAGTCAATTTTCATTTTTAGAAAGGGTTTATTTCATTTTATTTCTTTAAGTTCATTCGCGTTCTGCCGTTGACACGAGGTGCGTTCAAAGACCAATCATACAGACGGAACACTCATTCACTTCACCAAAAAGCAATGCTACAATTATGTGAGCTCTTTGCATAAACCTCAATGCAAAGGAGCTCCACATTTTGGGGAGCATTACATGCTACAAGGAGTATATATCACAAAGGAGACCTTATACTTGTGGTGCTAAGTTCATTTTGTTTTCACTTGTTAATCACTTCACTGGTTCTTTTATCTCAAACAAGATATTTTAGAATGCATTACCTGACATGCAAAAAACTGACACATCGGGAAATTGGACAGACTCATCGCACAAAAGAAGACACAACCGGACTACACACACATCAATGATAAATGGATTCACAATATGTCACGCCACAAACTCATCCAGGCAGAACGCAGCATACAAAAGGACTCAACTACGCGATCACACCCAAAAACATACCCCTCGATGATTTCATTTTAGCCACGAAGTTAGCATACGAAAAAATACAGGACAAAAAGCAGCACTACGCAATGAAGTTGCAGGTATATTAAAAACGGCTAAATCACCACCCAGTAATATTACAAAACAGGAAGGAAACCCAATGATTACACTAGCAAAAAATAAAGACATTACAATCCTCCCAGCGGACAAACGCAGAACAACAGTAATTATGGACACAGACACTTAGGAAGAATCGATGCAACAGCTACTATAGGACGACACCTATGAAGTAGTAAAAAAAGACCCAACAGAAGACAAGAAAAATAAACTCAAAGCATTACTTAAACCACTACTCATTGAAAATAAAATAGACAAACAGTCATACCATCACTTAATACCCACAGCAAACATCATCCCCAGAATCTATGGCACACCAAAAATCCATAAACCAGGTACACCTCTCCGCCCCATCGTAGACAGCACAGGGTCAGTCACATACAACATTTCCAAAGCACTCACAGCAATAATAAAACCACTACTAGGACTCACGGATCAACACTGCAAAAACTCAAAACAACTCGCCACAGAACGGACACACAAAGGTAAAGAAAGAAGAAATGTTCATATCGCACGACGTCATTTCACGCTTCACAAAAACACCCACACAGGCCACTATACACATTGTACATGACAGACTATCAGCAGACAGGACACTCAAGAAATGCACAAATCTAACCGCACAGGACATCACTCAACTACTCCATTTCATCGCCTTCTCTACATACTTCCAATACAGAAACACAATCTACAGGCACAAAGAGGGATTCCCCATGGGAGACCCTCTTTCTGCCATCATGTGCAACTTTTTTATGGAGGATTTGGAACAAAAGGCACTCTTAACAGCCCCGGACACATACAAACCCACGCTATGGAGACGCTACGTAGATGACATTCTAAAAAAAAAAAACAGGACATACACAACACCTCACAGACCACCTCAACACCATAGACACCACCGGTAACATCAAATTCACTCATGAAGAAGAAACAGATCGATCCATAGCCTTTCTAGACATCAACATACACCACGGACAACGGAGACATAAAAATAAAAGTACACAAAAAACCCACACACACCGACCAATACCTCCTCTGGACATCAGAACATCCCACTATTTATAAACTGTCAGTAGTCAGAACACTATACGAATGCACAACAATAATCACGGACCTGGAGGACACAACACAAGAAGAAAAACACATACAACATGCACTCAAAAAATGTCAGTAGCCACAATGGGCAATAACCAAAGGTGCAGAATAGGTAAAAAAACAAAAAAATACAAAACACAGGGGGAAGGAAAAAAAACAAACACGGAAACAAGAACCCAGCGGAATGGTGACGTTGCCGTATGTGAGAATAATTACGGAACGCATCAAAAGAGCCATGAAAAAATACAACATAAACACACCTATCAAACCACACACAACACTCCGTCAGATACTGGTTCACCCAAAAGACAGCGTCGACCTGGAAAATGAATGCAACTCTATATACGAGATCCCATGCAAATCATGCAATAAATCATACATCGGGGAGACAGGGAGGAACTTCATCACAAGAAAAACAGAACACAAAAAGGAGTGTGAGAAGGAGACAGCAACAAGACAAATAAGACCAATAAAACAACAAGCAGAACAGGAACACTACAAGTCAGCCATTACCGACCACTGCAAAAGAGAAAATCACATCATGGACTGGGAAAAGGCCAGAGTCATCCGGACCGAAGAAAACAAACATCAATGTTGGATCAGGGAGGCCATTGAGATCTGCAAGCAGGGCCCGAGGACCATCAACAGGGACGAGGGAGCCTACATGCTCTCTACCACCTGGAACAGCATTCTGGAAAGGTGAACGGGCAGCAGAGGGCGTGACTCACCTGTCAAATCTGACAGGTGAGCCACACCTTCATCCATCAGCTGATAAAGACGCATCACAACTACACCAGTCACACTCTGATAAAGGCGGAAGTACAAGCTGAAATAATGCAATAGGTAATGCAACCTAAAATATCTTGTTTGAGATAAAAGAACCAGTGAAGTGAGACCTTCCTGGGGGTGCACATCAGTGAGGATCTCTCCTGGTCCACCAACACCGCATCACTGACAAAGAAAGCCCAGCGCCGCCTGTACTTCCTGCGGAAACTCAGGCGAGCGAGCGCCCCTCCGGCTGTTATGACTACATTTTACCGCGGCACCATTGAGAGCGTCCTCTCCAGCTGTATTGCTGTTTGGGGTGGCGGCTGCACTGACTACAACTTGAAGGCCCTGCAGCGCATAGGGAACACGGCTGGTAAGATTATTGGTGCTTCGCTCCCCTCCTTGAAGGACATTTACACCTCCCATCTCACCCGCAAGGCGACCAAGATTGTGAGTGATGTGAGTCACCCCGCTCACTCTTTGTTCGAGCTTCTGCCCTCTAGGAAGAGGTACAGAAGCCTGCGCTCGCGCACCACCAGACTCTCAAACAGCTTCATACTCCAGGCAGTCAGGAACCTGAACTTGCTTCCCTGTTCTGCGTAGCGTCCTGTACTTTTACTGTCTGTATGCACACTGGCTTTTATTCGTTGTGTTATCTATTTATTTATTTATTATTTATTGTTACTCTTATTTATTGTTTGTGCCTTCTTGTTTTTTATATTGCGTTGTTTACTTGTGTGTCTATCGTGTAATATGTCTTGTCACCGTGGGATAGGGAAAACGTAATTTCGATGTCTTTGTGTGTCTCGGCATGTGAAGATGTTGACAATAAAGCAGACTTTGACTTTGACTTATACTTCATTGTGATCATCATTAATCCATTATTCAGGTGTTTTCAATGCAACTTAATATTGTTACATTTATTAATTGGCATTAAAATGACACTACAGCAATATAAAAAGTGTTCATTTAAGAAAAAGCCACACAGGTTTTGTAATGAAATCATTCATAACGAGAATGATTTGAGTGAAAAAAATATTCCTGCTTGGTGGGCTACCAAGGTGAATATAATACATCAAAATGGCACAATAAAGTCTGGAGTATATCTACAACCATATACATATCTTGAACATTCATAATACATATCTTTTGGAAATGAATTGTGAAAGATATATGATATAGATATATAAATTATATATAGATAATATATATATTAAATATAATATATATATTAAAGTAAAGAATACATCTTCAATGATATATAATATATATATATCAAAGTCAAAGTCAAAGTCAGCTTTATTGTCGATCTCTTCACATGTCAAGAAACACAAAGAAACCGAAGTTACGTTTTCTCTATCCCACGGTGACGAGACATATTACACGATAGACATACAAGTAAACAACACAATATAAAAACAAGAAGGCACAAATAATAAATAATAATAATAACAATAATAATAATATATATTATATATTATATGTATATATAGATAATATATAAACCTACACAGTCGAACCTCGGTTTTCTACCACAATCCGTTCCAGAAGGCGGTTCGAGAAGTGAATTGTCGAATTCCGAATCTATTTTTCCCATTAAAAGGCACAAATTTGCTAATTACTTAAAAACGGTAAATGTTATGAACGAGAAAAAAAGGTGGCAAGCTTGCCATGAATTTTTGGAACGTGTGAAAGTTTGAACGAGGTGAATCGGTTGAAGCATGTGGGAGTAGTTGGATGTCAAAAAAGTGGGAGGAATAAGTTTTTTAATAAAAATAACTAGAATTGCAATTTCGGAAGAAATTGCGTGTGAAGGCGAAGGCAGATGTTAAGTTACAAACGTTAAGCGTTAAAAATGATGAGCGGGAAGAATACAAAGGGAAAATAGATAATTGTGAAATAAATGGGAAAATGTTACAAATACATGTTACAAAAAGGTACAAATGATAAGCGTTAAAAATGAAACGTTACAAATGTTACAAAAAAGGTACAAATGATAAGGGGGAAGAATAAAGAGTAAAATAATTTATGACGCCCAAAGTGGGAATCGAACCCACTACAGGAAACTGGCGCAGGTTGACATTGCCATTGTGTTTCCAACTGAGCTAATCAGGTTCCTACCTCAGTAACTGTTGAATTTGGTTAATGTAATGAATGTGTTTGTTGAATGCGAATGCGTAATCAAAGTGGTGGAAATTGCTTAATGTAATGAATGTTGAATGCGAATGACAAAAGTTACAAATGATAACCGTTGAAAATGATAACCGGGAAGGATAAAGAGTAAAATAAATAATGACGCCCAATGTGGGAATCGAACTGACGCGGGTTTTGATACCACTCGGGAAAGATGCTCGTGTACTGGAATCACTTGTGTTTCCCACGAGCTAATTGAGTCCCTTGCTATGTTGTGGTTGAAATTGGTTAATGTAATGAATGTGTTTGTTGAATGCGAATACGTAATCAAAGTGGTGGAAATTGCTTAATGTAATGAATGTTGAATGCGAATGTTAGTTACAAATGATAAGCGTTGAAAATGATAAGCGGGAAGAATAAAGAGTAAAATAATTAATGACGCCCAATGTGGGAATCGAACCCACTACAGGAAACTGGCTCGGGTTGACATTGCCATTAAGAATGAATGGGGAAATAAAAGGCACAAATTTGCTAATTACTTAAAAACGGTAAATGTTATGAAGGGGAAAAAAGGTGGCAAGATTGCCATGAATTTTTGGAACGTGTGAAAGTTTGAACGAGGTGAATCGGTTGAAGCATGTGGGAGTAGTTAGATGTCAAAAAAGTGGGAGGAATAAGTTGTTTAATAAAAATAATAATAAAGTAGAACTAGAATTGCAATTTCGGAAGAAATTGCGTGTGAAGGCGAAGGCAGATGTTGAGTTACAAACGTTAAGCGTTAAAAATGATGAGCGGGAAGAATACAAAGGGAAAATAGATAATTGTGAAATAAATGGGAAAATGTTACAAATACATGTTACAAAAAGGTACAAATGATAAGCGTTAAAAATGAAACGTTACAAATGTTACAAAAAAGGTACAAATGATAAGCGTTGAAAATGATAAGGGGGAAGAATAAAGAGTAAAATAATTTATGACTCCCAATGTGGGAATCGAACCCACTACAGGAAACTGGCTCGGGTTGACATTTCCATTGTGTTTCCGACTGAGCTAATGAGGATGCTTCCTTCTTGCTGGTTGAATTTGGTTAATGTAATGAATGTGTTTGTTGAATGCGAATGCGTAATCAAAGTGGTGGAAATTGCTTAATGTAATGAATGTTGAATGCGAATGACAAAAGTTACAAATGATAACCGTTGAAAATGATAACCGGGAAGGATAAAGAGTAAAATATATAATGACGCCCAATGTGGGAATCGAACTGACGCAGGTTTTGATACCACTCGGGAATGATGCTCGTGTACTGGAATCACTTGTGTTTCCCACGAGCTAATTGTGTCCCTGTCTACATACTGGTTGAATTTGGTTAATGTAATGAATGTGTTTGTTGAATGCGAATACGTAATCAAAGTGGTGGAAATTGCTTAATGTAATGAATGTTGAATGCGAATGTTAGTTACAAATGATAAGCGTTGAAAATGATAAGCGGGAAGAATAAAGAGTAAAATAATTAATGACGCCCAATGTGGGAATCGAACCCACTACAGGAAACTGGCTCGGGTTGACATTGCCATTAAGAATGAATGGGGAAATAAAAGGCACAAATTTGCTAATTACTTAAAAACGGTAAATGTTATGAACGCGAAAAATACTGGCAAGCGTGCCATGAATTTTTGGAACGTGTGAAAGGTTGAACGAGGTGAATCGGTTGAAGCATGTGGGAGTAGTTAGATGTCAAAAAAGTGGGAGGAATAAGTTGTTTAATAATAAAGTACACTAGAATTGCAATTTCGGAAGAAATTGCGTGTGAAGGCGAAGGCAGATGTTAATTTAGAAACGTTAAGCGTTAAAAATGATGAGCGGGAAGAATGAAAAGGGAAAGAAATAATTGTGAAATAAATGGGAAAATGTTACAAATACATGTTACAAAAAGGTACAAATGATAAGCGTTAAAAATGAAATGTTACAAATGTTACAAAAAAGGTACAAATGATAAGCGTTGAAAATGATAAGGGGAAGGATAAAGAGTAAAATATATAATGACGCCCAATGTGGGAATCGAACTGACGCGGGATTTGATACCACTCGGGAAAGATGCTCGTGTACTGGAATCACTTGTGTTTCCCACGAGCTAATTGTGTCCCTGTCTACAAACTGGTTGAATTTGGTTAATGTATTGAATGTGTTTGTTGAATGCGAATACGTAATCAAAGTGGTGGAAATTGCTTAATGTAATGAATGTTGAATGCGAATGTTAGTTACAAATGATAAGCGTTAAAAATGATAAGCGGGAAGAATAAAGAGTAAAATAATTAATGACGCCCAATGTGGGAATCGAACCCACTACAGGAAACTGGCTCGGGTTGACATTGCCATTAAGAATGAATGGGGAAATAAAAGGCACAAATTTGCTAATTACTTAAAAACGGTAAATGTTATGAACGCGAAAAATACTTGCAAGCGTGCCATGAATTTTTGGAACGTGTGAAAGTTTGAACGAGGTGAATCGGTTGAAGCATGTGGGAGTAGTTGGATGTCAAAAAAGTGGGAGGAATAAGTTGTTTAATAATGACTCCCAATGTGGGAATCGAACCCACTACAGGAAACTGGCTCAGGTTGACATTTCCATTGTGTTTCCGACTGAGCTAATGAGGATCCTTCCTTCTTGCTGGTTGAATTTGGTTAATGTAATGAATGTGTTTGTTGAATGCGAATGCGTAATCAAAGTGGTGGAAATTGCTTAATGTAATGAATGTTGAATGCGAATGACAAACGTTACAAATGATAACCGTTGAAAATGATAACCGGGAAGGATAAAGAGTAAAATAAATAATGACGCCCAATGTGGGAATCGAACTGACGCGGGTTTTGATACCACTCGGGAATGATGCTCGTGTACTGGAATCACTTGTGTTTCCCACGAGCTAATTGAGTCCCTTACTATGTCGTGGTTGCAATTGGTTAATGTAATGAATGTGTTTGTTGAATGCGAATACGTAATCAAAGTGGTGGAAATTGCTTAATGTAATGAATGTTGAATGCGAATGTTAGTTACAAATGATAAGCGTTGAAAATGATAAGCGGGAAGAATAAAGAGTAAAATAATTAATGACGCCCAATGTGGGAATCGAACCCACTACAGGAAACTGGCTCGGGTTGACATTGCCATTAAGAATGAATGGGGAAATAAAAGGCACAAATTTGCTAATTACTTAAAAACGGTAAATGTTATGAACGCGAAAAATACTGGCAAGCGTGCCATGAATTTTTGGAACGTGTGAAAGGTTGAACGAGGTGAATCGGTTGAAGCATGTGGGAGTAGTTAGATGTCAAAAAAGTGGGAGGAATAAGTTGTTTAATAATAAAGTACAATATCAATGTGTGAAGGCCTTCGCCTTCACACAATAACAATGTGTGAAGGCCTTCGCCTTCACACAATAATAACTAGAATTGCAATTTCGGAAGAAATTGCGTGTGAAGGCGAAGGCAGATGTTAAGTTACAAACGTTAAGCGTTAAAAATGATGAGCGGGAAGAATACAAAGGGAAAATAGATAATTGTGAAATAAATGGGAAAATGTTACAAATACATGTTACAAAAAGGTACAAATGATAAGCGTTAAAAATGAAACGTTACAAATGTTACAAAAAAGGTACAAATGATAAGCGTTGAAAATGATAAGGGGGAAGAATAAAGAGTAAAATAATTTATGACTCCCAATGTGGGAATCGAACCCACTACAGGAAACTGGCTCGGGTTGACATTTCAATTGTGTTTCCGACTGAGCTAATGAGGATCCTTCCTTCTTGCTGGTTGAATTTGGTTAATGTAATGAATGTGTTTGTTGAATGCGAATGCGTAATCAAAGTGGTGGAAATTGCTTAATGTAATGAATGTTGAATGCGAATGACAAAAGTTACAAATGATAACCGTTGAAAATGATAACCGGGAAGGATAAAGAGTAAAATAAATAATGACGCCCAATGTGGGAATCGAACTGACGCGGGTTTTGATACCACTCGGGAATGATGCTCGTGTACTGGAATCACTTGTGTTTCCCTCGAGCTAATTGAGTCCCTTACTATGTCGTGGTTGCAATTGGTTAATGTAATGAATGTGTTTGTTGAATGCGAATACGTAATCAAAGTGGTGGAAATTGCTTAATGTAATGAATGTTGAATGCGAATGTTAGTTACAAATGATAAGCGTTGAAAATGATAAGCGGGAAGAATAAAGAGTAAAATAATTAATGACGCCCAATGTGGGAATCGAACCCACTACAGGAAACTGGCTCGGGTTGACATATCCATTAAGAATGAATGGGGAAATAAAAGGCACAAATTTGCTAATTACTTAAAAACGGTAAATGTTATGAACGCGAAAAATACTGGCAAGCGTGCCATGAATTTGTGGAACGTGTGAAAGGTTGAACGAGGTGAATCGGTTGAAGCATGTGGGAGTAGTTAGATGTCAAAAAAGTGGGAGGAATAAGTTGTTTAATAATAAAGTACAATATCAATGTGTGAAGGCCTTCGCCTTCACACAATAAAGTAGAATAACAATGTGTGAAGGCCTTCGCCTTCACACAACTAGAATTGCAATTTCGGAAGAAATTGCGTGTGAAGGCGAAGGCAGATGTTAAGTTACAAACGTTAAGCGTTAAAAATGATGAGCGGGAAGAATACAAAGGGAAAATAGATAATTGTGAAATAAATGGGAAAATGTTACAAATACATGTTACAAAAAGGTACAAATGCTAAGCGTTAAAAATGAAACGTTACAAATGTTACAAAAAAGGTACAAATGATAAGCGTTGAAAATGATAAGGGGGAAGAATAAAGAGTAAAATAATTTATGACTCCCAATGTGGGAATCGAACCCACTACAGGAAACTGGCTCGGGTTGACATTTCCATTGTGTTTCCGACTGAGCTAATGAGGATCCTTCCTTCTTGCTGGTTGAATTTGGTTAATGTAATGAATGTGTTTGTTGAATGCGAATGCGTAATCAAAGTGGTGGAAATTGCTTAATGTAATGAATGTTGAATGCGAATGACAAAAGTTACAAATGATAACCGTTGAAAATGATAACCGGGAAGGATAAATAGTAAAATAAATAATGACGCCCAATGTGGGAATCGAACTGACGCGGGTTTTGATACCACTCGGGAATGATGCTCGTGTACTGGAATCACTTGTGTTTCCCACGAGCTAATTGAGTCCCTTACTATGTCGTGGTTGCAATTGGTTAATGTAATGAATGTGTTTGTTGAATGCGAATACGTAATCAAAGTGGTGGAAATTGCTTAATGTAATGAATGTTGAATGCGAATGTTAGTTACAAATGATAAGCGTTGAAAATGATAAGCGGGAAGAATAAAGAGTAAAATAATTAATGACGCCCAATGTGGGAATCGAACCCACTACAGGAAACTGGCTCGGGTTGACATTGCCATTAAGAATGAATGGGGAAATAAAAGGCACAAATTTGCTAATTACTTAAAAACGGTAAATGTTATGAACGCGAAAAATACTGGCAAGCGTGCCATGAATTTTTGGAACGTGTGAAAGGTTGAACGAGGTGAATCGGTTGAAGCATGTGGGAGTAGTTAGATGTCAAAAAAGTGGGAGGAATAAGTTGTTTAATAATAAAGTACACTAGAATTTTGCAATTTCTGGAGAAATTGCGTGTGAAGGCGAAATGTATGAATAACTTCTTCGGGGAATGCTGCCGAACGATGTTGAAACGTGTTGAATTACTTGAGAAATGTAGAATATTTGGAGAATTTGTGGCGAATTTCAAAATAAAAGATGTGAAGTTTTTGGTAAGTGGGAAGTTGTGGAATAGGTCGAAAAATGATGAACAGTTGAAAGTTGGAATGGGTTGAATCGGTTGAAAAATGTAGAAATGAGAAGGGAAAAAGGAATTGGGTGTGAATTTCAAAATAAAAGATGTGAAGGTTTTGGGAAGTTGTGGAATAGGTCGAAAAATGATGAAGAGTTGAAAGTTGGAATGGGTTGAATCGGTTGAAAAATGTAGAAATGAGAAGGGAAAAGGGAATTGGGTGTGAATTTCAAAATAAAAGATGTGAAGGTTTTGGTAAGTGGGAAGTTGTGGAATGGGTAGAAAAATGATGAACAGTTGAAAGTTGGAATGGGTTGAATCGGTTGAAAAATGTAGAAATTAGAAGGGAAAAAGGAATTGGGTGTGAATTTCAAAATAAAAGATGTGAAGTATTTGGGAAGTTGTGGAATAGGTAGAAAAATGATGAACAGTTGAAAGTTGGAATGGGTTGAATCGGTTGAAAAATGTAGAAATTAGAGTACAAAAACGGAATTTGAGAGAATTTTGGTTGAATTTCAAAATAAAAGATGTGAAGTTTTTGGTAAGTGGGAAGTTGTGGAATAGGTAGAAAAATGATGAACAGTTGAAAGTTGGAATGGGTTGAATCGGTTGAAAAATGTAGAAATGAGAAGGGAAAAGGAAATTGGGTGTGAATTTCAAAATAAAAGATGTGAAGTTTTTGGTAAGTGGGAAGTTGTGGAATAGGTAGAAAAATGATGAACAGTTGAAAGTTGGAATGGGTTGAATCGGTTGAAAAATGTAGAAATGAGAAGGGAAAAGGAATTGGGTGTGAATTTCAAAATAAAAGATGTGAAGCTTTTGGTAAGTGGGAAGTTGTGGAATCGGTAGAAGAATAATGAACAGTTGAAAGTTGGAATGGGTTGAATCGGTTGAAAAATGTAGAAATTAGAGTAGAAAAACGAAATTTTAGAGAATTTTGGTTGAATTTCAAAATAAAAGATGTGAAGTTTTTGGTAAGTGGGACGTTGTGGAATAGGTAGGCAAAAGATGAACAGTTGAAAGTTGGAACGAGTTGAATCGGTTGAAAAATGTAGAAGTTAGAGGTGAAAAACGAAATTTTGTGAAAATTTGTCGGAATTTTTAACGTGAAAACGTGAAATTTTCGAATTTGGGAATTCTGGGAATGTCGAGAATCCTTCCGAATGTGATTAGAATGTGCTGAATGATGTGAATTTCAAATTGGAACGACGTAAATGTGAAATGTCGAATGTGCCATTAAGAATGAATGGGGAAAAATTTGTCGGAATTTGGGGAATTTTGCGGAATCGGAAAATTTTCGGAATGAGAAAAATACAAGCGCTCGTCGCGTGAATATTTGGAATACGTGAAAAGTGGAATGGAGTGAATCGGATGAATTATGTGGAAGATGAAACGTGTCAAAAAAGTGTGGAGAATAAAATAGAAGAATAATAATAACTAGAATTGCAATTTCGGAAGAAATTGCGTGTGAAGGCGAAGGCAGATGTTAAGTTACAAACGTTAAGCGTTAAAAATGATGAGCGGGAAGAATACAAAGGGAAAATAGATAATTGTGAAATAAATGGGAAAATGTTACAAATACATGTTACAAAAAGGTACAAATGATAAGCGTTAAAAATGAAACGTTACAAATGTTACAAAAAAGGTACAAATGATAAGCGTTGAAAATGATAAGGGGGAAGAATAAAGAGTAAAATAATTTATGACTCCCAATGTGGGAATCGAACCCACTACAGGAAACTGGCTCGGGTTGACATTTCCATTGTGTTTCCGACTGAGCTAACGAGGATCCTTCCTTCTTGCTGGTTGAATTTGGTTAATGTAATGAATGTGTTTGTTGAATGCGAATGCGTAATCAAAGTGGTGGAAATTGCTTAATGTAATGAATGTTGAATGCGAATGACAAAAGTTACAAATGATAACCGTTGAAAATGATAACCGGGAAGGATAAAGAGTAAAATAAACTAGAATTTTGCAATTTCTGGAGAAATTGCGTGTGAAGGCGAAATGTATGAATAACTTTTTCGGGGAATGCTGCCGAACGATGTTGAAACGTGTTGAATTACTTGAGAAATGTAGAATATTTGGAGAATTTGTGGTGAATTTCAAAATGAAAGTTTGGAATATTTGTTAAGTGGGAAGTTGTGGAATAGGTAGGCAAAAGATGAACAGTTGAAAGTTGGAATGGGTTGGATCGGTTGAAAAATGTAGAAATTAGAGTAGAAAAACGAAATTTTGGAGAATTTGGTTGAATTTCAAATTTGGAATTTTTGGTAAATGGGAAGTTGTGGAATAGGTAGGCAAAAGATGTACAGTTGAAAGTTGGAATGGGTTGAATCAGTTAAAAAATGTAGAAGTTAGAGCAAATGTTGAATCCCCACAGAGAATGAATGGGAAAATAAAAAAAAGCAATCGCGCCAAAATCTTTCTAAATTTGGAACAAAACCAAAAAAAACGGCCTCAAGAGGTTCACTTTTGGGGTAAAAATGTTGAAACGAGTTAAATCGGACATAAAACGAAAAAGTTAGCGCAAATGTAGCTATTTGGGGCACTTAGTGTTGAAATAAGGTCACTTCCGGTTTGATTAGGGTCATTTCCGGTCTAATTTGGGCCACTTCCGGTTTATTTGGGTCACTTCCGGTTTAAAACAGGTCACTTCCGGTTTAGCTGAGGTCACTTCCGGTTTATTTGGGGTCATTTCCGGTCTAAAAAGGTCACTTCCAGTTCATTTGGGGTCACTTCCGGTTTGATTTGGGGTCACTTCCGGTTTACCAGAGGTCACTTCCGGTCTATTTGGGGTCACTTCCGGTCTATTTGGGGTCACTTCCGGTTTATTTGGGTCACTTCCGGTTTGTCTGAGGTCACTTCCTGTTTATTAGGGGTCATTTCCGGTCTAAAAAGGTCACTTCCGGTACATTTGGGGTCACTTCCGGTTTGATTTGGGGTCACTTCCGGTTTACCTGAGGTCACTTCCGGTCTATTTGGGGTCACTTTCGGTTTGATTTGGGGCACTTCCGGTTCATTTTGGGTTCATTGGGGGCACTTGAGGGTCAATCCAAGATGGCCGCCACACTGGAATTGGGGGTCAAGGGTTGAATGTGTAAGCGTAGTGGAAGTGGGGGTGAATGGGAGTGAATGTGGGAAGCATAAGGTGAATGCATTTGGAATGGTTTGAATCGGTCGAAAAATGTAGAAATTAGAGTAGAAAAACGAAATTTTAGAGAATTTTGGTTGAATTTCAAATTTGAGAATTTGGAATTTTTGGTAAGTGGGAAGTTGTGGAATAGGTAGGCAAAAGATGAACAGTTGAAAGTTGGAACGGGTTGAATCGGTTGAAAAATGTAGAAGTTAGAGTGGAATAACAGAATTTGAGAGAATTTTGGTTGAATTTCAAATTTGAAAATTTGGAATTTTTGGTAAGTGGGAAGTTGTGGAATAGGTAGGCAAAAGATGAACAGTTGAAAGTTGGAATGGGTTGAATCGGTTGAAAAATGTAGAAGTTAGAGGTGAAAAACGAAATTTTGTGAAATGTCGAATGTGCCATTAAGAATGGATGGGGAAAAATTTGTCGGAATTTTGGGAATTTTGCGGAATCGGAAAATTTTCGGAATGAGAAAAATACAAGCCACCCTTTCCTGAATATTTGGAATACGTGAAAAGTGGAATGGAGTGAATCGGATGAATTATGTGAAAGATGAAACGGGACAAAAAAGTGAGGAGAATAAAATATAATAATAACTAGAATTTTGCAATTTCTGGAGAAATTGCGTGTGAAGGCGAAATGTATGAATAACTTCTTCGGGGAATGCTGCCGAACGATGTTGAAACGTGTTGAATTACTTGAGAAATGTAGAATATTTGGAGAATTTGTGGCGAATTTCAAAATAAAAGATGTGAAGTTTTTGGTAAGTGGGAAGTTGTGGAATAGGTCGAAAAATGATGAACAGTTGAAAGTTGGAATGGGTTGAATTGGTTGAAAAATGTAGAAATGAGAAGGGAAAAAGGAATTGGGTGTGAATTTCAAAATAAAAGATGTGAAGGTTTTGGGAAGTTGTGGAATAGGTCGAAAAATGATGAACAGTTGAAAGTTGGAATGGGTTGAATCGGTTGAAAAATGTAGAAATGAGAAGGGAAAAGGGAATTGGGTGTGAATTTCAAAATAAAAGATGTGAAGTTTTTGGTAAGTGGGAAGTTGTGGAATAGGTAGAAAAATGATGAACAGTTGAAAGTTGGAATGGGTTGAATCGGTTGAAAAATGTAGAAAGGAGAAGGGAAAAGGGAATTGAGTGTGAATTTCAAAATAAAAGATGTGAAGTTTTTGGTAAGTGGGAAGTTGTGGAATAGGTAGAAAAATGATGAACAGTTGAAAGTTGGAATGGGTTGAATCGGTTGAAAAATGTAGAAATGAGAAGGGAAAAGGGAATTGGGTGTGAATTTCAAAATAAAAGATGTGAAGTATTTGGGAAGTTGTGGAATAGGTAGAAAAATGATGAACAGTTGAAAGTTGGAATGGGTTGAATCGGTTGAAAAATGTAGAAATTAGAGTACAAAAACGGAATTTGAGAGAATTTTGGTTGAATTTCAAAATAAAAGATGTGAAGTTTTTGGTAAGTGGGAAGTTGTGGAATAGGTAGAAAAATGATGAACAGTTGAAAGTTGGAATGGGTTGAATCGGTTGAAAAATGTAGAAATGAGAAGGGAAAAGGAAATTGGGTGTGAATTTCAAAATAAAAGATGTGAAGTTTTTGGTAAGTGGGAAGTTGTGGAATAGGTAGAAAAATGATGAACAGTTGAAAGTTGGAATGGGTTGAATCGGTTGAAAAATGTAGAAATGAGAAGGGAAAAGGAATTGGGTGTGAATTTCAAAATAAAAGACGTGAAGCTTTTGGTAAGTGGGAAGTTGTGGAATCGGTAGAAAAATAATGAACAGTTGAAAGTTGGAATGGGTTGAATCGGTTGAAAAATGTAGAAATGAGAAGGGGAAAGGAAATTGGGTGTGAATTTCAAAATAAAAGATGTGAAGTTTTTGGTAAGTGGGAAGTTGTGGAATAGGTAGAAAAATGATGAACAGTTGAAAGTTGGAATGGGTTGAATCGGTTGAAAAATGTAGAAATGAGAAGGGAAAAGGAATTGGGTGTGAATTTCAAAATAAAAGACGTGAAGCTTTTGGTAAGTGGGAAGTTGTGGAATCGGTAGAAAAATAGTGAACAGTTGAAAGTTGGAATGGGTTGAATCGGTTGAAAAATGTAGAAATGAGAAGGGAAAAGGAAATTGGGTGTGAATTTCAAAATAAAAGATGTGAAGTTTTTGGTAAGTGGGAAGTTGTGGAATAGGTAGAAAAATGATGAACAGTTGAAAGTTGGAATGGGTTGAATCGGTTGAAAAATGTAGAAATGAGAAGGGAAAAGGAATTGGGTGTGAATTTCAAAATAAAAGATGTGAAGCTTTTGGTAAGTGGGAAGTTGTGGAATCAGTAGAAAAATAATGAACAGTTGAAAGTTGGAATGGGTTGAATCGGTTGAAAAATGTAGAAATTAGAGTAGAAAAACGAAATTTTAGAGAATTTTGGTTGAATTTCAAAATAAAAGATGTGAAGTTTTTGGTAAGTGGGACGTTGTGGAATAGGTTGGCAAAAGATGAACAGTTGAAAGTTGGAACGAGTTGAATCGGTTGAAAAATGTAGAAGTTAGAGGTGAAAAACGAAATTTTGTGAAAATTTGTCGGAATTTTTAACGTGAAAACGTGAAATTTTCGAATTTGGGAATTTTGGGAATGTCAAGAATCCTTCCGAATGTGATTAGAATGTGCTGAATGATGTGAATTTCAAATTGGAACGACGTAAATGTGAAATGTCGAATGTGCCATTAAGAATGAATGGGGAAAAATTTGTCGGAATTTTGGGAATTTTGCGGAATCGGAAAATTTTCGGAACGAGAAAAATACAAGCGCTCGTCGCGTGAATATTTGGAATACGTGAAAAGTGGAATGGAGTGAATCGGATGAATTATGTGGAAGATGAAACGTGTCAAAAAAGTGTGGAGAATAAAAGAGAATAATAATAACTAGAATTTTGCAATTTCTGGAGAAATTGCGTGTGAAGGCGAAATGTATGAATAACTTTTTCGGGGAATGCTGCCGAACGATGTTGAAACGTGTTGAATTACTTGAGAAATGTAGAATATTTGGAGAATTTGTGGTGAATTTCAAAATTGAAAGTTTGGAATATTTGGTAAGTGGGAAGTTGTGGAATAGGTAGGCAAAAGATGAACAGTTGAAAGTTGGAATGGGTTGAATCGGTTGAAAAATGTAGAAATTAGAGTAGAAAAACGAAATTTTGGAGAATTTGGTTGAATTTCGAATTTGGAATTTTTGGTAAGTGGGAAGTTGTGGAATAGGTAGGCAAAAGATGTACAGTTGAAAGTTGGAACGGGTTGAATCAGTTAAAAAATGTAGAAGTTAGAGCAAATGTTGAATCCCCATAGAGAATGAATGGGAAAATAAAAAAAAGCAATTGCGCCAAAATCTTTCTAAATTTGGAACAAAACAAAAAAAACGGCCTCAGGAGATTCACTTTTGGGGTAAAAATGTTGAAACGGGTTAAATCAGACAAAAAACGAAAAAGTTAGCGCAAATGTAGCTATTTGGGCCACTCAGTGTTGAAATAAGGTCACTTCCGGTTTGATTCGGGTCACTTCCGGTCTAGTTTGGGTCACTTCCGGTTTATTTGGGTCACTTCCGGTTTAAAACAGGTCACTTCCGGTTTAGCTGAGGTCACTTCCGGTTTATTTGGGGTCACTTCCGGTCTAAAAAGGTCACTTCCGGTTCATTTGGGGTCACTTCCGGTTTGTCTGAGGTCACTTCCTGTTTATTAGGGGTCATTTCCGGTCTAAAAAGGTCACTTCCGGTACATTTGGGGTCACTTCCGGTTTGATTTGGGGTCACTTCCGGTTTACCTGAGGTCACTTCCGGTCTATTTGGGGTCACTTTCGGTTTGATTTGGGGCACTTCCGGTTCATTTTGGGTTCATTGGGGGCACTTGAGGGTCAATCCAAGATGGCCGCCACACTGGAATTGGGGGTCAAGGGTTGAATGTGTAAGCGTAGTGGAAGTGGGGGTGAATGGGAGTGAATGTGGGAAGCATAAGGTGAATGCATTTGGAATGGTTTGAATCGGTCGAAAAATGTAGAAATTAGAGTAGAAAAACGAAATTTTAGAGAATTTTGGTTGAATTTCAAATTTGAGAATTTGGAATTTTTGGTAAGTGGGAAGTTGTGGAATAGGTAGGCAAAAGATGAACAGTTGAAAGTTGGAACGGGTTGAATCGGTTGAAAAATGTAGAAGTTAGAGTGGAATAACAGAATTTGAGAGAATTTTGGTTGAATTTCAAATTTGAAAATTTGGAATTTTTGGTAAGTGGGAAGTTGTGGAATAGGTAGGCAAAAGATGAACAGTTGAAAGTTGGAATGGGTTGAATCGGTTGAAAAATGTAGAAGTTAGAGGTGAAAAACGAAATTTTGTGAAATGTCGAATGTGCCATTAAGAATGGATGGGGAAAAATTTGTCGGAATTTTGGGAATTTTGCGGAATCGGAAAATTTTCGGAATGAGAAAAATACAAGCCACCCTTTCCTGAATATTTGGAATACGTGAAAAGTGGAATGGAGTGAATCGGATGAATTATGTGAAAGATGAAACGGGACAAAAAAGTGAGGAGAATAAAATATAATAATAACTAGAATTTTGCAATTTCTGGAGAAATTGCGTGTGAAGGCGAAATGTATGAATAACTTCTTCGGGGAATGCTGCCGAACGATGTTGAAACGTGTTGAATTACTTGAGAAATGTAGAATATTTGGAGAATTTGTGGCGAATTTCAAAATAAAAGATGTGAAGTTTTTGGTAAGTGGGAAGTTGTGGAATAGGTCGAAAAATGATGAACAGTTGAAAGTTGGAATGGGTTGAATTGGTTGAAAAATGTAGAAATGAGAAGGGAAAAAGGAATTGGGTGTGAATTTCAAAATAAAAGATGTGAAGGTTTTGGGAAGTTGTGGAATAGGTCGAAAAATGATGAACAGTTGAAAGTTGGAATGGGTTGAATCGGTTGAAAAATGTAGAAATGAGAAGGGAAAAGGGAATTGGGTGTGAATTTCAAAATAAAAGATGTGAAGTTTTTGGTAAGTGGGAAGTTGTGGAATAGGTAGAAAAATGATGAACAGTTGAAAGTTGGAATGGGTTGAATCGGTTGAAAAATGTAGAAAGGAGAAGGGAAAAGGGAATTGAGTGTGAATTTCAAAATAAAAGATGTGAAGTTTTTGGTAAGTGGGAAGTTGTGGAATAGGTAGAAAAATGATGAACAGTTGAAAGTTGGAATGGGTTGAATCGGTTGAAAAATGTAGAAATGAGAAGGGAAAAGGGAATTGGGTGTGAATTTCAAAATAAAAGATGTGAAGTATTTGGGAAGTTGTGGAATAGGTAGAAAAATGATGAACAGTTGAAAGTTGGAATGGGTTGAATCGGTTGAAAAATGTAGAAATTAGAGTACAAAAACGGAATTTGAGAGAATTTTGGTTGAATTTCAAAATAAAAGATGTGAAGTTTTTGGTAAGTGGGAAGTTGTGGAATAGGTAGAAAAATGATGAACAGTTGAAAGTTGGAATGGGTTGAATCGGTTGAAAAATGTAGAAATGAGAAGGGAAAAGGAAATTGGGTGTGAATTTCAAAATAAAAGATGTGAAGTTTTTGGTAAGTGGGAAGTTGTGGAATAGGTAGAAAAATGATGAACAGTTGAAAGTTGGAATGGGTTGAATCGGTTGAAAAATGTAGAAATGAGAAGGGAAAAGGAATTGGGTGTGAATTTCAAAATAAAAGACGTGAAGCTTTTGGTAAGTGGGAAGTTGTGGAATCGGTAGAAAAATAATGAACAGTTGAAAGTTGGAATGGGTTGAATCGGTTGAAAAATGTAGAAATGAGAAGGGGAAAGGAAATTGGGTGTGAATTTCAAAATAAAAGATGTGAAGTTTTTGGTAAGTGGGAAGTTGTGGAATAGGTAGAAAAATGATGAACAGTTGAAAGTTGGAATGGGTTGAATCGGTTGAAAAATGTAGAAATGAGAAGGGAAAAGGAATTGGGTGTGAATTTCAAAATAAAAGACGTGAAGCTTTTGGTAAGTGGGAAGTTGTGGAATCGGTAGAAAAATAGTGAACAGTTGAAAGTTGGAATGGGTTGAATCGGTTGAAAAATGTAGAAATGAGAAGGGAAAAGGAAATTGGGTGTGAATTTCAAAATAAAAGATGTGAAGTTTTTGGTAAGTGGGAAGTTGTGGAATAGGTAGAAAAATGATGAACAGTTGAAAGTTGGAATGGGTTGAATCGGTTGAAAAATGTAGAAATGAGAAGGGAAAAGGAATTGGGTGTGAATTTCAAAATAAAAGATGTGAAGCTTTTGGTAAGTGGGAAGTTGTGGAATCAGTAGAAAAATAATGAACAGTTGAAAGTTGGAATGGGTTGAATCGGTTGAAAAATGTAGAAATTAGAGTAGAAAAACGAAATTTTAGAGAATTTTGGTTGAATTTCAAAATAAAAGATGTGAAGTTTTTGGTAAGTGGGACGTTGTGGAATAGGTTGGCAAAAGATGAACAGTTGAAAGTTGGAACGAGTTGAATCGGTTGAAAAATGTAGAAGTTAGAGGTGAAAAACGAAATTTTGTGAAAATTTGTCGGAATTTTTAACGTGAAAACGTGAAATTTTCGAATTTGGGAATTTTGGGAATGTCAAGAATCCTTCCGAATGTGATTAGAATGTGCTGAATGATGTGAATTTCAAATTGGAACGACGTAAATGTGAAATGTCGAATGTGCCATTAAGAATGAATGGGGAAAAATTTGTCGGAATTTTGGGAATTTTGCGGAATCGGAAAATTTTCGGAACGAGAAAAATACAAGCGCTCGTCGCGTGAATATTTGGAATACGTGAAAAGTGGAATGGAGTGAATCGGATGAATTATGTGGAAGATGAAACGTGTCAAAAAAGTGTGGAGAATAAAAGAGAATAATAATAACTAGAATTTTGCAATTTCTGGAGAAATTGCGTGTGAAGGCGAAATGTATGAATAACTTTTTCGGGGAATGCTGCCGAACGATGTTGAAACGTGTTGAATTACTTGAGAAATGTAGAATATTTGGAGAATTTGTGGTGAATTTCAAAATTGAAAGTTTGGAATATTTGGTAAGTGGGAAGTTGTGGAATAGGTAGGCAAAAGATGAACAGTTGAAAGTTGGAATGGGTTGAATCGGTTGAAAAATGTAGAAATTAGAGTAGAAAAACGAAATTTTGGAGAATTTGGTTGAATTTCGAATTTGGAATTTTTGGTAAGTGGGAAGTTGTGGAATAGGTAGGCAAAAGATGTACAGTTGAAAGTTGGAACGGGTTGAATCAGTTAAAAAATGTAGAAGTTAGAGCAAATGTTGAATCCCCATAGAGAATGAATGGGAAAATAAAAAAAAGCAATTGCGCCAAAATCTTTCTAAATTTGGAACAAAACAAAAAAAACGGCCTCAGGAGATTCACTTTTGGGGTAAAAATGTTGAAACGGGTTAAATCAGACAAAAAACGAAAAAGTTAGCGCAAATGTAGCTATTTGGGCCACTCAGTGTTGAAATAAGGTCACTTCCGGTTTGATTCGGGTCACTTCCGGTCTAGTTTGGGTCACTTCCGGTTTATTTGGGTCACTTCCGGTTTAAAACAGGTCACTTCCGGTTTAGCTGAGGTCACTTCCGGTTTATTTGGGGTCACTTCCGGTCTAAAAAGGTCACTTCCGGTTCATTTGGGGTCACTTCCGGTTTGATTTAGGGTCACTTCCGGTTTACCAGAGGTCACTTCCGGTCTATTTGGGGTCACTTCCGGTTTATTTGGGTCACTTCCGGTTTAATTTGGGTCACTTCCGGTTCGTCTGAGGTCACTTCCTGTTTATTAGGGGTCATTTCCGGTCTAAAAAGGTCACTTCCGGTACGTTTGGGGTCACTTCCGGTTTGATTTGGGGTCACTTCCGGTTTACCTGAGGTCACTTCCGGTCTATTTGGGGTCACTTTCGGTTTGATTTGGGGCACTTCCGGTTTAATTTGGGTCACTTCCGGTTCATCTGAGGTCACTTCCGGTTTATTAAGGGTCATTTCCGGTCTAAAAAGGTAACTTCCGGTACATTTGGGGTCACTTCCGGTTTGATTAGGGGTCACTTCCGGTTTACCTGAGGTCACTTCCGGTCTATTTGGGGTCACTTTCGGTTTGATTTGGGGCACTTCCGGTTCATTTTGGGTTCATTGGGGGCACTTGAGGGTCAATCCAAGATGGCCGCCACACTGGAATTGGGGGTCAAGGGTTGAATGTGTAAGCGTAGTGGAAGTGGGGGTGAATGGGAGTGAATGTGGGAAGCATAAGGTCAATGCATTTGGAATGGGTTGAATCGGTCGAAAAATGTAGAAATTAGAGTAGAAAAACGAAATTTTAGAGAATTTTGGTTGAATTTCAAATTTGAGAATTTGGAATTTTTGGTAAGTGGGAAGTTGTGGAATAGGTAGGCAAAAGATGAACAGTTGAAAGTTGGAACGGGTTGAATCGGTTGAAAAATGTAGAAATTAGAGTGGAATAACGGAATTTGAGAGAATTTTGGTTGAATTTCAAATTTGAAAATTTGGAATTTTTGGTAAGTGAGAAGTTGTGGAATAGGTAGGCAAAAGATGAACAGTTGAAAGTTGGAATGGGTTGAATCGGTTGAAAAATGTAGAAGTTAGAGGTGAAACACGAAATTTTGTGAAATGTCGAATGTGCCATTAAGAATGGATGGGGAAAAATTTGTCGGAATTTTGGGAATTTTGCGGAATCGGAAAATTTTCAGAATGAGAAAAATACAAGCGCTCATGTCGTGAATATTTGGAATACGTGAAAAGTGGAATGGAGTGAATCGGATGAATTATGCGGAAGATGAAACTGGACAAAAAAGTGTGGAGAATAAAAGAGAATAATAATAATAACTAGAATTTTGCAATTTCTGGAGAAATTGCGTGTGAAGGCGAAATGTATGAATAACTTTTTCGGGGAATGCTGCCGAACGATGTTGAAACGTGTTGAATTACTTGAGAAATGTAGAATATTTGGAGAATTTGTGGTGAATTTCAAAATTGAAAGTTTGGAATATTTGGTAAGTGGGAAGTTGTGGAATAGGTAGGCAAAAGATGAACAGTTGAAAGTTGGAATGGGTTGAATCGGTTGAAAAATGTAGAAGTTAGAGTAGAAAAACGAAATTTTGGAGAATTTGGTTGAATTTTAAATTTGGAATTGTTGGTAAGTGGGAAGTTGTGGAATAGGTAGGCAAAAGATGAACAGTTGAAAGTTGGAACGGGTTGAATCAGTTAAAAAATGTAGAAGTTAGAGCAAATGTTGAATCCCCATAGAGAATGAATGGGAAAATAAAAAAAAGCAATTGCGCCAAAATCTTTCTAAATTTGGAACAAAACCCAAAGAAACGGCCTCAGGAGGTTCACTTTTGGGGTAAAAATGTTGAAACGGGTTAAATCGGATAAAAAACGAAGACGTTAGCGCAAATGTAGCTATTTGGGGCACTTAGTGTTGAAATAAGGTCACTTCCGGCTTGATTCGGGTCATTTCCGGTCTAATTTGGGTCACTTCCGGTTTATTTGGGTCACTTCCGGTTTAAAACAGGTCACTTCCGGTTTAGCTGAGGTCACTTCCGGTTTATTTGGGGTCATTTCCGGTCTAAAAAGGTCACTTCCGGTTTATTTTTGGTCACTTCCGGTTTGATTTGGGGTCACTTCCGGTTTACCAGAGATCACTTCCGGTCTATTTGGGGTCACTTCCGGTCTATTTGGGGTCACTTCCGGTCTATTTGGGGTCACTTCCGGTTTATTTGGGTCACTTCCGGTTTAATTTGGGTCACTTCCGGTTCGTCTGAGGTCACTTCCGGTTTATTAGGGGTCATTTCCGGTCTAAAAAGGTCACTTCCGGTACATTTGGGGTCACTTCCGGTTTACCTGAGGTCACTTCCGGTCTATTTGGGGTCACTTTCGGTTTGATTTGGGGCACTTCCGGTTCATTTTGGGTTCATTGGGGGCACTTGAGGGTCAATCCAAGATGGCCACCACACTGGAATTGGGGGTCAAGGGTTGAATGTGTAAGCGTAGTGGAAGTGGGGGTGAATGGGAGTGAATGTGGGAAGCATATGGTGAATGCATTTGGAATGGGTTGAATCGGTCGAAAAATGTAGAAATTAGAGTAGAAAAACGAAATTTTAGAGAATTTTGGTTGAATTTCAAATTTGAGAATTTGGAATTTTTGGTAAGTGGGAAGTTGTGGAATAGGTAGGCAAAAGATGAACAGTTGAAAGTTGGAATGGGTTGAATCGGTTGAAAAATGTAGAAATTAGAGTGGAATAACGGAATTTGAGAGAATTTTGGTTGAATTTCAAATTTGAAAATTTGGAATTTTTGGTAAATGGGAAGTTGTGGAATAGGTAGGCAAAAGATGAACAGTTGAAAGTTGGAATGGGTTGAATCGGTTGAAAAATGTAGAAGTTAGAGGTGAAAAACGAAATTTTGTGAAATGTCGAATGTGTCATTAAGAATGGATGGGGAAAAATTTGTCGGAATTTTGGGAATTTTGCGGAATCGGAAAATTTTCGGAACGAGAAAAATGGAAGCGCTCATCGCGTGAATATTTGGAATACGTGGAAAGTGGAATGGAGTGAATCGGATGAATTATGTGGAAGATGAAAGTGGACAAAAAAGTGTGGAGAATAAAAGAGAATAATAATAATAATAATAATAGAGAATGGTGTAGAATAACATATGTGTGAAGGCCTTCGCCTTCACACAATAATAGAGAATGGTGTAGAATAACATATGTGTGAAGGCCTTCGCCTTCACACAATAATAGAGAATGGTGTAGAATAACATATGTGTGAAGGCCTTCGCCTTCACACAATGATGAACAGTTGAAAGTTGGAAAGGGTTGAATCGGTTGAAAAATGTAGAAATGAGAAGGGAAAAAGGAATTGGGTGTGAATTTCAAAATAAAAGATGTGAAGTTTTTGGGAAGTTGTGGAATAGGTAGAAAAATGATGAACAGTTGAAAGTTGGAATGGGTTGAATCGGTTGAAAAATGTAGAAATTAGAGTACAAAACCGGAATTTGAGAGAATTTTGGTTGAATTTCAAAATAAAAGATGTGAAGTTTTTGGTAAGTGGGAAGTTGTGGAATAGGTAGAAAAATGATGAACAGTTGAAAGTTGGAATGGGTTGAATCGGTTGAAAAATGTAGAAATGAGAAGGGAAAAGGAAATTGGGTGTGAATTTCAAAATAAAAGATGTGAAGTTTTTGGTAAGTGGGAAGTTGTGGAATAGGTAGAAAAATGATGAACAGTTGAAAGTTGGAATGGATTGAATCGGTTGAAAAATGTAGAAATGAGAAGGGAAAAGGAATTGGGTGTGAATTTCAAAATAAAAGATGTGAAGCTTTTGGTAAGTGGGAAGTTGTGGAATCGGTAGAAAAATAATGAACAGTTGAAAGTTGGAATGGGTTGAATGGGTTGAAAAATGTAGAAATTAGAGTAGAAAAACGAAATTTTAGAGAATTTTGGTTGAATTTCAAAATAAAAGATGTGAAGTTTTTGGTAAGTGGGACGTTGTGGAATAGGTAGGCAAAAGATGAACAGTTGAAAGTTGGAACGAGTTGAATCGGTTGAAAAATGTAGAAGTTAGAGGTGAAAAACGAAATTTTGTGAAAATGTGTCGGAATTTTTAACGTGAAAACGTGAAATTTTCGAATTTGGGAATTTTGGGAATGTCGAGAATCCTTCCGAATGTGATTAGAATGTGCTGAATGATGTGAATTTCAAATTGGAACGACGTAAATGTGAAATGTCGAATGTGCCATTAAGAATGAATGGGGAAAAATTTGTCGGAATTTGGGGAATTTTGCGGAATCGGAAAATATTCGGAATGAGAAAAATGGAAGCCACCCTTTCCTGAATATTTGGAATACGTGAAAAGTGGAATGGAGTGAATCGGATGAATTATGTGGACGATGAAACGGGACAAAAAAGTGAGGAGAATAAAATATAATAATAATAATAAAGTGAATGGAGTAGAATAACATATGTGTGAAGGCCTTCGCCTTCACACAATAATAATAATAATAATAAAGTGAATGGAGTAGAATAACATATGTGTGAAGGCCTTCGCCTTCACACAATAATGACGCCCAATGTGGGAATCGAACTGACGCGGGTTTTGATACCACTCGGGAATGATGCTCGTGTACTGTAATCACATGTGTTTCCCACGAGCTAATTGAGTCCCTTACTATGTCGTGGTTGCAATTGGTTAATGTAATGAATGTGTTTGTTGAATGCGAATACGTAATCAAAGTGGTGGAAATTGCTTAATGTAATGAATGTTGAATGCGAATGTTAGTTACAAATGATAAGCGTTGAAAATGATAAGCGGGAAGAATAAAGAGTAAAATAATTAATGACGCCCAATGTGGGAATCGAACCCACTACAGGAAACTGGCTCGGGTTGACATTGCCATTAAGAATGAATGGGGAAATAAAAGGCACAAATTTGCTAATTACTTAAAAACGGTAAATGTTATGAACGCGAAAAATACTGGCAAGCGTGCCATGAATTTTTGGAACGTGTGAAAGGTTGAACGAGGTGAATCGGTTGAAGCATGTGGGAGTAGTTAGATGTCAAAAAAGTGGGAGGAATAAGTTGTTTAATAATAAAGTACAATATCAATGTGTGAAGGCCTTCGCCTTCACACAACTAGAATTGCAATTTCGGAAGAAATTGCGTGTGAAGGCGAAGGCAGATGTTAATTTACAAACGTCAAGCGTTAAAAATGATGAGCGGGAAGAATGAAAAGGGCAAGAAATAATTGTGAAATAAATGGGAAAATGTTACAAATACATGTTACAAAAAGGTACAAATGATAAGCGTTAAAAATGAAATGTTACAAATGTTACAAAAATGGTACAAATGATAAGCGTTGAAAATGATAAGGGGAAGAATGAAGGGTAAAATAATTTATGATGCCCAATGTGGGAATCGAACCCACTACAGGACACTGGCTCGGGTTGACATTGCCATTGTGTTTCCGACTGAGCTAATGAGGCTTCTTCCTTCATGCTGGTTGAATCTGGTTAATGTAATGAATGTGTTTGTTGAGTGCGAATGCGTAATCAAAGTGGTGGAAATTGCTTAATGTAATGAATGTTGAATGCGAATGACAAAAGTTACAAATGATAACCGTTGAAAATGATAACCGGGAAGGATAAAGAGTAAAATAAATAATGACGCCCAACGTGGGAATCGAACTGACGCGGGTTTTGATACCACTCGGGAAAGATGCTCGTGTACTGGAATCACTTGTGTTTCCCACGAGCTAATTGTGTCCCTGTCTACATACTGGTTGAAATTGGTTAATGTAATGAATGTGTTTGTTGCATGCGAATACGTAATCAAAGTGGTGGAAATTGCTTAATGTAATGAATGTTGAATGCGAATGTTAGTTACAAATGATAAGCGTTGAAAATGATAAGCGGGAAGAATAAATAGTAAAATAATTAATGACGCCCAATGTGGGAATCGAACCCACTACAGGAAACTGGCTCGGGTTGACATTGCCATTAAGAATGAATGGGGAAATAAAAGGCACAAATTTGCTAATTACTTAAAAACGGTAAATGTTATGAACGCGAAAAATACTGGCAAGCGTGCCATGAATTTTTGGAACGTGTGAAAGGTTGAACGAGGTGAATCGGTTGAAGCATGTGGGAGTAGTTAGATGTCAAAAAAGTGGGAGGAATAAGTTGTTTAATAATAAAGTACAATATCAATGTGTGAAGGCCTTCGCCTTCACACAACTAGAATTTTGCAATTTCTGGAGAAATTGCGTGTGAAGGCGAAATGTATGAATAACTTCTTCGGGGAATGCTGCCGAACGATGTTGAAACGTGTTGAATTACTTGAGAAATGTAGAATATTTGGAGAATTTGTGGCGAATTTCAAAATAAAAGATGTGAAGTTTTTGGTAAGTGGGAAGTTGTGGAATAGGTCGAAAAATGATGAACAGTTGAAAGTTGGAATGGGTTGAATCGGTTGAAAAATGTAGAAATGAGAAGGGAAAAGGGAATTGGGTGTGAATTTCAAAATAAAAGATGTGAAGTTTTTGGTAAGTGGGAAGTTGTGGAATAGGTAGAAAAATGATGAACAGTTGAAAGTTGGAATGGGTTGAATCGGTTGAAAAATGTAGAAATGAGAAGGGAAAAGGGAATTGGGTGTGAATTTCAAAATAAAAGATGTGAAGTTTTTGGTAAGTGGGAAGTTGTGGAATAGGTAGAAAAATGATGAACAGTTGAAAGTTGGAATGGGTTGAATCGGTTGAAAAATGTAGAAATGAGAAGGGAAAAGGGAATTGGGTGTGAATTTCAAAATAAAAGATGTGAAGTTTTTGGTAAGTGGGAAGTTGTGGAATAGGTAGAAAAATGATGAACAGTTGAAAGTTGGAATGGGTTGAATCGGTTGAAAAATGTAGAAATGAGAAGGGAAAAGGGAATTGGGTGTGAATTTCAAAATAAAAGATGTGAAGTTTTTGGTAAGTGGGAAGTTGTGGAATAGGTAGAAAAATGATGAACAGTTGAAAGTTGGAATGGGTTGAATCGGTTGAAAAATGTAGAAATGAGAAGGGAAAAGGGAATTGAGTGTGAATTTCAAAATAAAAGATGTGAAGTTTTTGGTAAGTGGGAAGTTGTGGAATAGGTAGAAAAATGATGAACAGTTGAAAGTTGGAATGGGTTGAATCGGTTGAAAAATGTAGAAATGAGAAGGGAAAAGGGAATTGGGTGTGAATTTCAAAATAAAAGATGTGAAGTTTTTGGTAAGTGGGAAGTTGTGGAATAGGTAGAAAAATAATGAACAGTTGAAAGTTGGAATGGGTTGAATCGGTTGAAAAATGTAGAAATGAGAAGGGAAAAAGGAATTGGGTGTGAATTTCAAAATAAAAGATGTGAAGTATTTGGGAAGTTGTGGAATAGGTAGAAAAATGATGAACAGTTGAAAGTTGGAATGGGTTGAATCGGTTGAAAAATGTAGAAATTAGAGTACAAAAACGGAATTTGAGAGAATTTTGGTTGAATTTCAAAATAAAAGATGTGAAGTTTTTGGTAAGTGGGAAGTTGTGGAATAGGTAGAAAAATGATGAACAGTTGAAAGTTGGAATGGGTTGAATCGGTTGAAAAATGTAGAAATGAGAAGGGAAAAGGAAATTGGTTGTGAATTTCAAAATAAAAGATGTGAAGTTTTTGGTAAGTGGGAAGTTGTGGAATAGGTAGAAAAATAATGAACAGTTGAAAGTTGGAATGGGTTGAATCGGTTGAAAAATGTAGAAATGAGAAGGGAAAAGGAATTGGGTGTGAATTTCAAAATAAAAGATGTGAAGCTTTTGGTAAGTGGGAAGTTGTGGAATCGGTAGAAAAATAATGAACAGTTGAAAGTTGGAATGGGTTGAATCGGTTGAAAAATGTAGAAATTAGAGTAGAAAAAGGAAATTTTAGAGAATTTTGGTTGAATTTCAAAATAAAAGATGTGAAGTTTTTGGTAAGTGGGACGTTGTGGAATAGGTAGGCAAAAGATGAACAGTTGAAAGTTGGAACGAGTTGAATCGGTTGAAAAATGTAGAAGTTAGAGGTGAAAAACGAAATTTTGTGAAAATTTGTCGGAATTTTTAACGTGAAAACGTGAAATTTTCGAATTTGGGAATTTTGGGAATGTCGAGAATCCTTCCGAATGTGATTAGAATGTGCTGAATGATGTGAATTTCAAATTGGAACGACGTAAATGTGAAATGTCGAATGTGCCATTAAGAATGAATGGGGAAAAATTTGTCGGAATTTGGGGAATTTTGCGGAAACGGAAAATTTTCGGAACGAGAAAAATACAAGCGCTCATCGCGTGAATATTTGGAATACGTGAAAAGTGGAATGGAGTGAATCGGATGAATTGTGTGGAAGATGAAACGTGTCGAAAAAGTGTGGAGAATAAAATAGAAGAATAACTAGAATTTTGCAATTTCTGGAGAAATTGCGTGTGAAGGCGAAATGTATGAATAACTTTTTCGGGGAATGCTGCCGAACGATGTTGAAACGTGTTGAATTACTTGAGAAATGTAGAATATTTGGAGAATTTGTGGTGAATTTCAAAATTGAAAGTTTGGAATATTTGGTAAGTGGGAAGTTGTGGAATAGGTAGGCAAAAGATGAACAGTTGAAAGTTGGAATGGGTTGAATCGGTAGAAAAATTTAGAAGTTAGAGTAGAAAAACGAAATTTTGGAGAATTTGGTTGAATTTTAAATTTGGAATTGTTGGTAAGTGGGAAGTTGTGGAATAGGTAGGCAAAAGATGAACAGTTGAAAGTTGGAACGGGTTGAATCAGTTAAAAAATGTAGAAGTTAGAGCAAATGTTGAATCCCCATAGAGAATGAATGGGAAAATAAAAAAAAGCAATTGCGCCAAAATCTTTCTAGATTTGGAACAAAACCAAAAAAAACGGCCTCAGGAGGTTCACTTTTGGGGTAAAAATGTTGAAACGGGTTATATCGGACAAAAAACGAAGACGTAAGCGCAAATGTAGCTATTTGGGGCACTTAGTGTTGAAATAAGGTCACTTCCGGCTTGATTCGGGTCATTTCCGGTCTAATTTGGGTCACTTCCGGTTTATTTGGGTCACTTCCGGTTTAAAACAGGTCACTTCCGGTTTAGCTGAGGTCACTTCCGGTTTATTTGGGGTCATTTCCGGTCTAAAAAGGTCACTTCCGGTTCATTTTGGGTCACTTCCGGTTTGATTTGGGGTCACTTCCGGTTTACCAGAGGTCACTTCCGGTCTATTTGGGGTCACTTCCGGTTTGATTTGGGTCACTTCCGGTTTAATTTGGGTCACTTCCGGTTCGTCTGAGGTCACTTCCGGTTTATAAGGGGTCATTTCCGGTCTAAAAAGGTCACTTCCGGTACATTTGGGGTCACTTCCGGTTTGATTTGGGGTCACTTCCGGTTTACCTGAGGTCACTTCCGGTCTATTTGGGGTCACTTCCGGTTTAATTTGGGTCACTTCCGGTTCGTCTGAGGTCACTTCCGGTTTATTAGGGGTCATTTCCGGTCTAAAAAGGTCACTTCCGGTACATTTGGGGTCACTTCCGGTTTGATTTGGGGTCACTTCCGGTTTACCTGAGGTCACTTCCGGTCTATTTGGGGTCACTTTCGGTTTGATTTGGGCCACTTCCGGTTCATTCTGGGTTCATTGGTGGCACTTCAGGGTCATCCAAGATGGCCGCCACACTGGAATTGGGGGTCAAGGGTTGAATTGTGTAAGCATAGTGGAAGTGGGGGTGAATGGGAGTGAATGTGGGAAGAATAAGGTGAATTAAGTGAATAAATTTGGAATGGGTTGAATCTGTTGAAAAATGTAGAAATGAGAAGGGAAAAAGGAATTGGGTGTGAATTTCAAAATAAAAGATGTGAAGTTTTTGGTAAGTGGGAAGTTGTGGAATAGGTAGAAAAATGATGAACAGTTGAAAGTTGGAATGGGTTGAATCGGTTGAAAAATGTAGAAATGAGAAGGAGAAACGGAAATATTGGAGAATTGGGTGTGAATTTCAAAATAAAAGATGTGAAGTTTTTGGTAAGTGGGAAGTTGTGGAATAGGTAGAAAAATGATGAACAGTTGAAAGTTGGAATGGGTTGAATCGGTTGAAAAATGTAGAAATGAGAAGGGAAAAGGAATTGGGTGTGAATTTCAAAATAAAAGATGTGAAGCTTTTGGTAAGTGGGAAGTTGTGGAATCAGTAGAAAAATAATGAACAGTTGAAAGTTGGAATGGGTTGAATCGGTTGAAAAATGTAGAAATTAGAGTAGAAAAACGAAATTTTAGAGAATTTTGGTTGAATTTCAAAATAAAAGATGTGAAGTTTTTGGTAAGTGGGACGTTGTGGAATAGGTAGGCAAAAGATGAACAGTTGAAAGTTGGAACGAGTTGAATCGGTTGAAAAATGTAGAAGTTAGAGGTGAAAAACGAAATTTTGTGAAAATTTGTCGGAATTTTTAACGTGAAAACGTGAAATTTTCGAATTTGGGAATTTTGGGAATGTCGAGAATCCTTCCGAATGTGATTAGAATGTGCTGAATGATGTGAATTTCAAATTGGAACGACGTAAATGTGAAATGTCGAATGTGCCATTAAGAATGAATGGGGAAAAATTTGTCGGAATTTTGGGAATTTTGCGGAATCGGAAAATTTTCGGAACGAGCAAAATACAAGCGCTCGTCGCGTGAATATTTGGAATACGTGAAAAGTGGAATGGAGTGAATCGGATGAATTATGTGGAAGATGAAACGTGTCAAAAAAGTGTGGAGAAACGTAGAGAATAATAATAATAACTAGAATTTTGCAATTTCTGGAGAAATTGCGTGTGAAGGCGAAATGTATGAATAACTTTTTCGGGGAATGCTGCCGAACGATGTTGAAACGTGTTGAATTACTTGAGAAATGTAGAATATTTGGAGAATTTGTGGCGAATTTCAAAATAAAAGATGTGAAGTTTTTGGTAAGTGGGAAGTTGTGGAATAGGTTGAAAAATGATGAACAGTTGAAAGTTGGAATGGGTTGAATCGGTTGAAAAATGTAGAAATGAGAAGGGAAAAAGGAATTGGGTGTGAATTTCAAAATAAAAGATGTGAAGGTTTTGGGAAGTTGTGGAATAGGTCGAAAAATGATGAACAGTTGAAAGTTGGAATGGGTTGAATCGGTTGAAAAATGTAGAAATGAGAAGGGAAAAGGGAATTGGGTGTGAATTTCAAAATAAAAGATGTGAAGTTTTTGGTAAGTGGGAAGTTGTGGAATAGGTAGAAAAATGATGAACAGTTGAAAGTTGGAATGGGTTGAATCGGTTGAAAAATGTAGAAAGGAGAAGGGAAAAGGGAATTGAGTGTGAATTTCAAAATAAAAGATGTGAAGTTTTTGGTAAGTGGGAAGTTGTGGAATAGGTAGAAAAATGATGAACAGTTGAAAGTTGGAATGGGTTGAATCGGTTGAAAAATGTAGAAATGAGAAGGGAAAAGGGAATTGGGTGTGAATTTCAAAATAAAAGATGTGAAGTATTTGGGAAGTTGTGGAATAGGTAGAAAAATGATGAACAGTTGAAAGTTGGAATGGGTTGAATCGGTTGAAAAATGTAGAAATTAGAGTACAAAAACGGAATTTGAGAGAATTTTGGTTGAATTTCAAAATAAAAGATGTGAAGTTTTTGGTAAGTGGGAAGTTGTGGAATAGGTAGAAAAATGATGAACAGTTGAAAGTTGGAATGGGTTGAATCGGTTGAAAAATGTAGAAATGAGAAGGGAAAAGGAAATTGGGTGTGAATTTCAAAATAAAAGATGTGAAGTTTTTGGTAAGTGGGAAGTTGTGGAATAGGTAGAAAAATGATGAACAGTTGAAAGTTGGAATGGGTTGAATCGGTTGAAAAATGTAGAAATGAGAAGGGAAAAGGAATTGGGTGTGAATTTCAAAATAAAAGACGTGAAGCTTTTGGTAAGTGGGAAGTTGTGGAATCGGTAGAAAAATAATGAACAGTTGAAAGTTGGAATGGGTTGAATCGGTTGAAAAATGTAGAAATGAGAAGGGGAAAGGAAATTGGGTGTGAATTTCAAAATAAAAGATGTGAAGTTTTTGGTAAGTGGGAAGTTGTGGAATAGGTAGAAAAATGATGAACAGTTGAAAGTTGGAATGGGTTGAATCGGTTGAAAAATGTAGAAATGAGAAGGGAAAAGGAATTGGGTGTGAATTTCAAAATAAAAGACGTGAAGCTTTTGGTAAGTGGGAAGTTGTGGAATCGGTAGAAAAATAGTGAACAGTTGAAAGTTGGAATGGGTTGAATCGGTTGAAAAATGTAGAAATGAGAAGGGAAAAGGAAATTGGGTGTGAATTTCAAAATAAAAGATGTGAAGTTTTTGGTAAGTGGGAAGTTGTGGAATAGGTAGAAAAATGATGAACAGTTGAAAGTTGGAATGGGTTGAATCGGTTGAAAAATGTAGAAATGAGAAGGGAAAAGGAATTGGGTGTGAATTTCAAAATAAAAGATGTGAAGCTTTTGGTAAGTGGGAAGTTGTGGAATCAGTAGAAAAATAATGAACAGTTGAAAGTTGGAATGGGTTGAATCGGTTGAAAAATGTAGAAATTAGAGTAGAAAAACGAAATTTTAGAGAATTTTGGTTGAATTTCAAAATAAAAGATGTGAAGTTTTTGGTAAGTGGGACGTTGTGGAATAGGTAGGCAAAAGATGAACAGTTGAAAGTTGGAACGAGTTGAATCGGTTGAAAAATGTAGAAGTTAGAGGTGAAAAACGAAATTTTGTGAAAATTTGTCGGAATTTTTAACGTGAAAACGTGAAATTTTCGAATTTGGGAATTTTGGGAATGTCGAGAATCCTTCCGAATGTGATTAGAATGTGCTGAATGATGTGAATTTCAAATTGGAACGACGTAAATGTGAAATGTCGAATGTGCCATTAAGAATGAATGGGGAAAAATTTGTCGGAATTTTGGGAATTTTGCGGAATCGGAAAATTTTCGGAACGAGAAAAATACAAGCGCTCGTCGCGTGAATATTTGGAATACGTGAAAAGTGGAATGGAGTGAATCGGATGAATTATGTGGAAGATGAAACGTGTCAAAAAAGTGTGGAGAATAAAAGAGAATAATAACTAGAATTTTGCAATTTCTGGAGAAATTGCGTGTGAAGGCGAAATGTATGAATAACTTTTTCGGGGAATGCTGCCGAACGATGTTGAAACGTGTTGAATTACTTGAGAAATGTAGAATATTTGGAGAATTTGTGGTGAATTTCAAAATTGAAAGTTTGGAATATTTGGTAAGTGGGAAGTTGTGGAATAGGTAGGCAAAAGATGAACAGTTGAAAGTTGGAATGGGTTGAATCGGTTGAAAAATGTAGAAATTAGAGTAGAAAAACGAAATTTTGGAGAATTTGGTTGAATTTCGAATTTGGAATTTTTGGTAAGTGGGAAGTTGTGGAATAGGTAGGCAAAAGATGTACAGTTGAAAGTTGGAACGGGTTGAATCAGTTAAAAAATGTAGAAATTAGAGCAAATGTTGAATCCCCATAGAGAATGAATGGGAAAATAAAAAAAAGCAATTGCGCCAAAATCTTTCTAAATTTGGAACAAAACAAAAAAAAAAAAGGCCTCAGGAGGTTCACTTTTGGGGTAAAAATGTTGAAACGGGTTAAATCAGACAAAAAACGAAAAAGTTAGCGCAAATGTAGCTATTTGGGCCACTCAGTGTTGAAATAAGGTCACTTCCGGCTTGATTCGGGTCATTTCCGGTCTAATTTGGGTCACTTCCGGTTTATTTGTGACACTTCCGGTTTAATATAGGTCACTTCCGGTTTAGCTGAGGTCACTTCCGGTTTATTTGGGGTCACTTCCGGTTAAAAAAGTCACTTCCGGTTCATTTGGGGTCACTTCCGGTTTACCTGAGGTCACTTCCGGTCTATTAGGGGTCACTTCCGGTTTGATTTGGGTCACTTCCGGTTTATTTGGGTCACTTCCGGTTTAATTTGGGTCACTTCCGGTTCGTCTGAGGTCCCTTCCGGTTTATTAGGGGTCATTTCCGGTCTAAAAAGGTCACTTCTGATACATTTGGGGTCACTTCCGGTTTGATCTGGGGTCACTTCCGGTTTACCTGAGGTCAATTCCAGTGTATTTGGGGTCACTTCCGGTTTGATTTGGGGCACTTCCGGTTCATTTTGGGTTCATTGGGGGCACTTTAGGGTCAATCCAAGATGGCCGCCACACTGGAATTGGGGGTCAAGGGTTGAATGTGTAAGCGTAGTGGAAGTGGGGGTGAATGGGAGTGAATGTGGGAAGCATAAGGTGAATACATTTGGAATGGGTTGAATCGGTCGAAAAATGTAGAAATTAGAGTAGAAAAACAAAATTTTAGAGAATTTTGGTTGAATTTCAAATTTGAAAATGTGGAATTTTTGGTAAGTGGGAAGTTGTGGAATAGGTAGGCAAAAGATGAACACTTGAAAGTTGGAATGGGTTGAATCGGTTGAAAAATGTGGAAATTAGAGTAGAAAAACGAAATTTTAGAGAATTTTGGTTGAATTTCAAAATAAAAGATGTGAAGTTTGTGGTAAGTGGGAAGTTGTGGAATAGGTAGGCAAAAGATGAACAGTTGAAAGTTGGAATGGGTTGAATCGGTTGAAAAATGTAGAAGTTAGAGGTGAAAAACGAAGTTTTGCGAAAATTTGTCGGAATTTTTAACGTGAAAACGTGAAATTTTTGAATTTGGGAATTTTGGGAATGTCGAGAATCCTTCCGAATGCGATTAGAATGTGTTGAATGATGTGAATTTCAAATTGGAACGACGTAAATGTGAAATGTCGAATGTGCCATTAAGAATGAATGGGGAAAAATTTGTCGGAATTTTGGGAATTTTGCGGAATCGGTAAATTTTCGGAACGAGAAAAATACAAGCGCTCGTCGCGTGAATATTTGGAATACGTGAAAAGTGGAATGGAGTGAATCGGATGAATTATGTGGAAGATGAAACGTGTCAAAAAAGTGAGGAGAATAAAATATAATAATAATAAAGTTAATGGAGTAGAATAACATAAGTGTGAAGGCCTTCGCCTTCACACAATAATAATAGAGAATGGTGTAGAATAACATATGTGTGAAGGCCTTCGCCTTCACACAATAATAATAATAATAGAGAATGGTGTAGAATAACATATGTGTGAAGGCCTTCGCCTTCACACAATAATAGAGAATGGTGTAGAATAACATATGTGTGAAGGCCTTCGCCTTCACACAATAATAACTAGAATTTTGCAATTTCTGGAGAAATTGCGTGTGAAGGCGAAATGTATGAATAACTTTTTTGGGGAATGCTGCCGAACGATGTTGAAACGTGTTGAATTACTTGAGAAATGTAGAATATTTGGAGAATTTGTGGTGAATTTCAAAATTGAAAGTTTGGAATATTTTGTAAGTGGGAAGTTGTGGAATAGGTAGGCAAAAGATAAACAGTTGAAAGTTGGAATGGGTTGAATCGGTAGAAAAATGTAGAAGTTAGAGTAGAAAAACGAAATTTTGGAGAATTTGGTTGAATTTTAAATTTGGAATTGTTGGTAAGTGGGAAGTTGTGGAATAGGTAGGCAAAAGATGAACAGTTGAAAGTTGGAATAGGTAGAATCGGTTGAAAATTGTAGAATTTAGAGTAGAAAAACGAAGTTTTAGAGAATTTCGAATTATTGGTAAGTGAGAAGTTGTGGAATAGTTAGGCATAAGATGCATGAGCTAAATGTTGAAACGGGTTGAATTGGTGGCAAAATGAATAAGTTAGAAAGGAAAAACGCTGTTAAATGACACTGAATGATGTAGACATGAAGTGGGATTGAGCTGAACCTGTTGATGTTGGGACAATACAAATAGGTTAAAAACATTTAGAAACTGCAGGTGAATATGTACATTTTAGAAAAAGCAGTAAGCAAGAAAACCAATAAGCGAGTAAAAACAGTACATACGCAAGAAGTATTAGTCAACAAGAAACAGTCAGCAAGATAACTACTAAGAATCAAATCTGAATCTGTTCTTATTAGGCATAACAACATTTGCATGACAACATAACGTCCACCAGGTGTCAGTGCTGAGCGACAGTTATTAGGCATGAGATGAACAGTTTAAAGTTGGATGGAACATTTCGAAAAAGACATTCCTGTCCACAAAGCCCAGTGGAAAATAAGGATGCTGAGGCCAAAGATACTGCTGCTTTGACGTTGGGGATGTCTGGATAATCTGCAGTAAAATCAAAAACACCAAAAATAAATCCTCTATCCACATTAAAAGTAAAATAACAGTTTATTTAAAAGTTGACAGAATTACATTGCATGTCCAATGAAAAAATATGCACATCTCTTGAAACTTGTTACAAATGTAAGGCTGTGTGTGCAATTGTTACAGACAGAAATGATTAAGACAGCTCATCCGCTATGCAACATATTTATTTTCAGCGTCCTCTACTGGCAAAAATACATATTGCACTTGGGCGCATGCGTTTCTTCCTCTAAATAGAAAACAAACCTTCCTATAAACCAAAAGTTCTGGGGAGGCAAGTGGCACATAATGTTGATCTTTCATTTATCAATGTATGCAAACGAATGGTTTTTATGTATTATCTATCCATTTACCTGGTCGTTTATTACACCCAAAATGTATAATAGCTTTTTCTATACGATACACATCCATTGTACATTCTCATATTAACCTTGAGAGGGTTTAAAAAAATATTTACATACCATCTTTGTCGTTGCCTGATGGATCTGTCCAGGTTCCCCCTTGCTTAGTTGTGCGTTTTTTCGTTCGTGTCCACCGTGTTGCTTAAGGTGAGTCAGTTCCACATGGACTATGGAAAATGTGAGTCGGCAGACAGTGCATATTTTCCTCACACTTTTTGACAAATCTATTTTCTGATTCACTGTCCACTCGGCAAGTTTGAAACTTGTGTGCTTTTTTTAGTAATACTTACCCCCTTGCGGTCGCAGTAACTGCCTGGAACGCGTCCATGCTGCTGAGTTAACTTCTGCAATCTACTTTGTGGTGCCACCGCACATGAGATGATCGCATTCCGTATTGTTTTCTATGTTCTTTGGACAGCAGGCCAAAGAACGCTACCGTAAATTCTATCTATCAATCTAGAATGGGAAAACATGCGACATCTGAGAAACATTTTCGAAATAAACCATAGTATTCCAGAATACTAAGATAAAGACAGCAGAAGTTACAAATATCCCAAAATAAGGCATGGGTAAAATACCATTACTATAGATTAAAATAGATTAAAATCATATACTATACATTAATACCATTAACTACACATTGAAACAATATATTTGCAACTGTATTTGCTATAAACAAAATAATAAACTGGGTCACCTAAATCGGCGACTTGCCTCTCTCTCTCTCTCTCTCTGTGTCTCTCACGTGTAACGTCAGTGTTCCAACTTGGTGTCGTGGAGCCACGCCAGCATCTCTGGTTGCAAGTCGAAGAGGGTGGTCTCTATAGGGGGCAGATGTTGATGAAGTGGTGAAATATATTATCATAATGTAATAAAAATGAATAAAATAAACAATTATTATTTTGTGCATTTAACTTTAAACTTTAATAGTAGAACATTTTAAACAGAACAAACAAGTAACACAAAATACAAACAACAGAACAAAAAAAAAAATGACCACAAAAACCCCTCTAGGGGAAGATTAGGGCCATCGGGGAATTTTTGGTTCCACTCCTCTAATGGAACCATTCTGGTGGCATTGGTGGCGTCCACAAGCTCCACCTGTTCACCTTTGATTTTAAAGGCCACAAAGCGAAAGGGCTCTTCTTCCAGTTCCTGCGCAAAGAAATTTCATGACAATTTATTATGTTTGAAACACCACGAGAAAACATGATGGATGGATGGATGGATGGATGGATGGATGGATGGATGGAGTTGGGTAGGTAGGTAGGTAGGTAAGTAGGTTGGTTAGATATAGATATATAAACAGACAGACAGATAGACAGACAGACAGACAGCTGTATCTGAGACAATATCCTACAAAGTTGGTGATCCAGATTTTGAGAAAACTCCTAAAGCATGAATCTGACTTCAACCTTAATGATGATGAGCCACTGATAGCAGTGCATCCCAAGTAAATAACAGTATTGATTCAATTGAGAACACCTTTGTTTATACCAGTGCTTCTCAAATAGTGGGGCGCGCCTGGGGAACAGGCTTTTTTTTTGGCAGTACTAGAATAAAGTGTAATTGCGCGTTTACTACAGCAGGGGGCAGTGGCGCTCTCATTGTTACTTCTGTCACGTTTGCGACAGTGCAACATTTTACGACTTACAAGACAAGTTAGGATAGTCACGGTGGGGAGGGGGGGCGTGAATAGTTTTCTTCTTGCTGGGGGGGGGGGCGTAACAGAAAATAATTGAGAAGCACTGGTTTATACACATATAAACTGCTTGCTTTAGGTACCTTTATTACAGTATTTTCTGTGGAGTGGAGCTCCACGCCACTAGAAGATGATGTTGTCATGTGTGTCATGGACAGCCGCTGTCCAAGTTTGACATGGAAAAAGTTGGTTTCGCGCCATGTGAGGACCTTAATTTATCTTTGATCCTGTAATGAAAATGTCAAATTAGTACTAGTTGTTGAAATGCAAATCTAGGCTTCAATTACTAAGGCAACATGATGCCCTAAGGGACCTTACTCAGGTGAAATGAGTGTGACAGATATCTTTACTGAGACACTCTCTCTCGCTCTCTCTCTCTCTCGCGACACAATCAACAGATTAGCGTTAGCAATACGGTATCGCAATACAACAACAAAAATCTGCTATAAAACTGCTCCTCAACCAATTGTTTCTTTGCAATTGTATTTGCAATACCGTAATTATTCTAATTATCGCCCAAATTCTAATAACCACCCTGTGTGTGTTAGCGATGGCATAAATAAAACATTGATACCTCTAATTATCGCCCATGCTGCTAAAAAATTCCCCCCCCAAACTTACGTTTTCCTCCGCGACCACATGCCAACGTCATTGCGCAAGTTTAAATATGACTGATTTGACAGCGCGTTGAACGTCCCTTTTAAATTGTTTTTCTCCATAAACTATGATACAATTACACTCGTCACTCCGCAACAATATCCTCACACAATTACGTTCTCGGTGCATGGGCTCGAACAAGACGGTCGCGTTAATATGACGTGTACAACACGTGATGTGCGACGGTAGCGTGTCGCATCGATGGCGGCGTCAATTGACGCACCCCGCTGTTAGAGGTAGCTCAAAACAGCCGCTGTCCTCGTGTTAAGAACACCAGTGAGATACTACATAAGGAAAATATACATATTATCGCCCTTTTCAGTGCCCCTTGGCAATCGGACAATAATGGGTGATAATTGGAATAAATACGGTAATTTAATAAAACGGGTGCCTTAACTCCACGGAAGACTTTGCTTGTAATAATTTTATACAGCCACTAAGTGTCAGAATCAAGATAGTATTTGCAATAGAAATATAACAAAACTAGGTCACTTAAATACGCGGACGGAATATAGTGCCAATATAGTGCACATTTAGCAATGTTTAGTAAAAACCTAGTTACTTTTTTCCTGGGTTTGTTCTAGCTTATGTGGTTATCAAGCCAGACCATGAAAGGAAAACTAAATATGTAAGTTGTATTTTGGTGTAGCAATTGTCAATAATAATTTATCATAATTTTAAAAAATAGTTGGAAAAATATGGGGAGAAAAAAAAGGAAAGCATCTATTGAATTGATACAACTAATACATTTATTATAATGACTCAACACACAATTTATACACGGACAACTAAATATAACTAAGTGGTGAAATATATTTTCATAATTTAGAATAAATTAATTCATCCATCCATTTTCTGAACCGCTTAGTCCCCACGGGGGTCATGGGAGTGCTGGAGCCTATCCCACTCGTCATCGGGCAGTAGGAGGGGGACACCCTGAACCGATTGCCAGCCGATCGCAGGGCACACGGAGACAAACAACCATTCGCACTCACACCTAGGGACATTTTGGTGTCTTCAATCGGCCTACCAAGCAGGTTTTTGGGATGTAGGAGGAAACCGGAGTAGCTGGAGAAAACCCACGCGGGCCCGGGGAGAACATGTAAAGTCCACACAGGGAGGGCCGGAGGTGAAATCGAACCCACACCCTCCTGACTATGAGGCGGACGTGCTACCCAGTGCGCCACCAAGCCAACCTGAATTAATTCAATTTAATAAAAAAAATAAACAATGACTATTGTGTGCATTTAACTTTAAACTTTAATAATACAACATTTTAAACAGAACAACAAACAACAAGAAATACAAACAATAGAACAAAAAAAAAAAACAAAATTACCACAAAAACCCCTCTGGGGTAAGATTAGGGCCTTCGGGGAATCTTTCCTTCCACGTTATCAGTGGAACCTTTTTGATGGCGTTGGTAGCGTCGACGAGCTCCACGTGTTCGCTTTTTATTTTGTAGGCTATCACGCGAAACACCTCTTCTGCCAGTTCCTGCGTAAAGAAAATTCATGACAATTTATTGTGTTTAAAACACCATGAGAATAGATGGATGGATGGATGGATGGATGGATGGATGGATGGATGGATGGATGGATGGATGGATGGATGGATGGATGGATGGGCGGATGGATGGGCAGATAGATAGATAGATAGATAGATAGATAGATAGATAGATAGATAGATAGATAGATAGATAGATAGATAGATAGATAGATAGATAGATAGATAGATAGATAGATAGATAGATAGATAGATAGATAGATAGATAGATAGATAGATAGATAGATAGATAGATAGAAAACCTAAAACAATTTGATTAATTTCATGACCATAATCACAACCACAATGATTTTATACAGTCAAGGAAGCAAGTGAAATTGTATGTCTTCATGATAGAGCTGTATCTGAGACAAAATTTTATAAGGTTGGTGATCCAGATTTTGAGAAAACTCCTAAAGCGTGAATCTGACTTCAACCTTAGTGATGATGAGCCACTGATAGCAGGGCATCCCAAGTAAAAAACAGTATTGATTCAATTTAGAATACTTTTGTTTATACACATGGGAAAAAACTGCTTGCTTTCGGTACCTTTATCTCGGTATTTTCCGTGGAGTGGAGCTCCAGGCCACCGGAACATGAGGTTTTCAGGTGGGATAGAGACACCCGCTGTCCAACTGCGAGATTAAAAATGTTGGTCTCTCGCCACCTGACCACCTTTATTTGCATTTGATCCTATAATGAAAATATCAAATTAGTACTAGCTGTAGAAATGTAGATCTAGGCCACAATTACTAAGGCAATAAAGCTAGAGAAATACTCAAGAAACTGGTGTCATATTTCTGTCCTACAAAACCAGTGTCTTGCAGGTTTAGACGTCTCCCTCCTCTAATATACATGATCGTCAGCAAACTCTCACGGGTGAGATTAGAGTGAGCTATCAAAAGCTTGGAAGGGATCAGGCCTTGATGCCCTAAGGCACCTTACTCAGGTGAAATGTGAGTGTGTGTGTGATGTATCTATATTTAGATACGCACATGCACACATACGCACACACATGCATGCACACGCACGCACACACACACACACACACACACACAGATAGTGTGACAGAGAGAGAGAGAACAATCAGTTTACTTTTTTTAAATAAATGATGCCTAAGGGGACCATCGACCCACGCGAGATCACCATCCTCATGGGGCGGATCTAAAAAAGAAAGACAGATTAAACATCACTACTTCATGAAAGAGAGGGAGCGGAATGAGAGAGATTGATCTTACAGCAGAGACAATGCCGTCTGTTGTGAAAAGGACACCCTCCTCATGGCGGATGTCCTTCAACTCTCTGGCAATGCTTGGAGGATACAGCAGAGCTGTGCCCCTCACCTCCAAATCTGGTGTCACCTCGATCGCCCCAGCCACATAAATAGCAGTGTTGTGCCGGGAGAGGAGGACCCCTTTTTCTTTTCCCCGGCCAAAATTAATAAATCGGAACGTCCCTCCAACGGAGACATCGGTGGCTAAATTTTGAAATAGGATAAATTTGCACAAATGGTGCCCATCACAGAGGGCCACCACTGTATTACAGTAGGAGGCCCCAGCCGCCACCGTGCCATCCTCTTTCAGGGCCCATTGTGAGTATTTTGTCGTGGTTTTTAGGGCCACCACTTTGGCCGTGACCGCTGTTGGCAGTTGGTGGAGCGTCCACAGGTTTTCCATTCTGAAAAAAAAATGAAAATAATAACTGCTCATCAGAGACATAATTACTACAGCACTTATATAGGGTTTAATTAGTCTACATGATGACAGAAATTGGTTATAAAATAGCAGCCCTACCCTTTTAGAAGGACTATGGTTAATGCCCTAAATGGCTATTGTTTAATGTTTTTTTTGTTGGTTTTATCTATCTATCTATCTATCTATCTATCTATCTATCTATCTATCTATCTATCTATCTATCTATCTATCTATCATATGTTTATTTATTTATTTATTTATTTATTTGTTTATTATTTCCAATGAACTACTTCCAGTTTTGTGTATTTTGGAAGATGTTAAGAGTTGACTCCTTTGATCTACAATTTCATCCCCTACATAATTTTGGAAACTCATATGTTGGCACTTGATTTTCTATTTGTTATAGTGAAATAAACATCTGCAGCCAGAAACGGTGCTGAGAGTTGACTGATCTCGCCGCGCAACTCGCATGATTGACAGCGCCACGTTTTTTTTTTCTGGCCGCGCACGAGTTCCCAGGGTTTTTTCCCAAATGCGGCATGGATCAAAAGAGCCTGCAGCCTTGCTAAGGCGGAATCACAATGTTAATACACGGATACAACAATATTGCCCATTTATAATTGTACAAATAAGTTTATACAATATGACTCGGATTATTTGCTCATTTCGTTTTAGAGTACGCACTACTGAATGATGTACATTCACTGTCTGTCTCAAAAACTAAACCATATGAAGAAATATATTGTTCGAGAGATGCTTACTAATGGATACATTTTTTTGAGGACATAGGTATAATAGATATAATAATATACATTTTTAAGGTCATATGACTCATTTTACACTCAGTTTACACTTGCCGTCGTGCGCGAGGTTTATTTTGTTTCTTTTCTTGAATATCAGCTCTTCTTCAACCAAATCGGTACAATTGTTATTAAACATTAAGAAACGGACCTGAAGACCTCTTACTAGAATTCGCGTGTACAGGCCTTTTACGAACATTTTAAAAGGCCTGTATGTACACGCGGAAAAGTGAAGATGTTACTTAATTTTCACCCAGTTTAAAGTAGTAAATACTAATTTACAGAGTAACACAATGGTATACAGTACAACACTAGACTACAAAGTGTTTATAAATGTTTTGGGAAAATCAAATTTTCGGATTGGGTTGAGCGAGCTACTTACCTCTTTCGACGTCTGGGAAAGTCTGATGGGAACTTGTGTGCGCCCCAATATCTTTGCGGGTAGTGGGAAATTTCAGAGCAGGCTAAACAGACATGCAACATTTGGATATGCAACATTTGGATATGCAATCGATAAAAAGAGTGTCAGACACACATATCCCTGTAAATTCGTCTGAAATGTGACTAAACGATTGAGTGAACATGTTTCAGCATTTTAAGATTTTGTTCATGATATACTACGATCACAGTCCTTGTGAATTCAGATTTCTATGAACGTAGCACAACCCCGCCCCCATTCAACATTAATAAGATATTAATTACACACGGAAGAAAGAAAAATAATAACTGCTAAACACATCATGTGAATTGTGATTATACGATTGAGAGCTGTCAGTCATGGTCAAAACATATTTTCGACCATGATCGCGGTTCCAGAATAGAATAGAATACAATAGATCTTTATTTGTCATTGTCACCTGTACAACGAAATTTAAAAAGTGCCAACCGATCCGCGCATGAGATAAAAAAATAAATAGAATAAATACAATAATTAAAAAAAAGTGTTTAGGATCAGATTGTTCTCTCCGCACCACTCCGATAGCCGGACCACTTCGTCCCTGTAGGCAGACTCATCCCCCTTTGAGATGAGTCCCACCACGGTTGTGTCATCCGCAAATTTCACAATGATGTTGCTACGGTGGGCGGGGGTGCATGCATGTGTGTAGAGCGTGTAAAGCAGTGGGCTCAGTACGCAGCCCTGTGGGGAGCCGGTACCGAGACTGAGAAGTGTTGATGTATGACGGCCCACTCTCACCGTCTGGCTGCGACCCGTCAGGAACGTCATTCTCTGCAGCCAATTGTCGTTCACCAAATATAAATTGGCAATTACTAAGTGGTGAAATACATGGGCATATGAACATAATGAATTAGTATTCTTAAACGAATAAATGTCTGATTTGTGTATTTTGTAAGATGCTGAATGTTGACTCTTATCTAGCAGCGCAAATCTGCGTGTACGCGACTTTTCTAAAATTTAGAAAATGTATGTACACGCAAATGTCTAGTAAATGAAATGTGAGGATATTGGAATACTTAATAATTTTCACAAAGTTTAAAGTGGCGAGTAATAATTTCCACAATAACACCGAACCGCAATAGTTTACAGAGCACCGGCTCTGATTGGCTACCATAACGCTGCCTTAGCCAACCGCTCACATAATTGGGCGCTGGCTTAGACAACCGCTCACGTAATTGGGCGCTGCCTTAGCCAATCGCTCACCGATTTATTACGTTAACCCGGAAACTCCTGATTTTGGGAGGAATTAGTTTTCTTTTTTTTAATTGAATCAAAGAAGTAATACAAGAAATAATATAAATAACTTTCGGAAACTCTGAAAAAGTATGAATAAATTGGGCTTGACTCGAAAGTGTTCAAATTCATGTTAAAAAAGTTAAAGTTAAAGTCCCAATGATGGTCACACACACATCTGGGTGTGGTGAAATTTGTCCTCTGCATTTAACCCATCCCCGTGTGATTTTAATCCATCCCCTGGGGGAGAGGGGAGCAGTGAGCAGCAGCGGTGCCGCGCTCGGGAATCAGTTGGTGATCTAACCCCCCAATTCCAACCCTTAATGCTGAGTGCCAAGCAGGGAGGCAATGGGTCCCATTTTTATAGTCTTTGGTATGACCCGGCCAGGGTTTGAACCCACAACCTTCCAGTCTCAGGACGGACACTCTACCACTAGGTCACTGAGCTGTTTAAATATTGGAAACAAAATATAATAAATCACACACAAGAGAAGGGAAAAAATAGTGCCTTTTGGGACAAAATACAGGTTTTTTAATTGAGTCAAAGAAGTAATGCAAGAAATAATATAAATAACTTTCAAAAACGCTGAAGACATAACAAATAAAAACATATCAAGTATTTTACTGATTCAATAGATAATAATCGCTGTGTGCCCTGCGATTGGCTGGCAACCGGTTCAGGGCGTCCCCCACCTACTGCCCGATGACGGCTGGGATAGGATCCAGCACACCTGCGGCCCGCGTGGGGACTAAGCGGTTCAGAGAATGAATGGATGGATGGATGTTATGTTAATTTCAGTGTTATTTTTTAAGAGTTTAAGTGCAACATGATTGAAGACGCTGTTATACAAAAGATAATGCAAACATAATTTGAGGCAAAAAATATAATAAATAAATAAATAAATAAATAAATAAATAAATAAATAAATAAATGAATGAATGAATGAATGAATGAATGAATGAATGAATAAATAAATAAATAAATAAATAAATAAATAAATAAATAAATAAATAAATAAATAAATAAATAAATAAATAAATAAATAAATAAATAAATGAATGAATGAATGAATGAATGACTGAATGAGAACAGAAAACAGACTGTATCTGAGGCTTAGTAGAGTAAAATCAGAGGCTTCCGACTGTTAAAGGCCAAGCTGTTCTTTGTCTGCATTTCTGGATGCGTGTAGAACCACAGGCAAGACCCAAGAACATACTAAAAAAAAACATGAAAGATGTGTTGAGGAAAAGGAGCAAAATGCTTCATGAAAATATTCCTTGATGGTTACTCACAGAAGAATCAGAAGAAGTCCTGTGTGTTACCATGCTGGTTTGGGAGTTTGTGTTTCATGTTACCGTGCTGGTTTGGGAGTTTGTGTTTCATGATGCTGGCCTCCGTTGTACAGGTCTTTTGGAAAGTCTTGGCTCTCCCTGTGCTATAATATAACATCATAATTAATTCATTTTGAAAAATCACATTACAATACAGTCATAAATCAAGCATATGTACAACTTGTGTCCATCTTGAGTGAATGATATGAACACATTCAATTTGGAATCACAATTACTTACCTGTTGCTTGGAGTCAATAGAAAAGGAGAATAACACTGGTCCCATGGATCTTCTTAAAATGTCGGTCATTTTTTTGGCGAGACAGGCCAGGTCTCATCAAGGCTGAGTACCAAGGTGGCCAAACAAATGGTCTATACAAATGGAGCATGTGGAGCCACACGCAACATAGAAAACTGAAGAAGAAAAAACATAGAGGTGGTTGAGGACATGAGTTGAAAAAGACATTCAAAATTAAAGAGAGTGTTTTGTAACAATAGTCAATAATAATTGGCTACTTACAGAGGAATGAGAAGTCCTGCTTCTTGCCACCCTGGTTTGGGAGTCTCTCTCTCTCTCTCTCTCTCTCTCTCTCTCTCTCTCTCTCTCTCTCTCTCTCTCTCTCTCTCTCTCTCTCTCTCTCTCTCTCTCGTGTAACGTCAGCGCTCCAACTTGGTGTCGTGGAGCCACGCCAGCATCTCTGGTCCCAGGTCGAAGAGGCCGGCCTCTGAGGGTGGTCTATATGTTGGTGTAGGTGTTGATGGTGTGGTCGGCTGTCTGCTCGAGGGCTCCGCACTCGCATGCCGCACTGTCCGCCAGACCCCACTAGACATGTTGAAGCGCCCAACACCAGTTCTTAAGCGGTTCAGTGTGGTCCACTGCTGGCGAGGTAGTTCGTCTCCTCCTATGGCGCCGTCTCCTGGTTCCCAGACATAACTGTGCATGAGGGAGGGGCCAGCTGCCTCCCACTCCTGCTTCCAAGCTGCTGCCAGCCAGGCATCTCTGGAGATGTCTTCAGGGATGGAATTGAGCATCTCTTGTGCTGCCATGTTGTAGGGGTGGCGTGCCTTGAGTCTGCTTGGGAGTCATTCGTCCATGATGAATGTTTTTGCATGCTCAAGGTCTTTGTGGAGAAAAAAGGACAATCCAGCAAAGTTGATTGAAAATGTATGATTGTACAGAGGGCTTACACAAGCTTAACTATAAATTACAACATGTTACAATTTTATAATTACATTACAATAAGGTGATATGTCATGCCTACCTCTGGCCTCCATTCTGGGATGAACTGCTTTCGCCAGATAAAAACTGTTAAAATACAAAGGAGTGAAATAGCAGCATTTACTCTCTTTAGAAAGAAAGGAAAAAACATGTTTCATGACGAGCAACTTACCTCATCTGTTTTCTGTTCTCGCCTGGTGATTATGACATTCAAAAAAATTCAAAATAAAAGTTCAAAACAATTAAAAAATTAAAATGTAAAAGGCCTTCCCTTAACTCATCTTTAAAATTTGATTGTAAAATAAAGGTTTAAAAGGTTAAAATTTGATTGTAAAATAAAGGTTTAAAATTTTAAAATTTGATTGTAAAATAAAGTTTTAAAAGGTTAAAATTTGATTGTAAAATAAAGGTTTAAAAGGTTAAAATTTGATTGTAAAATAAAGGTTTAAAAAGTTAAAAAGTCTCCTCTCAACCATAAGTTAATTTAAAAATGTAAAAAGGTAAAAGTTTTAAAAGTTAAAATTTAAAAAAAATAAAAGTAACATTTTTAAAAATTAAAACGTTAAGTTAAGGGAAGGCTTTTTAAAAATAAAAAGTTGAGTTAAGGGAAGGCTTTTTAAAAATTAAAAAGTTGAGTTAAGGGAAGGCTTTTTGAAATTTTAATAAGCCTCTGCCTTCCCTTAACTCAACGTGATTCCTCACCGACCCCCAACCACTATTCCAGCAGGTTTCTTTCATTTGTCATTTTGAGCAACTTTCGCCCCAGATCCCATCTCACCTAAAGGCAACAAATCACCCACCACATCCCACCACTAATATTATACACTTACGACAACGTTCACGTTCTGATTTCCATCCTTTTTGCAAATGCTGAACCACATGATTTAGCTGTGACTTACCTTTCAGTGGCCAAAACACAGAAAACAGGATTGTGATAGCTGTAGTACGTTTGCAAGACACCTGAATGAAGAGCACACTGAGGTCGAGAGACAAAAATTAAGTCAAGCAATGTGTTTTTGTCAGTGGTAGCAGTGGTTATGAGTTGCGTGTAACCTGTTGAGCGAAACAAATCGAGAATGGGCTTGAATGAGGCAGATAGCATATCTTCATTAAAATCTCCACAAACCAAGATCTGATGATGGTCCATTACTTCAAGGTACCGCAAGAGATTTCCCAAGCTTGGCAGAAAAGTGCGCAGACTGTTGCCTGGAGGCCTGTAAACGGCAGCAATCAACACATTGAGGGGAGCTTCAAGTTTCACCACAACAAATTCAATGTCGGTCACACCCTGTATGTATTTCTTTTCCTGGGCTGCAATGTGACTTTTGACACAAATACCTACGCCGCCACCAAGTTTCGTTGCCAAGTCAGGACAGTTTGTGTAAGAATCTCTTCGGTTCCTGTGAAACATTGTGAAGCCTTCCAAGCAGGCACGTCCATCAGCCACAGATCCTTGAAGGTGTGTCTCTGTGAAGCACAAAACATCAGCAAAGTGCAGCTCGTGGTGGCACCTGATGTCCTGCACATGACAAGACAGCCCTTCGGTGTTATGATGGACGACAACCAGGTGATTTGCTCGATCTACCGACGGCATCACGTGAAGGAGTGGCATGACGCTCTCCAAAGAATCCTCTGCCATCTCAGCAAGAGCAGCAGTGATTTCTGGATTTGCATGAAGTCTTCTCTCGTCCATATGCAGAATATGCAGACCGCTGAGCGAGGTCACTCTACTCAGAGCTACGTACCCCATGCCGTGTTCGAAAACGCCTTTCAGCGAAACAGCAGCCTCTGACGTTGTCATGCCTTGTACCTTGTGGATCGTGCAGGCAAAAGCAAGCTTGATGGGAAACTGTCGGCGCGTCACTCTAGGCTTTTTCAGCTTCTCCTCCTGTCTGTCAATGTACACACGGTTAGCGGCACGCGCTGTGTTACTCACATGATCAAGTTCCAACCCAACTTTCTTTACGCGGGCTTCATTCGGATAGTTGACCAATTCCACAATTTTTCCAAACGTCCCGTTGCACAGACCTGCTTGAACATCAAAATTACGCGTGAGCATAACACGAGCACCGAGGGCAACTCTGATCGAGTCCGGGAGCTCGCTCTTAGCGCCTTGCACAGGGAAAGTTTGCCTCGCCATTCTGCCGGTTTGTTTGTCCTTCTTGTAGTCATCTGCATCAATTTGTACAATGTCCTTATGAAGCAGATCCAGCATCGCAGAGTTATGGCCATCTACCTGTTTATTGGTGGCAAAAACATGCAGAATATGACTTGGACACATTTCTGGAGAAGTGTACCTCGTAGCAAGAAGAGCTCTGTCCAGTTCCGAAAGTTCATCAGACTTTTCTTTCACCCGGAGTCGGTTCAGCAGTTCGGCAAAGGCAACATCGTCTTTCTGCCTCATGATGGCGGTGAGCGTGATCTTTTTGAAGTTGTCACGCCAGTGGTCCAGCCGAGTGGGATCGTACACGCATAGCGGTTTGGACTGTCTCACGGGAGGGAGCTGAAAGAAATCTCCAACAGCAAGAACAGACATGCCACCAAAAGGTAAATTGATGCCTTTGATTTGTATCAACCTGGCATTCACGTAGGCAAAGAGGTCTTTGGACACCATGGAAATCTCGTCGATGATGAGTATTTGGGCGATCGACAGCTCGGCTCTGACTTCGTCCAGTTTATTGCCCAGGCCGTGGTACGGGGGTTTGAGACTTCTCGGCAGTTTGAGCAGACAATGCAAAGTTGTCCCAGAAATGTTGAATGCTGCCGTGCCAGTGAAGGCTGCGAGAACGACCGTCTGTTTGGAAATGTCGGCCTCCTCAGCCAGTCGTGGTAGTCTTTGCAGTATTTTGGTAGCCTCGGTGTGGATACACTTAATGAGATGCGATTTGCCGGTCCCGGCGCCACCGTTGATGTGGTAGAAGAACTGCTCGATGGGCTTTGAGCTACACACACGTTTTATGCACCAATCTCTGACCTTGTAGAAAACAGACGCTTGCTTTTGGTTCAGGTTCCGATACATGTCACGTAACACTGCGGGATCGATGGCAGCAGCTTCTGTCGCAATGGAAATTTCAGACGTTTCTGACCTTACGTTATAGTCCGGGACATTGTCCTCCACGTTGTCATTTGGTTCATCTCTTGCGTTGTTTTCCTCAATGCATTCGAGTCTTTGCAACTCGCTCTCAGGAGCCAGGTGGCACCATTCGTTTATGACGAGCCCGCTCTCCTCCACCTCTTGGATGGCATCGTCAATGTCTTTACTGTGCTTCTCATACCTTTCTCTGTTCCTGTTGACAATTTCGCACACACGCTCCACAGAGTCGTTATATGGTAACTGTACACAGGCATGATCATGAAACAACTGATATGAGGGACAGCGTTCAGATTTTAACTGGCAATTAGCACGATGAGGCAGGTACAGCTTGAGCAAGGAGCAGTAATATTCCTCTGGATTCTTTTGTTCAGAGAATTTGCAGTATTTGATGACCGCAGCTTTTTCTTTTCTTTTCTGGACAAAGCCCATGTCGTTCAGCAGAGGCAAAACATTTTTGCCTTTTACCTGTTTTCCATAAACAATTCTGCATGTTGATGCAAAATCGGCCAAGCACATCACTTCAAAGTCCTTCGTTTGGGGTCTGCTTTTATATTTGTCTGGCAGGCCAGTCATCCACACTTCATGAGACTCCTGCGTTTTGCCCTCAAGGAGCGAGAGAGGATAACTCATTTTCAGCGGATTGTCACTCGTTTGTACAAATACCACACTGCGAGAGGACTGTTTCATATGCAAGCCGCACGCGCGTGCGGCACACTCCTGAGCACTCACTTCTCTTTTCTTTGAGTACGCTTGCATGATTTGTTTCATTTCATCGCTCTCATTGACATTTTCATCGCGTGAGTTTTCAATAACAGACTTCAGGTATTGACTCAGACCGTGTTCAGCTTTGCTGATGTAGCTGCAGATGTACGAGATGCACGAAAAGGCATTCAGAATGTACTGGATGTCCAAGTTGGCATCCCAGGCAAGAAGCAAATGGCGGTTGTAGTTGTTCACCCAGCAGTCTTTTGGATCTCGCTTGAGCACAACAGAACTCTTTGAGGCGGTCATGTACAAACATTCCACGTACTCGGCGTCAGTGAGCTCGCATTTAGCCAAAAGCTGCGGCAAAGTCAGGGATGAGGTTTCGGGTTCATTCAGCAAACGCTGCACACGAACAAGCTTGTCATTTGCCACCACCTGCTTCTCCTTGTGTTGATCTTGATTTTCACAGGCTACAGGTGTGATGATCATTGTGGTTTCGCACGGTGGTCTGGGAAAACCAAATCGGCAGTTTGCACCTTGGTGTTTGACGCACGTTTTGGTGTGACCTTTGCTGTGCATCTGAACTTCTGTGACTTTTTTATACAACTCGGGTTCCTTTTCTGGGTCCGGCAGCTGAGCCGAGATGTAGCGGGACACAAAATCGCAGATGGCTCCTTCTGAGGCTTCCTCAAATACAGGGGCATCTTTAACCCATATGAGGCAATGAATGTGAGGACTTCCTCTGTGCTGAAACTCCAATCGGTAAAAGTAGTCGACGACTTCACCAATCGGTCGTGCCGGAGAGAGGATCAAATCTCTGAACAGAGCTTCCACACGTTTGTCAAACATGCGCATTGTCGTCACAGGATTGCTGCGCAGAATTTCACACTTCGTGGCCCAGTCAAGTTCAGCAAAATTCACCACCTCACCTTGTTGCGCTTTAATGGCAGTGATAACCTCTTCCCAACGCATTTCGGCAGCAGAAAATGTGCAAAAGAATGTGGGTGTACCCAGCTGTCGGATCATTGCAAAAAGATCTTTGGTGGTTCTTTCCCAATAGGCTGGCGTGCCTCTCAGGGGCGTCATGAAACGGACTGCATCCTTGCTGCGCACCAGTTTTTCAACTTCACGTTTGTCCTGCAGCATAGCATTGTTTATCCTCCGACCATCCCTGGTAAAAGGTTTACCTTTGCGTAGCTGGATTCTCATGCTTGATGTTGCCAGGTAAATTTCAGTCACAAACTGAGCAAAGAACAAGTAGTTTGTATCACGAGCAAAACGTTCATCCACACAACACAGACGTGTTTTGAAATATTTGCTTGGTGTGACTTTTATTTGTCTCTCTTCATCGAGGGTGTTTTGTCCAGTTGGAAATTGCACTGGAAATGCCATGGCCTCAAGTTTGGGAGTCCTGAAAAAGCTTACGGGGTTATTTCTTTCTGCAGGAGCCACACAGTAAATGCCTTGAGTAAAACTCATAATTTCCTCTGACACATCATTTGGTTGGAGACATGACTCCAGGATAACCCCACCATTTGGTGCATCACCTTCTTCCACATTTTCAGCACACTGTTGTTGCTGCACATTACCACGTGCATCGTTCTGTGAGTCACTGTTCAATTCACAGAGAGCATCCCTCTCAAATGCGTGGATTGCCTCGAGGTCTTCCTCATTGTAGTCACTCTCGTTCATTTCGTCTTCATCAGAGCCGCTGTCATCATCAGTGAGCGTCGGGTCACAAAGGTCAGCATCGTCGCGAATGGTGATGTTTCTGTACTGCGGATGAATTTGTTTCAGTTTTATCAGGGCACTCATTAACTTGGACCAAGTGACAGTTTGAAATATCTGATGTCCTTTGTAACAAAGTCGTCTTTTCAGTTTCACTCTCAACACCTGAGACCTACTTCTTAGTCTGGGCAAGACATTGACCGTTTCTTCCACTTCTGATGGTACACACACAACATTCCCACGGATGGCTCGTTGTTGACCCTTTGGCAGAGGGACGATTTTGGCAAATGAAATGCATTTTGAAACGAGATGTCTTTCCAGAATATTTAGATCACACAGTTCAGTGGGAATGTCTGCAAGTTGGAGATGGTTAGTTACAGCAAGTGCTGGCATTTTACCATCTTTGAGATGTGCATGGCAGGTGTGACATATCCACTCCATTTTTCTCTCATCCGGTACTTTGCAGCATGTGTTACATTCACGATTACAAATATGAACAAACCTTCGTGTGAGACAACTTGCAACAACGTCCTTGTTTTTCTTATATTTGGTCAGCTGGCGTACTTGATTGGGAAATAATGCTCTGTGGCAAACTGTGCAAACAAAAGTCGGTCCATTTTTTACCTGAACTTTGAATAGCGCAACAGCTTTCATGATTGCGCAATTGTTTCTCTCTTTACATAATCTGTTAATGACTCTGTATTTTTGTAGTACTTTCATTGCAGTGCGATGAGCATTTGCCTTCATTGATGAATCATGTTTGGCTTTCCAAAGCAAACTTGAGTTCTCCTTCTGCTTGGATCTGAATGCAGGATCAAGTGCGTAACGGTCTTTGATATAAGAACGTTGTTTACGCCTAAATTCATCATCATGACCATATCTTTGTTTGATATAGGAACGTTGTTTGTTCCGAAATTGATCGTCATGACTATATCTCTGATTGATATAGGAACGTTGTTTGTTCCGAAATTGGTCGTCATGACCATATCTCTGATTGATATAGGAACGTTGTTTGTTCCGAAATTGTTCGTCATGACCATATCTCTGATTGATATAGGAACGTTGTTTGTTCCGAAATTGTTCGTCATGACCATATCTCTGATTGATATAGGAACGTTTTTTGGTCCGATACTCAACATCATGACTATATTTCTGTTTGGTGTAAGAACGCTGTTTCATCTTAATTGTGTCATGTTTGCTATTGTCGACTGCAAACGACTTCTGTTTTACACGGAAATTAGGATCTTGCTGGTAGCGAGTCAATATGTAAGACTTTTTACGTTGTCTAATCTCTGGAGTTTGGCTGTAACGTTCCTTCTTTTTCAGGTTTGCGTTTATTCGCCTTGTTTCTTGTTTTGTGACTCTCGCCATAGCTTTGTCAATTATGTTGTAAGCTTGAGTTCGTCTTGCAAATGTTCTCCTTTTGGATCTCGCAATTTTCAACACATCTCGTGTTTTTTGTTGTTGTGTACATACCACCTTACTGTTGTGTGTCATCTCAGCAGCAGACTGGCTTAACATAGCGTCATCATTGTGTGTTGTCATTGGAGAAGATTCTGCATCAGTCGCCATTTGACGGTCACTTGCATTGTCAACAGGTTGAAAACTTACCGGCATCAATTCATATTGAGTAGTGGGAGCGGCACCAGCCAGAGTGAAAACCTGTATGAGCTTATCTATCAGATCGTTCAAACATGTAAATAGCATCATGACAGCTGTACCACGTGGTGCACCGGAGGGCGGAGGGAGCCCATCACGTTCTCTGGCGTGTGGATCAAAATAGCCATATCGTCCTTGTTGGTTTCGGAAAACAGCAATAAACAATGAATTCATAACCAAAACAGCATATTTCACCTCTGACACCAGACACTGAAGTCCGTCACAGAGCATCATAAATGCCACATCAGCAATAGAGGAATTGAAAAGACCATACATTGACTGATACTTTATTAACACATGTTGTTTGTGAAAGCCATTCACAATGGCTGGAATTTCATCGGTTGCCAAATGAGGATGTTCGTATCGTCCTTCTGCTTTCAGCACAGCCACAGTAGCCACATAGAGCTCATTGCCTCGATCGAGAACAAGGTCCAGGTGAGCACTTGTCACATTGTCTGTCTCCTGCAGGAAAGCTAGAAATGTAGCAGAGTTTGCAGCACACTGACTGTTTCTGGAATCAGCATACTTTGGATGATCTTGACTGTAGGATGCCAAAACACATGTTACAGGATCATGAGATGTAGACATCATTACCTCCGTAGAGTTTCCAGGTTCAGTGGCCATCAATTGTTTGGCAGTTGTTGGTTTATCTGCACTTCCAGAGTCTGTGTTGTTTTTACGCTGTTGCCAGCTTACCTTGGCAGCTTGCGCCTTCTTGCTTTTGCGTGGCATGGCTCGTGTCTTGCACTTTTCTCAATTGGATTCCACACAACAGGTAGTAATATTTCAGTTAGGCCCAGGTCCAAGAAGTTATATTTCAATGCACAGCCCACAACGGGTTATATTTTGAATGCACAGCCCACAACAGGGTTATATTTCAATGCCAATCCCAAGGCAGGTTTTTTTTTTCAATCAGATCCCGCACCGCAAGGGATCAAGTCAAGGTCCGATCCAGGCAAGGATCAAGTCAAGGTCTGATCCAGATACCAGGGATCAAGTCAACGTCTGATCCACACCACAAGGATCAAAAAAAAAAAGTTTGATCCTCAACACAGGGATCAAAGTCCACGTCTGATTCGTCAATGTCTGATCCAGCCCACAGGGATCAGTCAACGTCCACCACAATGCGTCTTGTCAATCCAAGATAGACAGTGAGTGAAAGAAGTCAGAGACAAAAAGTGGAGCAGCAATAAAGAGGGTTGGGGGGGGACTCAGTCGGCAGCCTGGGGAGAAGGGGTACAAAAAGCATAAAAGCATTAATAAAAGTCAACCACAGTGTTCAAATAGTTGTTACAACGGTACCATCTTTCTACTTCTTTTGTAATTCACGTCAGCTTTAAAAAATGGTGGCACTGCAACCTTATTTTTACTGTCACTGCTGACCCGCCGTATACTAGAAATGGTTTTTGAATTAAGTAAATGATTAAAAAAATAAGTAATTAAATTAAATTTGCATGACAATTTATAATAAAATGTGAAATTCGGTTAGCAATTCTGTGCAGAAAATCATGCGTTTATTAGGTGGCCACAAAATTAATGATAAATGGCACAGCAGTAAATGTTAAAAGATTGTAATATTCCTAACAATAGCATTTGTACATTAAATGTATAAACGCAGGTGACAGGATCTCTGCATCTAATTGTATGTTGAACAAAGAACAAACAGCATTTTTTACAGTTAAACATCATCACTATGAAACTTTTATTGCATAATGGGTGGAAGCATGGTTAGCTGGCTGGATATAATCCGCACTTCACCTTTGGTCAAAGCGAATGAACTCTGCAAACAGAGACAAAAAGAGAATCAGTTATTGAACTTGAACATACATCTGCGTACAAAAAACGTACAAAATGTTGCAGGACTATTTAAAATATAGACATTTTGATATTTTAAATATTTTTAGCACAGAATCTACTTAACCAAAATTAAGCAAAATCAGAACATAAACATTTGAATATGATTCACTTCAAACACATCCACACAGTGGTCACAACTGGGGATGCTCCTGTCACCATACAAACCCATCCGAACCAATGAAAAATAAATTTGAGGACTAGTCGCTATTTGCACACAACACGACTGAAGAGTCACAATGTTAGAAATCAGCATCTCAAAGAAAAAAAAATAGAACGTATCTATATATGCTTTGTAATGATAGCAGAAGTAAAAAGACTGCCCCATAAAAGTCGTAGAAAATTGAACAAGCTACCACTTGTTTTTGAAGGACATGCAGTGGCGATGAAAAAAGCATTGCAGTCTAGCTCGGCAGGTATTCAATGGCCGTAAAATGTTTCAAAATGTGAGGGATTGATGTATGAAATTATAATGTTGACAAACAAGTTTGACTCTTGCAGTTATTTGGATAATCGATTTTATATTTCTTTTATTGTTTACACTGCAACAGTTTTTTAACGTCACTTGGGTGACACCTAGTGTTCAAATTGGGAAGTAACAGTTTGGACAATGTGTAAAGCACCACCACAACAAACGTTGTAATGTATGCCAAATCTCTCCCACAAAAAAAAACCCCTCGAATCTTTGTTAAAGTATTTTTTCAGGTTCCTTTCTATGTAACACCAAAACCTACTTTCCAATCTCCTTTAGTCTTGTATTTTCAAAATCCAGTAAAAATCAAGAGGATGAAGAAAGAATTATTTTGTTGCTGCAAAAATTATAAATCTGTCTGATGCCATTAGTGAAATTAAATAATCATAATCCACACCTTACCTGATCAAAGCAATTCAACTGCATAGAGAGGAAGAGAGAGAGAGAGAGAGAAATCAGTTACTATACTTGAACATACATTTCCATCAAATGTAAAAATTTTAAAAATATATTATTTTTAAATACAAACAAATATTTTGGTTTGAGAATTTAAAATATTTCTTGCACACAAACTCTACCAATCAAAAATAAGATACAATACAGCATACAAACGTGAATCTTCTTATGTTTGGAGAAAATGTTCAAACTTCCACAGAACCCACAACACACCTTTTACACATCCGCAAAATGGTCAGAACCAGAGATGCTCCTCTCATGATCAGCCAATTTTCATGAAAAATGGTGTAATTCAAACATATTATCAAACTACTCAATCACGGCCTTCAGGGTTCTCACGGTGAGAATGTATGTGTGCAGTGAGATCACATACAAACCACTCATACAGATTGCAATGCCTTATTGAGGCATACAAAAATACATTTATCGAACATTAAACAGACTTCCGAATCCCCCGAGTCTCGTATTTTCAGAAAATCAGTCAACCAAAAACGTGCATGTAAAAAGAAATCGTTTGTAATGACTCAAAAACTGTGTGTGTTCATATGCATATGAATTTACAGCCACTGAACATTTTCATTAAATATGAATACATGACTGAGTTAGCCTCAAATACCTAATTTTCTAAACAGAAATTACTTTGACGCTAATAAAACCACCAGGTTGTTAGACGTTCCCCGTTGTTATTGAAGAACTCCACGGAGAAAGACGCCATGCATTTCTGCCGTAAAGAAATTAAAATGGCGGCCGTAGGTTTATTGACTTTATAAACGTAACCACTTAAACCAAACACATGGCAACTTATACAACAAATGGACATTCAAACAATCTTAACACTGTTCAAACATGCAACCTATCGTCCTGATTTTGTTATATCTCAATCACCGCCAACGTCAGAGCGTCTCGAAGCTAGAAGACGCACTAACTATATTACCTCAACGTTTGAATATATGTCGTTGCCACGCGCGATAACGAGCTAACAGTAGCAGATGCTAGCGTGCTAACGGTAGCAAGAAAACGCAAGGACCGTTTGGGGCTATTTGCCTACACGCGCGGACAGACAAACACCGAATGGACATAAACATGATAGTTTATAGTAAATTTAGACCATTAAAGAAACACATTTGGCCAGTTGCATTCTTATGAGGACGACGTGTTGCTACTTACCTTCGGCACCCATTCACGGCAGGACCGGAATGAATGTGTTCACCTCGTGACGCGTACATGCTCTCGTGATGCATTTACGACAATCGGAAAATCTAAATTTCAAATCCCTCGGGTAAGTAGCTTATTAAATTATCGTGTTTTGAGCCACGTACCTAGTCACAAAAATGACGATGTGCTGCTGGTTGAATATCAAAAGTAGAGTTTGGATTCAGAAAATCAGTCAATTGCCGTCTAGCTCGGCAGGTATTCAATGGCCGTTGAATGTTTCAAAATGTGAGGATTGATGTATGAAATTATAATGTTGACAAACAAGTTTGACTCTTGCAGTAATTTCGATAATCGATTTCATACTTCTTTTTTCTTTTATTGTTTACATTTCCAACGAAGCGACAGCACCACGTCAGTTTTTAATGTCACTTGGGTGACACCTAGTGTTCAAATTGGGAAGTAACAGTTTGGACAATGTGTCAAGCACCACCACAACAGACGTTGTAATGTATGCCAAATCTCTCCCACAATAAAAACCTCGAATCTTTGTGACAGCAATTCATCAAAGCAATTCAACTGCATAAAGAGGAATAGAGCGTGAGAGAAAGAGAGCGAGAGAAATCAGTTACTGTGCTTGAACATAGATTTGTATCACATGTAAAAATTTTAAAATGTTATTTTTAAATACAAATATTTTGGTTTGGGAATTTTAAATATTTATTGCACACAAACTCTACCAACCAAAAACAAGAATGAATTATCAGACATTCACTATCACCGGTACATGCACATGTGCTTCGAATGAGGACATTGTGGATACGCTGCATGTTTACTGTCTGCATTCAGAGATGAATGCAAATGGAGCGCTTTTTGCTTCTTGGAACAAATCTGAATGCGTCTTACAGCTTGCTCGCAAACTAACATACCGTATTTTTCCATGTATAATGCGCAAAATGTAAGTAATTTATTGTCCTAAAATCTGGGGTGCGCATTATACATGGATACAATTTTTTTTTATTTATCCGGATATCATACGGAGGCCGCCATTACATGCGCTTTCTTCTCTGCTGTTCACTTCAAACACACTCCATACGAACACAATGCTCTCATATCAAAGTCTGCTTTGTTGTCAACTTCTTCACATGCCGAGACACACAAAGAGATCGAAATTACGTTTTCTCTATCCCACGGTGACAAGACATAGTACACGATAGACATACAAGTAAACGACGCAATATAAAAAAACAAGAAGGCACAAACAATAAATAATAAGAGTAATAATAAATAATAAATAACCAGATAACACAACAAATAAGAGCCAGTGTGCATACAGACAGTAAAACTACAGGATGCTACGCAGAACGGGGAAGCGAGTTCAGGATCCTAACAGCCTGGAGTATGAAGCTGTTTGAGAGTCTGGTGGTGCGGGAGCGCAGGCTTCTGTACCTCTTCCCAGAGGGCAGAAGCTCGAACAAACAGTGAGCGGGGTGACTCACATCACTCACAATCGTGGTCGCCTTGCGGGTGAGATGGGTGGTGTAAATGTCCTTCAAGGAGGGGACGCTCTCAATGGTGCCGCGGTAAAATGTAGTCATGATGGCCGGAGGAGCGCTCGCTCGCCTGAGTTTCCGCAGGAAGTACAGGCGGCGCTGGGGTTTCTTTGCCAGTGAAGCGGTGTTGGTGGACCAGGAGAGATCCTCACTGATGTGCACCCCCAGGAACTTGGCGCTGCTCACTCTCCCCACCACAGCACCGTCGATGGTCAGCGGCAGGTGTTGGGTGTGACCCTTCCGGAAGTCCACAACAATCTCCTTGGTCTTGTCGACGTTCAGCAGGAGGTTGTTGTCCCTGCACCACATGGTCAGAAGGTCAACCTCCAGCCTGTATTGAGTCTCGTCTCCCTTGGTGATGAGACCCACCAGAGTCGTGACGTCAGCAAACTTCACTATACGGTTGTCGCTGTAGGTTGCAGTGCAGTCATGCGTCAGGAGGGTGAAGAGCAGCGGACTGAGCACGCAGCCTTGGGGGGCCCCCGTGCTCAGCGTGATGCTGGCGGAGATTTTGTTGCCAACACGTACTACCTGTGGCCTCTGACAGAGGAAGTCCAGTAGCCAGTTGCAGAGGTAGGTACTGAGGCCCAGCGTGTCAAGTTTGCTGATGAGGCGTTGTGGCACAATGGTGTTGAAGGCAGAACTGAAGTCCACAAACAGCAATCTCACATACGAGTCCCTTCTCTCCAGGTGGGTGAGGGCCGAGTGGAGGGCAGAGCAGATGGCATCCTCAGAGGACCGTTGGGCTCGGTACGCAAACTGGAAGGGGTCAATGGTGGGGGGAGAACAGATCGGATGTGCTCCATGACAAGCCGCTCAAAGCACTTCATGATGATGGGCGTAAGTGCCACGGGGCGGTAGTCATTGAAGCAGGACGGAGCAGGCTTCTTCGGCACAGGTACGATGGTGGCAGCTTTGAAACACGACGGGAGGATGGTCTGCTGCAGGGAAGTGTTAAAGAATTCTGTGAAGACATCCGTCAGCTCACCAGATGCTTGCTCGATCACCTGCTCGTTTGCTGTCACAATACACAAAAAATGCATTAGAAATTTGAAATGCAATAATGCAGAAATTAGAGTAAAAAACAAAATGTAGAAGTTAGAGCAAATGTTGAATCCCCATAGAGAATGAATGGGAAAATAAAAAAGGCAATTGCGCTAAATCTTTCTAAATTTGGAACAAAACAAAAAAAAATGGCCTCAGGAGGTTCACTTTTGGGGTAAAAATGTTGAAACGGGTTAAATCGGACAAAAAACGAAGACGTTAGCGCAAATGTAGCTATTTGGGGCACTTAGTGTTGAAATAAGGTCACTTCCGGCTTGATTCGGGTCATTTCCGGTCTAATTTGGGTCACTTCCGGTTTATTTGGGTCACTTCCGGTTTAAAACAGGTCACTTCCGGTTTAGCTGAGGTCACTTCCGGTTTATTTGGGGTCACTTCCGGTCCAAAAGGGTCACTTCCGGTTCATTTGGGGTCACTTCCGGTTTGATTTGGGGTCACTTCCGGTTTACCAGAGGTCACTTCCGGTCTATTTGGGGTCACTTCCGGTTTATTTGGGTCACTTCCGGTTTAATTTGGGTCACTTCCGGTTCGTCTGAGGTCACTTCCGGTTTATAAGGGGTCATTTCCGGTCTAAAAAGGTCACTTCCGGTACATTTGGGGTCACTTCCGGTTTGATTTGGGGTCACTTCCGGTTTACCTGAGGTCACTTCCGGTCTATTTGGGGTCACTTTCGGTTTGATTTGGGCCACTTCCGGTTCATTCTGGGTTCATTGGTGGCACTTCAGGGTCATCCAAGATGGCCGCCACACTGGAATTGGGGGTCAAGGGTTGAATTGTGTAAGCATAGTGGAAGTGGGGGTGAATGGGAGTGAATGTGGGAAGAATAAGGTGAATTAAGTGAATAAATTTGGAATGGGTTGAATCTGTTGAAAAATGTAGAAATGAGAAGGGAAAAAGGAATTGGGTGTGAATTTCAAAATAAAAGATGTGAAGTTTTTGGTAAGTGGGAAGTTGTGGAATAGGTAGAAAAATGATGAACAGTTGAAAGTTGGAATGGGTTGAATCGGTTGAAAAATGTAGAAATGAGAAGGAGAAACGGAAATATTGGAGAATTGGGTGTGAATTTCAAAATAAAAGATGTGAAGTTTTTGGTAAGTGGGAAGTTGTGGAATAGGTAGAAAAATGATGAACAGTTGAAAGTTGGAATGGGTTGAATCGGTTGAAAAATGTAGAAATGAGAAGGGAAAAGGAATTGGGTGTGAATTTCAAAATAAAAGATGTGAAGCTTTTGGTAAGTGGGAAGTTGTGGAATCAGTAGAAAAATAATGAACAGTTGAAAGTTGGAATGGGTTGAATCGGTTGAAAAATGTAGAAATTAGAGTAGAAAAACGAAATTTTAGAGAATTTTGGTTGAATTTCAAAATAAAAGATGTGAAGTTTTTGGTAAGTGGGACGTTGTGGAATAGGTAGGCAAAAGATGAACAGTTGAAAGTTGGAACGAGTTGAATCGGTTGAAAAATGTAGAAGTTAGAGGTGAAAAACGAAATTTTGTGAAAATTTGTCGGAATTTTTAACGTGAAAACGTGAAATTTTCGAATTTGGGAATTTTGGGAATGTCGAGAATCCTTCCGAATGTGATTAGAATGTGCTGAATGATGTGAATTTCAAATTGGAACGACGTAAATGTGAAATGTCGAATGTGCCATTAAGAATGAATGGGGAAAAATTTGTCGGAATTTTGGGAATTTTGCGGAATCGGAAAATTTTCGGAACGAGCAAAATACAAGCGCTCGTCGCGTGAATATTTGGAATACGTGAAAAGTGGAATGGAGTGAATCGGATGAATTATGTGGAAGATGAAACGTGTCAAAAAAGTGTGGAGAAACGTAGAGAATAACTAGAATTTTGCAATTTCTGGAGAAATTGCGTGTGAAGGCGAAATGTATGAATAACTTTTTCGGGGAATGCTGCCGAACGATGTTGAAACGTGTTGAATTACTTGAGAAATGTAGAATATTTGGAGAATTTGTGGCGAATTTCAAAATAAAAGATGTGAAGTTTTTGGTAAGTGGGAAGTTGTGGAATAGGTTGAAAAATGATGAACAGTTGAAAGTTGGAATGGGTTGAATCGGTTGAAAAATGTAGAAATGAGAAGGGAAAAAGGAATTGGGTGTGAATTTCAAAATAAAAGATGTGAAGGTTTTGGGAAGTTGTGGAATAGGTCGAAAAATGATGAACAATTGAAAGTTGGAATGGGTTGAATCGGTTGAAAAATGTAGAAATGAGAAGGGAAAAGGGAATTGGGTGTGAATTTCAAAATAAAAGATGTGAAGTTTTTGGTAAGTGGGAAGTTGTGGAATAGGTAGAAAAATGATGAACAGTTGAAAGTTGGAATGGGTTGAATCGGTTGAAAAATGTAGAAAGGAGAAGGGAAAAGGGAATTGAGTGTGAATTTCAAAATAAAAGATGTGAAGTTTTTGGTAAGTGGGAAGTTGTGGAATAGGTAGAAAAATGATGAACAGTTGAAAGTTGGAATGGGTTGAATCGGTTGAAAAATGTAGAAATGAGAAGGGAAAAGGGAATTGGGTGTGAATTTCAAAATAAAAGATGTGAAGTATTTGGGAAGTTGTGGAATAGGTAGAAAAATGATGAACAGTTGAAAGTTGGAATGGGTTGAATCGGTTGAAAAATGTAGAAATTAGAGTACAAAAACGGAATTTGAGAGAATTTTGGTTGAATTTCAAAATAAAAGATGTGAAGTTTTTGGTAAGTGGGAAGTTGTGGAATAGGTAGAAAAATGATGAACAGTTGAAAGTTGGAATGGGTTGAATCGGTTGAAAAATGTAGAAATGAGAAGGGAAAAGGAAATTGGGTGTGAATTTCAAAATAAAAGATGTGAAGTTTTTGGTAAGTGGGAAGTTGTGGAATAGGTAGAAAAATGATGAACAGTTGAAAGTTGGAATGGGTTGAATCGGTTGAAAAATGTAGAAATGAGAAGGGAAAAGGAATTGGGTGTGAATTTCAAAATAAAAGACGTGAAGCTTTTGGTAAGTGGGAAGTTGTGGAATCGGTAGAAAAATAATGAACAGTTGAAAGTTGGAATGGGTTGAATCGGTTGAAAAATGTAGAAATGAGAAGGGGAAAGGAAATTGGGTGTGAATTTCAAAATAAAAGATGTGAAGTTTTTGGTAAGTGGGAAGTTGTGGAATAGGTAGAAAAATGATGAACAGTTGAAAGTTGGAATGGGTTGAATCGGTTGAAAAATGTAGAAATGAGAAGGGAAAAGGAATTGGGTGTGAATTTCAAAATAAAAGACGTGAAGCTTTTGGTAAGTGGGAAGTTGTGGAATCGGTAGAAAAATAGTGAACAGTTGAAAGTTGGAATGGGTTGAATCGGTTGAAAAATGTAGAAATGAGAAGGGAAAAGGAAATTGGGTGTGAATTTCAAAATAAAAGATGTGAAGTTTTTGGTAAGTGGGAAGTTGTGGAATAGGTAGAAAAATGATGAACAGTTGAAAGTTGGAATGGGTTGAATCGGTTGAAAAATGTAGAAATGAGAAGGGAAAAGGAATTGGGTGTGAATTTCAAAATAAAAGATGTGAAGCTTTTGGTAAGTGGGAAGTTGTGGAATCAGTAGAAAAATAATGAACAGTTGAAAGTTGGAATGGGTTGAATCGGTTGAAAAATGTAGAAATTAGAGTAGAAAAACGAAATTTTAGAGAATTTTGGTTGAATTTCAAAATAAAAGATGTGAAGTTTTTGGTAAGTGGGACGTTGTGGAATAGGTAGGCAAAAGATGAACAGTTGAAAGTTGGAACGAGTTGAATCGGTTGAAAAATGTAGAAGTTAGAGGTGAAAAACGAAATTTTGTGAAAATTTGTCGGAATTTTTAACGTGAAAACGTGAAATTTTCGAATTTGGGAATTTTGGGAATGTCGAGAATCCTTCCGAATGTGATTAGAATGTGCTGAATGATGTGAATTTCAAATTGGAACGACGTAAATGTGAAATGTCGAATGTGCCATTAAGAATGAATGGGGAAAAATTTGTCGGAATTTTGGGAATTTTGCGGAATCGGAAAATTTTCGGAACGAGAAAAATACAAGCGCTCGTCGCGTGAATATTTGGAATACGTGAAAAGTGGAATGGAGTGAATCGGATGAATTATGTGGAAGATGAAACGTGTCAAAAAAGTGTGGAGAATAAAAGAGAATAATAATAACTAGAATTTTGCAATTTCTGGAGAAATTGCGTGTGAAGGCGAAATGTATGAATAACTTTTTCGGGGAATGCTGCCGAACGATGTTGAAACGTGTTGAATTACTTGAGAAATGTAGAATATTTGGAGAATTTGTGGCGAATTTCAAAATAAAAGATGTGAAGTTTTTGGTAAGTGGGAAGTTGTGGAATAGGTCGAAAAATGATGAACAGTTGAAAGTTGGAATGGGTTGAATCGGTTGAAAAATGTAGAAATGAGAAGGGAAAAGGGAATTGGGTGTGAATTTCAAAATAAAAGATGTGAAGTTTTTGGTAAGTGGGAAGTTGTGGAATAGGTAGAAAAATGATGAACAGTTGAAAGTTGGAATGGGTTGAATCGGTTGAAAACTGTAGAAATGAGAAGGGAAAAGGGAATTGGGTGTGAATTTCAAAATAAAAGATGTGAAGTTTTTGGTAAGTGGGAAGTCGTGGAATAGGTAGAAAAATGATGAACAGTTGAAAGTTGGAATGGGTTGAATCGGTTGAAAAATGTAGAAATGAGAAGGGAAAAGGAAATTGGGTGTGAATTTCAAAATAAAAGATGTGAAGTTTTTGGTAAGTGGGAAGTTGTGGAATAGGTAGAAAAATGATGAACAGTTGAAAGTTGGAATGGGTTGAATCGGTTGAAAAATGTAGAAATGAGAAGGGAAAAGGAAATTGGGTGTGAATTTCAAAATAAAAGACGTGAAGTTTTTGGTAAGTGGGAAGTTGTGGAATAGGTAGAAAAATGATGAACAGTTGAAAGTTGGAATGGGTTGAATCGGTTGAAAAATGTAGAAATGAGAAGGGAAAAGGAATTGGGTGTGAATTTCAAAATAAAAGATGTGAAGCTTTTGGTAAGTGGGAAGTTGTGGAATCGGTAGAAAAATAATGAACAGTTGAAAGTTGGAATGGGTTGAATCGGTTGAAAAATGTAGAAATGAGAAGGGAAAAGGAAATTGGGTGTGAATTTCAAAATAAAAGATGTGAAGTTTTTGGTAAGTGGGAAGTTGTGGAATAGGTAGAAAAATGATGAACAGTTGAAAGTTGGAATGGGTTGAATCGGTTGAAAAATGTAGAAATGAGAAGGGAAAAGGAATTGGGTGTGAATTTCAAAATAAAAGATGTGAAGCTTTTGGTAAGTGGGAAGTTGTGGAATCAGTAGAAAAATAATGAACAGTTGAAAGTTGGAATGGGTTGAATCGGTTGAAAAATGTAGAAATTAGAGTAGAAAAACGAAATTTTAGAGAATTTTGGTTGAATTTCAAAATAAAAGATGTGAAGTTTTTGGTAAGTGGGACGTTGTGGAATAGGTAGGCAAAAGATGAACAGTTGAAAGTTGGAACGAGTTGAATCGGTTGAAAACTGTAGAAGTTAGAGGTGAAAAACGAAATTTTGTGAAAATTTGTCGGAATTTTTAACGTGAAAACGTGAAATTTTCGAATTTGGGAATTTTGGGAATGTCGAGAATCCTTCCGAATGTGATTAGAATGTGCTGAATGATGTGAATTTCAAATTGGAACGACGTAAATGTGAAATGTCGAATGTGCCATTAAGAATGAATGGGGAAAAATTTGTCGGAATTTTGGGAATTTTGCGGAATCGGAAAATTTTCGGAACGAGCAAAATACAAGCGCTCGTCGCGTGAATATTTGGAATACGTGAAAAGTGGAATGGAGTGAATCGGATGAATTATGTGGAAGATGAAACGTGTCAAAAAAGTGTGGAGAAACGTAGAGAATAATAATAATAATAACTAGAATTTTGCAATTTCTGGAGAAATTGCGTGTGAAGGCGAAATGTATGAATAACTTTTTCGGGGAATGCTGCCGAACGATGTTGAAACGTGTTGAATTACTTGAGAAATGTAGAATATTTGGAGAATTTGTGGTGAATTTCAAAATTGGAAGTTTGGAATATTTGGTAAGTGGGAAGTTGTGGAATAGGTAGGCAAAATATGAACAGTTGAAAGTTGAAATGGGTTGAATCTGTTGAAAAATGCAGAAATTAGAGTAGAAAAACGAAATTTTGGAGAATTTGGTTGAATTTCGAATTTGGAATTTTTGGTAAGTGGGAAGTTGTGGAATAGGTAGGCAAAAGATGTACAGTTGAAAGTTGGAACGGGTTGAATCAGTTAAAAAATGTAGAAGTTAGAGCAAATGTTGAATCACCATAGAGAGAATGAATGGGAAAATAAAAAAAAGCAATTGCGCCAAAATCTTTCTAAATTTGGAACAAAACAAAAAAAACGGCCTCAGGAGGTTCACTTTTGGGGTAAAAATGTTGAAACGGGTTAAATCGGACAAAAAACGAAGACGTTAGCGCAAATGTAGCTATTTGGGGAACTTAGTGTTGAAATAAGGTCACTTCCGGCTTGATTCGGGTCATTTCCGGTCTAATTTGGGTCACTTCCGGTTTATTTGGGACACTTCCGGTTTAATACAGGTCACTTCCGGTTTAGCGGAGGTCACTTCCGGTTTATTTTGGGTCACTTCCGGTCTAAAAAGGTCACTTCCGGTTCATTTGGGGTCACTTCCGGTTTGATTTGGGGTCACTTCCGGTTTACCAGAGGTCACTTACGGTCTATTTGGGGTCACTTCCGGTTTATTTGGGTCACTTCCGGTTTAATTTGGGTCACTTCCGGTTCGTCTGAGGTCACTTCCGGTTTATAAGGGGTCATTTCCGGTCTAAAAAGGTCACTTCCGGTACATTTGGGGTCACTTCCGGTTTGATTTGGGGTCACTTCCGGTTTACCTGAGGTCACTTCCGGTCTATTTGGGGTCACTTTCGGTTTGATTTGGGCCACTTCCGGTTCATTCTGGGTTCATTGGTGGCACTTCAGGGTCATCCAAGATGGCCGCCACACTGGAATTGGGGGTCAAGGGTTGAATTGTGTAAGCGTAGTGGAAGTGGGGGTGAATGGGAGTGAATGTGGGAAGAATAAGGTGAATTAAGTGAATAAATTTGGAATGGGTTGAATCGGTTGAAAAATGTAGAAATGAGAAGGGAAAAAGGAATTGGGTGTGAATTTCAAAATAAAAGATGTGAAGTTTTTGGTAAGTGGGAAGTTGTGGAATAGGTAGAAAAATGATGAACAGTTGAAAGTTGGAATGGGTTGAATCGGTTGAAAAATGTAGAAATGAGAAGGGAAAAAGGAATTGGGTGGGAATTTCAAAATAAAAGATGTGAAGTTTTTGGGACGTGGGAAGTTGTGGAATAGGTAGAAAAATGATGAACAGTTGAAAGTTGGAATGGGTTGAATCGGTTGAAAAATGTAGAAATGAGAAGAATCGGTTGAAAAATGTAGAAATGAGAAGGGAAAAAGGAATTGGGTGTGAATTTCAAAATAAAAGATGTGAAGTTTTTGGTAAGTGGGAAGTTGTGGAATAGGTAGAAAAATGATGAACAGTTGAAAGTTGGAATGGGTTGAATCGGTTGAAAAATGTAGAAATGAGAAGGGAAAAAGGAATTGGGTGGGAATTTCAAAATAAAAGATGTGAAGTTTTTGGGACGTGGGAAGTTGTGGAATAGGTAGAAAAATGATGAACAGTTGAAAGTTGGAATGGGTTGAATCGGTTGAAAAATGTAGAAATGACAAGGAGAAAAGGAAATATTGGAGAATTGGGTGTGAATTTCAAAATAAAAGATGTGAAGTTTTTGGTAAGTGGGAAGTTGTGGAATAGGTAGAAAAATGATGAACAGTTGAAAGTTGGAATGGGTTGAATCGGTTGAAAAATGTAGAAATGAGAAGGGAAAAGGAATTGGGTGTGAATTTCAAAATAAAAGATGTGAAGCTTTTGGTAAGTGGGAAGTTGTGGAATCAGTAGAAAAATAATGAACAGTTGAAAGTTGGAATGGGTTGAATCGGTTGAAAAATGTAGAAATTAGAGTAGAAAAACGAAATTTTAGAGAATTTTGGTTGAATTTCAAAATAAAAGATGTGAAGTTTTTGGTAAGTGGGACGTTGTGGAATAGGTAGGCAAAAGATGAACAGTTGAAAGTTGGAACGAGTTGAATCGGTTGAAAAATGTAGAAGTTAGAGGTGAAAAACGAAATTTTGTGAAAATTTGTCGGAATTTTTAACGTGAAAACGAGAAATTTTCGAATTTGGGAATTTTGGGAATGTCGAGAATCCTTCCGAATGTGATTAGAATGTGCTGAATGATGTGAATTTCAAATTGGAACGACGTAAATGTGAAATGTCGAATGTGCCATTAAGAATGAATGGGGAAAAATTTGTCGGAATTTTGGGAATTTTGCGGAATCGGAAAATTTTCGGAACGAGAAAAATATAAGCGCTCATGTCGTGAATATTTGGAATACGTGAAAAGTGGAATGGAGTGAATCGGATGAATTATGTGGAAGATGAAACGTGTCAAAAAAGTGTGGAGAATAAAAGAGAATAATAATAATAACTAGAATTTTGCAATTTCTGGAGAAATTGCGTGTGAAGGCGAAATGTATGAATAACTTTTTCGGGGAATGCTGCCGAGCGATGTTGAAACGTGTTGAATTACTTGAGAAATGTAGAATATTTGGAGAATTTGTGGTGAATTTCAAATTGAAAGTTTGGAATATTTGGTAAGTGGGAAGTTGTGGAATAGGTAGGCAAAAGATGAACAGCTGAAAGTTGAAATGGGTTGAATCGGTTGAAAAATGTAGAAATTAGAGTAGAAAAACGAAATTTTGGAGAATTTGGTTGAATTCCGAATTTGGAATTTTTGGTAAGTGGGAAGTTGTAGAATAGGTAGATGTACAGTTGAAAGTTGGAACGGGTTGAATCAGTTAAAAAATGTAGAAGTTAGAACAAATGTTGAATCCCCATAGAGAATGAATGGGAAAATAAAAAAAGCAATTGCGCCAAAATCTTTCTAAATTTGGAACAAAACAAAAAAAACGGCCTCAGGAGGTTCACTTTTGGGGTAAAAATGTTGAAACGGGTTAAATCGGACAAAAAACGAAGACGTTAGCGCAAATGTAGCTATTTGGGGCACTTAGTGTTGAAATAAGGTCACTTCCGGCTTGATTCGGGTCATTTCCGGTCTAATTTGGGTCACTTCCTATTTTATTTGTGACACTTCCGGTTTAATATAGGTCACTTCCGGTTTAGCTGAGGTCACTTCCGGTTTATTTGGGGTCACTTCCGGTTAAAAAAGTCACTTCCGGTTCATTTGGGGTCACTTCCGGTTTACCTGAGGTCACTTCCGGTCTATTAGGGGTCACTTCCGGTTTGATTTGGGTCACTTCCGGTTTATTTGGGTCACTTCCGGTTTAATTTGGGTCACTTCCGGTTCGTCTGAGGTCCCTTCCGGTTTATTAGGGGTCATTTCCGGTCTAAAAAGGTCACTTCTGGTACATTTGGGGTCACTTCCGGTTTGATCTGGGGTCACTTCCGGTTTACCTGAGGTCAATTCCAGTGTATTTGGGGTCACTTCCGGTTTGATTTGGGGCACTTCCGGTTCATTTTGGGTTCATTGGGGGCACCTTAGGGTCAATCCAAGATGGCCGCCACACTGGAATTGGGGGTCAAGGGTTGAATGTGTAAGCGTAGTGGAAGTGGGGGTGAATGGGAGTGAATGTGGGAAGCATAAGGTGAATACATTTGGAATGGGTTGAATCGGTCGAAAAATGTAGAAATTAGAGTAGAAAAACAAAATTTTAGAGAATTTTGGTTGAATTTCAAATTTGAAAATGTGGAATTTTTGGTAAGTGGGAAGTTGTGGAATAGGTAGGCAAAAGATGAACACTTGAAAGTTGGAATGGGTTGAATCGGTTGAAAAATGTGGAAATTAGAGTAGAAAAACGAAATTTTAGAGAATTTTGGTTGAATTTCAAAATAAAAGATGTGAAGTTTGTGGTAAGTGGGAAGTTGTGGAATAGGTAGGCAAAAGATGAACAGTTGAAAGTTGGAATGGGTTGAATCGGTTGAAAAATGTAGAAGTTAGAGGTGAAAAACGAAGTTTTGCGAAAATTTGTCGGAATTTTTAACGTGAAAACGTGAAATTTTTGAATTTGGGAATTTTGGGAATGTCGAGAATCCTTCCGAATGCGATTAGAATGTGTTGAATGATGTGAATTTCAAATTGGAACGACGTAAATGTGAAATGTCGAATGTGCCATTAAGAATGAATGGGGAAAAATTTGTCGGAATTTTGGGAATTTTGCGGAATCGGTAAATTTTCGGAACGAGAAAAATACAAGCGCTCGTCGCGTGAATATTTGGAATACGTGAAAAGTGGAATGGAGTGAATCGGATGAATTGTGTGGAAGATGAAACGTGTCAAAAAAGTGAGGAGAATAAAATATAATAATAACTAGAATTTTGCAATTTCTGGAGAAATTGCGTGTGAAGGCGAAATGTATGAATAACTTCTTCGGGGAATGCTGCCGAACGATGTTGAAACGTGTAGAATTACTTGAGAAATGTAGAATATTTGGAGAATTTGTGGCCAATTTCAAAATAAAAGATGTGAAGTTTTTGGTAAGTGGGAAGTTGTGGAATAGGTCGAAAAATGATGAACAGTTGAAAGTTGGAATGGGTTGAATCGGTTGAAAAATGTAGAAATGAGAAGGGAAAAAGGAATTGGGTGTGAATTTCAAAATAAAAGATGTGAAGGTTTTGGGAAGTTGTGGAATAGGTCGAAAATGATGAACAGTTGAAAGTTGGAATGGGTTGAATCGGTTGAAAAATGTAGAAATGAGAAGGGAAAAGGGAATTGGGTGTGAATTTCAAAATAAAAGATGTGAAGTTTTTGGTAAGTGGGAAGTTGTGGAATAGGTAGAAAAATGATGAACAGTTGAAAGTTGGAATGGGTTGAATCGGTTGAAAAATGTAGAAATGAGAAGGGAAAAGGGAATTGAGTGTGAATTTCAAAATAAAAGATGTGAAGTTTTTGGTAAGTGGGAAGTTGTGGAATAGGTAGAAAAATGATGAACAGTTGAAAGTTGGAATGGGTTGAATCGGTAGAAAAATGTAGAAATGAGAAGGGAAAAGGGAATTGGGTGTGAATTTCAAAATAAAAGATGTGAAGTTTTTGGTAAGTGGGAAGTTGTGGAATAGGTAGAAAAATGATGAACAGTTGAAAGTTGGAATGGGTTGAATCGGTTGAAAAATGTAGAAATGAGAAGGGAAAAAGGAATTGGGTGTGAATTTCAAAATAAAAGATGTGAAGTATTTGGGAAGTTGTGGAATAGGTAGAAAAATGATGAACAGTTGAAAGTTGGAATGGGTTGAATCGGTTGAAAAATGTAGAAATTAGAGTACAAAAACGGAATTTGAGAGAATTTTGGTTGAATTTCAAAATAAAATATGTGAAGTTTTTGGTAAGTGGGAAGTTGTGGAATAGGTAGAAAAATGATGAACAGTTGAAAGTTGGAATGGGTTGAATCGGTTGAAAAATGTAGAAATGAGAAGGGAAAAGGAAATTGGGTGTGAATTTCAAAATAAAAGATGTGAAGTTTTTGGTAAGTGGGAAGTTGTGGAATAGGTAGAAAAATGATGAACAGTTGAAAGTTGGAATGGGTTGAATCGGTTGAAAAATGTAGAAATGAGAAGGGAAAAGGAATTGGGTTTGAATTTCAAAATAAAAGATGTGAAGCTTTTGGTAAGTGGGAAGTTGTGGAATCGGTAGAAAAATGATGAACAGTTGAAAGTTGGAATGGGTTGAATCGGTTGAAAAATGTAGAAATTAGAGTAGAAAAACGAAATTTTAGAGAATTTTGGTTGAATTTCAAAATAAAAGATGTGAAGTTTGTGGTAAGTGGGAAGTTGTGGAATAGGTAGGCAAAAGATGAACAGTTGAAAGTTGGAATGGGTTGAATCGGTTGAAAAATGTAGAAGTTAGAGGTGAAAAACGAATTTTTGCGAAAATTTGTCGGAATTTTTAACGTGAAAACGTGAAATTTTTGAATTTGGGAATTTTGGGAATGTCGAGAATCCTTCCGAATGTGATTAGAATGTGTTGAATGATGTGAATTTCAAATTGGAACGACGTAAATGTGAAATGTCGAATGTGCCATTAAGAATGAATGGGGAAAAATTTGTCGGAATTTTGGGAATTTTGCGGAATCGGTAAATTTTCGGAACGAGAAAAATACAAGCGCTCGTCGCGTGAATATTTGGAATACGTGAAAAGTGGAATGGAGTGAATCGGATGAATTATGTGGCAGATGAAACGTGTCAAAAAAGTGAGGAGAATAAAATATAATAACTAGAATTTTGCAATTTCTGGAGAAATTGCGTGTGAAGGCGAAATGTATGAATAACTTTTTCGGGGAATGCTGCCGAACGATGTTGAAACGTGTTGAATTACTTGAGAAATGTAGAATATTTGGAGAATTTGTGGTGAATTTCAAAATTGAAAGTTTGGAATATTTGGTAAGTGGGAAGTTGTGGAATAGGTAGGCAAAAGATGAACAGTTGAAAGTTGGAATGGGTTGAATCGGTAGAAAAATTTAGAAGTTAGAGTAGAAAAACGAAATTTTGGAGAATTTGGTTGAATTTTAAATTTGGAATTGTTGGTAAGTGGGAAGTTGTGGAATAGGTAGGCAAAAGATGAACAGTTGAAAGTTGGAACGGGTTGAATCAGTTAAAAAATGTAGAAGTTAGAGCAAATGTTGAATCCCCATAGAGAATGAATGGGAAAATAAAAAAAAGCAATTGCGCCAAAATCTTTCTAGATTTGGAACAAAACCAAAAAAAACGGCCTCAGGAGGTTCACTTTTGGGGTAAAAATGTTGAAACGGGTTATATCGGACAAAAAACGAAGACGTAAGCGCAAATGTAGCTATTTGGGGCACTTAGTGTTGAAATAAGGTCACTTCCGGCTTGATTCGGGTCATTTCCGGTCTAATTTGGGTCACTTCCGGTTTATTTGGGTCACTTCCGGTTTAAAACAGGTCACTTCCGGTTTAGCTGAGGTCACTTCCGGTTTATTTGGGGTAATTTCCGGTCTAAAAAGGTCACTTCCGGTTCATTTTGGGTCACTTCCGGTTTGATTTGGGGTCACTTCCGGTTTACCAGAGGTCACTTCCGGTCTATTAGGGGTCACTTCCGGTTTGATTTGGGGCACTTCCGGTTTATTTGGGTCACTTCCGGTTCGTCTGAGGTCACTTCCGGTTTATTAGGGGTCATTTCCGGTCTAAAAAGGTCACTTCCGGTACATTTGGGGTCACTTCCGGTTTGATTTGGGGTCACTTCCGGTTTACCTGAGGTCACTTCCGGTCTATTTGGGGTCACTTCCGGTTTAATTTGGGTCACTTTCGGTTCGTCTGAGGTCACTTCCGGTTTATTAGGGGTCATTTCCGGTCTAAAAAGGTCACTTCCGGTACATTTGGGGTCACTTCCGGTTTGATTTGGGGTCACTTCCGGTTTACCTGAGGTCACTTCCGGTCTATTTGGGGTCACTTTCGGTTTGATTTGGGCCACTTCCGGTTCATTCTGGGTTCATTGGTGGCACTTCAGGGTCATCCAAGATGGCCGCCACACTGGAATTGGGGGTCAAGGGTTGAATTGTGTAAGCATAGTGGAAGTGGGGGTGAATGGGAGTGAATGTGGGAAGAATAAGGTGAATTAAGTGAATAAATTTGGAATGGGTTGAATCTGTTGAAAAATGTAGAAATGAGAAGGGAAAAAGGAATTGGGTGTGAATTTCAAAATAAAAGATGTGAAGTTTTTGGTAAGTGGGAAGTTGTGGAATAGGTAGAAAAATGATGAACAGTTGAAAGTTGGAATGGGTTGAATCGGTTGAAAAATGTAGAAATGAGAAGGAGAAACGGAAATATTGGAGAATTGGGTGTGAATTTCAAAATAAAAGATGTGAAGTTTTTGGTAAGTGGGAAGTTGTGGAATAGGTAGAAAAATGATGAACAGTTGAAAGTTGGAATGGGTTGAATCGGTTGAAAAATGTAGAAATGAGAAGGGAAAAGGAATTGGGTGTGAATTTCAAAATAAAAGATGTGAAGCTTTTGGTAAGTGGGAAGTTGTGGAATCAGTAGAAAAATAATGAACAGTTGAAAGTTGGAATGGGTTGAATCGGTTGAAAAATGTAGAAATTAGAGTAGAAAAACGAAATTTTAGAGAATTTTGGTTGAATTTCAAAATAAAAGATGTGAAGTTTTTGGTAAGTGGGACGTTGTGGAATAGGTAGGCAAAAGATGAACAGTTGAAAGTTGGAACGAGTTGAATCGGTTGAAAAATGTAGAAGTTAGAGGTGAAAAACGAAATTTTGTGAAAATTTGTCGGAATTTTTAACGTGAAAACGTGAAATTTTCGAATTTGGGAATTTTGGGAATGTCGAGAATCCTTCCGAATGTGATTAGAATGTGCTGAATGATGTGAATTTCAAATTGGAACGACGTAAATGTGAAATGTCGAATGTGCCATTAAGAATGAATGGGGAAAAATTTGTCGGAATTTTGGGAATTTTGCGGAATCGGAAAATTTTCGGAACGAGCAAAATACAAGCGCTCGTCGCGTGAATATTTGGAATACGTGAAAAGTGGAATGGAGTGAATCGGATGAATTATGTGGAAGATGAAACGTGTCAAAAAAGTGTGGAGAAACGTAGAGAATAATAATAATAACTAGAATTTTGCAATTTCTGGAGAAATTGCGTGTGAAGGCGAAATGTATGAATAACTTTTTCGGGGAATGCTGCCGAACGATGTTGAAACGTGTTGAATTACTTGAGAAATGTAGAATACTTGGAGAATTTGTAGTGAATTTCAAAATTGAAAGTTTGGAATATTTGGTAAGTGGGAAGTTGTGGAATAGGTAGGCAAAAGATGAACAGTTGAAAGTTGGAATGGGTTGAATCGGTTGAAAAATGTAGAAATTAGAGTAGAAAAACGAAATTTTGGAGAATTTGGTTGAATTTCAAATTTGGAATTTTTGGTGAGTGGGAAGTTGTGGAATAGGTAGGCAAAAGATGTACAGTTGAAAGTTGGAACGGGTTGAATCAGTTATAAAATGTAGAAGTTAAAGCAAATGTTGATCCCCATAGAGAATGAATGGGAAAATAAAAAAGGCAATTGCGCTAAATCTTTCTAAATTTGGAACAAAACAAAAAAAAATGGCCTCAGGAGGTTCACTTTTGGGGTAAAAATGTTGAAACGGGTTAAATCGGACAAAAAACGAAGACGTTAGCGCAAATGTAGCTATTTGGGGAACTTAGTGTTGAAATAAGGTCACTTCCGGCTTGATTCGGGTCATTTCCGGTCTAATTTGGGTCACTTCCGGTTTATTTGGGTCACTTCCGGTTTAAAACAGGTCACTTCCGGTTTAGCTGAGGTCACTTCCGGTTTATTTGGGGTCATTTCCGGTCTAAAAAGGTCACTTCCGGTTCATTTGGGGTCACTTCCGGTTTGATTTGGGGTCACTTCCGGTTTACCTGAGGTCACTTCCGGTCTATTTGGGGTCACTTCCGGTCTATTTGGGGTCACTTCCGGTTTATTTGGACCACTTCCGGTTTAATTTGGGTCACTTCCGGTTCGTCTGAGGTCACTTCCGGTTTATTAGGGGTCATTTCCGGTCTAAAAAGGTCACTTCCGGTACATTTGGGGTCACTTCCGGTTTGATTTGGGGTCACTTCCGGTTTACCTGAGGTCACTTCCGGTCTATTTGGGGTCACTTCCGGTCTATTTGGGGCACTTCCGGTTCATTCTGGGTTCATTGGTGGCACTTCAGGGTCATCCAAGATGGCCGCCACACTGGAATTGGGGGTCAAGGGTTGAATTGTGTAAGCATAGTGGAAGTGGGGGTGAATGGGAGTGAATGTGGGAAGAATAAGGTGAATTAAGTGAATAAATTTGGAATGGGTTGAATCGGTTGAAAAATGTAGAAATGAGAAGGGAAAAAGGAATTGGGTGTGAATTTCAAAATAAAAGATGTGAAGTTTTTGGTAAGTGGGAAGTTGTGGAATAGGTAGAAAAATGATGAACAGTTGAAAGTTGGAATGGGTTGAATCGGTTGAAAAATGTAGAAATGAGAAGGGAAAAAGGAATTGGGTGGGAATTTCAAAATAAAAGATGTGAAGTTTTTGGGACGTGGGAAGTTGTGGAATAGGTAGAAAAATGATGAACAGTTGAAAGTTGGAATGGGTTGAATCGGTTGAAAAATGTAGAAATGAGAAGGGAAAAGGGAATTGGGTGTGAATTTCAAAATAAAAGATGTGAAGTTTTTGGTAAGTGGGAAGTTGTGGAATAGGTAGAAAAATGATGAACAGTTGAAAGTTGGAATGGGTTGAATCGGTTGAAAAATGTAGAAATGAGAAGGGAAAAGGAATTGGGTGTGAATTTCAAAATAAAAGATGTGAAGCTTTTGGTAAGTGGGAAGTTGTGGAATCAGTAGAAAAATAATGAACAGTTGAAAGTTGGAATGGGTTGAATCGGTTGAAAAATGTAGAAATTAGAGTAGAAAAACGAAATTTTAGAGAATTTTGGTTGAATTTCAAAATAAAAGATGTGAAGTTTTTGGTAAGTGGGACGTTGTGGAATAGGTAGGCAAAAGATGAACAGTTGAAAGTTGGAACGAGTTGAATCGGTTGAAAAATGTAGAAGTTAGAGGTTAAAAACGAAATTCTGTGAAAATTTGTCGGAATTTTTAACGTGAAAACGAGAAATTTTCGAATTTGGGAATTTTGGGAATGTCGAGAATCCTTCCGAATGTGATTAGAATGTGCTGAATGATGTGAATTTCAAATTGGAACGACGTAAATGTGAAATGTCGAATGTGCCATTAAGAATGAATGGGGAAAAATTTGTCGGAATTTTGGGAATTTTGCGGAATCGGAAAATTTTCGGAACGAGAAAAATATAAGCGCTCATGTCGTGAATATTTGGAATACGTGAAAAGTGGAATGGAGTGAATCGGATGAATTATGTGGAAGATGAAACGTGTCAAAAAAGTGTGGAGAATAAAAGAGAATAATAATAATAATAATAATAATAATAATAGAGAATGGTGTAGAATAACATATGTGTGAAGGCCTTCGCCTTCACACAATAATAGAGAATGGTGTAGAATAACATATGTGTGAAGGCCTTCGCCTTCACACAATAATAAAGTTAATGGAGTAGAATAACATATGTGTGAAGGCCTTCGCCTTCACACAATAAAGTTAATGGAGTAGAATAACATAAGTGTGAAGGCCTTCGCCTTCACACAATAATAATAATAATAGAGAATGGTGTAGAATAACATATGTGTGAAGGCCTTCGCCTTCACACAATAATAGAGAATGGTGTAGAATAACATGTGTGAAGGCCTTCGCCTTCACACAATAATAGAGAATGGTGTAGAATAACATATGTGTGAAGGCCTTCGCCTTCACACAATAATAATAACTAGAATTGCAATTTCGGAAGAAATTGCGTGTGAAGGCGAAGGCAGATGTTAATTTACAAACGTTAAGCGTTAAAAATGATGAGCGGGAAGAATAGAAAGGGAAAATAAATTATTGTGAAATAAATGGGAAAATGTTACAAACACATGTTACAAAAAGGTACAAATGCACATGTACAAAAATGAAATGTTACAAATGTTACAAAAAAGGTACAAATGATAAGGGGAAGAATAAAGAGCAAAATAATTTATGACGCCCAAAGTGGGAATCGAACCCACTACAGGAAACTGGCGGGGGTTGACATTGCCATTGTGTTTCCAACTGAGCTAATAAGGCTCCTTTCTCAGTAATGGTTGAATGTGGTTAATGTAATGAATGTGTTTGTTGAATGCGAATGCGTAATCAAAGTGGTGGAAATTGCTTAATGTAATGAATGTTGAATGCGAATGACAAAAGTCACAAATGATAACCGTTGAAAATGATAACCGGGAAGGATAAAGAGTAAAATAAATAATGACGCCCAATGTGGGAATCGAACTGACGCGGGTTTTGATACCACTCGGGAATGATGCTCGTGTACTGGAATCACTTGTGTTTCCCACGAGCTAATTGAGTCCCTTACTGTGTTGAGGTTGAAATTGGTTAATGTAATGAATGTGTTTGTTGAATGCGAATACGTAATCAAAGTGGTGGAAATTGCTTAATGTAATGAATGTTGAATGCGAATGTTAGTTACAAATGATAAGCGTTGAAAATGATAAGCGGGAAGAATAAAGAGTAAAATAATTAATGACGCCCAATGTGGGAATCGAACCCACTACAGGAAACTGGCTCGGGTTGACATTGCCATTAAGAATGAATGGGGAAATAAAAGGCACAAATTTGCTAATTACTTAAAAACGGTAAATGTTATGAAGGGGAAAAAAGGCGGCAAGCTTGCCATGAATTTTTGGAACGTGTGAAAGTTTGAACGAGGTGAATCGGTTGAAGCATGTGGGAGTAGTTGGATGTCAAAAAAGTGGGAGGAATAAGTTGTTTAATAAAAATAATAATAAAGTAGAATAACAATGTGTGAAGGCCTTCGCCTTCACACAACTAGAATTGCAATTTCGGAAGCAATTGCGTGTGAAGGCGAAGGCAGATGTTAAGTTACAAACGTTAAGCGTTAAAAATGATGAGCGGGAAGAATTCAAAGGGAAAATAGATAATTGTGAAATAAATGGGAAAATGTTACAAATACATGTTACAAAAAGGTACAAATGATAAGCGTTAAAAATGAAACGTTACAAATGTTACAAAAAAGGTACAAATGATAAGGGGGAAGAATAAAGAGTAAAATAATTTATGACGCCCAAAGTGGGAATCGAACCCACTACAGGAAACTGGCGCAGGTTGACATTGCCATTGTGTTTCCAACTGAGCTAATCAGGTTCCTACCTCAGTAACTGTTGAATTTGGTTAATGTAATGAATGTGTTTGTTGAATGCGAATGCGTAATCAAAGTGGTGGAAATTGCTTAATGTAATGAATGTTGAATGCGAATGACAAAAGTTACAAATGATAACCGTTGAAAATGATAACCGGGAAGGATAAAGAGTAAAATAAATAATGACGCCCAATGTGGGAATCGAACTGACGCGGGTTTTGATACCACTCGGGAATGATGCTCGTGTACTGGAATCACTTCTGTTTCCCACGAGCTAATTGAGTCCCTTACTATGTTGTGGTTGCAATTGGTTAATGTAATGAATGTGTTTGTTGAATGCGAATACGTAATCAAAGTGGTGGAAATTGCTTAATGTAATGAATGTTGAATGCGAATGTTAGTTACAAATGATAAGCGTTGAAAATGATAAGCGGGAAGAATAAAGAGTAAAATAATTAATGACGCCCAATGTGGGAATCGAACCCACTACAGGAAACTGGCTCGGGTTGACATTGCCATTAAGAATGAATGGGGAAATAAAAGGCACAAATTTGCTAATTACTTAAAAACGGTAAATGTTATGAACGCGAAAAATACTGGCAAGCGTGCCATGAATTTTTGGAACGTGTGAAAGGTTGAACGAGGTGAATCGGTTGAAGCATGTGGGAGTAGTTAGATGTCAAAAAAGTGGGAGGAATAAGTTGTTTAATAATAAAGTACAATATCAATGTGTGAAGGCCTTCGCCTTCACACAACTAGAATTTTGCAATTTCTGGAGAAATTGCGTGTGAAGGCGAAATGTATGAATAACTTTTTCGGGGAATGCTGCCGAACGATGTTGAAACGTGTTGAATTACTTGAGAAATGTAGAATATTTGGAGAATTTGTGGTGAATTTCAAAATTGAAAGTTTGGAATATTTGGTAAGTGGGAAGTTGTGGAATAGGTAGGCAAAAGATGAACAGTTGAAAGTTGGAATGGGTTGAATCGGTAGAAAAATTTAGAAGTTAGAGTAGAAAAACGAAATTTTGGAGAATTTGGTTGAATTTTAAATTTGGAATTGTTGGTAAGTGGGAAGTTGTGGAATAGGTAGGCAAAAGATGAACAGTTGAAAGTTGGAACGGGTTGAATCAGTTAAAAAATGTAGAAGTTAGAGCAAATGTTGAATCCCCATAGAGAATGAATGGGAAAATAAAAAAAAGCAATTGCGCCAAAATCTTTCTAGATTTGGAACAAAACCAAAAAAAACGGCCTCAGGAGGTTCACTTTTGGGGTAAAAATGTTGAAACGGGTTATATCGGACAAAAAACGAAGACGTAAGCGCAAATGTAGCTATTTGGGGCACTTAGTGTTGAAATAAGGTCACTTCCGGCTTGATTCGGGTCATTTCCGGTCTAATTTGGGTCACTTCCGGTTTATTTGGGTCACTTCCGGTTTAAAACAGGTCACTTCCGGTTTAGCTGAGGTCACTTCCGGTTTATTTGGGGTCATTTCCGGTCTAAAAAGGTCACTTCCGGTTCATTTTGGGTCACTTCCGGTTTGATTTGGGGTCACTTCCGGTTTACCAGAGGTCACTTCCGGTCTATTTGGGGTCACTTCCGGTTTATTTGGGTCACTTCCGGTTTAATTTGGGTCACTTCCGGTTCGTCTGAGGTCACTTCCGGTTTATAAGGGGTCATTTCCGGTCTAAAAAGGTCACTTCCGGTACATTTGGGGTCACTTCCGGTTTGATTTGGGGTCACTTCCGGTTTACCTGAGGTCACTTCCGGTCTATTTGGGGTCACTTCCGGTTTAATTTGGGTCACTTCCGGTTCGTCTGAGGTCACTTCCGGTTTATTAGGGGTCATTTCCGGTCTAAAAAGGTCACTTCCGGTACATTTGGGGTCACTTCCGGTTTGATTTGGGGTCACTTCCGGTTTACCTGAGGTCACTTCCGGTCTATTTGGGGTCACTTTCGGTTTGATTTGGGCCACTTCCGGTTCATTCTGGGTTCATTGGTGGCACTTCAGGGTCATCCAAGATGGCCGCCACACTGGAATTGGGGGTCAAGGGTTGAATTGTGTAAGCATAGTGGAAGTGGGGGTGAATGGGAGTGAATGTGGGAAGAATAAGGTGAATTAAGTGAATAAATTTGGAATGGGTTGAATCTGTTGAAAAATGTAGAAATGAGAAGGGAAAAAGGAATTGGGTGTGAATTTCAAAATAAAAGATGTGAAGTTTTTGGTAAGTGGGAAGTTGTGGAATAGGTAGAAAAATGATGAACAGTTGAAAGTTGGAATGGGTTGAATCGGTTGAAAAATGTAGAAATGAGAAGGAGAAACGGAAATATTGGAGAATTGGGTGTGAATTTCAAAATAAAAGATGTGAAGTTTTTGGTAAGTGGGAAGTTGTGGAATAGGTAGAAAAATGATGAACAGTTGAAAGTTGGAATGGGTTGAATCGGTTGAAAAATGTAGAAATGAGAAGGGAAAAGGAATTGGGTGTGAATTTCAAAATAAAAGATGTGAAGCTTTTGGTAAGTGGGAAGTTGTGGAATCAGTAGAAAAATAATGAACAGTTGAAAGTTGGAATGGGTTGAATCGGTTGAAAAATGTAGAAATTAGAGTAGAAAAACGAAATTTTAGAGAATTTTGGTTGAATTTCAAAATAAAAGATGTGAAGTTTTTGGTAAGTGGGACGTTGTGGAATAGGTAGGCAAAAGATGAACAGTTGAAAGTTGGAACGAGTTGAATCGGTTGAAAAATGTAGAAGTTAGAGGTGAAAAACGAAATTTTGTGAAAATTTGTCGGAATTTTTAACGTGAAAACGTGAAATTTTCGAATTTGGGAATTTTGGGAATGTCGAGAATCCTTCCGAATGTGATTAGAATGTGCTGAATGATGTGAATTTCAAATTGGAACGACGTAAATGTGAAATGTCGAATGTGCCATTAAGAATGAATGGGGAAAAATTTGTCGGAATTTTGGGAATTTTGCGGAATCGGAAAATTTTCGGAACGAGCAAAATACAAGCGCTCGTCGCGTGAATATTTGGAATACGTGAAAAGTGGAATGGAGTGAATCGGATGAATTATGTGGAAGATGAAACGTGTCAAAAAAGTGTGGAGAAACGTAGAGAATAATAATAACTAGAATTTTGCAATTTCTGGAGAAATTGCGTGTGAAGGCGAAATGTATGAATAACTTCTTCGGGGAATGCTGCCGAACGATGTTGAAACGTGTTGAATTACTTGAGAAATGTAGAATATTTGGAGAATTTGTGGCGAATTTCAAAATAAAAGATGTGAAGTTTTTGGTAAGTGGGAAGTTGTGGAATAGGTCGAAAAATGATGAACAGTTGAAAGTTGGAATGGGTTGAATTGGTTGAAAAATGTAGAAATGAGAAGGGAAAAAGGAATTGGGTGTGAATTTCAAAATAAAAGATGTGAAGGTTTTGGGAAGTTGTGGAATAGGTCGAAAAATGATGAACAGTTGAAAGTTGGAATGGGTTGAATCGGTTGAAAAATGTAGAAATGAGAAGGGAAAAGGGAATTGGGTGTGAATTTCAAAATAAAAGATGTGAAGTTTTTGGTAAGTGGGAAGTTGTGGAATAGGTCGAAAAATGATGAACAGTTGAAAGTTGGAATGGGTTGAATCGGTTGAAAAATGTAGAAATGAGAAGGGAAAAGGGAATTGGGTGTGAATTTCAAAATAAAAGATGTGAAGTTTTTGGTAAGTGGGAAGTTGTGGAATAGGTAGAAAAATGATGAACAGTTGAAAGTTGGAATGGGTTGAATCGGTTGAAAAATGTAGAAATGAGAAGGGAAAAGGGAATTAGGTGTGAATTTCAAAATAAAAGAATTGAAGTTTTTGGTAAGTGGGAAGTTGTGGAATAGGTAGAAAAATGATGAACAGTTGAAAGTTGGAATGGGTTGAATCGGTTGAAAAATGTAGAAATGAGAAGGGAAAAAGGAATTGGGTGTGAATTTCAAAATAAAAGATGTGAAGTTTTTGGGAAGTTGTGGAATAGGTAGAAACATGATGAACAGTTGAAAGTTGGAATGGGTTGAATCGGTTGAAAAATGTAGAAATTAGAGTACAAAAACGGAATTTGAGAGAATCTTGGTTGAATTTCAAAATAAAAGATGTGAAATTTTTGGTAAGTGGGAAGTTGTGGAATAGGTAGAAAAATGATGAACAGTTGAAAGTTGGAATGGGTTGAATCGGTTGAAAAATGTAGAAATGAGAAGGGAAAAGGGAATTGGGTGTGAATTTCAAAATAAAAGATGTGAAGTTTTTGGTAAATGGGAAGTTGTGGAATAGGTCGAAAAATGATGAACAGTTGAAAGTTGGAATGGGTTGAATCGGTTGAAAAATGTAGAAATGAGAAGGGAAAGGGAATTGGGTGTGAATTTCAAAATAAAAGATGTGAAGCTTTTGGTAAGTGGGAAGTTGTGGAATCGGTAGAAAAATAATGAACAGTTGAAAGTTGGAATGGGTTGAATCGGTTGAAAAATGTAGAAATTAGAGTAGAAAAACGAAATTTTAGAGAATTTTGGTTGAATTTCAAAATAAAAGATGTGAAGTTTTTGGTAAGTGGGACGTTGTGGAATAGGTAGGCAAAGGATGAACAGTTGAAAGTTTGAACGAGTTGAATCGGTTGAAAAATGTAGAAGTTAGAGGTGAAAAACGAAATTTTGTGAAAATTTGTCGGAATTTTTAACGTGAAAACGTGAAATTTTCGAATTTGGGAATTTTGGGAATGTCGAGAATCCTTCCGAATGTGATTAGAATGTGTTGAATGATGTGAATTTGAAATTGGAACGACGTAAATGTGAAATGTAGAATGTGCCATTAAGAATGAATGGGGAAAAATTTGTCGGAATTTTGGGAATTTTGCGGAATCGGTAAATTTTCGGAACGAGAAAAATGGAAGCGCTCGTCGCGTGAATATTTGGAATACGTGAAAAGTGGAATGGAGTGAATCGGATGAATTATGTGGAAGATGAAACGTGTCGAAAAAGTGTGGAGAATAAAATAGAAGAATAATAATAATAACTAGAATTTTGCAATTTCTGGAGAAATTGCGTGTGAAGGCGAAATGTATGAATAACTTTTTCGGGGAATGCTGCCGAACGATGTTGAAACGTGTTGAATTACTTGAGAAATGTAGAATATTTGGAGAATTTGTGGTGAATTTCAAAATTGAAAGTTTGGAATATTTGGTAAGTGGGAAGTTGTGGAATAGGTAGGCAAAAGATGAACAGTTGAAAGTTGGAATGGGTTGAATCGGTAGAAAAATTTAGAAGTTAGAGTAGAAAAACGAAATTTTGGAGAATTTGGTTGAATTTTAAATTTGGAATTGTTGGTAAGTGGGAAGTTGTGGAATAGGTAGGCAAAAGATGAACAGTTGAAAGTTGGAACGGGTTGAATCAGTTAAAAAATGTAGAAGTTAGAGCAAATGTTGAATCCCCATAGAGAATGAATGGGAAAATAAAAAAAAGCAATTGCGCCAAAATCTTTCTAGATTTGGAACAAAACCAAAAAAAACGGCCTCAGGAGGTTCACTTTTGGGGTAAAAATGTTGAAACGGGTTATATCGGACAAAAAACGAAGACGTAAGCGCAAATGTAGCTATTTGGGGCACTTAGTGTTGAAATAAGGTCACTTCCGGCTTGATTCGGGTCATTTCCGGTCTAATTTGGGTCACTTCCGGTTTATTTGGGTCACTTCCGGTTTAAAACAGGTCACTTCCGGTTTAGCTGAGGTCACTTCCGGTTTATTTGGGGTCATTTCCGGTCTAAAAAGGTCACTTCCGGTTCATTTTGGGTCACTTCCGGTTTGATTTGGGGTCACTTCCGGTTTACCAGAGGTCACTTCCGGTCTATTTGGGGTCACTTCCGGTTTATTTGGGTCACTTCCGGTTTAATTTGGGTCACTTCCGGTTCGTCTGAGGTCACTTCCGGTTTATAAGGGGTCATTTCCGGTCTAAAAAGGTCACTTCCGGTACATTTGGGGTCACTTCCGGTTTGATTTGGGGTCACTTCCGGTTTACCTGAGGTCACTTCCGGTCTATTTGGGGTCACTTCCGGTTTAATTTGGGTCACTTCCGGTTCGTCTGAGGTCACTTCCGGTTTATTAGGGGTCATTTCCGGTCTAAAAAGGTCACTTCCGGTACATTTGGGGTCACTTCCGGTTTGATTTGGGGTCACTTCCGGTTTACCTGAGGTCACTTCCGGTCTATTTGGGGTCACTTTCGGTTTGATTTGGGCCACTTCCGGTTCATTCTGGGTTCATTGGTGGCACTTCAGGGTCATCCAAGATGGCCGCCACACTGGAATTGGGGGTCAAGGGTTGAATTGTGTAAGCATAGTGGAAGTGGGGGTGAATGGGAGTGAATGTGGGAAGAATAAGGTGAATTAAGTGAATAAATTTGGAATGGGTTGAATCTGTTGAAAAATGTAGAAATGAGAAGGGAAAAAGGAATTGGGTGTGAATTTCAAAATAAAAGATGTGAAGTTTTTGGTAAGTGGGAAGTTGTGGAATAGGTAGAAAAATGATGAACAGTTGAAAGTTGGAATGGGTTGAATCGGTTGAAAAATGTAGAAATGAGAAGGAGAAACGGAAATATTGGAGAATTGGGTGTGAATTTCAAAATAAAAGATGTGAAGTTTTTGGTAAGTGGGAAGTTGTGGAATAGGTAGAAAAATGATGAACAGTTGAAAGTTGGAATGGGTTGAATCGGTTGAAAAATGTAGAAATGAAAAGGGAAAAGGAATTGGGTGTGAATTTCAAAATAAAAGATGTGAAGCTTTTGGTAAGTGGGAAGTTGTGGAATCAGTAGAAAAATAATGAACAGTTGAAAGTTGGAATGGGTTGAATCGGTTGAAAAATGTAGAAATTAGAGTAGAAAAACGAAATTTTAGAGAATTTTGGTTGAATTTCAAAATAAAAGATGTGAAGTTTTTGGTAAGTGGGACGTTGTGGAATAGGTAGGCAAAAGATGAACAGTTGAAAGTTGGAACGAGTTGAATCGGTTGAAAAATGTAGAAGTTAGAGGTGAAAAACGAAATTTTGTGAAAATTTGTCGGAATTTTTAACGTGAAAACGTGAAATTTTCGAATTTGGGAATTTTGGGAATGTCGAGAATCCTTCCGAATGTGATTAGAATGTGCTGAATGATGTGAATTTCAAATTGGAACGACGTAAATGTGAAATGTCGAATGTGCCATTAAGAATGAATGGGGAAAAATTTGTCGGAATTTTGGGAATTTTGCGGAATCGGAAAATTTTCGGAACGAGCAAAATACAAGCGCTCGTCGCGTGAATATTTGGAATACGTGAAAAGTGGAATGGAGTGAATCGGATGAATTATGTGGAAGATGAAACGTGTCAAAAAAGTGTGGAGAAACGTAGAGAATAATAATAATAATAATAGAGAATGGTGTAGAATAACATATGTGTGAAGGCCTTCGCCTTCACACAATAACTAGAATTTTGCAATTTCTGGAGAAATTGCGTGTGAAGGCGAAATGTATGAATAACTTCTTCGGGGAATGCTGCCGAACGATGTTGAAACGTGTTGAATTACTTGAGAAATGTAGAATATTTGGAGAATTTGTGGCGAATTTCAAAATAAAAGATGTGAAGTTTTTGGTAAGTGGGAAGTTGTGGAATAGGTCGAAAAATGATGAACAGTTGAAAGTTGGAATGGGTTGAATTGGTTGAAAAATGTAGAAATGAGAAGGGAAAAAGGAATTGGGTGTGAATTTCAAAATAAAAGATGTGAAGGTTTTGGGAAGTTGTGGAATAGGTCGAAAAATGATGAACAGTTGAAAGTTGGAATGGGTTGAATCGGTTGAAAAATGTAGAAATGAGAAGGGAAAAGGGAATTGGGTGTGAATTTCAAAATAAAAGATGTGAAGTTTTTGGTAAGTGGGAAGTTGTGGAATAGGTCGAAAAATGATGAACAGTTGAAAGTTGGAATGGGTTGAATCGGTTGAAAAATGTAGAAATGAGAAGGGAAAAGGGAATTGGGTGTGAATTTCAAAATAAAAGATGTGAAGTTTTTGGTAAGTGGGAAGTTGTGGAATAGGTAGAAAAATGATGAACAGTTGAAAGTTGGAATGGGTTGAATCGGTTGAAAAATGTAGAAATGAGAAGGGAAAAGGGAATTAGGTGTGAATTTCAAAATAAAAGAATTGAAGTTTTTGGTAAGTGGGAAGTTGTGGAATAGGTAGAAAAATGATGAACAGTTGAAAGTTGGAATGGGTTGAATCGGTTGAAAAATGTAGAAATGAGAAGGGAAAAAGGAATTGGGTGTGAATTTCAAAATAAAAGATGTGAAGTTTTTGGGAAGTTGTGGAATAGGTAGAAACATGATGAACAGTTGAAAGTTGGAATGGGTTGAATCGGTTGAAAAATGTAGAAATTAGAGTACAAAAACGGAATTTGAGAGAATCTTGGTTGAATTTCAAAATAAAAGATGTGAAATTTTTGGTAAGTGGGAAGTTGTGGAATAGGTAGAAAAATGATGAACAGTTGAAAGTTGGAATGGGTTGAATCGGTTGAAAAATGTAGAAATGAGAAGGGAAAAGGGAATTGGGTGTGAATTTCAAAATAAAAGATGTGAAGTTTTTGGTAAATGGGAAGTTGTGGAATAGGTCGAAAAATGATGAACAGTTGAAAGTTGGAATGGGTTGAATCGGTTGAAAAATGTAGAAATGAGAAGGGAAAGGGAATTGGGTGTGAATTTCAAAATAAAAGATGTGAAGCTTTTGGTAAGTGGGAAGTTGTGGAATCGGTAGAAAAATAATGAACAGTTGAAAGTTGGAATGGGTTGAATCGGTTGAAAAATGTAGAAATTAGAGTAGAAAAACGAAATTTTAGAGAATTTTGGTTGAATTTCAAAATAAAAGATGTGAAGTTTTTGGTAAGTGGGACGTTGTGGAATAGGTAGGCAAAGGATGAACAGTTGAAAGTTTGAACGAGTTGAATCGGTTGAAAAATGTAGAAGTTAGAGGTGAAAAACGAAATTTTGTGAAAATTTGTCGGAATTTTTAACGTGAAAACGTGAAATTTTCGAATTTGGGAATTTTGGGAATGTCGAGAATCCTTCCGAATGTGATTAGAATGTGTTGAATGATGTGAATTTGAAATTGGAACGACGTAAATGTGAAATGTAGAATGTGCCATTAAGAATGAATGGGGAAAAATTTGTCGGAATTTTGGGAATTTTGCGGAATCGGTAAATTTTCGGAACGAGAAAAATGGAAGCGCTCGTCGCGTGAATATTTGGAATACGTGAAAAGTGGAATGGAGTGAATCGGATGAATTATGTGGAAGATGAAACGTGTCGAAAAAGTGTGGAGAATAAAATAGAAGAATAATAATAATAACTAGAATTTTGCAATTTCTGGAGAAATTGCGTGTGAAGGCGAAATGTATGAATAACTTTTTCGGGGAATGCTGCCGAACGATGTTGAAACGTGTTGAATTACTTGAGAAATGTAGAATATTTGGAGAATTTGTGGTGAATTTCAAAATCGAAAGTTTGGAATATTTGGTAAGTGGGAAGTTGTGGAATAGGTAGGCAAAAGATGAACAGTTGAAAGTTGGAATGGGTTGAATCGGTTAAAAAATGTAGAAATTAGAGTATAAAAACGAAATTTTGGAGAATTTGGTTGAATTTCAAATTTGGAATTTTTGGTAAGTGGGAAGTTGTGGAATAGGTAGGCAAAAGATGTACAGTTGAAAGTTGGAACGGGTTGAATCAGTTAAAAAATGTAGAAGTTAGAGCAAATGTTGAATCCCCATAGAGAATGAATGGGAAAATAAAAAAAGCAATTGCGCCAAAATCTTTCTAAATTTGGAAAAAAAAACAAAAAACGGCCTCAAGAGGTTCACTTTTGGGGTAAAAATGTTGAAACGGGTTAAATCGGACAAAAAACGAAATAGTTAGCGCAAATGTAGCTATTTGGGGCACTTAGTGTTGAAATAAGGTCAATTCCGGCTTGATTCGGGTCATTTCCGGTCTAATTTGGGTCACTTCCGGTTTATTTGGGTCACTTCCGGTTTAATTTGGGTCACTTCCGGTTCATCTGAGGTCACTTCCGGTTTATTAGGGGTCATTTCCGGTCTAAAAAGGTCACTTCCGGTACATTTGGGGTCACTTCCGGTTTGCCTGAGGTCACTTCCGGTCTATTTGGGGTCACTTCCGGTCTATTTGGGGTCACTTCCGGTTTATTTGGGTCACTTCCGGTTTAATTTGGTTCACTTCCGGTTCGTCTGAGGTCACTTCCGGTTTATCAGGGGTCATTTCCGGTCTAAAAAGGTCACTTCCGGTACATTTGGGGTCACTTCCGGTTTGATTTGGGGTCACTTCCGGTTTACCTGAGGTCACTTCCGGTCTATTTGGGGTCACTTTCGGTTTGATTTGGGGCACTTCCGGTTCATTTTGGGTTCATTGGGGGCACTTGAGGGTCATCCAAGATGGCCACCACACTGGAATTGGGGGTCAAGGGTTGAATGTGTAAGCGTAGTGGAAGTGGGGGTGAATGGGAGTGAATGTGGGAAGCATAAGGTGAATAAATTTGGAATGGGTTGAATCGGTCGAAAAATGTAGAAATGAGAGTTGAAAAACTGAATTTTTGAGAATTTGGTTGAATTTCAAATTTGAAAATGTGGAATTTTTGGTAAGTGGGAAGTTGTGGAATAGGTAGGCAAAAGATGAACAGTTGAAAATTGGAATGGGTTGAATCGGTTGAAAAATGTAGAAATGAGAAGGGAAAAAGGAATTGGGTGTAAATTTCAAAATAAAAGATGTGAAGTATTTGGGAAGTTGTGGAATAGGTAGAAAAATGATGAACAGTTGAAAGTTGGAATGGGTTGAATCGGTTGAAAAATGTAGAAATTAGAGTACAAAAACGGAATTTGAGAGAATTTTGGTTGAATTTCAAAATAAAATATGTGAAGTTTTTGGTAAGTGGGAAGTTGTGGAATAGGTAGAAAAATGATGAACAGTTGAAAGTTGGAATGGGTTGAATCGGTTGAAAAATGTAGAAATGAGAAGGGAAAAGGAAATTGGGTGTGAATTTCAAAATAAAAGATGTGAAGTTTTTGGTAAGTGGGAAGTTGTGGAATAGGTAGAATAATGATGAACAGTTGAAAGTTGGAATGGGTTGAATCGGTTGAAAAATGTAGAAATGAGAAGGGAAAAGGAATTGGGTGTGAATTTCAAAATAAAAGATGTGAAGCTTTTGGTAAGTGGGAAGTTGTGGAATCGGTAGAAAAATGATGAACAGTTGAAAGTTGGAATGGGTTGAATCGGTTGAAAAATGTAGAAATTAGAGTAGAAAAACGAAATTTTAGAGAATTTTGGTTGAATTTCAAAATAAAAGATGTGAAGTTTTTGGTAAGTGGGACGTTGTGGAATAGGTAGGCAAAAGATGAACAGTTGAAAGTTGGAACGAGTTGAATCGGTTGAAAAATGTAGAAGTTAGAGGTGAAAAACGAAATTTTGTGAAAATTTGTCGGAATTTTTAACGTGAAAACGAGAAATTTTCGAATTTGGGAATTTTGGGAATGTCGAGAATCCTTCCGAATGTGATTAGAATGTGCTGAATGATGTGAATTTCAAATTGGAACGACGTAAATGTGAAATGTCGAATGTGCCATTAAGAATGAATGGGGAAAAATTTGTCGGAATTTTGGGAATTTTGCGGAATCGGAAAATTTTCGGAACGAGAAAAATATAAGCGCTCATGTCGTGAATATTTGGAATACGTGAAAAGTGGAATGGAGTGAATCGGATGAATTATGTGGAAGATGAAACGTGTCAAAAAAGTGTGGAGAATAAAATAGAAGAATAATAATAATAACTAGAATTTTGCAATTTCTGGAGAAATTGCGTGTGAAGGCGAAATGTATGAATAACTTTTTCGGGGAATGCTGCCGAACGATGTTGAAACGTGTTGAATTACTTGAGAAATGTAGAATATTTGGAGAATTTGTGGTGAATTTCAAAATTGAAAGTTTGGAATATTTGGTAAGTGGGAAGTTGTGGAATAGGTAGGCAAAAGATGAACAGCTGAAAGTTGGAATGGGTTGAATCGGTTGAAAAATGTAGAAATTAGTGTAGAAAAACGAAATTTTGGAGAATTTGGTTGAATTTCGAATTTGGAATTTTTGGTAAGTGGGAAGTTGTAGAATAGGTAGATGTACAGTTGAAAGTTGGAACGGGTTGAATCAGTTAAAAAATGTAGAAGTTAGAGCAAATGTTGAATCCCCATAGAGAATGAATGGGTAAATAAAAAAAAGCAATTGCGCCAAAATCTTTCTAAATTTGGAACAAAACAAAAAAACGGCCTCAGGAGGTTCACTTTTGGGGTAAAAATGTTGAAACGGGTTAAATCAGACAAAAAACGAAAAAGTTAGCGCAAATGTAGCTATTTGGGCCACTCAGTGTTAAAATATAGTCACTTCCGGTTTGATTCAGGTCACTTCCGGTCTAGTTTGGGTCACTTCCGGTTTATTTGGGTCACTTCCGGTTTAAAACAGGTCACTTCCGGTTCAGCTGAGGTCACTTCCGGTTTATTTGGGGTCATTTCCGGTCTAAAAAGGTCACTTCCGGTTCATTTGGGGTCACTTCCGGTTTGATTTGGGGTCACTTCCGGTTTACCAGAGGTCACTTCCGGTCTATTTGGGGTCACTTCCGGTCTATTTGGGGTCACTTCCGGTTTATTTGGGTCACTTCCGGTTTAATTTGGGTCACTTCCGGTTCGTCTGAGGTCACTTCCGGTTTATTAGGGGTCATTTCCGGTCTAAAAAGGTCACTTCCGGTACATTTGGGGTCACTTCCGGTTTGATTTGGGGTCACTTCCGGTTTACCTGAGGTCACTTCCGGTCTATTTGGGGTCACTTTCGGTTTGATTTGGGGCACTTCCGGTTCATTCTGGGTTCATTGGTGGCACTTCAGGGTCATCCAAGATGGCCGCCACACTGGAATTGGGGGTCAAGGGTTGAATTGTGTAAGCATAGTGGAAGTGGGGGTGAATGGGAGTGAATGTGGTAAGCATAAGATGAATAAAGGGAATAAATGTGGAATGGGTTGAATCGGTCGAAAAATGTAGAAATTAGAGTGGAAAAACGAAATTTTGGAGAATTTGGTTGAATTTCAAACGTGAAAGTTCGGAATTTTTGGTAAGTGGGAAGTTGTGGAATAGGTAGGCAAAAGATGAACAGTTGAAAGTTGGAATGGGTTGAATCGGTTGAAAAATGTAGAAATTAGAGTGGAAAAACTGAATTTTGGAGAATTTTGGTTGAATTTCAAATTTGAAAATTTGGAATTTTTGGTAAGTGGGAAGTTGTGGAATAGGTAGGCAAAAGATGAACAGTTGAAAGTTGGAATGGGTTGAATCGGTTGAAAAATGTAGAAATTAGAGTAGAAAAACGGAATTTGAGAGAATTTTGGTTGAATTTCAAATTTGAAAATTTGGAATTTTTGGTAAGTGGGAAGTTGTGGAATAGGTAGGCAAAAGATGAACAGTTGAAAGTTGGAATGGGTTGAATCGGTTGAAAAATGTAGAAGTTAGAGGTGAAAAACGAAATTTTGTGAAATGTCGAATGTGCCATTAAGAATGGATGGGGAAAAATTTGTCGGAATTCTGGGAATTTTGCGGAATCGGAAAATTTTCGGAACGAGAAAAATGGAAGCGCTCATCGCGTGAATATTTGGAATACGTGGAAAGTGGAATGGAGTGAATCGGATGAATTATGTGGAAGATGAAAGTGGACAAAAAAGTGTGGAGAATAAAAGAGAATAATAATAATAACTAGAATTTTGCAATTTCTGGAGAAATTGCGTGTGAAGGCGAAATGTATGAATAACTTTTTCGGGGAATGCTGCCGAACGATGTTGAAACGTGTTGAATTACTTGAGAAATGTAGAATATTTGGAGAATTTGTGGTGAATTTCAAAATTGAAAGTTTGGAATATTTGGTAAGTGGGAAGTTGTGGAATAGGTAGGCAAAAGATGAACAGTTGAAAGTTGGAATGGGTTGAATCGGTAGAAAAATGTAGAAGTTAGAGTAGAAAAATGAAATTTTGGAGAATTTGTTTGAATTTTAAATTTGGAATTGTTGGTAAGTGGGAAGTTGTGGAATAGGTAGGCAAAAGATGAACAGTTGAAAGTTGGAACGGGTTGAATCAGTTAAAAAATGTAGAAGTTAGAGCAAATGTTGAATCCCCATAGAGAATAAATGGGAAAATAAAAAAAAGCAATTGCGCCAAAATCTTTCTAAATTTGGAACAAAACCAAAAAAAACGGCCTCAGGAGGTTCACTTTTGGGGTAAAAATGTTGAAACGGGTTAAATCGGACAAAAAACGAAGACGTTAGCGCAAATGTAGCTATTTGGGGCACTTAGTGTTGAAATAAGGTCACTTCCGGCTTGATTCGGGTCATTTCCGGTCTAATTTGGGTCACTTCCGGTTTATTTGGGTCACTTCCGGTTTAAAACAGGTCACTTCCGGTTTAGCTGAGGTCACTTCCGGTTTATTTGGGGTCATTTCCGGTCTAAAAAGGTCACTTCCGGTTCATTTGGGGTCATTTCCGGTTTGATTTGGGGTCACTTCCGGTTTACCAGAGGTCACTTCCGGTCTATTTGGGGTCACTTCCGGTCTATTTGGGGTCACTTCCGGTTTATTTGGGTCACTTCCGGTTTAATTTGGGCCACTTCCGGTTCGTCTGTGGTCACTTCCGGTTTATTAGGGGTCATTTCCGGTCTAAAAGTGTCACTTCCGGTACATTTGGGGTCACTTCCGGTTTGATTTGGGGTCACTTCCGGTTTATCAGAGGTAACTTCCGGTCTATTTGGGGTCACTTCCGGTCTATTTGGGGTCACTTCCGGTTTATTTGGTTCACTTCCGGTTTAATTTGGGTCACTTCCGGTTCGTCTGAGGTCACTTCCGGTTTATTAGGGGTCATTTCCGGTCTAAAAAGGTCACTTCCGGTACATTTGGGGTCGCTTCCGGTTTGATTTGGGGTCACTTCCGGTTTACCTGAGGTCACTTCCGGTCTATTTGGGGTCACTTTCGGTTTGATTTGGGGCACTTCCGGTTCATTTTGGGTTCATTGGGGGCACTTGAGGGTCAATCCAAGATGGCCGCCACACTGGAATTGGGGGTCAAGGGTTGAATTGTGTAAGCATAGTGGAAGTGGGGGTGAATGGGAGTGAATGTGGGAAGCATAAGGTGAATGCATTTGGAATGGGTTGAATCGGTCGAAAAATGTAGAAATTAGAGTAGAAAAACGAAATTTTAGAGAATTTTGGTTGAATTTCAAATTTGAGAATTTGGAATTTTTGGTAAGTGGGAAGTTGTGGAATAGGTAGGCAAAAGATGAACAGTTGAAAGTTGGAATGGGTTGAATCGGTTGAAAAATGTAGAAATTAGAGTGGAATAACGGAATTTGAGAGAATTTTGGTTGAATTTCAAATTTGAAAATTTGGAATTTTTGGTAAGTGGGAAGTTGTGGAATAGGTAGGCAAAAGATGAACAGTTGAAAGTTGGAATGGGTTGAATCGGTTGAAAAATGTAGAAGTTAGAGGTGAAACACGAAATTTTGTGAAATGTCGAATGTGCCATTAAGAATGGATGGGGAAAAATTTGTCGGAATTTTGGGAATTTTGCGGAATCGGAAAATTTTCGGAATGAGAAAAATACAAGCGCTCATGTCGTGAATATTTGGAATACGTGAAAAGTGGAATGGAGTGAATCGGATGAATTATGTGGAAGATGAAACGGGACAAAAAAGTGGCGGGAATAAAATAGAATAATAATAATAATAATAATAATAATAAAGTAAATGGAGTAGAATAACATATGTGTGAAGGCCTCCGCCTTCACACAACTAGAATTTTGCAATTTCTGGAGAAATTGCGTGTGAAGGCGAAATGTATGAATAACTTTTTCGGGGAATGCTGCCGAACGATGTTGAAACGTGTTGAATTACTTGAGAAATGTAGAATATTTGGAGAATTTGTGGTGAATTTCAAAATCGAAAGTTTGGAATTTTTGGTAAGTGGGAAGTTGTGGAATAGGTAGGCAAAAGATGAACAGTTGAAAGTTGGAATGGGTTGAATCGGTTGAAAAATGTAGAAATTAGAGTAGAAAAACGAAATTTTGGAGAATTTGGTTGAATTTCGAATTTGGAATTTTTGGTAAGTGGGAAGTTGTGGAATAGGTAGGCAAAAGATGTACAGTTGAAAGTTGGAACGAGTTGAGTCAGTTAAAAAATGTAGAAGTTAGAGCAAATGTTGAACCCCCATAGAGAATGAATGGGAAAATAAAAAAAAGCAATTGCGCCAAAATCTTTCTAAATTTGGAACAAAACCAAAAAAAACGGCCTCAGGAGGTTCACTTTTGGGGTAAAACTGTTGAAACGGGTTAAATCGGACAGAAAACGAAGACGTTAGCGCAAATGTAGCTATTTGGGGCACTTAGTGTTGAAATAAGGTGACTTCCGGCTTGATTCGGGTCATTTCCGGTCTTATTAGGGTCACTTCCGGTTTATTTGGGTCACTTCCGGTTTAAAAAAGGTCACTTCCGGTTTAGCTGAGGTCACTTCCGGTTTATTAGGGGTCATTTCCGGTCTAAAAAGGTCACTTCCGGTACATTTGGGGTCACTTCCGGTTTGATTTGGGGTCACTTCCGGTTTACCTGAGGTCACTTCCGGTCTTTTTGGGGTCACTTCCGGTCTATTTGGGGTCACTTCCGGTTTATTTGGGTCACTTCCGGTTTAAAACAGGTCACTTCCGGTTTAGCTGAGGTCACTTCCGGTTTATTTGGGGTCATTTCCGGGCTAAAAAGGTCACTTCCGGTTCATTTTGGGTCACTTCCGGTTTGATTTGGGGTCACTTCCGGTTTACCTGAGGTCACTTCCGGTCTTTTTGGGGTCACTTCCGGTCTATTTGGGGTCACTTCCGGTTTATTTGGGTCACTTCCGGTTTAATTTGGGTCACTTCCGGTTCGTCTGAGGTCACTTCCGGTTTATTCGGGGTCATTTCCGGTCTAGAAAGGTCACTTCCGGTACATTTGGGGTCACTTCCGGTTTGATTTGGGGTCACTTCCGGTTTACCTGAGGTCACTTCCGGTCTATTTGGGGTCACTTTCGGTTTGATTTGGGGCACTTCCGGTTCATTTTGGGTTCATTGGGGGCACTTGAGGGTCAATCCAAGATGGCCGCCACACTGGAATTGGGGGTCAAGGGTTGAATGTGTAAGCGTAGTGGAAGTGGGGGTGAATGGGAGTGAATGTGGGAAGCATAAGGTGAATGCATTTGGAATGGGTTGAATCGGTCGAAAAATGTAGAAATTAGAGTAGAAAAACAAAATTGTAGAGAATTTTGGTTGAATTTCAAATTTGAGAATTTGGAATTTTTGGTAAGTGGGAAGTTGTGGAATAGGTAGGCAAAAGATGAACAGTTGAAAGTTGGAACGGGTTGAATCGGTTGAAAAATGTAGAAATTAGAGTGGAATAACAGAATTTGAGAGAATTTTGGTTGAATTTCAAATTTGAAAATTTGGAATTTTTGGTAAGTGGGAAGTTGTGGAATAGGTAGGCAAAAGATGAACAGTTGAAAGTTGGAATGGGTTGAATCGGTTGAAAAATGTAGAAGTTAGAGGTGAAAAACGAAATTTTGTGAAATGTCGAATGTGCCATTAAGAATGGATGGGGAAAAATTTGTCGGAATTTTGGGAATTTTGCGGAATCGGAAAATTTTCGGAATGAGAAAAATACAAGCCACCCTTTCCTGAATATTTGGAATACGTGAAAAGTGGAATGGAGTGAATCGGATGAATTATGTGAAAGATGAAACGGGACAAAAAAGTGAGGAGAATAAAATAGAATAATAATAATAATAATAATAATAATAAAGTAAATGGAGTAGAATAACATATGTGTGAAGGCCATCGCCTTCACACAATAATAATAATAGAGAATGGTGTAGAATAACATATGTGTGAAGGCCTTCGCCTTCACACAATAATAATAGAGAATGGTGTAGAATAACATATGTGTGAAGGCCTTCGCCTTCACACAACTAGAATTGCAATTTCGGAAGCAATTGCGTGTGAAGGCGAAGGCAGATGTTAAGTTACAAACGTTAAGCGTTAAAAATGATGAGCGGGAAGAATTCAAAGGGAAAATAGATAATTGTGAAATAAATGGGAAAATGTTACAAATACATGTTACAAAAAGGTACAAATGATAAGCGTTAAAAATGAAACGTTACAAATGTTACAAAAAAGGTACAAATAATAAGCGTTGAAAATGATAAGGGGGAAGAATAAAGAGTAAAATAATTTATGACTCCCAATGTGGGAATCGAACCCACTACAGGAAACTGGCTCGGGTTGACATTTCCATTGTGTTTCCGACTGAGCTAATGAGGATCCTTCCTTCTTGCTGGTTGAATCTGGTTAATGTAATGAATGTGTTTGTTGAATGCGAATGCGTAATCAAAGTGGTGGAAATTGCTTAATGTAATGAATGTTGAATGCGAATGACAAAAGTTACAAATGATAACCGTTGAAAATGATAACCGTGAAGGATAAAGAGTAAAATAAATAATAACGCCCAATGTGGGAATCGAACTGACGCGGGTTTTGATACCACTCGGGAATGATGCTCGTGTACTGGAATCACTTGTGTTTCCCACGAGCTAATTGAGTCCCTTACTATGGAGTTGTTGAAATTGGTTAATGTAATGTATGTGTTTGTTGAATGCGAATACGTAATCAAAGTGGTGGAAATTGCTTAATGTAATGAATGTTGAATGCGAATGTTAGTTACAAATGATAAGCGTTGAAAATGATAAGCGGGAAGAATAAAGAGTAAAATAATTAATGACGCCCAATGTGGGAATCGAACCCACTACAGGAAACTGGCTCGGGTTGACATTGCCATTAAGAATGAATGGGGAAATAAAAGGCACAAATTTGCTAATTACTTAAAAACGGTAAATGTTATGAACGCGAAAAATACTGGCAAGCGTGCCATGAATTTTTGGAACGTGTGAAAGGTTGAACGAGGTGAATCGGTTGAAGCATGTGGGAGTAGTTAGATGTCAAAAAAGTGGGAGGAATAAGTTGTTTAATAATAAAGTACAATATCAATGTGTGAAGGCCTTCGCCTTCACACAATAATAGAGAATGGTGTAGAATAACATATGTGTGAAGGCCTTCGCCTTCACACAATAATAGAGAATGGTGTAGAATAACATATGTGTGAAGGCCTTCGCCTTCACACAACTAGAATTTTGCAATTTCTGGAGAAATTGCGTGTGAAGGCGAAATGTATGAATAACTTTTTCGGGGAATGCTGCCGAACGATGTTGAAACGTGTTGAATTACTTGAGAAATGTAGAATATTTGGAGAATTTGTGGTGAATTTCAAAATGGAAAGTTTGGAATATTTGGTAAGTGGGAAGTTGTGGAATAGGTAGGCAAAAGATGAACAGTTGAAAGTTGGAATGGGTTGAAAAATGTAGAAATTAGAGTAAAAAAACAAAATTTTGGAGAATTTGGTTGAATTTCAAATTTCGAATTTTTGGTAAGTGGGAAGTTGTGGAATAGGTAGGCAAAAGATGTACAGTTGAAAGTTGGAACGGGTTGAATCAGTTAAAAAATGTAGAAGTTAGAGCAAATGTTGAATCCCCATAGAGAATGAATGGGAAAATAAAAAAAAGCAATTGCGCCAAAATCTTTCTAAATTCCGAACAAAACAAAAAAAAACAGCCTCAGGAGGTTCACTTTTGGGGTAAAAATGTTGAAACGGGTTAAATCGGACAAAAAACGAAGACGTTAGCGCAAATGTAGCTATTTGGGGCACTTAGTGTTAAAATAAGGTCACTTACGGCTTGCTTCGGGTCATTTCCGGTCTAATTTGGGTCACTTCCGGTTTATTTGGGACACTTCCGGTTTAATATAGGTCACTTCCGGTTTAGCTGAGGTCACTTCCGGTTTATTTGGGGTCACTTCCGGTCTAAAAAGGTCACTTCCGGTTCATTTAGGGTCACTTCCGGTTTGATTTGGGGTCACTTCCGGTTTACCAGAGGTCACTTCCGGTCTATTTGGGGTCACTTCCGGTCTATTTGGGGTCACTTCCGGTTTATTTGGGTCACTTCCGGTTTAATTTGGGTCACTTCCGGTTCGTCTGAGGTCACTTCCGGTTTATTAGGGGTCATTTCCGGTCTAAAAAGGTCACTTCCGGTACATTTGGGGTCACTTCCGGTTTGATTTGGGGTCACTTCCGGTTTACCTGAGGTCACTTCCGGTCTATTTGGGGTCACTTTCGGTTTGATTTGGGGCACTTCCGGTTCATTCTGGGTTCATTGGTGGCACTTCAGGGTCATCCAAGATGGCCGCCACACTGGAATTGGGGGTCAAGGGTTGAATTGTGTAAGCATAGTGGAAGTGGGGGTGAATGGGAGTGAATGTGGGAAGAATAAGGTGAATTAAGTGAATACATTTGGAATGGGTTGAATCGGTTGAAAAATGTAGAAATGAGAAGGGAAAAAGGAATTGGGTGTGAATTTCAAAATAAAAGATGTGAAGTTTTTGGTAAGTGGGAAGTTGTGGAATAGGTAGAAAAATGATGAACAGTTGAAAGTTGGAATGGGTTGAATCGGTTGAAAAATGTAGAAATGAGAAGGGAAAAAGGAATTGGGTGTGAATTTCAAAATAAAAGATGTGAAGTATTTGGGAAGTTGTGGAATAGGTAGAACAATGATGAACAGTTGAAAGTTGGAATGGGTTGAATCGGTTGAAAAATGTAGAAATGAGAAGGGAAAAGGAAATTGGGTGTGAATTTCAAAATAAAAGATGTGAAGTTTTTGGTAAGTGGGAAGTTGTGGAATAGGTAGAAAAATGATGAACAGTTGAAAGTTGGAATGGGTTGAATCGGTTGAAAAATGTAGAAATGAGAAGGGAAAAGGAATTGGGTGTGAATTTCAAAATAAAAGATGTGAAGTTTTTGGTAAGTGGGAAGTTGTGGAATCAGTAGAAAAATAATGAACAGTTGAAAGTTGGAATGGGTTGAATCGGTTGAAAAATGTAGAAATTAGAGTAGAAAAACGAAATTTTAGAGAATTTTGGTTGAATTTCAAAATAAAAGATGTGAAGTTTTTGGTAAGTGGGACGTTGTGGAATAGGTAGGCAAAAGATGAACAGTTGAAAGTTGGAACGAGTTGAATCGGTTGAAAAATGTAGAAGTTAGAGGTGAAAAACGAAATTTTGTGAAAATTTGTCGGAATTTTTAACGTGAAAACGTGAAATTTTCGAATTTGGGAATTTTGGGAATGTCGAGAATCCTTCCGAATGTGATTAGAATGTGCTGAATGATGTGAATTTCAAATTGGAACGACGTAAATGTGAAATGTCGAATGTGCCATTAAGAATGAATGGGGAAAAATTTGTCGGAATTTTGGGAATTTTGCGGAATCGGAAAATTTTCGGAACGAGAAAAATACAAGCGCTCGTCGCGTGAATATTTGGAATACGTGAAAAGTGGAATGGAGTGAATCGGATGAATTATGTGGAAGATGAAACGTGTCAAAAAAGTGTGGAGAATAAAAGAGAATAATAATAACTAGAATTTTGCAATTTCTGGAGAAATTGCGTGTGAAGGCGAAATGTATGAATAACTTTTTCGGGGAATGCTGCCGAACGATGTTGAAACGTGTTGAATTACTTGAGAAATGTAGAATATTTGGAGAATTTGTGGTGAATTTCAAAATTGAAAGTTTGGAATATTTGGTAAGTGGGAAGTTGTGGAATAGGTAGGCAAAAGATGAACAGCTGAAAGTTGGAATGGGTTGAAAAATGTAGAAATTAGAGTAAAAAACGAAATTTGGGAGAATTTGGTTGAATTTCAAATTTCGAATTTTTGGTAAGTGGGAAATTGTGGAATAGGTAGGCAAAAGATGTACAGTTGAAAGTTGGAACGGGTTGAATCAGTTAAAAAATGTAGAAGTTAGAGCAAATGTTGAATCCCCATAGAGAATGAATGGGAAAATAAGAAAAAGCAATTGCGCCAAAATCTTTCTAAATTTGGAACAAAACAAAAAAAACGGCCTCAGGAGGTTCACTTTTGGGATAAAAATGTTGAAACGGGTTAAATCGGACAATAAACGAAGACGTTAGCGCAAATGTAGCTATTTGGGGCACTTAGTGTTGAAATAAGGTCACTTCCGGCTTGATTCGGGTCATTTCCGGTCTAATTTGGGTCACTTCCGGTTTATTTGGGTCACTTCCGGTTTAAAACAGGCCACTTCCGGTTTAGCTGAGGTCACTTCCGGTTTATTTGGGGTCACTTCCGGTCTAAAAAGGTCACTTCCGGTTCATTTGTGGTCACTTCCGGTTTGATTTGGGGTCACTTCCGGTTTACCAGAGGTCACTTCCGGTCTATTTGGGGTCACTTCCGGTCTATTTGGGGTCACTTCCGGTTTATTTGGGTCACTTCCGGTTCGTCTGAGGTCACTTCCGGTTTATAAGGGGTCATTTCCGGTCTAAAAAGGTCACTTCCGGTACATTTGGGGTCACTTCCGGTTTGATTTGGGGTCACTTCCGGTTTACCTGAGGTCACTTCCGGTCTATTTGGGGTCACTTCCGGTTTAATTTGGGTCACTTCCGGTTCGTCTGAGGTCACTTCCGGTTTATTAGGGGTCATTTCCGGTCTAAAAAGGTCACTTCCGGTACATTTGGGGTCACTTCCGGTTTGATTTGGGGTCACTTCCGGTTTACCTGAGGTCACTTCCGGTCTATTTGGGGTCACTTTCGGTTTGATTTGGGCCACTTCCGGTTCATTCTGGGTTCATTGGTGGCACTTCAGGGTCATCCAAGATGGCCGCCACACTGGAATTGGGGGTCAAGGGTTGAATTGTGTAAGCATAGTGGAAGTGGGGGTGAATGGGAGTGAATGTGGGAAGAATAAGGTGAATTAAGTGAATAAATTTGGAATGGGTTGAATCTGTTGAAAAATGTAGAAATGAGAAGGGAAAAAGGAATTGGGTGTGAATTTCAAAATAAAAGATGTGAAGTTTTTGGTAAGTGGGAAGTTGTGGAATAGGTAGAAAAATGATGAACAGTTGAAAGTTGGAATGGGTTGAATCGGTTGAAAAATGTAGAAATGAGAAGGAGAAACGGAAATATTGGAGAATTGGGTGTGAATTTCAAAATAAAAGATGTGAAGTTTTTGGTAAGTGGGAAGTTGTGGAATAGGTAGAAAAATGATGAACAGTTGAAAGTTGGAATGGGTTGAATCGGTTGAAAAATGTAGAAATGAGAAGGGAAAAGGAATTGGGTGTGAATTTCAAAATAAAAGATGTGAAGCTTTTGGTAAGTGGGAAGTTGTGGAATCAGTAGAAAAATAATGAACAGTTGAAAGTTGGAATGGGTTGAATCGGTTGAAAAATGTAGAAATTAGAGTAGAAAAACGAAATTTTAGAGAATTTTGGTTGAATTTCAAAATAAAAGATGTGAAGTTTTTGGTAAGTGGGACGTTGTGGAATAGGTAGGCAAAAGATGAACAGTTGAAAGTTGGAACGAGTTGAATCGGTTGAAAAATGTAGAAGTTAGAGGTGAAAAACGAAATTTTGTGAAAATTTGTCGGAATTTTTAACGTGAAAACGTGAAATTTTCGAATTTGGGAATTTTGGGAATGTCGAGAATCCTTCCGAATGTGATTAGAATGTGCTGAATGATGTGAATTTCAAATTGGAACGACGTAAATGTGAAATGTCGAATGTGCCATTAAGAATGAATGGGGAAAAATTTGTCGGAATTTTGGGAATTTTGCGGAATCGGAAAATTTTCGGAACGAGCAAAATACAAGCGCTCGTCGCGTGAATATTTGGAATACGTGAAAAGTGGAATGGAGTGAATCGGATGAATTATGTGGAAGATGAAACGTGTCAAAAAAGTGTGGAGAAACGTAGAGAATAATAATAACTAGAATTTTGCAATTTCTGGAGAAATTGCGTGTGAAGGCGAAATGTATGAATAACTTCTTCGGGGAATGCTGCCGAACGATGTTGAAACGTGTTGAATTACTTGAGAAATGTAGAATATTTGGAGAATTTGTAGTGAATTTCAAAATTGAAAGTTTGGAATATTTGGTAAGTGGGAAGTTGTGGAATAGGTAGGCAAAAGATGAACAGTTGAAAGTTGGAATGGGTTGAATCGGTTGAAAAATGTAGAAATTAGAGTAGAAAAACGAAATTTTGGAGAAATTGGTTGAATTTCGAATTTTTGGTAAGTGGGAAGTTGTGGAATAGGTAGGCAAAAGATGTACAGTTGAAAGTTGGAACGGGTTGAATCAGTTAAAAAATGTAGAAGTTAGAGCAAATGTTGAATCCCCATAGAGAATGAATGGGAAAATAAAAAAAAGCAATTGCGCCAAAATCTTTCTAAATTTGGAACAAAACAAAAAAAAACAGCCTCAGGAGGTTCACTTTTGGGGTAAAAATGTTGAAACGGGTTAAATCGGACAAAAAACGAAGACATTAGAGCAAATGTAGCTATTTGGGGCACTTAGTGTTGAAATAAGGTCCTTTCCGGCTTGATTCGGGTCATTTCCGGTCTAATTTGGGCCACTTCCGGTTTATTTGGGACACTTCCGGTTTAATACAGGTCACTTCCGGTTTAGCTGAGGTCACTTCCGGTTTATTTGGGGTCACTTCCGGTCTAAAAAGGTCACTTCCGGTTCATTTGGGGTCACTTCCGGTTTGATTTGGGGTCACTTCCGGTTTACCAGAGGTCACTTCCGGTCTATTTGGGGTCACTTCCGGTTTATTTGGGTCACTTCCGGTTTAATTTGGGTCACTTCCGGTTCGTCTGAGGTCACTTCCGGTTTATTAGGGGTCATTTCCGGTCTAAAAAGGTCACTTCCGGTACATTTGGGGTCACTTCCGGTTTGATTTGGGGTCACTTCCGGTTTACCTGAGGTCACTTCCGGTCTATTTGGGGTCACTTTCGGTTTGATTTGGGCCACTTCCGGTTCATTCTGGGTTCATTGGTGGCACTTCAGGGTCATCCAAGATGGCCGCCACACTGGAATTGGGGGTCAAGGGTTGAATTGTGTAAGCATAGTGGAAGTGGGGGTGAATGGGAGTGAATGTGGGAAGAATAAGGTGAATTAAGTGAATAAATTTGGAATGGGTTGAATCTGTTGAAAAATGTAGAAATGAGAAGGGAAAAAGGAATTGGGTGTGAATTTCAAAATAAAAGATGTGAAGTTTTTGGTAAGTGGGAAGTTGTGGAATAGGTAGAAAAATGATGAACAGTTGAAAGTTGGAATGGGTTGAATCGGTTGAAAAATGTAGAAATGAGAAGGAGAAACGGAAATATTGGAGAATTGGGTGTGAATTTCAAAATAAAAGATGTGAAGTTTTTGGTAAGTGGGAAGTTGTGGAATAGGTAGAAAAATGATGAACAGTTGAAAGTTGGAATGGGTTGAATCGGTTGAAAAATGTAGAAATGAGAAGGGAAAAGGAATTGGGTGTGAATTTCAAAATAAAAGATGTGAAGCTTTTGGTAAGTGGGAAGTTGTGGAATCAGTAGAAAAATAATGAACAGTTGAAAGTTGGAATGGGTTGAATCGGTTGAAAAATGTAGAAATTAGAGTAGAAAAACGAAATTTTAGAGAATTTTGGTTGAATTTCAAAATAAAAGATGTGAAGTTTTTGGTAAGTGGGACGTTGTGGAATAGGTAGGCAAAAGATGAACAGTTGAAAGTTGGAACGAGTTGAATCGGTTGAAAAATGTAGAAGTTAGAGGTGAAAAACGAAATTTTGTGAAAATTTGTCGGAATTTTTAACGTGAAAACGTGAAATTTTCGAATTTGGGAATTTTGGGAATGTCGAGAATCCTTCCGAATGTGATTAGAATGTGCTGAATGATGTGAATTTCAAATTGGAACGACGTAAATGTAAAATGTCGAATGTGCCATTAAGAATGAATGGGGAAAAATTTGTCGGAATTTTGGGAATTTTGCGGAATCGGAAAATTTTCGGAACGAGCAAAATACAAGCGCTCGTCGCGTGAATATTTGGAATACGTGAAAAGTGGAATGGAGTGAATCGGATGAATTATGTGGAAGATGAAACGTGTCAAAAAAGTGTGGAGAAACGTAGAGAATAATAATAATAACTAGAATTTTGCAATTTCTGGAGAAATTGCGTGTGAAGGCGAAATGTATGAATAACTTTTTCGGGGAATGCTGCCGAACGATGTTGAAACGTGTTGAATTACTTGAGAAATGTAGAATATTTGGAGAATTTGTGGTGAATTTCAAAATTGAAAGTTTGGAATATTTGGTAAGTGGGAAGTTGTGGAATAGGTAGGCAAAAGATGAACAGTTGAAAGTTGGAATGGGTTGAATCGGTAGAAAAATGTAGAAGTTAGAGTAGAAAAACGAAATTTTGGAGAATTTGGTTGAATTTTAAATTTGGAATTGTTGGTAAGTGGGAAGTTGTGGAATAGGTAGGCAAAAGATGAACAGTTGAAAGTTGGAACGGGTTGAATCAGTTAAAAAATGTAGAAGTTAGAGCAAATGTTGAATCCCCATAGAGAATGAATGGGAAAATAAAAAAAAACCATTGCGCCAAAATCTTTCTAAATTTGGAACAAAACCAAAAAAAACGGCCTCAGGAGGTTCACTTTTGGGGTAAAAATGTTGAAACGGGTTAAATCGGACAAAAAACGAAGACGTTAGCGCAAATGTAGCTATTTGGGGCACTTAGTGTTGAAATAAGGTCACTTCCGGTCTAATTTGGGTCACTTCCGGTTTATTTGGGTCACTTCCGGTTTAAAACAGGTCACTTCCGGTTTAGCTGAGGTCACTTCCGGTTTAGCTGAGGTCACTTCCGGTTTATTTGGGGTCATTTCCGGTCTAAAAAGGTCACTTCCGGTTCATTTTGGGTCACTTCCGGTTTGATTTGGGGTCACTTCCGGTTTACCAGAGGTCACTTCCGGTCTATTTGGGGTCACTTCCGGTCTAATTGGGGTCACTTCCGGTTTATTTGGGTCACTTCCGGTTTAAAACAGGTCACTTCCGGTTTAGCTGAGGTCACTTCCGGTTTATTTGGGGTCATTTCCGGTCTAAAAAGGTAACTTCCGGTTCATTTTGGGTCACTTCCGGTTTGATTTGGGGTCACTTCCGGTTTACCAGAGGTCACTTCCGGTCTATTTGGGGTCACTTCCGGTCTATTTGGGGTCACTTCCGGTTTATTTGGGTCACTTCCGGTTTAATTTGGGTCACTTCCGGTTCGTCTGAGGTCACTTCCGGTTTATTAGGGGTCATTTCCGGTCTAAAAAGGTCACTTCCGGTACATTTGGGGTCACTTCCGGTTTGATTTGGGGTCACTTCCGGTTTACCTGAGGTCACTTCCGGTCTATTTGGGGTCACTTTCGGTTTGATTTGGGGCACTTCCGGTTCATTCTGGGTTCATTGGTGGCACTTCAGGGTCATCCAAGATGGCCGCCACACTGGAATTGGGGGTCAAGGGTTGAATTGTGTAAGCATAGTGGAAGTGGGGGTGAATGGGAGTGAATGTGGTAAGCATAAGATGAATAAAGGGAATAAATGTGGAATGGGTTGAATCGGTCGAAAAATGTAGAAATTAGAGTGGAAAAACGAAATTTTGGAGAATTTGGTTGAATTTCAAACGTGAAAGTTCGGAATTTTTGGTAAGTGGGAAGTTGTGGAATAGGTAGGCAAAAGATGAACAGTTGAAAGTTGGAATGGGTTGAATCGGTTGAAAAATGTAGAAATTAGAGTGGAAAAACTGAATTTTGGAGAATTTTGGTTGAATTTCAAATTTGAAAATTTGGAATTTTTGGTAAGTGGGAAGTTGTGGAATAGGTAGGCAAAAGATGAACAGTTGAAAGTTGGAATGGGTTGAATCGGTTGAAAAATGTAGAAATTAGAGTAGAAAAACGGAATTTGAGAGAATTTTGGTTGAATTTCAAATTTGAAAATTTGGAATTTTTGGTAAGTGGGAAGTTGTGGAATAGGTAGGCGAAAGATGAACAGTTGAAAGTTGGAATGGGTTGAATCGGTTGAAAAATGTAGAAGTTAGAGGTGAAAAACGAAATTTTGTGAAATGTCGAATGTGCCATTAAGAATGGATGGGGAAAAATTTGTCGGAATTCTGGGAATTTTGCGGAATCGGAAAATTTTCGGAACGAGAAAAATGGAAGCGCTCATCGCGTGAATATTTGGAATACGTGGAAAGTGGAATGGAGTGAATCGGATGAATTATGTGGAAGATGAAAGTGGACAAAAAAGTGTGGAGAATAAAAGAGAATAATAATAATAACTAGAATTTTGCAATTTCTGGAGAAATTGCGTGTGAAGGCGAAATGTATGAATAACTTTTTCGGGGAATGCTGCCGAACGATGTTGAAACGTGTTGAATTACTTGAGAAATGTAGAATATTTGGAGAATTTGTGGTGAATTTCAAAATCGAAAGTTTGGAATATTTGGTAAGTGGGAAGTTGTGGAATAGGTAGGCAAAAGATGAACAGTTGAAAGTTGGAATGGGTTGAATCGGTTGAAAAATGTAGAAATTAGAGTAGAAAAACGAAATTTTGGAGAATTTGGTTGAATTTCGAATTTGGAATTTTTGGTAAGTGGGAAGTTGTGGAATAGGTAGGCAAAAGATGTACAGTTGAAAGTTGGAACGAGTTGAATCAGTTAAAAAATGTAGAAGTTAGAGCAAATGTTGAATCCCCATAGAGAATGAATGGGAAAAAAAAAAAAAGCAATTGCGCCAAAATCTTTCTAAATTTGGAAACAAAAAAAAAAAACGGCCTCAGGAGGTTCACTTTTGGGGTAAAAATGTTGAAACGGGTTAAATCAGAAAAAAAACGAAAAAGTTAGCGCAAATGTAGCTATTTGGGCCACTCAGTGTTGAAATAAGGTCACTTCCGGTTTGATTTGGGTCACTTCCGGTCTAGTTTGGGTCACTTCCGGTTTATTTGGGTCACTTCCGGTTTAAAACTGGTCACTTCCGGTTAAGCTGAGGTCACTTCCGGTTTATTTGGGGTCATTTCCGGTCTAAAAAGGTCACTTCCGGTTCATTTGGGGTCACTTCCGGTTTGATTTGGGGTCACTTCCGGTTTACCAGAGGCCACTTCCGGTCTATTTGGGGTCACTTCCGGTCTATTTGGGGCCACTTCCGGTTTATTTGGGTCACTTCCGGTTTAATTTGGGTCACTTCCGGTTCGTCTGAGGTCACTTCCGGTTTATTAGGGGTCATTTCCGGTCTAAAAAGGTCACTTCCGGTACATTTGGGGTCACTTCCGGTTTGATTTGGGGTCACTTCCGGTTTACCTGAGGTCACTTCCGGTCTATTTGGGGTCACTTTCGGTTTGATTTGGGGCACTTCCGGTTCATTCTGGGTTCATTGGTGGCACTTCAGGGTCATCCAAGATGGCCGCCACACTGGAATTGGGGGTCAAGGGTTGAATTGTGTGAGCATAGTGGAAGTGGGGGTGAATGGGAGTGAATGTGGTAAGCATAAGATGAGTAAAGGGAATAAATGTGGAATGGGTTGAATCGGTCGAAAAATGTAGAAATTAGAGTGGAAAAACGAAATTTTGGAGAATTTGGTTGAATTTCAAATGTGAAAGTTCGGAATTTTTGGTAAGTGGGAAGTTGTGGAATAGGTAGGCAAAAGATGAACAGTTGAAAGTTGGAATGGGTTGAATCGGTTGAAAAATGTAGAAATTAGAGTGGAAAAACTGAATTTTGGAGAATTTTGGTTGAATTTCAAATTTGAAAATTTGGAATTTTTGGTAAGTGGGAAGTTGTGGAATAGGTAGGCAAAAGATGAACAGTTGAAAGTTGGAATGGGTTGAATCGGTTGAAAAATGTAGAAATTAGAGTAGAAAAACAGAATTTGAGAGAATTTTGGTTGAATTTCAAATTTGAAAATTTGGAATTTTTGGTAAGTGGGAAGTTGTGGAATAGGTAGGCAAAAGATGAACAGTTGAAAGTTGGAATGGGTTGAATCGGTTGAAAAATGTAGAAGTTAGAGGTGAAAAACGAAATTTTGTGAAATGTCGAATGTGCCATTAAGAATGGATGGGGAAAAATTTGTCGGAATTTTGGGAATTTTGCGGAATCGGAAAATTTTCGGAACGAGAAAAATGGAAGCGCTCATCGCGTGAATATTTGGAATACGTGGAAAGTGGAATGGAGTGAATCGGATGAATTATGTGGAAGATGAAAGTGGACAAAAAAGTGTGGAGAATAAAAGAGAATAATAATAATAATAATAATAGAGAATGGTGTAGAATAACATATGTGTGAAGGCCTTCGCCTTCACACAATAATAATAGAGAATGGTGTAGAATAACATATGTGTGAAGGCCTTCGCCTTCACACAATAATAGAGAATGGTGTAGAATAACATATGTGTGAAGGCCTTCGCCTTCACACAATAACTAGAATTGCAATTTCGGAAGAAATTGCGTGTGAAGGCGAAGGCAGATGTTAAGTTACAAACGTTAAGCGTTAAAAATGATGAGCGGGAAGAATACAAAGGGAAAATAGATAATTGTGAAATAAATGGGAAAATGTTACAAATACATGTTACAAAAAGGTACAAATGATAAGCGTTAAAAATGAAACGTTACAAATGTTACAAAAAAGGTACAAATGATAAGGGGGAAGAATAAAGAGTAAAATACTTTATGACGCCCAAAGTGGGAATCGAACCCACTACAGGAAACTGGCGCAGGTTGACATTGCCATTGTGTTTCCAACTGAGCTAATCAGGTTCCTACCTCAGTAACTGTTGAATTTGGTTAATGTAATGAATGTGTTTGTTGAATGCGAATGCGTAATCAAAGTGGTGGAAATTGCTTAATGTAATGAATGTTGAATGCGAATGACAAAAGTTACAAATGATAACCGTTGAAAATGATAACCGGGAAGGATAAAGAGTAAAATAAATAATGACGCCCAATGTGGGAATCGAACTGACGCGGGTTTTGATACCACTCGGGAAAGATGCTCGTGTACTGGAATCACTTGTGTTTCCCACGAGCTAATTGAGTCCCTTTCTTTTATTGGTTGAATTTGGTTAATGTAATGAATGTGTTTGTTGAATGCGAATACGTAATCAAAGTGGTGGAAATTGCTTAATGTAATGAATGTTGAATGCGAATGTTAGTTACAAATGATAAGCGTTGAAAATGATAAGCGGGAAGAATAAAGAGTAGAATAATTAATGACGCCCAATGTGGGAATCGAACCCACTACAGGAAACTGGCTCGGGTTGACATTGCCATTAAGAATGAATGGGGAAATAAAAGGCACAAATTTGCTAATTACTTAAAAACGGTAAATGTTATGAACGCGAAAAATACTGGCAAGCGTGCCATGAATTTTTGGAACGTGTGAAAGTTTGAACGAGGTGAATGGGTTGAAGCATGTGGGAGTAGTTAGATGTCAAAAAAGTGGGAGGAATAAGTTGTTTAATAATAAAGTACAATATCAATGTGTGAAGGCCTTCGCCTTCACACAACTAGAATTTTGCAATTTCTGGAGAAATTGCGTGTGAAGGCGAAATGTATGAATAACTTTTTCGGGGAATGCTGCCGAACGATGTTGAAACGTGTTGAATTACTTGAGAAATGTAGAATATTTGGAGAATTTGTGGTGAATTTCAAAATTGGAAGTTTGGAATATTTGGTAAGTGGGAAGTTGTGGAATAGGTAGGCAAAATATGAACAGTTGAAAGTTGAAATGGGTTGAATCTGTTGAAAAATGCAGAAATTAGAGTAGAAAAACGAAATTTTGGAGAATTTGGTTGAATTTCGAATTTGGAATTTTTGGTAAGTGGGAAGTTGTGGAATAGGTAGGCAAAAGATGTACAGTTGAAAGTTGGAACGGGTTGAATCAGTTAAAAAATGTAGAAGTTAGAGCAAATGTTGAATCCCCATAGAGAGAATGAATGGGAAAATAAAAAAAAGCAATTGCGCCAAAATCTTTCTAAATTTGGAAAAAAACAAAAAAAACGGCCTCAGGAGGTTCACTTTTGGGGTAAAAATGTTGAAACGGGTTAAATCGGACAAAAAACGAAGACGTTAGCGCAAATGTAGCTATTTGGGGCACTTAGTGTTGAAATAAGGTCACTTCCGGCTTGATTCGGGTCATTTCCGGTCTAGTTTGGGTCACTTCCGGTTTATTTGGGTCACTTCCGGTTTAAAACAGGTCACTTCCGGTTTAGCTGAGGTCACTTCCGGTTTATTTGGGGTCACTTCCGGTCTAAAAAGGTCACTTCCGGTTCATTTGGGGTCACTTCCGGTCTATTTGGGGTCACTTCCGGTCTATTTGGGGTCACTTCCGGTCTATTTGGGGTCACTTCCGGTTTATTTGGGTCACTTCCGGTTTAATTTGGGTCACTTCCGGTTCGTCTGAGGTCACTTCCGGTTTATAAGGGGTCATTTCCGGTCTAAAAAGGTCACTTCCGGTACATTTGGGGTCACTTCCGGTTTGATTTGGGGTCACTTCCGGTTTACCTGAGGTCACTTCCGGTCTATTTGGGGTCACTTCCGGTTTAATTTGGGTCACTTCCGGTTCGTCTGAGGTCACTTCCGGTTTATTAGGGGTCATTTCCGGTCTAAAAAGGTCACTTCCGGTACATTTGGGGTCACTTCCGGTTTGATTTGGGATCACTTCCGGTTTACCTGAGGTCACTTCCGGTCTATTTGGGGTCACTTTCGGTTTGATTTGGGCCACTTCCGGTTCATTCTGGGTTCATTGGTGGCACTTCAGGGTCATCCAAGATGGCCGCCACACTGGAATTGGGGGTCAAGGGTTGAATTGTGTAAGCATAGTGGAAGTGGGGGTGAATGGGAGTGAATGTGGGAAGAATAAGGTGAATTAAGTGAATAAATTTGGAATGGGTTGAATCTGTTGAAAAATGTAGAAATGAGAAGGGAAAAAGGAATTGGGTGTGAATTTCAAAATAAAAGATGTGAAGTTTTTGGTAAGTGGGAAGTTGTGGAATAGGTAGAAAAATGATGAACAGTTGAAAGTTGGAATGGGTTGAATCGGTTGAAAAATGTAGAAATGAGAAGGAGAAACGGAAATATTGGAGAATTGGGTGTGAATTTCAAAATAAAAGATGTGAAGTTTTTGGTAAGTGGGAAGTTGTGGAATAGGTAGAAAAATGATGAACAGTTGAAAGTTGGAATGGGTTGAATCGGTTGAAAAATGTAGAAATGAGAAGGGAAAAGGAATTGGGTGTGAATTTCAAAATAAAAGATGTGAAGCTTTTGGTAAGTGGGAAGTTGTGGAATCAGTAGAAAAATAATGAACAGTTGAAAGTTGGAATGGGTTGAATCGGTTGAAAAATGTAGAAATTAGAGTAGAAAAACGAAATTTTAGAGAATTTTGGTTGAATTTCAAAATAAAAGATGTGAAGTTTTTGGTAAGTGGGACGTTGTGGAATAGGTAGGCAAAAGATGAACAGTTGAAAGTTGGAACGAGTTGAATCGGTTGAAAAATGTAGAAGTTAGAGGTGAAAAACGAAATTTTGTGAAAATTTGTCGGAATTTTTAACGTGAAAACGTGAAATTTTCGAATTTGGGAATTTTGGGAATGTCGAGAATCCTTCCGAATGTGATTAGAATGTGCTGAATGATGTGAATTTCAAATTGGAACGACGTAAATGTGAAATGTCGAATGTGCCATTAAGAATGAATGGGGAAAAATTTGTCGGAATTTTGGGAATTTTGCGGAATCGGAAAATTTTCGGAACGAGCAAAATACAAGCGCTCGTCGCGTGAATATTTGGAATACGTGAAAAGTGGAATGGAGTGAATCGGATGAATTATGTGGAAGATGAAACGTGTCAAAAAAGTGTGGAGAAACGTAGAGAATAATAATAACTAGAATTGCAATTTCGGAAGAAATTGCGTGTGAAGGCGAAGGCAGATGTTAATTTACAAACGTTAAGCGTTAAAAATGATGAGCGGGAAGAGTAGAAAGGGAAAATAAATTATTGTGAAATAAATGGGAAAATGTTACAAATACATGTTACAAAAAGGTACAAATGATAAGCGTTAAAAATGAAATGTTACAAATGTTACAAAAAAGGTACAAATGATAAGGGGGAAGAATAAAGAGTAAAATAATTTATGACGCCCAAAGTGGGAATTGAACCCACTACAGGAAACTGGCTCGGGTTGACATTGCCATTAAGAATGAATGGGGAAATAAAAGGCACAAATTTGCTAATTACTTAAAAACGGTAAATGTTATGAACGAGAAAAAAAGTGGCAAGCTTGCCATGAATTTTTGGAACGTGTGAAAGGTTGAACGAGGTGAATCGGTTGAAGCCTGTGGGAGTAGTTGGATGTCAAAAAAGTGGGAGGAATAAGTTGTTTAATAAAAATAATAATAAAGTAGAATAACAATGTGTGAAGGCCTTCGCCTTCACACAATAACTAGAATTTTGCAATTTCTGGAGAAATTGCGTGTGAAGGCGAAATGTATGAATAACTTCTTCGGGGAATGCTGCCGAACGATGTTGAAACGTGTTGAATTACTTGAGAAATGTAGAATATTTGGAGAATTTGTGGCGAATTTCAAAATAAAAGATGTGAAGTTTTTGGTAAGTGGGAAGTTGTGGAATAGGTCGAAAAATGATGAACAGTTGAAAGTTGGAATGGGTTGAATCGGTTGAAAAATGTAGAAATGAGAAGGGAAAAAGGAATTGGGTGTGAATTTCAAAATAAAAGATGTGAAGGTTTTGGGAAGTTGTGGAATAGGTCGAAAAATGATGAACAGTTGAAAGTTGGAATGGGTTGAATCGGTTGAAAAATGTAGAAATGAGAAGGGAAAAGGGAATTGGGTGTGAATTTCAAAATAAAAGATGTGAAGTTTTTGGTAAGTGGGAAGTTGTGGAATAGGTAGAAAAATGATGAACAGTTGAAAGTTGGAATGGGTTGAATCGGTTGAAAAATGTAGAAATGAGAAGGGAAAAGTGAATTGGGTGTGAATTTCAAAATAAAAGATGTGAAGTTTTTGGTAAGTGGGAAGTTGTGGAATAGGTAGAAAAATGATGAACAGTTGAAAGTTGGAATGGGTTGAATCGGTTGAAAAATGTAGAAATGAGAAGGGAAAAGGAAATTGGGTGTGAATTTCAAAATAAAAGATGTGAAGTTTTTGGTAAGTGGGAAGTTGTGGAATAGGTAGAAAAATGATGAACAGTTGAAAGTTGGAATGGGTTGAATCGGTTGAAAAATGTAGAAATGAGAAGGGAAAAAGGAATTGGGTGTGAATTTCAAAATAAAAGATGTGAAGTTTTTGGTAAGTGGGAAGTTGTGGAATAGGTAGAAAAATGATGAACAGTTGAAAGTTGGAATGGGTTGAATCGGTTGAAAAATGTAGAAATGAGAAGGGAAAAGGAATTGGGTGTGAATTTCAAAATAAAAGATTTGAAGCTTTTGGTAAGTGGGAAGTTGTGGAATCAGTAGAAAAATAATGAACAGTTGAAAGTTGGAATGGGTTGAATCGGTTGAAAAATGTAGAAATTAGAGTAGAAAAACGAAATTTTAGAGAATTTTGGTTGAATTTCAAAATAAAAGATGTGAAGTTTTTGGTAAGTGGGACGTTGTGGAATAGGTAGGCAAAAGATGAACAGTTGAAAGTTGGAACGAGTTGAATCGGTTGAAAAATGTAGAAGTTAGAGGTGAAAAACGAAATTTTGTGAAAATTTGTCGGAATTTTTAACGTGAAAACGTGAAATTTTCGAATTTGGGAATTTTGGGAATGTCGAGAATCCTTCCGAATGTGATTAGAATGTGCTGAATGATGTGAATTTCAAATTGGAACGACGTAAATGTGAAATGTCGAATGTGCCATTAAGAATGAATGGGGAAAAATTCGTCGGAATTTTGGGAATTTTGCGGAATCGGAAAATTTTCGGAACGAGAAAAATACAAGCGCTCGTCGCGTGAATATTTGGAATACGTGAAAAGTGGAATGGAGTGAATCGGATGAATTATGTGGAAGATGAAACGTGTCAAAAAAGTGTGGAGAATAAAAGAGAATAATAATAATAATAGAGAATGGTGTAGAATAACATATGTGTGAAGGCCTTCGCCTTCACACAATAATAATAGAGAATGGTGTAGAATAACATATGTGTGAAGGCCTTCGCCTTCACACAATAATAGAGAATGGTGTAGAATAACATATGTGTGAAGGCCTTCGCCTTCACACAATAATAGAGAATGGTGTAGAATAACATATGTGTGAAGGCCTTCGCCTTCACACAACTAGAATTGCAATTTCGGAAGAAATTGCGTGTGAAGGCGAAGGCAGATGTTAAGTTACAAACGTTAAGCGTTAAAAATGATGAGCGGGAAGAATACAAAGGGAAAATAGATAATTGTGAAATAAATGGGAAAATGTTACAAATACATGTTACAAAAAGGTACAAATGATAAGCGTTAAAAATGAAACGTTACAAATGTTACAAAAAAGGTACAAATGATAAGCGTTGAAAATGATAAGGGGGAAGAATAAAGAGTAAAATAATTTATGACTCCCAATGTGGGAATCGAACCCACTACAGGAAACTGGCTTGGGTTGACATTTCCATTGTGTTTCCGACTGAGCTAATGAGGACCCTTCCTTCTTGCTGGTTGAATTTGGTTAATGTAATGAATGTGTTTGTTGAATGCGAATGCGTAATCAAAGTGGTGGAAATTGCTTAATGTAATGAATGTTGAATGCGAATGACAAAAGTTACAAATGATAACCGTTGAAAATGATAACCGGGAAGGATAAAGAGTAAAATAAATAATGACGCCCAATGTGGGAATCGAACTGACGCGGGTTTTGATACCACTCGGGAATGATGCTCGTGTACTGGAATCACCTGTGTTTCCCACGAGCTAATTGAGTCCCTTACTATGTCGTGGTTGCAATTGGTTAATGTAATGAATGTGTTTGTTGAATGCGAATACGTAATCAAAGTGGTGGAAATTGCTTAATGTAATGAATGTTGAATGCGAATGTTAGTTACAAATGATAAGCGTTGAAAATGATAAGCGGGAAGAATAAAGAGTAAAATAATTAATGACGCCCAATGTGGGAATCGAACCCACTACAGGAAACTGGCTCGGGTTGACATTGCCATTAAGAATGAATGGGGAAATAAAAGGCACAAATTTGCTAATTACTTAAAAACGGTAAATGTTATGAACGCGAAAAATACTGGCAAGCGTGCCATGAATTTTTGGAACGTGTGAAAGGTTGAACGAGGTGAATCGGTTGAAGCATGTGGGAGTAGTTAGATGTCAAAAAAGTGGGAGGAATAAGTTGTTTAACTAGAATTGCAATTTCGGAAGAAATTGCGTGTGAAGGCGAAGGCAGATGTTAAGTTACAAACGTTAAGCGTTAAAAATGATGAGCGGGAAGAATACAAAGGGAAAATAGATAATTGTGAAATAAATGGGAAAATGTTACAAATACATGTTACAAAAAGGTACAAATGATAAGCGTTAAAAATGAAACGTTACAAATGTTACAAAAAAGGTACAAATGATAAGCGTTGAAAATGATAAGGGGGAAGAATAAAGAGTAAAATAATTTATGACTCCCAATGTGGGAATCGAACCCACTACAGGAAACTGGCTCGGGTTGACATTTCCATTGTGTTTCCGACTGAGCTAACGAGGATCCTTCCTTCTTGCTGGTTGAATTTGGTTAATGTAATGAATGTGTTTGTTGAATGCGAATGCGTAATCAAAGTGGTGGAAATTGCTTAATGTAATGAATGTTGAATGCGAATGACAAAAGTTACAAATGATAACCGTTGAAAATGATAACCGGGAAGGATAAAGAGTAAAATAAATAATGACGCCCAATGTGGGAATCGAACTGACGCGGGTTTTGATACCACTCGGGAATGATGCTCGTGTACTGTAATCACATGTGTTTCCCACGAGCTAATTGAGTCCCTTACTATGTCGTGGTTGCAATTGGTTAATGTAATGAATGTGTTTGTTGAATGCGAATACGTAATCAAAGTGGTGGAAATTGCTTAATGTAATGAATGTTGAATGCGAATGTTAGTTACAAATGATAAGCGTTGAAAATGATAAGCGGGAAGAATAAAGAGTAAAATAATTAATGACGCCCAATGTGGGAATCGAACCCACTACAGGAAACTGGCTCGGGTTGACATTGCCATTAAGAATGAATGGGGAAATAAAAGGCACAAATTTGCTAATTACTTAAAAACGGTAAATGTTATGAACGCGAAAAATACTGGCAAGCGTGCCATGAATTTTTGGAACGTGTGAAAGGTTGAACGAGGTGAATCGGTTGAAGCATGTGGGAGTAGTTAGATGTCAAAAAAGTGGGAGGAATAAGTTGTTTAATAATAAAGTACAATATCAATGTGTGAAGGCCTTCGCCTTCACACAATAACAATGTGTGAAGGCCTTCGCCTTCACACAATAACAATGTGTGAAGGCCTTCGCCTTCACACAATAATAATAGAGAATGGTGTAGAATAACATATGTGTGAAGGCCTTCGCCTTCACACAATAATAATAATAACTAGAATTGCAATTTCGGAAGAAATTGCGTGTGAAGGCGAAGGCAGATGTTAATTTACAAACGTTAAGCGTTAAAAATGATGAGCGGGAAGAATAGAAAGGGAAAATAAATTATTGTGAAATGAATGGTAAAATGTTACAAATACATGTTACAAAAAGGTACAAATGATAAGGGTTAAAAATGAAATGTTACAAATGTTACAAAAAAGGTACAAATGATAAGGGGGAAGAATAAAGAGTAAAATAATTTATGACGCCCAAAGTGGGAATCGAACCCACTACAGGAAACTGGCGCAGGTTGACATTGCCATTGTGTTTCCAACTGAGCTAATCAGGGTCCTACCTAAGTCATGGTTGAAATTGGTTAATGTACTGAATGTGTTTGTTGAATGCGAATGCGTAATCAAAGTGGTGGAAATTGCTTAATGTAATGAATGTTGAATGCGAATGACAAAAGTTACAAATGATAACCGTTGAAAATGATAACGGGGAAGGATAAAGAGTAAAATAAATAATGACGGCCAATGTGGGAATCGAACTGACGCGGGTTTTGATACCACTCGGGAAAGATGCTCGTGTACTGGAATCACTTGTGTTTCCCACGAGCTAATTGAGTCCCTTGCTATGTTGTGTTTGAATTTGGTTAATGTAATGAATGTGTTTGTTGAATGCGAATACGTAATCAAAGTGGTGGAAATTGCTTAATGTAATGAATGTTGAATGCGAATGTTAGTTACAAATGATAAGCGTTGAAAATGATAAGCGGGAAGAATAAAGAGTAAAATAATTAATGACGCCCAATGTGGGAATCGAACCCACTACAGGAAACTGGCTCGGGTTGACATTGCCATTTAGAATGAATGGGGAAATAAAAGGCACAAATTTGCTAATTACTTAAAAACGGTAAATGTTATGAAGGGGAAAAAAGGTGGCAAGCTTGCCATGAATTTTTGGAACGTGTGAAAGTTTGAACGAGGTGAATCGGTTGAAGCATGTGGGAGTAGATAGATGTCAAAAAAGTGGGAGGAATAAGTTGTTTAATAAAAACTAGAATTGCAATTTCGGAAGAAATTGCGTGTGAAGGCGAAGGCAGATGTTAATTTAGAAACGTTAAGCGTTAAAAATGATGAGAGGGAAGAATGAAAAGGGAAAGAAATAATTGTGAAATAAATGGGAAAATGTTACAAATACATGTTACAAAAAGGTACAAATGATAAGCGTTAAAAATGAAATGTTACAAATGTTACAAAAAAGGTACAAATGATAAGCGTTGAAAATGATAAGGGAAAGGATAAAGAGTAAAATAAATAATGACGCCCAACGTGGGAATCGAACTGACGCGGGTTTTGATACCACTCGGGAATGATGCTCGTGTACTGGAATCACTTGTGTTTCCCACGAGCTAATTGAGTCCCTTACTATGCCGTGGTTGAAATTGGTTAATGTAATGAATGTGTTTGTTGAATGCGAATACGTAATTAAAGTGGTGGAAATTGCTTAATGTAATGAATGTTGAATGCGAATGTTAGTTACAAATGATAAGCGTTGAAAATGATAAGCGGGAAGAATAAAGAGTAAAATAAATAATGACGCCCAATGTGGGAATCGAACCCACTACAGGAAACTGGCTCGGGTTGACATTGCCATTAAGAATGAATGGGGAAATAAAAGGCACAAATTTGCTAATTACTTAAAAACGGTAAATGTTATGAACGAGAAAAAAAGTGGCAAGCTTGCCATGAATTTTTGGAACGTGTGAAAGTTTGAACGAGGTGAATCGGTTGAAGCATGTGGGAGTAGTTGGATGTCAAAAAAGTGGGAGGAATAAGTTGTTTAATAAAAATAATAACTAGAATTGCAATTTCGGAAGAAATTGCGTGTGAAGGCGAAGGCAGATGGTAATTTAGAAACGTTAAGCGTTAAAAATGATGAGAGGGAAGAATGAAAAGGGAAAGAAATAATTGTGAAATAAATGGGAAAATGTTACAAATACATGTTACAAAAAGGTACAAATGATGAGCGTTAAAAATGAAATGTTACAAATGTTACAAAAAAGGTACAAATGATAAGCGTTGAAAATGATAAGGGAAAGGATAAAGAGTAAAATAAATAATGACGCCCAACGTGGGAATCGAACTGACGCGGGTTTTGATACCACTCGGGAATGATGCTCGTGTACTGGAATCACTTGTGTTTCCCACGAGCTAATTGAGTCCCTTACTATGCCGTGGTTGAAATTGGTTAATGTAATGAATGTGTTTGTTGAATGCGAATACGTAATTAAAGTGGTGGAAATTGCTTAATGTAATGAATGTTGAATGCGAATGTTAGTTACAAATGATAAGCGTTGAAAATGATAAGCGGGAAGAATAAAGAGTAAAATAAATAATGACGCCCAATGTGGGAATCGAACCCACTACAGGAAACTGGCTCGGGTTGACATTGCCATTAAGAATGAATGGGGAAATAAAAGGCACAAATTTGCTAATTACTTAAAAACGGTAAATGTTATGAACGAGAAAAAAAGTGGCAAGCTTGCCATGAATCTTTGGAACGTGTGAAAGTTTGAACGAGGTGAATCGGTTGAAGCATGTGGGAGTAGTTGGATGTCAAAAAAGTGGGAGGAATAAGTTGTTTAATAAAAATAATAATAAAGTAGAATAACAATGTGTGAAGGCCTTCGCCTTCACACAATAAAGTAGAATAACAATGTGTGAAGGCCTTCGCCTTCACACAATAACTAGAATTGCAATTTCGGAAGAAATTGCGTGTGAAGGCGAAGGCAGATGTTAATTTAGAAACGTTAAGCGTTAAAAATGATGAGAGGGAAGAATGAAAAGGGAAAGAAATAATTGTGAAATAAATGGGAAAATGTTACAAATACATGTTACAAAAAGGTACAAATGATAAGCGTTAAAAATGAAATGTTACAAATGTTACAAAAAAGGTACAAATGATAAGCGTTGAAAATGATAAGGGAAAGGATAAAGAGTAAAATAAATAATGACGCCCAACGTGGGAATCGAACTGACGCGGGTTTTGATACCACTCGGGAATGATGCTCGTGTACTGGAATCACTTGTGTTTCCCACGAGCTAATTGAGTCCCTTACTATGCCGTGGTTGAAATTGGTTAATGTAATGAATGTGTTTGTTGAATGCGAATACGTAATTAAAGTGGTGGAAATTGCTTAATGTAATGAATGTTGAATGCGAATGTTAGTTACAAATGATAAGCGTTGAAAATGATAAGCGGGAAGAATAAAGAGTAAAATAAATAATGACGCCCAATGTGGGAATCGAACCCACTACAGGAAACTGGCTCGGGTTGACATTGCCATTAAGAATGAATGGGGAAATAAAAGGCACAAATTTGCTAATTACTTAAAAACGGTAAATGTTATGAACGAGAAAAAAAGTGGCAAGCTTGCCATGAATTTTTGGAACGTGTGAAAGTTTGAACGAGGTGAATCGGTTGAAGCATGTGGGAGTAGTTGGATGTCAAAAAAGTGGGAGGAATAAGTTGTTTAATAAAAATAATAATAAAGTAGAATAACAATGTGTGAAGGCCTTCGCCTTCACACAACTAGAATTGCAATTTCGGAAGAAATTGCGTGTGAAGGCGAAGGCAGATGTTAATTTACAAACGTCAAGCGTTAAAAATGATGAGCGGGAAGAATAAAAAGGGAAAATAAATTATTGTGAAATAAATGGGAAAATGTTACAAATACATGTTACAAAAAGGTACAAATGATAAGCGTTAAAAATGAAATGTTACAAATGTTCACGACAAAAGTTACAAATTATAACCGTTGAAAATGATAACCGGGAAGGATAAAGAGTAAAATAAATAATGACGCCCAATGTGGGAATCGAACTGACGCGGGGTTTGATACCACTCGGGAATGATGCTCGTGTACTGGAATCACTTGTGTTTCCCACGAGCTAATTGAGTCCCTTACTATGTTGTGGTTGAAATTGGTTAATGTAATGAATGTGTTTGTTGAATGCGAATACGTAATCAAAGTGGTGGAAATTGCTTAATGTAATGAATGTTGAATGCGAATGTTAGTTACAAATGATAAGCGTTGAAAATGATAAGCGGGAAGAATAAAGAGTAAAATAATTAATGACGCCCAATGTGGGAATCGAACCCACTACAGGAAACTGGCTCGGGTTGACATTGCCATTAAGAATGAATGGGGAAATAAAAGGCACAAATTTGCTAATTACTTAAAAACGGTAAATGTTGTGAAGGGGAAAAAAGGTGGCAAGCTTGCCATGAATTTTTGGAACGTGTGGAAGTTTGAACGAGGTGAATCGGTTGAAGCATGTGGGAGTAGTTGGATGTCAAAAAAGTGGGAGGAATAAGTTGTTTAATAATAACTAGAATTGCAATTTCGGAAGAAATTGCGTGTGAAGGCGAAGGCAGATGTTAATTTACAAACGTCAAGCGTTAAAAATGATGAGCGGGAAGAATGAAAAGGGCAAGAAATAATTGTGAAATAAATGGGAAAATGTTACAAATACATGTTACAAAAAGGTACAAATGATAAGCGTTAAAAATGAAATGTTACAAATGTTACAAAAATGGTACAAATGATAAGCGTTGAAAATGATAAGGGGAAGAATGAAGGGTAAAATAATTTATGATGCCCAATGTGGGAATCGAACCCACTACAGGACACTGGCTCGGGTTGACATTGCCATTGTGTTTCCGACTGAGCTAATGAGGCTTCTTCCTTCATGCTGGTTGAATCTGGTTAATGTAATGAATGTGTTTGTTGAGTGCGAATGCGTAATCAAAGTGGTGGAAATTGCTTAATGTAATGAATGTTGAATGCGAATGACAAAAGTTACAAATGATAACCGTTGAAAATGATAACCGGGAAGGATAAAGAGTAAAATAAATAATGACGCCCAACGTGGGAATCGAACTGACGCGGGTTTTGATACCACTCGGGAAAGATGCTCGTGTACTGGAATCACTTGTGTTTCCCACGAGCTAATTGTGTCCCTGTCTACACACTGGTTGAAATTGGTTAATGTAATGAATGTGTTTGTTGCATGCGAATACGTAATCAAAGTGGTGGAAATTGCTTAATGTAATGAATGTTGAATGCGAATGTTAGTTACAAATGATAAGCGTTGAAAATGATAAGCGGGAAGAATAAAGAGTAAAATAATTAATGACGCCCAATGTGGGAATCGAACCCACTACAGGAAACTGGCTCGGGTTGACATTGCCATTAAGAACTAGAATTGCAATTTCGGAAGAAATTGCGTGTGAAGGCGAAGGCAGATGTTAAGTTACAAACGTTAAGCGTTAAAAATGATGAGCGGGAAGAATACAAAGGGAAAATAGATAATTGTGAAATAAATGGGAAAATGTTACAAATACATGTTACAAAAAGGTACAAATGATAAGCGTTAAAAATGAAACGTTACAAATGTTACAAAAAAGGTACAAATGATAAGCGTTGAAAATGATAAGGGGGAAGAATAAAGAGTAAAATAATTTATGACTCCCAATGTGGGAATCGAACCCACTACAGGAAACTGGCTCGGGTTGACATTTCCATTGTGTTTCCGACTGAGCTAATGAGGATCCTTCCTTCTTGCTGGTTGAATTTGGTTAATGTAATGAATGTGTTTGTTGAATGCGAATGCGTAATCAAAGTGGTGGAAATTGCTTAATGTAATGAATGTTGAATGCGAATGACAAAAGTTACAAATGATAACCGTTGAAAATGATAACCGGGAAGGATAAATAGTAAAATAAATAATGACGCCCAATGTGGGAATCGAACTGACGCGGGTTTTGATACCACTCGGGAATGATGCTCGTGTACTGGAATCACTTGTGTTTCCCACGAGCTAATTGAGTCCCTTACTATGTCGTGGTTGCAATTGGTTAATGTAATGAATGTGTTTGTTGAATGCGAATACGTAATCAAAGTGGTGGAAATTGCTTAATGTAATGAATGTTGAATGCGAATGTTAGTTACAAATGATAAGCGTTGAAAATGATAAGCGGGAAGAATAAAGAGTAAAATAATTAATGACGCCCAATGTGGGAATCGAACCCACTACAGGAAACTGGCTCGGGTTGACATTGCCATTAAGAATGAATGGGGAAATAAAAGGCACAAATTTGCTAATTACTTAAAAACGGTAAATGTTATGAACGCGAAAAATACTGGCAAGCGTGCCATGAATTTTTGGAACGTGTGAAAGGTTGAACGAGGTGAATCGGTTGAAGCATGTGGGAGTAGTTAGATGTCAAAAAAGTGGGAGGAATAAGTTGTTTAATAATAAAGTACAATATCAATGTGTGAAGGCCTTCGCCTTCACACAATGAATGGGGAAATAAAAGGCACAAATTTGCTAATTACTTAAAAACGGTAAATGTTATGAACGCGAAAAATACTGGCAAGCGTGCCATGAATTTTTGGAACGTGTGAAAGGTTGAACGAGGTGAATCGGTTGAAGCATGTGGGAGTAGTTAGATGTCACAAAGTGGGAGGAATAAGTTGTTTAATAATAAAGTACAATATCAATGTGTGAAGGCCTTCGCCTTCACACAACTAGAATTGCAATTTCGGAAGAAATTGCGTGTGAAGGCGAAGGCAGATGTTAATTTAGAAACGTTAAGCGTTAAAAATGATGAGCGGGAAGAATGAAAAGGGAAAGAAATAATTGTGAAATAAATGGGAAAATGTTACAAATACATGTTACAAAAAGGTACAAATGATAAGCGTTAAAAATGAAATGTTACAAATGTTACAAAAAAGGTACAAATGATAAGCGTTGAAAATGATGAGGGGAAGAATAAGGAGTAAAATAATTTATGACGCCCAACGTGGGAATCGAACCCACTACAGGAAACTGGCGCGGGTTGACATTGCCATTGTGTTTCCGACTGAGCTAATCAGGTTCCTTCCTTAGCAGTGGTTGAAATTGGTTAATGTAATGAATGTGTTTGTTGAATGCGAATGCGTAATCAAAGTGGTGGAAATTGCTTAATGTAATGAATGTTGAATGCGAATGACAAAAGTTACAAATGATAACCGTTGAAAATGATAACCGGGAAGGATAAAGAGTAAAATAATTAATGACGCCCAATGTGGGAATCGAACTGACGCGGGTTTTGATACCACTCGGGAATGATGCTCGTGTACTGGAATCACTTGTGTTTCCCACGAGCTAATTGAGTCCCTTACTACGTCGAGGTTGAAATTGGTTAATGTAATGAATGTGTTTGTTGAATGCGAATACGTAATCAAAGTGGTGAAAATTGCTTAATGTAATGAATGTTGAATGCGAATGTTAGTTACAAATGATAAGCGTTGAAAATGATAAGCGGGAAGAATAAAGAGTAAAATAATTAATGACGCCCAATGTGGGAATCGAACCCACTACAGGAAACTGGCTCGGGTTGACATTTCTATTAAGAACTAGAATTGCAATTTCGGAAGAAATTGCGTGTGAAGGCGAAGGCAGATGTTAAGTTACAAACGTTAAGCGTTAAAAATGATGAGCGGGAAGAATACAAAGGGAAAATAGATAATTGTGAAATAAATGGGAAAATGTTACAAATACATGTTACAAAAAGGTACAAATGATAAGCGTTAAAAATGAAACGTTACAAATGTTACAAAAAAGGTACAAATGATAAGGGGGAAGAATAAAGAGTAAAATAATTTATGACGCCCAAAGTGGGAATCGAACCCACTACAGGAAACTGGCGCAGGTTGACATTGCCATTGTGTTTCCAACTGAGCTAATCAGGTTCCTACCTCAGTACCTGTTGAATTTGGTTAATGTAATGAATGTGTTTGTTGAATGCGAATGCGTAATCAAAGTGGTGGAAATTGCTTAATGTAATGAATGTTGAATGCGAATGACAAAAGTTACAAATGATAACCGTTGAAAATGATAACCGGGAAGGATAAAGAGTAAAATAAATAATGACGCCCAATGTGGGAATCGAACTGACGCGGGTTTTGATACCACTCGGGAATGATGCTCGTGTACTGGAATCACTTGTGTTTCCCACGAGCTAATTGAGTCCCTTACTATGTCGTGGTTGCAATTGGTTAATGTAATGAATGTGTTTGTTGAATGCGAATACGTAATCAAAGTGGTGGAAATTGCTTAATGTAATGAATGTTGAATGCGAATGTTAGTTACAAATGATAAGCGTTGAAAATGATAAGCGGGAAGAATAAAGAGTAAAATAATTAATGACGCCCAATGTGGGAATCGAACCCACTACAGGAAACTGGCTCGGGTTGACATTGCCATTAAGAATGAATGGGGAAATAAAAGGCACAAATTTGCTAATTACTTAAAAACGGTAAATGTTATGAACGCGAAAAATACTGGCAAGCGTGCCATGAATTTTTGGAACGTGTGAAAGGTTGAACGAGGTGAATCGGTTGAAGCATGTGGGAGTAGTTAGATGTCAAAAAAGTGGGAGGAATAAGTTGTTTAATAATAAAGTACAATATCAATGTGTGAAGGCCTTCGCCTTCACACAATGAATGGGGAAATAAAAGGCACAAATTTGCTAATTACTTAAAAACGGTAAATGTTATGAACGCGAAAAATACTGGCAAGCATGCCATGAATTTTTGGAACGTGTGAAAGTTCGAACGAGGTGAATCGGTTGAAGCATATGGGAGTAGTTGGATGTCAAAAAAGTGGGAGGAATAAGTTGTTTAATAAAAACTAGAATTGCAATTTCGGAAGAAATTGCGTGTGAAGGCGAAGGCAGATGTTAATTTAGAAACGTTAAGCGTTAAAAATGATGAGCGGGAAGAATGAAAAGGGAAAGAAATAATTGTGAAATAAATGGGAAAATGTTACAAATACATGTTACAAAAAAGGTACAAATGATAAGCGTTGAAAATGATAAGGGGAAGGATAAAGAGTAAAATATATAATGACGCCCAATGTGGGAATCGAACTGACGCGGGATTTGATACCACTCGGGAAAGATGCTCGTGTACTGGAATCACTTGTGTTTCCCACGAGCTAATTGTGTCCCTGTCTACATACTGGTTGAATTTGGTTAATGTATTGAATGTGTTTGTTGAATGCGAATACGTAATCAAAGTGGTGGAAATTGCTTAATGTAATGAATGTTGAATGCGAATGTTAGTTACAAATGATAAGCGTTGAAAATGATAAGCGGGAAGAATAAAGAGTAAAATAATTAATGACGCCCAATGTGGGAATCGAACCCACTACAGGAAACTGGCTCGGGTTGACATTGCCATTAAGAATGAATGGGGAAATAAAAGGCACAAATTTGCTAATTACTTAAAAACGGTAAATGTTATGAACGAGAAAAATACTGGCAAGCGTGCCATGAATTTTTGGAACGTGTGAAAGTTTGAACGAGGTGAATGGGTTGAAGCATGTGGGAGTAGTTAGATGTCAAAAAAGTGGGAGGAATAAGTTGTTTAATAATAAAGTACAATATCAATGTGTGAAGGCCTTCGCCTTCACACAATAACTAGAATTGCAATTTCGGAAGAAATTGCGTGTGAAGGCGAAGGCAGATGTTAAGTTACAAACGTTAAGCGTTAAAAATGATGAGCGGGAAGAATACAAAGGGAAAATAGATAATTGTGAAATAAATGGGAAAATGTTACAAATACATGTTACAAAAAGGTACAAATGATAAGCGTTAAAAATGAAACGTTACAAATGTTACAAAAAAGGTACAAATGATAAGCGTTGAAAATGATAAGGGGGAAGAATAAAGAGTAAAATAATTTATGACTCCCAATGTGGGAATCGAACCCACTACAGGAAACTAGCTCGGGTTGACATTTCAATTGTGTTTCCGACTGAGCTAATGAGGATCCTTCCTTCTTGCTGGTTGAATTTGGTTAATGTAATGAATGTGTTTGTTGAATGCGAATGCGTAATCAAAGTGGTGGAAATTGCTTAATGTAATGAATGTTGAATGCGAATGACAAAAGTTACAAATGATAACCGTTGAAAATGATAACCGGGAAGGATAAAGAGTAAAATAAATAATGACGCCCAATGTGGGAATCGAACTGACGCGGGTTTTGATACCACTCGGGAATGATGCTCGTGTACTGGAATCACTTGTGTTTCCCACGAGCTAATTGAGTCCCTTACTATGTCGTGGTTGCAATTGGTTAATGTAATGAATGTGTTTGTTGAATGCGAATACGTAATCAAAGTGGTGGAAATTGCTTAATGTAATGAATGTTGAATGCGAATGTTAGTTACAAATGATAAGCGTTGAAAATGATAAGCGGGAAGAATAAAGAGTAAAATAATTAATGACGCCCAATGTGGGAATCGAACCCACTACAGGAAACTGGCTCGGGTTGACATTGCCATTAAGAATGAATGGGGAAATAAAAGGCACAAATTTGCTAATTACTTAAAAACGGTAAATGTTATGAACGCGAAAAATACTGGCAAGCGTGCCATGAATTTTTGGAACGTGTGAAAGGTTGAACGAGGTGAATCGGTTGAAGCATGTGGGAGTAGTTAGATGTCAAAAAAGTGGGAGGAATAAGTTGTTTAATAATAAAGTACAATATCAATGTGTGAAGGCCTTCGCCTTCACACAATGAATGGGGAAATAAAAGGCACAAATTTGCTAATTACTTAAAAACGGTAAATGTTATGAACGCGAAAAATACTGGCAAGCGTGCCATGAATTTTTGGAACGTGTGAAAGGTTGAACGAGGTGAATCGGTTGAAGCATGTGGGAGTAGTTAGATGTCACAAAGTGGGAGGAATAAGTTGTTTAATAATAAAGTACAATATCAATGTGTGAAGGCCTTCGCCTTCACACAACTAGAATTGCAATTTCGGAAGAAATTGCGTGTGAAGGCGAAGGCAGATGTTAATTTAGAAACGTTAAGCGTTAAAAATGATGAGCGGGAAGAATGAAAAGGGAAAGAAATAATTGTGAAATAAATGGGAAAATGTTACAAATACATGTTACAAAAAGGTACAAATGATAAGCGTTAAAAATGAAATGTTACAAATGTTACAAAAAAGGTACAAATGATAAGCGTTGAAAATGATGAGGGGAAGAATAAGGAGTAAAATAATTTATGACGCCCAACGTGGGAATCGAACCCACTACAGGAAACTGGCGCGGGTTGACATTGCCATTGTGTTTCCGACTGAGCTAATCAGGTTCCTTCCTTAGCAGTGGTTGAAATTGGTTAATGTAATGAATGTGTTTGTTGAATGCGAATGCGTAATCAAAGTGGTGGAAATTGCTTAATGTAATGAATGTTGAATGCGAATGACAAAAGTTACAAATGATAACCGTTGAAAATGATAACCGGGAAGGATAAAGAGTAAAATAATTAATGACGCCCAATGTGGGAATCGAACTGACGCGGGTTTTGATACCACTCGGGAATGATGCTCGTGTACTGGAATCACTTGTGTTTCCCACGAGCTAATTGAGTCCCTTACTACGTCGAGGTTGAAATTGGTTAATGTAATGAATGTGTTTGTTGAATGCGAATACGTAATCAAAGTGGTGAAAATTGCTTAATGTAATGAATGTTGAATGCGAATGTTAGTTACAAATGATAAGCGTTGAAAATGATAAGCGGGAAGAATAAAGAGTAAAATAATTAATGACGCCCAATGTGGGAATCGAACCCACTACAGGAAACTGGCTCGGGTTGACATTTCTATTAAGAACTAGAATTGCAATTTCGGAAGAAATTGCGTGTGAAGGCGAAGGCAGATGTTAAGTTACAAACGTTAAGCGTTAAAAATGATGAGCGGGAAGAATACAAAGGGAAAATAGATAATTGTGAAATAAATGGGAAAATGTTACAAATACATGTTACAAAAAGGTACAAATGATAAGCGTTAAAAATGAAACGTTACAAATGTTACAAAAAAGGTACAAATGATAAGGGGGAAGAATAAAGAGTAAAATAATTTATGACGCCCAAAGTGGGAATCGAACCCACTACAGGAAACTGGCGCAGGTTGACATTGCCATTGTGTTTCCAACTGAGCTAATCAGGTTCCTACCTCAGTACCTGTTGAATTTGGTTAATGTAATGAATGTGTTTGTTGAATGCGAATGCGTAATCAAAGTGGTGGAAATTGCTTAATGTAATGAATGTTGAATGCGAATGACAAAAGTTACAAATGATAACCGTTGAAAATGATAACCGGGAAGGATAAAGAGTAAAATAAATAATGACGCCCAATGTGGGAATCGAACTGACGCGGGTTTTGATACCACTCGGGAATGATGCTCGTGTACTGGAATCACTTGTGTTTCCCACGAGCTAATTGAGTCCCTTACTATGTCGTGGTTGCAATTGGTTAATGTAATGAATGTGTTTGTTGAATGCGAATACGTAATCAAAGTGGTGGAAATTGCTTAATGTAATGAATGTTGAATGCGAATGTTAGTTACAAATGATAAGCGTTGAAAATGATAAGCGGGAAGAATAAAGAGTAAAATAATTAATGACGCCCAATGTGGGAATCGAACCCACTACAGGAAACTGGCTCGGGTTGACATTGCCATTAAGAATGAATGGGGAAATAAAAGGCACAAATTTGCTAATTACTTAAAAACGGTAAATGTTATGAACGCGAAAAATACTGGCAAGCGTGCCATGAATTTTTGGAACGTGTGAAAGGTTGAACGAGGTGAATCGGTTGAAGCATGTGGGAGTAGTTAGATGTCAAAAAAGTGGGAGGAATAAGTTGTTTAATAATAAAGTACAATATCAATGTGTGAAGGCCTTCGCCTTCACACAATGAATGGGGAAATAAAAGGCACAAATTTGCTAATTACTTAAAAACGGTAAATGTTATGAACGCGAAAAATACTGGCAAGCATGCCATGAATTTTTGGAACGTGTGAAAGTTCGAACGAGGTGAATCGGTTGAAGCATATGGGAGTAGTTGGATGTCAAAAAAGTGGGAGGAATAAGTTGTTTAATAAAAACTAGAATTGCAATTTCGGAAGAAATTGCGTGTGAAGGCGAAGGCAGATGTTAATTTAGAAACGTTAAGCGTTAAAAATGATGAGCGGGAAGAATGAAAAGGGAAAGAAATAATTGTGAAATAAATGGGAAAATGTTACAAATACATGTTACAAAAAAGGTACAAATGATAAGCGTTGAAAATGATAAGGGGAAGGATAAAGAGTAAAATATATAATGACGCCCAATGTGGGAATCGAACTGACGCGGGATTTGATACCACTCGGGAAAGATGCTCGTGTACTGGAATCACTTGTGTTTCCCACGAGCTAATTGTGTCCCTGTCTACATACTGGTTGAATTTGGTTAATGTATTGAATGTGTTTGTTGAATGCGAATACGTAATCAAAGTGGTGGAAATTGCTTAATGTAATGAATGTTGAATGCGAATGTTAGTTACAAATGATAAGCGTTGAAAATGATAAGCGGGAAGAATAAAGAGTAAAATAATTAATGACGCCCAATGTGGGAATCGAACCCACTACAGGAAACTGGCTCGGGTTGACATTGCCATTAAGAATGAATGGGGAAATAAAAGGCACAAATTTGCTAATTACTTAAAAACGGTAAATGTTATGAACGAGAAAAATACTGGCAAGCGTGCCATGAATTTTTGGAACGTGTGAAAGTTTGAACGAGGTGAATGGGTTGAAGCATGTGGGAGTAGTTAGATGTCAAAAAAGTGGGAGGAATAAGTTGTTTAATAATAAAGTACAATATCAATGTGTGAAGGCCTTCGCCTTCACACAATAACTAGAATTGCAATTTCGGAAGAAATTGCGTGTGAAGGCGAAGGCAGATGTTAAGTTACAAACGTTAAGCGTTAAAAATGATGAGCGGGAAGAATACAAAGGGAAAATAGATAATTGTGAAATAAATGGGAAAATGTTACAAATACATGTTACAAAAAGGTACAAATGATAAGCGTTAAAAATGAAACGTTACAAATGTTACAAAAAAGGTACAAATGATAAGCGTTGAAAATGATAAGGGGGAAGAATAAAGAGTAAAATAATTTATGACTCCCAATGTGGGAATCGAACCCACTACAGGAAACTAGCTCGGGTTGACATTTCAATTGTGTTTCCGACTGAGCTAATGAGGATCCTTCCTTCTTGCTGGTTGAATTTGGTTAATGTAATGAATGTGTTTGTTGAATGCGAATGCGTAATCAAAGTGGTGGAAATTGCTTAATGTAATGAATGTTGAATGCGAATGACAAAAGTTACAAATGATAACCGTTGAAAATGATAACCGGGAAGGATAAAGAGTAAAATAAATAATGACGCCCAATGTGGGAATCGAACTGACGCGGGTTTTGATACCACTCGGGAATGATGCTCGTGTACTGGAATCACTTGTGTTTCCCACGAGCTAATTGAGTCCCTTACTATGTCGTGGTTGCAATTGGTTAATGTAATGAATGTGTTTGTTGAATGCGAATACGTAATCAAAGTGGTGGAAATTGCTTAATGTAATGAATGTTGAATGCGAATGTTAGTTACAAATGATAAGCGTTGAAAATGATAAGCGGGAAGAATAAAGAGTAAAATAATTAATGACGCCCAATGTGGGAATCGAACCCACTACAGGAAACTGGCTCGGGTTGACATTGCCATTAAGAATGAATGGGGAAATAAAAGGCACAAATTTGCTAATTACTTAAAAACGGTAAATGTTATGAACGCGAAAAATACTGGCAAGCGTGCCATGAATTTTTGGAACGTGTGAAAGGTTGAACGAGGTGAATCGGTTGAAGCATGTGGGAGTAGTTAGATGTCAAAAAAGTGGGAGGAATAAGTTGTTTAATAACTAGAATTGCAATTTCGGAAGAAATTGCGTGTGAAGGCGAAGGCAGATGTTGATTTACAAACGTTAAGCGTTAAAAATGATGAGCGGGAAGAATAGAAAGGGAAAATAAATTATTGTGAAATAAATGGGAAAATGTTACAAATACATGTTACAAAAAGGTACAAATGATAAGCGTTAAAAATGAAATGTTACAAATGTTACAAAAAAGGTACAAATGATAAGCGTTGAAAATGATAAGGGGAAGGATAAAGAGTAAAATAAATAATGACGCCCAATGTGGGAATCGAACTGACGCGGGTTTTGATACCACTCGGGAAAGATGCTCGTGTACTGGAATCACTTCTGTTTCCCACGAGCTAATTGTGTCCCTGTCTACATACTGGTTGAATTTGGTTAATGTAATGAATGTGTTTGTTGAATGCGAATACGTAATCAAAGTGGTGGAAATTGCTTAATGTAATGAATGTTGAATGCGAATGTTAGTTACAAATGATAAGCGTTGAAAATGATAAGCGGGAAGAATAAAGAGTAAAATAATTAATGACGCCCAATGTGGGAATCGAACCCACTACAGGAAACTGGCTCGGGTTGACATTGCCATTAAGAATGAATGGGGAAATAAAAGGCACAAATTTGCTAATTACTTAAAAACGGTAAATGTTATGAACGCGAAAAATACTGGCAAGCGTGCCATGAATTTTTGGAACGTGTGAAAGTTTGAACGAGGTGAATCGGTTGAAGCATGTGGGAGTAGTTAGATGTCAAAAAAGTGGGAGGAATAAGTTGTTTAATAATAAAGTACAATATCAATGTGTGAAGGCCTTCGCCTTCACACAACTAGAATTGCAATTTCGGAAGAAATTGCGTGTGAAGGCGAAGGCAGATGTTAAGTTACAAACGTTAAGCGTTAAAAATGATAAGCGGGAAGAATGAAAAGGGAAAATAAATTATTGTGAAATAAATGGGAAAATGTTACAAATACATGTTACAAAAAGGTACAAATTATAAACGTTAAAAATGAAATGTTACAAATGTTACAAAAAAGGTACAAATGACAAGGGGGAAGAATAAAGAGTAAAATACTTTATGACGCCCAAAGTGGGAATCGAACCCACTACAGGAAACTGGCACAGGTTGACATTGCCATTGTGTTTCCAACTGAGCTAATCAGGTTCCTACCTCAGTAACTGTTGAATTTGGTTAATGTAATGAATGTGTTTGTTGAATGCGAATGCGTAATCAAAGTGGTGGAAATTGCTTAATGTAATGAATGTTGAATGCGAATGACAAAAGTTACAAATGATAACCGTTGAAAATGATAACCGGGAAGGATAAAGAGTAAAATAAATAATGACGCCCAATGTGGGAATCGAACTGACGCGGGTTTTGATACCACTCGGGAAAGATGCTCGTGTACTGGAATCACTTGTGTTTCCCACGAGCTAATTGAGTCCCTTTCTTTTATTGGTTGAATTTGGTTAATGTAATGAATGTGTTTGTTGAATGCGAATACGTAATCAAAGTGGTGGAAATTGCTTAATGTAATGAATGTTGAATGCGAATGTTAGTTACAAATGATAAGCGTTGAAAATGATAAGCGGGAAGAATAAAGAGTAGAATAATTAATGACGCCCAATGTGGGAATCGAACCCACTACAGGAAACTGGCTCGGGTTGACATTGCCATTAAGAATGAATGGGGAAATAAAAGGCACAAATTTGCTAATTACTTAAAAACGGTAAATGTTATGAACGCGAAAAATACTGGCAAGCGTGCCATGAATTTTTGGAACGTGTGAAAGTTTGAACGAGGTGAATGGGTTGAAGCATGTGGGAGTAGTTAGATGTCAAAAAAGTGGGAGGAATAAGTTGTTTAATAATAAAGTACAATATCAATGTGTGAAGGCCTTCGCCTTCACACAATAAAGTACACTAGAATTGCAATTTCGGAAGAAATTGCGTGTGAAGGCGAAGGCAGATGTTAAGTTACAAACGTTAAGCGTTAAAAATGATGAGCGGGAAGAATACAAAGGGAAAATAGATAATTGTGAAATAAATGGGAAGATGTTACAAATACATGTTACAAAAAGGTACAAATGATAAGCGTTAAAAATGAAACGTTACAAATGTTACAAAAAAGGTACAAATGATAAGCGTTGAAAATGATAAGGGGGAAGAATAAAGAGTAAAATAATTTATGACTCCCAATGTGGGAATCGAACCCACTACAGGAAACTGGCTCGGGTTGACATTTCCATTGTGTTTCCGACTGAGCTAATGAGGATCCTTCCTTCTTGCTGGTTGAATTTGGTTAATGTAATGAATGTGTTTGTTGAATGCGAATGCGTAATCAAAGTGGTGGAAATTGCTTAATGTAATGAATGTTGGATGCGAATGACAAAAGTTACAAATGATAACCGTTGAAAATGATAACCGGGAAGGATAAAGAGTAAAATAAATAATGACGCCCAATGTGGGAATCGAACTGACGCGGGTTTTGATACCACTCGGGAATGATGCTCATGTACTGGAATCACTTGTGTTTCCCACGAGCTAATTGAGTCCCTTACTATGTCGTGGTTGCAATTGGTTAATGTAATGAATGTGTTTGTTGAATGCGAATACGTAATCAAAGTGGTGGAAATTGCTTAATGTAATGAATGTTGAATGCGAATGTTAGTTACAAATGATAAGCGTTGAAAATGATAAGCGGGAAGAATAAAGAGTAAAATAATTAATGACGCCCAATGTGGGAATCGAACCCACTACAGGAAACTGGCTCGGGTTGACATTGCCATTAAGAATGAATGGGGAAATAAAAGGCACAAATTTGCTAATTACTTAAAAACGGTAAATGTTATGAACGCGAAAAATACTGGCAAGCGTGCCATGAAATTTTGGAACGTGTGAAAGGTTGAACGAGGTGAATCGGTTGAAGCATGTGGGAGTAGTTAGATGTCAAAAAAGTGGGAGGAATAAGTTGTTTAATAATAAAGTACACTAGAATTGCAATTTCGGAAGAAATTGCGTGTGAAGGCGAAGGCAGATGGTAATTTAGAAACGTTAAGCGTTAAAAATGATGAGAGGGAAGAATGAAAAGGGAAAGAAATAATTGTGAAATAAATGGGAAAATGTTACAAATACATGTTACAAAAAGGTACAAATGATAAGCGTTAAAAATGAAATGTTACAAATGTTACAAAAAAGGTACAAATGATAAGCGTTGAAAATGATAAGGGAAAGGATAAAGAGTAAAATAAATAATGACGCCCAACGTGGGAATCGAACTGACGCGGGTTTTGATACCACTCGGGAATGATGCTCGTGTACTGGAATCACTTGTGTTTCCCACGAGCTAATTGAGTCCCTTACTATGCCGTGGTTGAAATTGGTTAATGTAATGAATGTGTTTGTTGAATGCGAATACGTAATTAAAGTGGTGGAAATTGCTTAATGTAATGAATGTTGAATGCGAATGTTAGTTACAAATGATAAGCGTTGAAAATGATAAGCGGGAAGAATAAAGAGTAAAATAAATAATGACGCCCAATGTGGGAATCGAACCCACTACAGGAAACTGGCTCGGGTTGACATTGCCATTAAGAATGAATGGGGAAATAAAAGGCACAAATTTGCTAATTACTTAAAAACGGTAAATGTTATGAACGAGAAAAAAAGTGGCAAGCTTGCCATGAATTTTTGGAACGTGTGAAAGTTTGAACGAGGTGAATCGGTTGAAGCATGTGGGAGTAGTTGGATGTCAAAAAAGTGGGAGGAATAAGTTGTTTAATAAAAACTAGAATTGCAATTTCGGAAGAAATTGCGTGTGAAGGCGAAGGCAGATGTTAAGTTACAAACGTTAAGCGTTAAAAATGATGAGCGGGAAGAATACAAAGGGAAAATAGATAATTGTGAAATAAATGGGAAAATGTTACAAATACATGTTACAAAAAGGTACAAATGATAAGCGTTAAAAATGAAACGTTACAAATGTTACAAAAAAGGTACAAATGATAAGGGGGAAGAATAAAGAGTAAAATAATTTATGACGCCCAAAGTGGGAATCGAACCCACTACAGGAAACTGGCGCAGGTTGACATTGCCATTGTGTTTCCAACTGAGCTAATCAGGTTCCTACCTCAGTAACTGTTGAATTTGGTTAATGTAATGAATGTGTTTGTTGAATGCGAATGCGTAATCAAAGTGGTGGAAATTGCTTAATGTAATGAATGTTGAATGCGAATGACAAAAGTTACAAATGATAACCGTTGAAAATGATAACCGGGAAGGATAAAGAGTAAAATAAATAATGACGCCCAATGTGGGAATCGAACTGACGCGGGTTTTGATACCACTCGGGAAAGATGCTCGTGTACTGGAATCACTTGTGTTTCCCACGAGCTAATTGAGTCCCTTGCTATGTTGTGGTTGAAATTGGTTAATGTAATGAATGTGTTTGTTGAATGCGAATACGTAATCAAAGTGGTGGAAATTGCTTAATGTAATGAATGTTGAATGCGAATGTTAGTTACAAATGATAAGCGTTGAAAATGATAAGCGGGAAGAATAAAGAGTAAAATAATTAATGACGCCCAATGTGGGAATCGAACCCACTACAGGAAACTGGCTCGGGTTGACATTGCCATTAAGAATGAATGGGGAAATAAAAGGCACAAATTTGCTAATTACTTAAAAACGGTAAATGTTATGAAGGGGAAAAAAGGTGGCAAGATTGCCATGAATTTTTGGAACGTGTGAAAGTTTGAACGAGGTGAATCGGTTGAAGCATGTGGGAGTAGTTAGATGTCAAAAAAGTGGGAGGAATAAGTTGTTTAATAAAAATAATAATAAAGTAGAATAACAATGTGTGAAGGCCTTCGCCTTCACACAATAATAACTAGAATTGCAATTTCGGAAGAAATTGCGTGTGAAGGCGAAGGCAGATGTTAAGTTACAAACGTTAAGCGTTAAAAATGATGAGCGGGAAGAATACAAAGGGAAATTAGATAATTGTGAAATAAATGGGAAAATGTTACAAATACATGTTACAAAAAGGTGATAAGCGTTAAAAATGAAACGTTACAAATGTTACAAAAAAGGTACAAATGATAAGCGTTGAAAATGATAAGGGGGAAGAATAAAGAGTAAAATAATTTATGACTCCCAACGTGGGAATCGAACCCACTACAGGAAACTGGCTCGGGTTGACATTTCCATTGTGTTTCCGACTGAGCTAATGAGGATCCTTCCTTCTTGCTGGTTGAATTTGGTTAATGTAATGAATGTGTTTGTTGAATGCGAATGCGTAATCAAAGTGGTGGAAATTGCTTAATGTAATGAATGTTGAATGCGAATGACAAAAGTTACAAATGATAACCGTTGAAAATGATAACCGGGAAGGATAAAGAGTAAAATAAAATGACGCCCAATGTGGGAATCGAACTGACGCGGGTTTTGATACCACTCGGGAATGATGCTCGTGTACTGGAATAACTTGTGTTTCCCACGAGCTAATTGAGTCCCTTACTATGTCCTGGTTGCAATTGGTTAATGTAATGAATGTGTTTGTTGAATGCGAATACGTAATCAAAGTGGTGGAAATTGCTTAATGTAATGAATGTTGAATGCGAATGTTAGTTACAAATGATAAGCGTTGAAAATGATAAGCGGGAAGAATAAAGAGTAAAATAATTAATGACGCCCAATGTGGGAATCGAACCCACTACAGGAAACTGGCTCGGGTTGACATTGCCATTAAGAATGAATGGGGAAATAAAAGGCACAAATTTGCTAATTACTTAAAAACGGTAAATGTTATGAACGCGAAAAATACTGGCAAGCGTGCCATGAATTTTTGGAACGTGTGAAAGGTTGAACGAGGTGAATCGGTTGAAGCATGTGGGAGTAGTTAGATGTCAAAAAAGTGGGAGGAATAAGTTGTTTAATAATAAAGTACAATATCAATGTGTGAAGGCCTTCGCCTTCACACAATAAAGTAGAATAACAATGTGTGAAGGCCTTCGCCTTCACACAAATATCAATGTGTGAAGGCCTTCGCCTTCACACAAATATCAATGTGTGAAGGCCTTCGCCTTCACACAACTAGAATTGCAATTTCGGAAGAAATTGCGTGTGAAGGCGAAGGCAGATCTTAAGTTACAAACGTTAAGCGTTAAAAATGATGAGCGGGAAGAATACAAAGGGAAAATAGATAATTGTGAAATAAATGGGAAAATGTTACAAATACATGTTACAAAAAGGTACAAATGATAAGCGTTAAAAATGAAACGTTACAAATGTTACAAAAAAGGTACAAATGATAAGCGTTGAAAATGATAAGGGGGAAGAATAAAGAGTAAAATAATTTATGACTCCCAATGTGGGAATCGAACCCACTACAGGAAACTGGCTCGGGTTGACATTTCCATTGTGTTTCCGACTGAGCTAATGAGGATCCTTCCTTCTTGCTGGTTGAATTTGGTTAATGTAATGAATGTGTTTGTTGAATGCGAATGCGTAATCAAAGTGGTGGAAATTGCTTAATGTAATTAATGTTGAATGCGAATGACAAAAGTTACAAATGATAACCGTTGAAAATGATAACCGGGAAGGATAAAGAGTAAAATAAACAATGACGCCCAATGTGGGAATCGAACTGACGCGGGTTTTGATACCACTCGGGAATGATGCTCGTGTACTGGAATCACTTGTGTTTCCCACGAGCTAATTGAGTCCCTTACTATGTCGTGGTTGCAATTGGTTAATGTAATGAATGTGTTTGTTGAATGCGAATACGTAATCAAAGTGGTGGAAATTGCTTAATGTAATGAATGTTGAATGCGAATGTTAGTTACAAATGATAAGCGTTGAAAATGATAAGCGGGAAGAATAAAGAGTAAAATAATTAATGACGCCCAATGTGGGAATCGAACCCACTACAGGAAACTGGCTCGGGTTGACATTGCCATTAAGAATGAATGGGGAAATAAAAGGCACAAATTTGCTAATTACTTAAAAACGGTAAATGTTATGAACGCGAAAAATACTGGCAAGCGTGCCATGAATTTTTGGAACGTGTGAAAGGTTGAACAAGGTGAATCGGTTGAAGCATGTGGGAGTAGTTAGATGTCAAAAAAGTGGGAGGAATAAGTTGTTTAATAATAAAGTACAACTAGAATTGCAATTTCGGAAGAAATTGCGTGTGAAGGCGAAGGCAGATGTTAAGTTACAAACGTTAAGCGTTAAAAATGATGAGCGGGAAGAATACAAAGGGAAAATAGATAATTGTGAAATAAATGGGAAAATGTTACAAATACATGTTACAAAAAGGTACAAATGATAAGCGTTAAAAATGAAACGTTACAAATGTTACAAAAAAGGTACAAATGATAAGCGTTGAAAATGATAAGGGGGAAGAATAAAGAGTAAAATAATTTATGACTCCCAATGTGGGAATCGAACCCACTACAGGAAACTGGCTCGGGTTGACATTTCCATTGTGTTTCCGACTGAGCTAATGAGGATCCTTCCTTCTTGCTGGTTGAATTTGGTTAATGTAATGAATGTGTTTGTTGAATGCGAATGCGTAATCAAAGTGGTGGAAATTGCTTAATGTAATGAATGTTGGATGCGAATGACAAAAGTTACAAATGATAACCGTTGAAAATGATAACCGGGAAGGATAAAGAGTAAAATAAATAATGACGCCCAATGTGGGAATCGAACTGACGCGGGTTTTGATACCACTCGGGAATGATGCTCATGTACTGGAATCACTTGTGTTTCCCACGAGCTAATTGAGTCCCTTACTATGTCGTGGTTGCAATTGGTTAATGTAATGAATGTGTTTGTTGAATGCGAATACGTAATCAAAGTGGTGGAAATTGCTTAATGTAATGAATGTTGAATGCGAATGTTAGTTACAAATGATAAGCGTTGAAAAGGATAAGCGGGAAGAATAAAGAGTAAAATAATTAATGACGCCCAATGTGGGAATCGAACCCACTACAGGAAACTGGCTCGGGTTGACATTGCCATTAAGAATGAATGGGGAAATAAAAGGCACAAATTTGCTAATTACTTAAAAACGGTAAATGTTATGAACGCGAAAAATACTGGCAAGCGTGCCATGAATTTTTGGAATGTGTGAAAGGTTGAACGAGGTGAATCGGTTGAAGCATGTGGGAGTAGTTAGATGTCAAAAAAGTGGGAGGAATAAGTTGTTTAATAATAAAGTACAATATCAATGTGTGAAGGCCTTCGCCTTCACACAACTAGAATTGCAATTTCGGAAGAAATTGCGTGTGAAGGCGAAGGCAGATGTTAATTTACAAACGTTAAGCGTTAAAAATGATGAGCGGGAAGAATAGAAAGGGAAAATAAATTATTGTGAAATAAATGGGAAAATGTTACAAATACATGTTACAAAAAGGTACAAATGATAAGCGTTAAAAATGAAATGTTATAAATGTTACAAAAAAGGTACAAATGATAAGCGTTGAAAATGATAAGGGGAAGGATAAAGAGTAAAATAAATAATGACGCCCAATGTGGGAATCGAACTGACGCGGGTTTTGATACCACTCGGGAAAGATGCTCGTGTACTGGAATCACTTGTGTTTCCCACGAGCTAATTGTGTCCCTGTCTACATACTGGTTGAATTTGGTTAACGTAATGAATGTGTTTGTTGAATGCGAATACGTAATCAAAGTGGTGGAAATTGCTTAATGTAATGAATGTTGAATGCGAATGTTAGTTACAAATGATAAGCGTTGAAAATGATAAGCGGGAAGAATAAAGAGTAAAATAATTAATGACGCCCAATGTGGGAATCGAACCCACTACAGGAAACTGGCTCGGGTTGACATTGCCATTAAGAATGAATGGGGAAATAAAAGGCACAAATTTGCTAATTACTTAAAAACGGTAAATGTTATGAACGCGAAAAATACTGGCAAGCGTGCCATGAATTTTTGGAACGTGTGAAAGGTTGAACGAGGTGAATCGGTTGAAGCATGTGGGAGTAGTTAGATGTCAAAAAAGTGGGAGGAATAAGTTGTTTAATAATAAAGTACACTAGAATTGCAATTTCGGAAGAAATTGCGTGTGAAGGCGAAGGCAGATGTTAATTTAGAAACGTTAAGCGTTAAAAATGATGAGAGGGAAGAATGAAAAGGGAAAGAAATAATTGTGAAATAAATGGGAAAATGTTACAAATACATGTTACAAAAAGGTACAAATGATAAGCGTTAAAAATGAAATGTTACAAATGTTACAAAAAAGGTACAAATGATAAGCGTTGAAAATGATAAGGGAAAGGATAAAGAGTAAAATAAATAATGACGCCCAACGTGGGAATCGAACTGACGCGGGTTTTGATACCACTCGGGAATGATGCTCGTGTACTGGAATCACTTGTGTTTCCCACGAGCTAATTGAGTCCCTTACTATGCCGTGGTTGAAATTGGTTAATGTAATGAATGTGTTTGTTGAATGCGAATACGTAATTAAAGTGGTGGAAATTGCTTAATGTAATGAATGTTGAATGCGAATGTTAGTTACAAATGATAAGCGTTGAAAATGATAAGCGGGAAGAATAAAGAGTAAAATAAATAATGACGCCCAATGTGGGAATCGAACCCACTACAGGAAACTGGCTCGGGTTGACATTGCCATTAAGAATGAATGGGGAAATAAAAGGCACAAATTTGCTAATTACTTAAAAACGGTAAATGTTATGAACAAGAAAAAAAGTGGCAAGCTTGCCATGAATTTTTGGAACGTGTGAAAGTTTGAACGAGGTGAATCGGTTGAAGCATGTGGGAGTAGTTGGATGTCAAAAAAGTGGGAGGAATAAGTTGTTTAATAAAAATAATAATAAAGTAGAATAACAATGTGTGAAGGCCTTCGCCTTCACACAAATATCAATGTGTGAAGGCCTTCGCCTTCACACAATATCAATGTGTGAAGGCCTTCGCCTTCACACAACTAGAATTGCAATTTCGGAAGAAATTGCGTGTGAAGGCGAAGGCAGATGTTAATTTACAAACGTTAAGCGTTAAAAATGATGAGCGGGAAGAATATAAAGGGAAAATAAATAATTGTGAAATAAATGGGAAAATGTTACAAATACATGCTACAAAAAGGTACAAATGATAAGCGTTAAAATCGAAATGTTACAAAAGTTACAAAAAAGGTACAATTGATAAGGGGGAAGAATAAAGAGTAAAAAAATTTATGACGCCCAACGTGGGAATCGAACCCACTAAATGAAACTGACTCGGGTTGTCATTCCCATTGTGTTTCCAACTGAGCTAATCAGGTAACTTCTTTAGAGATGGTTGAATTTGGTTAATGTAATGAATGTGTTTGTTGAATGCGAATGCGTAATCAAAGTGGTGGAAATTGCTTAATGTAATGAATGTTGAATGCGAATGACAAAAGTTACAAATGATAACCGTTGAAAATGATAACCGGGAAGGATAAAGAGTAAAATAAATAATGACGCCCAATGTGGGAATCGAACTGACGCGGGTTTTGATACCACTCGGGAAAGATGCTCGTGTACTGGAATCACTTGTGTTTCCCACGAGCTAATTGAGTCCCTTGCTATGTTGTGGTTGAAATTGGTTAATGTAATGAATGTGTTTGTTGAATGCGAATACGTAATCAAAGTGGTGGAAATTGCTTAATGTAATGAATGTTGAATGCGAATGTTAGTTACAAATGATAAGCGTTGAAAATGATAAGCGGGAAGAATAAAGAGTAAAATAATTAATGACGCCCAATGTGGGAATCGAACCCACTACAGGAAACTGGCTCGGGTTGACATTGCCATTAAGAATGAATGGGGAAATAAAAGGCACAAATTTGCTAATTACTTAAAAACGGTAAATGTTATGAAGGGGAAAAAAGGTGGCAAGCTTGCCATGAATCTTTGGAACGTGTGAAAGTTTGAACGAGGTGAATCGGTTGAAGCATGTGGGAGTAGTTAGATGTCAAAAAAGTGGGAGGAATAAGTTGTTTAATAATAACTAGAATTGCAATTTCGGAAGAAATTGCGTGTGAAGGCGAAGGCAGATGTTAAGTTACAAACGTTAAGCGTTAAAAATGATGAGCGGGAAGAATACAAAGGGAAAATAGATAATTGTGAAATAAATGGGAAAATGTTACAAATACATGTTACAAAAAGGTACAAATGATAAGCGTTAAAAATGAAACGTTACAAATGTTACAAAAAAGGTACAAATGATAAGGGGGAAGAATAAAGAGTAAAATAATTTATGACGCCCAAAGTGGGAATCGAACCCACTACAGGAAACTGGCGCAGGTTGACATTGCCATTGTGTTTCCAACTGAGCTAATCAGGTTCCTACCTCAGTACCTGTTGAATTTGGTTAATGTAATGAATGTGTTTGTTGAATGCGAATGCGTAATCAAAGTGGTGGAAATTGCTTAATGTAATGAATGTTGAATGCGAATGACAAAAGTTACAAATGATAACCGTTGAAAATGATAACCGGGAAGGATAAAGAGTAAAATAAATAATGACGCCCAATGTGGGAATCGAACTGACGCGGGTTTTGATACCACTCGGGAATGATGCTCGTGTACTGGAATCACTTGTGTTTCCCACGAGCTAATTGAGTCCCTTACTATGGAGTTGTTGAAATTGGTTAATGTAATGTATGTGTTTGTTGAATGCGAATACGTAATCAAAGTGGTGGAAATTGCTTAATGTAATGAATGTTGAATGCGAATGTTAGTTACAAATGATAAGCGTTGAAAATGATAAGCGGGAAGAATAAAGAGTAAAATAATTAATGACGCCCAATGTGGGAATCGAACCCACTACAGGAAACTGGCTCGGGTTGACATTGCCATTAAGAATGAATGGGGAAATAAAAGGCACAAATTTGCTAATTACTTAAAAACGGTAAATGTTATGAAGGGGAAAAAAGGTGGCAAGTTTGCCATGAATTTTTGGAACGTGTGAAAGTTTGAACGAGGTGAATCGGTTGAAGCATGTGGGAGTAGTTAGATGTCAAAAAAGTGGGAGGAATAAGTTGTTTAATAAAAATAATAATAAAGTAGAATAACAATGTGTGAAGGCCTTCGCCTTCACACAATAACTAGAATTGCAATTTCGGAAGAAATTGCGTGTGAAGGCGAAGGCAGATGTTAAGTTACAAACGTTAAGCGTTAAAAATGATGAGCGGGAAGAATACAAAGGGAAAATAGATAATTGTGAAATAAATGGGAAAATGTTACAAATACATGTTACAAAAAGGTACAAATGATAAGCGTTAAAAATGAAACGTTACAAATGTTACAAAAAAGGTACAAATGATAAGGGGGAAGAATAAAGAGTAAAATAATTTATGACGCCCAAAGTGGGAATCGAACCCACTACAGGAAACTGGCGCAGGTTGACATTGCCATTGTGTTTCCAACTGAGCTAATCAGGTTCCTACCTCAGAACCTGTTGAATTTGGTTAATGTAATGAATGTGTTTGTTGAATGCGAATGCGTAATCAAAGTGGTGGAAATTGCTTAATGTAATGAATGTTGAATGCGAATGACAAAAGTTACAAATGATAACCGTTGAAAATGATAACCGGGAAGGATAAAGAGTAAAATAAATAATGACGCCCAATGTGGGAATCGAACTGACGCGGGTTTTGATACCACTCGGGAATGATGCTCGTGTACTGGAATCACTTGTGTTTCCCACGAGCTAATTGAGTCCCTTACTATGTCGTGGTTGCAATTGGTTAATGTAATGAATGTGTTTGTTGAATGCGAATACGTAATCAAAGTGGTGGAAATTGCTTAATGTAATGAATGTTGAATGCGAATGTTAGTTACAAATGATAAGCGTTGAAAATGATAAGCGGGAAGAATAAAGAGTAAAATAATTAATGACGCCCAATGTGGGAATCGAACCCACTACAGGAAACTGGCTCGGGTTGACATTGCCATTAAGAATGAATGGGGAAATAAAAGGCACAAATTTGCTAATTACTTAAAAACGGTAAATGTTATGAACGCGAAAAATACTGGCAAGCGTGCCATGAATTTTTGGAACGTGTGAAAGGTTGAACGAGGTGAATCGGTTGAAGCATGTGGGAGTAGTTAGATGTCAAAAAAGTGGGAGGAATAAGTTGTTTAATAATAAAGTACAATATCAATGTGTGAAGGCCTTCGCCTTCACACAACTAGAATTGCAATTTCGGAAGAAATTGCGTGTGAAGGCGAAGGCAGATGTTAAGTTACAAACGTTAAGCGTTAAAAATGATGAGCGGGAAGAATACAAAGGGAAAATAGATAATTGTGAAATAAATGGGAAAATGTTACAAATACATGTTACAAAAAGGTACAAATGATAAGCGTTAAAAATGAAACGTTACAAATGTTACAAAAAAGGTACAAATGATAAGCGTTGAAAATGATAAGGGGGAAGAATAAAGAGTAAAATAATTTATGACTCCCAATGTGGGAATTGAACCCACTACAGGAAACTGGCTCGGGTTGACATTTCCATTGTGTTTCCGACTGAGCTAATGAGGATCCTTCCTTCTTGCTGGTTGAATTTGGTTAATGTAATGAATGCGTTTGTTGAATGCGAATGCGTAATCAAAGTGGTGGAAATTGCTTAATGTAATGAATGTTGAATGCGAATGACAAAAGTTACAAATGATAACCGTTGAAAATGATAACCGTGAAGGATAAAGAGTAAAATAAATAATGACGCCCAATGCGGGAATCGAACTGACGCGGGTTTTGATACCACTCGGGAATGATGCTCGTGTACTGGAATCACTTGTGTTTCCCACGAGCTAATTGAGTCCCTTACTATGTCGTGCTTGAAATTGGTTAATGTAATGAATGTGTTTGTTGAATGCGAATACGTAATCAAAGTGGTGGAAATTGCTTAATGTAATGAATGTTGAATGCGAATGTTAGTTACAAATGATAAGCGTTGAAAATGATAAGCGGGAAGAATAAAGAGTAGAATAATTAATGACGCCCAATGTGGGAATCGAACCCACTACAGGAAACTGGCTCGGGTTGACATTGCCATTAAGAATGAATGGGGAAATAAAAGGCACAAATTTGCTAATTACTTAAAAACGGTAAATGTTATGAAGGGGAAAAAAGGTGGCAAGCTTGCCATGAATTTTTGGAACGTGTGAAAGTTTGAACGAGGTGAATCGGTTGAAGCATGTGGGAGTAGTTAGATGTCAAAAAAGTGGGAGGAATAAGTTGTTTAATAATAAGAATAAAAAAAATAATAATAACTAGAATTGCAATTTCGGAAGAAATTGCGTGTGAAGGCGAAGGCAGATGTTAAGTTACAAACGTCAAGCGTTAAAAATGATGAGCGGGAAGAATAGAAAGGGAAAATGAATTATTGTGAAATGAATGGTAAAATGTTACAAATACATGTTACAAAAAGGTACAAATGATAAGGGTTAAAAATGAAATGTTACAAATGTTACAAAAAAGGTACAAATGATAAGGGGGAAGAATAAAGAGTAAAATAGTTTATGACGCCCAAAGTGGGAATCGAACCCACTACAGGAAACTGCCGCGGGTAGACATTGCCATTGTGTTTCCAACTGAGCTAATCAGGCTCCTTTCTCAGTAATGGTTGAATTTAGTTAATGTAATGAATGTGTTTGTTGAATGCGAATGCGTAATCAAAGTGGTGGAAATTGCTTAATGTAATGAATGTCGAATGCGAATGACAAAAGTTACAAATGATAACCGTTGAAAATGATAACCGGGAAGGATAAAGAGTAAAATAAATAATGACGCCCAATGTGGGAATCGAACTGACGCGGGTTTTGATACCACTCGGGAATGATGCTCGTGTACTGGAATCACTTGTGTTTCCCACGAGCTAATTGAGTCCCTTACTATGGAGTTGTTGAAATTGGTTAATGTAATGTATGTGTTTGTTGAATGCGAATACGTAATCAAAGTGGTGGAAATTGCTTAATGTAATGAATGTTGAATGCGAATGTTAGTTACAAATGATAAGCGTTGAAAATGATAAGCGGGAAGAATAAAGAGTAAAATAATTAATGACGCCCAATGTGGGAATCGAACCCACTACAGGAAACTGGCTCGGGTTGACATTGCCATTAAGAATGAATGGGGAAATAAAAGGCACAAATTTGCTAATTACTTAAAAACGGTAAATGTTATGAAGGGGAAAAAAGGTGGCAAGCTTGCCATGAATTTTTGGAACGTGTGAAAGTTTGAACGAGGTGAATCGGTTGAAGCATGTGGGAGTAGTTAGATGTCAAAAAAGTGGGAGGAATAAGTTGTTTAATAAAAATAATAACTAGAATTGCAATTTCGGAAGAAATTGCGTGTGAAGGCGAAGGCAGATGTTAAGTTACAAACGTTAAGCGTTAAAAATGATGAGCGGGAAGAATACAAAGTGAAAATAGATAATTGTGAAATAAATGGGAAGATGTTACAAATACATGTTACAAAAAGGTACAAATGATAAGCGTTAAAAATGAAACGTTACAAATGTTACAAAAAAGGTACAAATGATAAGCGTTGAAAATGATAAGGGGGAAGAATAAAGAGTAAAATAATTTATGACTCCCAATGTGGGAATCGAACCCACTACAGGAAACTGGCTCGGGTTGACATTTCCATTGTGTTTCCGACTGAGCTAATGAGGATCCTTCCTTCTTGCTGGTTGAATTTGGTTAATGTAATGAATGTGTTTGTTGAATGCGAATGCGTAATCAAAGTGGTGGAAATTGCTTAATGTAATGAATGTTGGATGCGAATGACAAAAGTTACAAATGATAACCGTTGAAAATGATAACCGGGAAGGATAAAGAGTAAAATAAATAATGACGCCCAATGTGGGAATCGAACTGACGCGGGTTTTGATACCACTCGGGAATGATGCTCATGTACTGGAATCACTTGTGTTTCCCACGAGCTAATTGAGTCCCTTACTATGTCGTGGTTGCAATTGGTTAATGTAATGAATGTGTTTGTTGAATGCGAATACGTAATCAAAGTGGTGGAAATTGCTTAATGTAATGAATGTTGAATGCGAATGTTAGTTACAAATGATAAGCGTTGAAAATGATAAGCGGGAAGAATAAAGAGTAAAATAATTAATGACGCCCAATGTGGGAATCGAACCCACTACAGGAAACTGGCTCGGGTTGACATTGCCATTAAGAATGAATGGGGAAATAAAAGGCACAAATTTGCTAATTACTTAAAAACGGTAAATGTTATGAACGCGAAAAATACTGGCAAGCGTGCCATGAATTTTTGGAACGTGTGAAAGGTTGAACGAGGTGAATCGGTTGAAGCATGTGGGAGTAGTTAGATGTCAAAAAAGTGGGAGGAATAAGTTGTTTAATAATAAAGTACAATATCAATGTGTGAAGGCCTTCGCCTTCACACAATAAAGTAGAATATTAATGTGTGAAGGCCTTCGCCTTCACACAACTAGAATTGCAATTTCGGAAGAAATTGCGTGTGAAGGCGAAGGCAGACGTTAATTTACAAACGTTAAGCGTTAAAAATGATGAGCGGGAAGAATAGAAAGGGAAAATAAATTATTGTGAAATGAATGGTAAAATGTTACAAATACATGTTACAAAAAGGTACAGATGATAAGGGTTAAAAATGAAATGTTACAAATGTTACAAAAAAGGTACAAATGATAAGGGGGAAGAATAAATAGTAAAATAATTTATGACGCCCAAAGTGGGAATTGAACCCACTACAGGAAACTGGCGCAGGTTGACATTGCCATTGTGTTTCCAACTGAGCTAATCAGGTTCCTACCTCAGTAACGGTTGAATTTGGTTAATGTAATGAATGTGTTTGTTGAATGCGAATGCGTAATCAAAGTGGTGGAAATTGCTTAATGTAATGAATGTTGAATGCGAATGACAAAAGTTACAAATGATAACCGTTGAAAATGATAACCGGGAAGGCTAAAGAGTAAAATAAATAATGACGCCCAATGTGGGACTCGAACTGACGCGGGTTTTGATACCACTCGGGAATGATGCTCGTGTACTGGAATCACTTGTGTTTCCCACGAGCTAATTGAGTCCCTTTCTTTTAGTGGTTGAGTTTGGTTAATGTAATGAATGTGTTTGTTGAATGCGAATACGTAATCAAAGTGGTGGAAATTGCTTAATGTAATGAATGTTGAATGCGAATGTTAGTTACAAATGATAAGCGTTGAAAATGATAAGCGGGAAGAATAAAGAGTAAAATAATTAATGACGCCCAATGTGGGAATCGAACCCACTACAGGAAACTGGCTCGGGTTGACATTGCCATTAAGAATGAATGGGGAAATAAAAGGCACAAATTTGCTAATTACTTAAAAACGGTAAATGTTATGAAGGGGGAAAATACTGGCAAGCGTGCCATGAATTTTTGGAACGTGTGAAAGTTTGAACGAGGTGAATTGGTTGAAGCATGTGGGAGTAGTTTGATGTCAAAAAAGTGGGAGGAATAAGTTGTTTAATAATAAAGTACACTAGAATTGCAATTTCGGAAGAAATTGCGTGTGAAGGCGAAGGCAGATGGTAATTTAGAAACGTTAAGCGTTAAAAATGATGAGAGGGAAGAATGAAAAGGGAAAGAAATAATTGTGAAATAAATGGGAAAATGTTACAAATACATGTTACAAAAAGGTACAAATGATAAGCGTTAAAAATGAAATGTTACAAATGTTACAAAAAAGGTACAAATGATAAGCGTTGAAAATGATAAGGGAAAGGATAAAGAGTAAAATAAATAATGACGCCCAACGTGGGAATCGAACTGACGCGGGTTTTGATACCACTCGGGAATGATGCTCGTGTACTGGAATCACTTGTGTTTCCCACGAGCTAATTGAGTCCCTTACTATGCCGTGGTTGAAATTGGTTAATGTAATGAATGTGTTTGTTGAATGCGAATACGTAATTAAAGTGGTGGAAATTGCTTAATGTAATGAATGTTGAATGCGAATGTTAGTTACAAATGATAAGCGTTGAAAATGATAAGCGGGAAGAATAAAGAGTAAAATAAATAATGACGCCCAATGTGGGAATCGAACCCACTACAGGAAACTGGCTCGGGTTGACATTGCCATTAAGAATGAATGGGGAAATAAAAGGCACAAATTTGCTAATTACTTAAAAACGGTAAATGTTATGAACGAGAAAAAAAGTGGCAAGCTTGCCATGAATTTTTGGAACGTGTGAAAGTTTGAACGAGGTGAATCGGTTGAAGCATGTGGGAGTAGTTGGATGTCAAAAAAGTGGGAGGAATAAGTTGTTTAATAAAAATAATAATAAAGTAGAATAACAATGTGTGAAGGCCTTCGCCTTCACACAATAAAGTAGAATAACAATGTGTGAAGGCCTTCGCCTTCACACAATAAAGTAGAACTAGAATTGCAATTTCGGAAGAAATTGCGTGTGAAGGCGAAGGCAGATGTTAATTTACAAACGTTAAGCGTTAAAAATGATAAGCGGGAAGAATGAAAAGGGAAAATAAATTATTGTGAAATAAATGGGAAAATGTTACAAATACATGTTACAAAAAGGTACAAATGATAAACGTTAAAAATGAAATGTTACAAATGTTACAAAAAAGGTACAAATGATAAGGGGGGAGAATAAAGAGTAAAATAATTTATGACTCCCAAAGTGGGAATCGAACCCACTACGGGAAACTGGCGCAGGTTGACATTGCCATTGTGTTTCCAACTGAGCTAATCAGGTTCCTACCTCAGTGACGGTTGAATTTGGTTAATGTAATGAATGTGTTTGTTGAATGCGAATGCGTAATCAAAGTGGTGGAAATTGCTTAATGTAATGAATGTTGAATGCGAATGACAAAAGTTACAAATGATAACCGTTGAAAATGATAACCGGGAAGGATAAAGAGTAAAATAAATAATGACGCCCAATGTGGGAATCGAACTGACGCGGGTTTTGATACCACTCGGGAATGATGCTCGTGTACTGGAATCACTTGTGTTTCCCACGAGCTAATTGAGTCCCTTACTATGGAGTTGTTGAAATTGGTTAATGTAATGTATGTGTTTGTTGAATGCGAATACGTAATCAAAGTGGTGGAAATTGCTTAATGTAATGAATGTTGAATGCGAATGTTAGTTACAAATGATAAGCGTTGAAAATGATAAGCGGGAAGAATAAAGAGTAGAATAATTAATGACGCCCAATGTGGGAATCGAACCCACTACAGGAAACTGGCTCGGGTTGACATTGCCATTAAGAATGAATGGGGAAATAAAAGGCACAAATTTGCTAATTACTTAAAAACGGTAAATGTTATGAAGGGGAAAAAAGGTGGCAAGCTTGCCATGAATTTTTGGAACGTGTGAAAGTTTGAACGAGGTGAATCGGTTGAAGCATGTGGGAGTAGTTAGATGTCAAAAAAGTGGGAGGAATAAGTTGTTTAATAATAAGAATAAAAAAAATAATAATAATAAAGTAGAATAACAATGTGTGAAGGCCTTCGCCTTCACACAATAACAATGTGTGAAGGCCTTCGCCTTCACACAACTAGAATTGCAATTTCGGAAGAAATTGCGTGTGAAGGCGAAGGCAGATGTTAAGTTACAAACGTTAAGCGTTAAAAATGATGAGCGGGAAGAATACAAAGGGAAAATAGATAATTGTGAAATAAATGGGAAAATGTTACAAATACATGTTACAAAAAGGTACAAATGATAAGCGTTAAAAATGAAACGTTACAAATGTTACAAAAAAGGTACAAATGATAAGCGTTGAAAATGATAAGGGGGAAGAATAAAGAGTAAAATAATTTATGACTCCCAATGTGGGAATCGAACCCACTACAGGAAACTGGCTCGGGTTGACATTTCCATTGTGTTTCCGACTGAGCTAACGAGGATCCTTCCTTCTTGCTGGTTGAATTTGGTTAATGTAATGAATGTGTTTGTTGAATGCGAATGCGTAATCAAAGTGGTGGAAATTGCTTAATGTAATGAATGTTGAATGCGAATGACAAAAGTTACAAATGATAACCGTTGAAAATGATAACCGGGAAGGATAAAGAGTAAAATAAATAATGACGCCCAATGTGGGAATCGAACTGACGCGGGTTTTGATACCACTCGGGAATGATGCTCGTGTACTGGAATCACTTGTGTTTCCCACGAGCTAATTGAGTCCCTTACTATGTCGTGGTTGCAATTGGTTAATGTAATGAATGTGTTTGTTGAATGCGAATACGTAATCAAAGTGGTGGAAATTGCTTAATGTAATGAATGTTGAATGCGAATGTTAGTTACAAATGATAAGCGTTGAAAATGATAAGCGGGAAGAATAAAGAGTAAAATAATTAATGACGCCCAATGTGGGAATCGAACCCACTACAGGAAACTGGCTCGGGTTGACATTGCCATTAAGAATGAATGGGGAAATAAAAGGCACAAATTTGCTAATTACTTAAAAACGGTAAATGTTATGAACGCGAAAAATACTGGCAAGCGTGCCATGAATTTTTGGAACGTGTGAAAGGTTGAACGAGGTGAATCGGTTGAAGCATGTGGGAGTAGTTAGATGTCAAAAAAGTGGGAGGAATAAGTTGTTTAATAATAAAGTACAATATCAATGTGTGAAGGCCTTCGCCTTCACACAACTAGAATTGCAATTTCGGAAGAAATTGCGTGTGAAGGCGAAGGCAGATGTTAAGTTACAAACGTTAAGCGTTAAAAATGATGAGCGGGAAGAATACAAAGGGAAAATAGATAATTGTGAAATAAATGGGAAAATGTTACAAATACATGTTACAAAAAGGTACAAATGATAAGCGTTAAAAATGAAACGTTACAAATGTTACAAAAAAGGTACAAATGATAAGGGGGAAGAATAAAGAGTAAAATAATTTATGACGCCCAAAGTGGGAATCGAACCCACTACAGGAAACTGGCGCAGGTTGACATTGCCATTGTGTTTCCAACTGAGCTAATCAGGTTCCTACCTCAGTAACTGTTGAATTTGGTTAATGTAATGAATGTGTTTGTTGAATGCGAATGCGTAATCAAAGTGGTGGAAATTGCTTAATGTAATGAATGTTGAATGCGAATGACAAAAGTTACAAATGATAACCGTTGAAAATGATAACCGGGAAGGATAAAGAGTAAAATAAATAATGACGCCCAATGTGGGAATCGAACTGACGCGGGTTTTGATACCACTCGGGAAAGATGCTCGTGTACTGGAATCACTTGTGTTTCCCACGAGCTAATTGAGTCCCTTGCTATGTTGTGGTTGAAATTGGTTAATGTAATGAATGTGTTTGTTGAATGCGAATACGTAATCAAAGTGGTGGAAATTGCTTAATGTAATGAATGTTGAATGCGAATGTTAGTTACAAATGATAAGCGTTGAAAATGATAAGCGGGAAGAATAAAGAGTAAAATAATTAATGACGCCCAATGTGGGAATCGAACCCACTACAGGAAACTGGCTCGGGTTGACATTGCCATTAAGAATGAATGGGGAAATAAAAGGCACAAATTTGCTAATTACTTAAAAACGGTAAATGTTATGAAGGGGAAAAAAGGTGGCAAGATTGCCATGAATTTTTGGAACGTGTGAAAGTTTGAACGAGGTGAATCGGTTGAAGCATGTGGGAGTAGTTAGATGTCAAAAAAGTGGGAGGAATAAGTTGTTTAATAAAAATAACTAGAATTGCAATTTCGGAAGAAATTGCGTGTGAAGGCGAAGGCAGATGTTAATTTACAAACGTTAAGCGTTAAAAATGATGAGCGGGAAGAATAGAAAGGGAAAATAAATTATTGTGAAATAAATGGGAAAATGTTACAAACACATGTTACAAAAAGGTACAAATGCACATGTACAAAAATGAAATGTTACAAATGTTACAAAAAAGGTACAAATGATAAGGGGAAGAATAAAGAGCAAAATAATTTATGACGCCCAAAGTGGGAATCGAACCCACTACAGGAAACTGGCGGGGGTTGACATTGCCATTGTGTTTCCAACTGAGCTAATAAGGCTCCTTTCTCAGTAATGGTTGAATGTGGTTAATGTAATGAATGTGTTTGTTGAATGCGAATGCGTAATCAAAGTGGTGGAAATTGCTTAATGTAATGAATGTTGAATGCGAATGACAAAAGTCACAAATGATAACCGTTGAAAATGATAACCGGGAAGGATAAAGAGTAAAATAAATAATGACGCCCAATGTGGGAATCGAACTGACGCGGGTTTTGATACCACTCGGGAATGATGCTCGTGTACTGGAATCACTTGTGTTTCCCACGAGCTAATTGAGTCCCTTACTGTGTTGAGGTTGAAATTGGTTAATGTAATGAATGTGTTTGTTGAATGCGAATACGTAATCAAAGTGGTGGAAATTGCTTAATGTAATGAATGTTGAATGCGAATGTTAGTTACAAATGATAAGCGTTGAAAATGATAAGCGGGAAGAATAAAGAGTAAAATAATTAATGACGCCCAATGTGGGAATCGAACCCACTACAGGAAACTGGCTCGGGTTGACATTGCCATTAAGAATGAATGGGGAAATAAAAGGCACAAATTTGCTAATTACTTAAAAACGGTAAATGTTATGAAGGGGAAAAAAGGCGGCAAGCTTGCCATGAATTTTTGGAACGTGTGAAAGTTTGAACGAGGTGAATCGGTTGAAGCATGTGGGAGTAGTTGGATGTCAAAAAAGTGGGAGGAATAAGTTGTTTAATAAAAATAATAATAAAGTAGAATAACAATGTGTGAAGGCCTTCGCCTTCACACAATAACTAGAATTGCAATTTCGGAAGAAATTGCGTGTGAAGGCGAAGGCAGATGTTAAGTTACAAACGTTAAGCGTTAAAAATGATGAGCGGGAAGAATACAAAGGGAAAATAGATAATTGTGAAATAAATGGGAAAATGTTACAAATACATGTTACAAAAAGGTACAAATGATAAGCGTTAAAAATGAAACGTTACAAATGTTACAAAAAAGGTACAAATGATAAGGGGGAAGAATAAAGAGTAAAATAATTTATGACGCCCAAAGTGGGAATCGAACCCACTACAGGAAACTGGCGCAGGTTGACATTGCCATTGTGTTTCCAACTGAGCTAATCAGGTTCCTACCTCAGTAACTGTTGAATTTGGTTAATGTAATGAATGTGTTTGTTGAATGCGAAAGCGTAATCAAAGTGGTGGAAATTGCTTAATGTAATGAATGTTGAATGCGAATGACAAAAGTTACAAATGATAACCGTTGAAAATGATAACCGGGAAGGATAAAGAGTAAAATAAATAATGACGCCCAATGTGGGAATCGAACTGACGCGGGTTTTGATACCACTCGGGAATGATGCTCGTGTACTGGAATCACTTGTGTTTCCCACGAGCTAATTGAGTCCCTTACTATGTCGTGGTTGCAATTGGTTAATGTAATGAATGTGTTTGTTGAATGCGAATACGTAATCAAAGTGGTGGAAATTGCTTAATGTAATGAATGTTGAATGCGAATGTTAGTTACAAATGATAAGCGTTGAAAATGATAAGCGGGAAGAATAAAGAGTAAAATAATTAATGACGCCCAATGTGGGAATCGAACCCACTACAGGAAACTGGCTCGGGTTGACATTGCCATTAAGAATGAATGGGGAAATAAAAGGCACAAATTTGCTAATTACTTAAAAACGGTAAATGTTATGAACGCGAAAAATACTGGCAAGCGTGCCATGAATTTTTGGAACGTGTGAAAGGTTGAACGAGGTGAATCGGTTGAAGCATGTGGGAGTAGTTAGATGTCAAAAAAGTGGGAGGAATAAGTTGTTTAATAACTAGAATTGCAATTTCGGAAGAAATTGCGTGTGAAGGCGAAGGCAGATGTTAATTTAGAAACGTTAAGCGTTAAAAATGATGAGAGGGAAGAATGAAAAGGGAAAGAAATAATTGTGAAATAAATGGGAAAATGTTACAAATACATGTTACAAAAAGGTACAAATGATAAGCGTTAAAAATGAAATGTTACAAATGTTACAAAAAAGGTACAAATGATAAGCGTTGAAAATGATAAGGGAAAGGATAAAGAGTAAAATAAATAATGACGCCCAACGTGGGAATCGAACTGACGCGGGTTTTGATACCACTCGGGAATGATGCTCGTGTACTGGAATCACTTGTGTTTCCCACGAGCTAATTGAGTCCCTTACTATGCCGTGGTTGAAATTGGTTAATGTAATGAATGTGTTTGTTGAATGCGAATACGTAATTAAAGTGGTGGAAATTGCTTAATGTAATGAATGTTGAATGTGAATGTTAGTTACAAATGATAAGCGTTGAAAATGATAAGCGGGAAGAATAAAGAGTAAAATAAATAATGACGCCCAATGTGGGAATCGAACCCACTACAGGAAACTGGCTCGGGTTGACATTGCCATTAAGAATGAATGGGGAAATAAAAGGCACAAATTTGCTAATTACTTAAAAACGGTAAATGTTATGAACGAGAAAAAAAGTGGCAAGCTTGCCATGAATTTTTGGAACGTGTGAAAGTTTGAACGAGGTGAATCGGTTGAAGCATGTGGGAGTAGTTGGATGTCAAAAAGGTGGGAGGAATAAGTTGTTTAATAAAAATAATAATAAAGTAGAACTAGAATTGCAATTTCGGAAGAAATTGCGTGTGAAGGCGAAGGCAGATGTTAAGTTACAAACGTTAAGCGTTAAAAATGATGAGCGGGAAGAATTCAAAGGGAAAATAGATAATTGTGAAATAAATGGGAAAATGTTACAAATACATGTTACAAAAAGGTACAAATGATAAGCGTTAAAAATGAAACGTTACAAATGTTACAAAAAAGGTACAAATAATAAGCGTTGAAAATGATAAGGGGGAAGAATAAAGAGTAAAATAATTTATGACTCCCAATGTGGGAATCGAACCCACTACAGGAAACTGGCTCGGGTTGACATTTCCATTGTGTTTCCGACTGAGCTAATGAGGATCCTTCCTTCTTGCTGGTTGAATCTGGTTAATGTAATGAATGTGTTTGTTGAATGCGAATGCGTAATCAAAGTGGTGGAAATTGCTTAATGTAATGAATGTTGAATGCGAATGACAAAAGTTACAAATGATAACCGTTGAAAATGATAACCGTGAAGGATAAAGAGTAAAATAAATAATAACGCCCAATGTGGGAATCGAACTGACGCGGGTTTTGATACCACTCGGGAATGATGCTCGTGTACTGGAATCACTTGTGTTTCCCACGAGCTAATTGAGTCCCTTACTATGGAGTTGTTGAAATTGGTTAATGTAATGTATGTGTTTGTTGAATGCGAATACGTAATCAAAGTGGTGGAAATTGCTTAATGTAATGAATGTTGAATGCGAATGTTAGTTACAAATGATAAGCGTTGAAAATGATAAGCGGGAAGAATAAAGAGTAAAATAATTAATGACGCCCAATGTGGGAATCGAACCCACTACAGGAAACTGGCTCGGGTTGACATTGCCATTAAGAATGAATGGGGAAATAAAAGGCACAAATTTGCTAATTACTTAAAAACGGTAAATGTTATGAAGGGGAAAAAAGGTGGCAAGTTTGCCATGAATTTTTGGAACGTGTGAAAGTTTGAACGAGGTGAATCGGTTGAAGCATGTGGGAGTAGTTAGATGTCAAAAAAGTGGGAGGAATAAGTTGTTTAATAAAAATAATAATAAAGTAGAATAACAATGTGTGAAGGCCTTCGCCTTCACACAATAACAATGTGTGAAGGCCTTCGCCTTCACACAATAAAGTACAATATCAATGTGTGAAGGCCTTCGCCTTCACACAACTAGAATTGCAATTTCGGAAGAAATTGCGTGTGAAGGCGAAGGCAGATGTTGATTTACAAACGTTAAGCGTTAAAAATGATGAGCGGGAAGAATAGAAAGGGAAAATAAATTATTGTGAAATAAATGGGAAAATGTTACAAATACATGTTACAAAAAGGTACAAATGATAAGCGTTAAAAATGAAATGTTACAAATGTTACAAAAAAGGTACAAATGATAAGCGTTGAAAATGATAAGGGGAAGGATAAAGAGTAAAATAAATAATGACGCCCAATGTGGGAATCGAACTGACGCGGGTTTTGATACCACTCGGGAAAGATGCTCGTGTACTGGAATCACTTGTGTTTCCCACGAGCTAATTGTGTCCCTGTCTACATACTGGTTGAATTTGGTTAATGTAATGAATGTGTTTGTTGAATGCGAATACGTAATCAAAGTGGTGGAAATTGCTTAATGTAATGAATGTTGAATGCGAATGTTAGTTACAAATGATAAGCGTTGAAAATGATAAGCGGGAAGAATAAAGAGTAAAACAATTAATGACGCCCAATGTGGGAATCGAACCCACTACAGGAAACTGGCTCGGGTTGACATTTCCATTGTGTTTCCGACTGAGCTAACGAGGATCCTTCCTTCTTGCTGGTTGAATTTGGTTAATGTAATGAATGTGTTTGTTGAATGCGAATGCGTAATCAAAGTGGTGGAAATTGCTTAATGTAATGAATGTTGAATGCGAATGACAAAAGTTACAAATGATAACCGTTGAAAATGATAACCGGGAAGGATAAAGAGTAAAATAAATAATGACGCCCAATGTGGGAATCGAACTGACGCGGGTTTTGATACCACTCGGGAATGATGCTCGTGTACTGGAATCACTTGTGTTTCCCACGAGCTAATTGAGTCCCTTACTATGTCGTGGTTGCAATTGGTTAATGTAATGAATGTGTTTGTTGAATGCGAATACGTAATCAAAGTGGTGGAAATTGCTTAATGTAATGAATGTTGAATGCGAATGTTAGTTACAAATGATAAGCGTTGAAAATGATAAGCGGGAAGAATAAAGAGTAAAATAATTAATGACGCCCAATGTGGGAATCGAACCCACTACAGGAAACTGGCTCGGGTTGACATTGCCATTAAGAATGAATGGGGAAATAAAAGGCACAAATTTGCTAATTACTTAAAAACGGTAAATGTTATGAACGCGAAAAATACTGGCAAGCGTGCCATGAATTTTTTGAACGTGTGAAAGGTTGAACGAGGTGAATCGGTTGAAGCATGTGGGAGTAGTTAGATGTCAAAAAAGTGGGAGGAATAAGTTGTTTAATAATAAAGTACAATATCAATGTGTGAAGGCCTTCGCCTTCACACAACTAGAATTGCAATTTCGGAAGAAATTGCGTGTGAAGGCGAAGGCAGATGTTAAGTTACAAACGTTAAGCGTTAAAAATGATGAGCGGGAAGAATACAAAGGGAAAATAGATAATTGTGAAATAAATGGGAAAATGTTACAAATACATGTTACAAAAAGGTACAAATGATAAGCGTTAAAAATGAAACGTTACAAATGTTACAAAAAAGGTACAAATGATAAGGGGGAAGAATAAAGAGTAAAATACTTTATGACGCCCAAAGTGGGAATCGAACCCACTACAGGAAACTGGCGCAGGTTGACATTGCCATTGTGTTTCCAACTGAGCTAATCAGGTTCCTACCTCAGTAACTGTTGAATTTGGTTAATGTAATGAATGTGTTTGTTGAATGCGAATGCGTAATCAAAGTGGTGGAAATTGCTTAATGTAATGAATGTTGAATGCGAATGACAAAAGTTACAAATGATAACCGTTGAAAATGATAACCGGGAAGGATAAAGAGTAAAATAAATAATGACGCCCAATGTGGGAATCGAACTGACGCGGGTTTTGATACCACTCGGGAAAGATGCTCGTGTACTGGAATCACTTGTGTTTCCCACGAGCTAATTGAGTCCCTTTCTTTTATTGGTTGAATTTGGTTAATGTAATGAATGTGTTTGTTGAATGCGAATACGTAATCAAAGTGGTGGAAATTGCTTAATGTAATGAATGTTGAATGCGAATGTTAGTTACAAATGATAAGCGTTGAAAATGATAAGCGGGAAGAATAAAGAGTAGAATAATTAATGACGCCCAATGTGGGAATCGAACCCACTACAGGAAACTGGCTCGGGTTGACATTGCCATTAAGAACTAGAATTGCAATTTCGGAAGAAATTGCGTGTGAAGGCGAAGGCAGATGTTAATTTAGAAACGTTAAGCGTTAAAAATGATGAGAGGGAAGAATGAAAAGGGAAAGAAATAATTGTGAAATAAATGGGAAAATGTTACAAATACATGTTACAAAAAGGTACAAATGATAAGCGTTAAAAATGAAATGTTACAAATGTTACAAAAAAGGTACAAATGATAAGCGTTGAAAATGATAAGGGAAAGGATAAAGAGTAAAATAAATAATGACGCCCAACGTGGGAATCGAACTGACGCGGGTTTTGATACCACTCGGGAATGATGCTCGTGTACTGGAATCACTTGTGTTTCCCACGAGCTAATTGAGTCCCTTACTATGCCATGGTTGAAATTGGTTAATGTAATGAATGTGTTTGTTGAATGCGAATACGTAATTAAAGTGGTGGAAATTGCTTAATGTAATGAATGTTGAATGCGAATGTTAGTTACAAATGATAAGCGTTGAAAATGATAAGCGGGAAGAATAAAGAGTAAAATAAATAATGACGCCCAATGTGGGAATCGAACCCACTACAGGAAACTGGCTCGGGTTGACATTGCCATTAAGAATGAATGGGGAAATAAAAGGCACAAATTTGCTAATTACTTAAAAACGGTAAATGTTATGAACGAGAAAAAAAGTGGCAAGCTTGCCATGAATTTTTGGAACGTGTGAAAGTTTGAACGAGGTGAATCGGTTGAAGCATGTGGGAGTAGTTGGATGTCAAAAAGGTGGGAGGAATAAGTTGTTTAATAAAAATAATAATAAAGTAGAATAACAATGTGTGAAGGCCTTCGCCTTCACACAATGAATGGGGAAATAAAAGGCACAAATTTGCTAATTACTTAAAAACGGTAAATGTTATGAACGCGAAAAATACTGGCAAGCGTGCCATGAATTTTTGGAACGTGTGAAAGTTTGAACGAGGTGAATGGGTTGAAGCATGTGGGAGTAGTTAGATGTCAAAAAAGTGGGAGGAATAAGTTGTTTAATAATAAAGTACAATATCAATGTGTGAAGGCCTTCGCCTTCACACAATAAAGTAGAATAACAATGTGTGAAGGCCTTCGCCTTCACACAACTAGAATTGCAATTTCGGAAGAAATTGCATGTGAAGGCGAAGGCAGATGTTAAGTTACAAACGTTAAGCGTTAAAAATGATGAGCGGGAAGAATACAAAGGGAAAATAGATAATTGTGAAATAAATGGGAAAATGTTACAAATACATGTTACAAAAAGGTACAAATGATAAGCGTTAAAAATGAAACGTTACAAATGTTACAAAAAAGGTACAAATGATAAGCGTTGAAAATGATAAGGGGGAAGAATAAAGAGTAAAATAATTTATGACTCCCAATGTGGGAATCGAACCCACTACAGGAAACTGGCTCGGGTTGACATTTCCATTGTGTTTCCGACTGAGCTAACGAGGATCCTTCCTTCTTGCTGGTTGAATTTGGTTAATGTAATGAATGTGTTTGTTGAATGCGAATGCGTAATCAAACTGGTGGAAATTGCTTAATGTAATGAATGTTGAATGCGAATGACAAAAGTTACAAATGATAACCGTTGAAAATGATAACCGGGAAGGATAAAGAGTAAAATAAATAATGACGCCCAATGTGGGAATCGAACTGACGCGGGTTTTGATACCACTCGGGAAAGATGCTCGTGTACTGGAATCACTTGTGTTTCCCACGAGCTAATTGTGTCCCTGTCTACATACCGGTTGAATTTGGTTAATGTAATGAATGTGTTTGTTGAATGCGAATACGTAATCAAAGTGGTGGAAATTGCTTAATGTAATGAATGTTGAATGTGAATGTTAGTTACAAATGATAAGCGTTGAAAATGATAAGCGGGAAGAATAAAGAGTAAAATAATTAATGACGCCCAATGTGGGAATCGGACCCACTACAGGAAACTGGCTCGGGTTGACATTTCTATTAAGAATGAATGGGGAAATAAAAGGCACAAATTTGCTAATTACTTAAAAACGGTAAATGTTATGAACGCGAAAAATACTGGCAAGCGTGCCATGAATTTTTGGAACGTGTGAAAGTTTGAACGAGGTGAATCGGTTGAAGCATGTGGGAGTAGTTGGATGTCAAAAAAGTGGGAGGAATAAGTTGTTTAATAATAAAGTACAATATCAATGTGTGAAGGCCTTCGCCTTCACACAATAATAGAGAATGGTGTAGAATAACATATGTGTGAAGGCCTTCGCCTTCACACAATAATAAAGTAAATGGAGTAGAATAACATATGTGTGAAGGCCTTCGCCTTCACACAATAAAGTAAATGGAGTAGAATAACATATGTGTGAAGGCCTTCGCCTTCACACAATAATAAAGTAAATGGAGTAGAATAACATATGTGTGAAGGCCTTCGCCTTCACACAATAATAAAGTAAATGGAGTAGTAAATTGGATGACCCTGGAGTGCCACCAATGAACCCAGAATGAACCGGAAGTGCCCTAAATCAAACCGAAAGTGACCCCAAATAGACCGGAAGTGACCCCAAATCAAACCGGAAGTGACCCCAATGTACCAGAAATGACCTTTTTAGACCGGAAATGACCCCAAATAAACCGGAAGTGACCTCAGACGAACCGAAAGTGACCCAAATTAAACCGAAAGTGACCTAAATAAACCGGAAGTGACCCAAATCAAACCGAAAGTGACCCCTAATAGACCGGAAGTGACCTCAGGTGAACCGAAAGTGACCCCAAATGAACCGAAAGTGACCTTTTTTGACCAGAAGTGACCCCGAATAAACCGGAAGTGACCTCAGCTAAACCGGAAGTGACCTGTAGTAAACCGGAAGTGTCCCAAATAAACCGGAAGTGACCCAAATTAGACCGGAAATGACCCGAATCAAGCCGGAAGTGAACCTATTTCAACACTAAGTGCCCCAAATAGCTACATTTGCGCTAAGGTTTTCGGTTTTTGTCCGATTTAACCCGTTTCAACATTTTTACCCCAAAAGTGAACCTCCTGAGGCCGTTTTTTTTGTTTTGTTCCAAATTTAGAAAGATTTTGGCGCAATTGCTTTTTTTTATTTTCCCATTCATTCTCTCTATGGGGATTCAACATTTGCTCTAACTTCTACATTTCTTAACTGATTCAACCCGTTCCAACTTTCCAACACGTGTGCATGCACAAACACACACCCAGACACATTAGAGCAGCAGGAACGGAGAGAAAGTATTTGCACTGTATGTGCTTGTGTGAATGTGCGTGTGAGGACATTGTTGTATTTTCTGCGGTTAATTATTATTATGTGGGGACAAGCAGTACAGAAAATGGATGGATGGATGGATAATTATGATATAAGTATTATCATTATAAAGTTACATTGATACTGCCTTGACAGTGTCCATGAAAACATTATCAAACATTAATAATAATAATTCATTAAATTTGTAGAGCGCTTTTCAAAAACCCAAAGACGCTTGATAACATTTAATTAGTAATAAGTATAAATGGAAAATACTGTCGTCTTCAAATTTTATATTAGCTCTAACAGGGTAATCTTCGAACCTAGACATAATTTTGAATTTTGACACTTTTGTTTTGTAAAATCATCGCAATCATTTTCACAGTATTCCTTTTTATGTTTGAGGGAAATCCTGCTAGGAACCTTTAATATGGAGGAACTGTTTCCCTGCACTTCATTTCCACTCGGTAGACGTTGCTGTTGTACAAGGCTCTCAGTTGGTATCGGCACGCCATTGTGACTGAAGTACTGCACCCTACTTTTCCCTCACACAGTTTTTAAAACAACGACAAAGGGAAACGACGATGGCTTCGGACTCTTGGGCCCAGGCTGTTGACGAACAGGAAGCGGGAGCAGAATCAGTAAATGTAAATGTGCTAGTTTACGTTGAGTTAGCCTTGAAGATGTTTTAGTCACAGGCCTAGCGCTGTAAAAAATGAATGCTTACTATTTGTCTGGCGTTAAGACAGACATTGTTTCAACACAAATCTGCGTGTATTGCCGTGCCTTTGGATATTTGCTTAGTTTAAATGCAAGCGCTAGAATGCCCCAAATTAGCCGGTAAAGAATTGCTGCGTGCCTTGTGCGTTGCTAGCTTTTGCAGAAGCTACCATCAAAGAGGTAATTCATTGAGACAGCTTTAACTGGCTGGCAACTGAATGATGCAAGAGGTTCCAAAATAGCTTAACCTGATTAAGTAGAAGCATTGGTTTCTTCTAGATTTGTGCTTTCCAAGTTTTATGTTTCAGGGTCACGTTTATAAATATATATAACAGTTGACCATTACTGGCGTTAACGTGTTTTCCTAGTCAACTGTGGTAAACTGTTTTTTTTTTACAGATTGGAAACCTTCAACTAAAGGATGCACCTGGAGAAAACGGTATGTTTGCAAAGTGATGAGACTAATTTCAAGCATGAAAAGGCTATAAAGTGATTTTGCTAAGGAACATCTGTATCATCAGCAGGCAGTACTTTTGGAAAGTCAGAAGCGGGAGATAAGACTCCAGGAAAGACTACAGATGAAGATGACCGTGGTAAGCTGATGTGATTATGTATTCCCATACAGTAATTGAATTGTTTTGTCACCCCAAACGCTCCTCACAACAATTACGCTGTCAAAATTATTGACCGAATAGACATGATAGAGCAAAAGGGTAGAACATCAAAGTAAAAAGCTGTGATCCAATAGAGCAAAAGTTGGATCAAAGTAAAAAGCTTTGATCAATGATGCCGTTTATATTCTAAACCAAAAAGGTAGAACATCAAAATAAAAAGATGTGGTCCAATGATGGTATTTATACTATATTATAATTTTCCACACTGAGAAGACACAGAAAAAAATAAGTCATGCTAAGAAATTATTGTTTGCTTCCACATACTGCTTGCAATGTGTTCACATACTCGTCATTACTTTTTGGTGCAATTAATGAGTTTGCGTCGAAAATTGGTTCATAAATAGATGCAAAACAAATTGCGCGGGCCCGGATCGTATCTCAAAAAGGGGGGCTGCTGATGCGTCGGTTCAGAAGTGGAAAATTGGCACGTAAGTAGATGCAAAAAATCCGCGCAGCTTCCGTTCGTATCTCAAAATGTCCGTAAGTATAGGCGTTCGTAAGTAGAGGTGCCACTGCATATGCAAGTTTAACATGGTCGCTTTTACTCGTATGCTTTGCATGGTCCTTCAGATCACTAACAATTCCTCCCATCTTAAAAGCGCAATTTCTACTCTCTTTTTTTTCCGCAGAAGACAAAGCGGCCCAGTCATTGTTGAACAAGTTAATCAGAAGTAATCTTGTCAACACCACAAATCAAGTTGAAGTTCTTCAGAAGGATCCCAACTCTCCACTGTACTCTGTAAAATCCTTTGAAGAGTTGCGACTGTAAGTGTATCATTCTTTAATTTATTCATAATCCCTCTTGTGATTTAGTGCGTCTGCCATAAATGACGAATGAGCTCATGTCTGTGGATGTTATCCAATAAAGATTACACACCACGGCAGATGCGCTCGTATTGAAAAGGGAAAAATAAAATTTGTGTTCTGCAAAAGTGTGGCAGAAGTGCTCGATGTTCATTACATGCCCAATTTGTTGTATTCCTGCCAAACTTGATCAATAAACCAAAAATATTTTTTCTCATATGTGCAGTAAACCACAGCTCCTTCAGGGTGTCTATGGCATGGGTTTTAACCGGCCCTCCAAAATCCAGGAGACCGCCTTACCCATGATGCTCGCTGAACCGTGAGTATGCTGTACATTGACTGTGATGTGCTACTTTTCTGAACTAAATATATGATGTGACTAAAGTCAGTTTGATTTTTCTGTTTAGTCCACAGAATCTAATCGCCCAGTCTCAGTCAGGAACAGGAAAAACCGCTGCCTTTGTGCTTGCCATGCTCAGCCACGTCAATCCAGACCACAAATATCCCCAGGTTATTTTTTAGGGATTTTATCAGTGATCCAAATGACCGCAGATGGGTTTATCCTTAGTCCTTGTGTGACCTGCGAGTTAGATTTCTAAATCTCTTTTTCCTTTTCCACCAGTGCCTGTGTTTGTCACCCACCTATGAACTGGCGCTTCAGACTGGCAAAGTTATTGAGCAGATGGGCAAAAACTACCCTGAAGTCAAACTAGTTTACGCCATACGAGGAAATAGGCGTAAGTTCACATCGAGTGCCATGTTGACGTTCTCGTCTGGTCCTCGGCGTGTTTTTGTGTTGACAAAGTTTCTTTGAAAATTTTCCAGTGCAGCGAGGCGTGAAGCTTCAGGAACAGATAATCATTGGCACGCCCGGCACCATGCTGGACTGGTGCAGCAAATTGAAGTTCATTGATCCCGAGAAGATTCAGGTGTTTGTGCTGGATGAGGCCGATGTCATGATCGCAACGCAGGGTCACAAAGACCAGAGTATTCGCATCCAGAGGTAAGAATGAATATTAATAAAAAAGTTTCCTGACAAATGTGGGAGTTCGCATTTTGAGTTTCCACTAAAGGATGCTACGATTTTAATTTGTTATTTGCTACACAGGATGCTGCCCAGAAACTGCCAGATGTTGCTGTTCTCAGCTACGTTTGAGGAGACCGTGTGGGACTTCGCCAGGCGCGTCGTGCCTGACCCAAATATCATCAAATTGAAAAGAGAGGAGGAGACGCTGGATACTATCAAGCAGTACTATGTGTTGTGCAACAGCAAGGAGGAAAAGTTTGAAGCCCTGTGCAACATCTATGGCGCCATCACCATAGCCCAGGCTATGATTTTCTGCCATGTGAGGCACTTCCCTTCACCCAGCACTTTCCGATTGATAGATTATAAATGGCATCACATTTTCCTGAGAAATGTTCCAGAGTTTATTAAGAACGTCACAAGACTGGCGTCGCATAAATTCATTATGTTCCTTGAGTGTCTGGCTGGTATATGAACTGGTGACTCTGCTTTCCTTCATGCGATCCAGACAAGGAAGACCGCAGGCTGGCTGGCGGGAGAGCTTTCCAAAGAGAACCACCAGGTGGCGCTGCTTAGCGGGGAGATGCAAGTAGAGCAGAGGGCAGCTGTCATTGAACGCTTCCGGAATGGAAAGGAGAAGGTGCTTGTCACCACAAATGTCTGTGCCAGAGGTGAGGGACCCATGCAAGATAATTATGAAATATGTAGATATTTAACAATTATTTAGTCTTCCACTTCTCCCTATCAATTGCTTTTGTAATATTGTTTTAACATGTATTCTGACTGTCAACACCCTGTATGCTATTAGAGAAGATACCGTATGTATTCTTCATACATTGAAAATATTAACGTCAATTTCCCCTATCACCTCTCGCCTTTTTTTTTCTTTTTTTTCTGTCCACCAGGAATTGATGTGGAGCAGGTATCGGTGGTGATCAATTTTGACCTGCCTGTAGACCAGGAGGGTAACCCAGACAACGAGACCTACCTTCATAGGATTGGCCGCACGGGTCGGTTCGGCAAAAGGGGGCTGGCCATCAACATGGTGGACAGCAGAATGAGTATGAACATTCTCAACAGGATCCAGGAGCATTTTAGTAAGTAGTTATCCTTGCCATTATCTATTGCATTGGCCAGGTTCAATGTAATATATATGTTTGCATTTTTATTCGTCCACTGGCAGAAAAAAAACACTCGCTGGTTTTCTCTTTTCCAGATAAGAAAATTGAAAAACTCGACACACACGATCTGGATGAAATTGAGAAAATCGCCAACTGAAAGACAAGTGTGCTGACAAAGTGGACGCCAGCTAGACTTGCGCTCTGCAAAGACTGTATGCTTCTTTATGCTGGCTTTTTAAGTTTGTATTTTAAGCCGTTAGGGTGGAGGGGGTAAAACCACATATACTGCACGTTTACATACACTTCAGTCTGTGGAACATACCCTATTTCACTCTTTTTACTATAATATTTTATTTTGTAATGCTGAAAAAGCTTAACTGTCAAGTAACTCCTAAAACCCCATTTGACTCTGCTTTTCATACATATATGAACATTTTTCATGAATGTATCCTCTTTAGGTCATTACAACATTGACAGTGTGTGGAAAGGGTGAAGTTGGGTATACTGCTGCTCTGAGTGTAGGGGTGTCATTTTGGGTGATGACTGATGGATGGATTTTAGGGTCTATGCAAATTTAGAGTATACTCACATGAAAGAAATGAAATTAACCTCAATTTATCTTCAGGGTGCGTAGCCAAATGCCAAAATGGAGATGACCTACTAATAACTCCTCAACATTTTAGATCATTCTGGAGTAAAGCCCAGTCACGCGTCCCTCACAATTTTATTTATAGAGTATTAAGACTACTCAGCTGTAACATGTAGTTGTTTTTAAACATTTTTTGCCTACCTATTCCACAACTTCCCACTTACCACAAACTTCACATCTTTTATTTTGAAATTCAACCAAAATTCTCTAAAATTTCGTTTTTCTACTCTAATTTCCACATTTTTCAACCGATTCAACCCATTCCAACTTTCAAGTGTTCATCTTTTGCCTACCTGTTCCACATATTCCCACTTACCAAAAATTCCAAATTTTCAAATTTGAAATTCAACCAAATTCTCCAAAATTCCGTTTTTCTACTCTAATTTCTACATTTTTCAACCGATTCAACCCATTCCAAATGTATTTACTTAATTCACCTTATGCTTCCCACATTCACTCCCATTCACCCCCACTTCCACTATGCTTACACAATTCAACCCTTGACCCCCAATTCCAGTGTGGCGGCCATCTTGGATGACCCTGGAGTGCCACCAATGAACCCAGAATGAACCGGAAGTGCCCTAAATCAAACCGAAAGTGACCCCAAATAGACCGGAAGTGACCCCAAATCAAACCGGAAGTGACCCCAATGTACCAGAAATGACCTTTTTAGACCGGAAATGACCCCAAATAAACCGGAAGTGACCTCAGACGAACCGAAAGTGACCCAAATTAAACCGAAAGTGACCTAAATAAACCGGAAGTGACCCAAATCAAACCGAAAGTGACCCCTAATAGACCGGAAGTGACCTCAGGTGAACCGAAAGTGACCCCAAATGAACCGAAAGTGACCTTTTTTGACCGGAAGTGACCCCGAATAAACCGGAAGTGACCTCAGCTAAACCGGAAGTGACCTGTAGTAAACCGGAAGTGTCCCAAATAAACCGGAAGTGACCCAAATTAGACCGGAAATGACCCGAATCAAGCCGGAAGTGAACCTATTTCAACACTAAGTGCCCCAAATAGCTACATTTGCGCTAAGGTTTTCGGTTTTTGTCCGATTTAACCCGTTTCAACATTTTTACCCCAAAAGTGAACCTCCTGAGGCCGTTTTTTTTGTTTTGTTCCAAATTTAGAAAGATTTTGGCGCAATTGCTTTTTTTTATTTTCCCATTCATTCTCTCTATGGGGATTCAACATTTGCTCTAACTTCTACATTTCTTAACTGATTCAACCCGTTCCAACTTTCCAACACGTGTGCATGCACAAACACACACCCAGACACATTAGAGCAGCAGGAACGGAGAGAAAGTATTTGCACTGTATGTGCTTGTGTGAATGTGCGTGTGAGGACATTGTTGTATTTTCTGCGGTTAATTATTATTATGTGGGGACAAGCAGTACAGAAAATGGATGGATGGATGGATAATTATGATATAAGTATTATCATTATAAAGTTACATTGATACTGCCTTGACAGTGTCCATGAAAACATTATCAAACATTAATAATAATAATTCATTAAATTTGTAGAGCGCTTTTCAAAAACCCAAAGACGCTTGATAACATTTAATTAGTAATAAGTATAAATGGAAAATACTGTCGTCTTCAAATTTTATATTAGCTCTAACAGGGTAATCTTCGAACCTAGACATAATTTTGAATTTTGACACTTTTGTTTTGTAAAATCATCGCAATCATTTTCACAGTATTCCTTTTTATGTTTGAGGGAAATCCTGCTAGGAACCTTTAATATGGAGGAACTGTTTCCCTGCACTTCATTTCCACTCGGTAGACGTTGCTGTTGTACAAGGCTCTCAGTTGGTATCGGCACGCCATTGTGACTGAAGTACTGCACCCTACTTTTCCCTCACACAGTTTTTAAAACAACGACAAAGGGAAACGACGATGGCTTCGGACTCTTGGGCCCAGGCTGTTGACGAACAGGAAGCGGGAGCAGAATCAGTAAATGTAAATGTGCTAGTTTACGTTGAGTTAGCCTTGAAGATGTTTTAGTCACAGGCCTAGCGCTGTAAAAAATGAATGCTTACTATTTGTCTGGCGTTAAGACAGACATTGTTTCAACACAAATCTGCGTGTATTGCCGTGCCTTTGGATATTTGCTTAGTTTAAATGCAAGCGCTAGAATGCCCCAAATTAGCCGGTAAAGAATTGCTGCGTGCCTTGTGCGTTGCTAGCTTTTGCAGAAGCTACCATCAAAGAGGTAATTCATTGAGACAGCTTTAACTGGCTGGCAACTGAATGATGCAAGAGGTTCCAAAATAGCTTAACCTGATTAAGTAGAAGCATTGGTTTCTTCTAGATTTGTGCTTTCCAAGTTTTATGTTTCAGGGTCACGTTTATAAATATATATAACAGTTGACCATTACTGGCGTTAACGTGTTTTCCTAGTCAACTGTGGTAAACTGTTTTTTTTTTACAGATTGGAAACCTTCAACTAAAGGATGCACCTGGAGAAAACGGTATGTTTGCAAAGTGATGAGACTAATTTCAAGCATGAAAAGGCTATAAAGTGATTTTGCTAAGGAACATCTGTATCATCAGCAGGCAGTACTTTTGGAAAGTCAGAAGCGGGAGATAAGACTCCAGGAAAGACTACAGATGAAGATGACCGTGGTAAGCTGATGTGATTATGTATTCCCATACAGTAATTGAATTGTTTTGTCACCCCAAACGCTCCTCACAACAATTACGCTGTCAAAATTATTGACCGAATAGACATGATAGAGCAAAAGGGTAGAACATCAAAGTAAAAAGCTGTGATCCAATAGAGCAAAAGTTGGATCAAAGTAAAAAGCTTTGATCAATGATGCCGTTTATATTCTAAACCAAAAAGGTAGAACATCAAAATAAAAAGATGTGGTCCAATGATGGTATTTATACTATATTATAATTTTCCACACTGAGAAGACACAGAAAAAAATAAGTCATGCTAAGAAATTATTGTTTGCTTCCACATACTGCTTGCAATGTGTTCACATACTCGTCATTACTTTTTGGTGCAATTAATGAGTTTGCGTCGAAAATTGGTTCATAAATAGATGCAAAACAAATTGCGCGGGCCCGGATCGTATCTCAAAAAGGGGGGCTGCTGATGCGTCGGTTCAGAAGTGGAAAATTGGCACGTAAGTAGATGCAAAAAATCCGCGCAGCTTCCGTTCGTATCTCAAAATGTCCGTAAGTATAGGCGTTCGTAAGTAGAGGTGCCACTGCATATGCAAGTTTAACATGGTCGCTTTTACTCGTATGCTTTGCATGGTCCTTCAGATCACTAACAATTCCTCCCATCTTAAAAACGCAATTTCTACTCTCTTTTTTTTCCGCAGAAGACAAAGCGGCCCAGTCATTGTTGAACAAGTTAATCAGAAGTAATCTTGTCAACACCACAAATCAAGTTGAAGTTCTTCAGAAGGATCCCAACTCTCCACTGTACTCTGTAAAATCCTTTGAAGAGTTGCGACTGTAAGTGTATCATTCTTTAATTTATTCATAATCCCTCTTGTGATTTAGTGCGTCTGCCATAAATGACGAATGAGCTCATGTCTGTGGATGTTATCCAATAAAGATTACACACCACGGCAGATGCGCTCGTATTGAAAAGGGAAAAATAAAATTTGTGTTCTGCAAAAGTGTGGCAGAAGTGCTCGATGTTCATTACATGCCCAATTTGTTGTATTCCTGCCAAACTTGATCAATAAACCAAAAATATTTTTTCTCATATGTGCAGTAAACCACAGCTCCTTCAGGGTGTCTATGGCATGGGTTTTAACCGGCCCTCCAAAATCCAGGAGACCGCCTTACCCATGATGCTCGCTGAACCGTGAGTATGCTGTACATTGACTGTGATGTGCTACTTTTCTGAACTAAATATATGATGTGACTAAAGTCAGTTTGATTTTTCTGTTTAGTCCACAGAATCTAATCGCCCAGTCTCAGTCAGGAACAGGAAAAACCGCTGCCTTTGTGCTTGCCATGCTCAGCCACGTCAATCCAGACCACAAATATCCCCAGGTTATTTTTTAGGGATTTTATCAGTGATCCAAATGACCGCAGATGGGTTTATCCTTAGTCCTTGTGTGACCTGCGAGTTAGATTTCTAAATCTCTTTTTCCTTTTCCACCAGTGCCTGTGTTTGTCACCCACCTATGAACTGGCGCTTCAGACTGGCAAAGTTATTGAGCAGATGGGCAAAAACTACCCTGAAGTCAAACTAGTTTACGCCATACGAGGAAATAGGCGTAAGTTCACATCGAGTGCCATGTTGACGTTCTCGTCTGGTCCTCGGCGTGTTTTTGTGTTGACAAAGTTTCTTTGAAAATTTTCCAGTGCAGCGAGGCGTGAAGCTTCAGGAACAGATAATCATTGGCACGCCCGGCACCATGCTGGACTGGTGCAGCAAATTGAAGTTCATTGATCCCGAGAAGATTCAGGTGTTTGTGCTGGATGAGGCCGATGTCATGATCGCAACGCAGGGTCACAAAGACCAGAGTATTCGCATCCAGAGGTAAGAATGAATATTAATAAAAAAGTTTCCTGACAAATGTGGGAGTTCGCATTTTGAGTTTCCACTAAAGGATGCTACGATTTTAATTTGTTATTTGCTACACAGGATGCTGCCCAGAAACTGCCAGATGTTGCTGTTCTCAGCTACGTTTGAGGAGACCGTGTGGGACTTCGCCAGGCGCGTCGTGCCTGACCCAAATATCATCAAATTGAAAAGAGAGGAGGAGACGCTGGATACTATCAAGCAGTACTATGTGTTGTGCAACAGCAAGGAGGAAAAGTTTGAAGCCCTGTGCAACATCTATGGCGCCATCACCATAGCCCAGGCTATGATTTTCTGCCATGTGAGGCACTTCCCTTCACCCAGCACTTTCCGATTGATAGATTATAAATGGCATCACATTTTCCTGAGAAATGTTCCAGAGTTTATTAAGAACGTCACAAGACTGGCGTCGCATAAATTCATTATGTTCCTTGAGTGTCTGGCTGGTATATGAACTGGTGACTCTGCTTTCCTTCATGCGATCCAGACAAGGAAGACCGCAGGCTGGCTGGCGGGAGAGCTTTCCAAAGAGAACCACCAGGTGGCGCTGCTTAGCGGGGAGATGCAAGTAGAGCAGAGGGCAGCTGTCATTGAACGCTTCCGGAATGGAAAGGAGAAGGTGCTTGTCACCACAAATGTCTGTGCCAGAGGTGAGGGACCCATGCAAGATAATTATGAAATATGTAGATATTTAACAATTATTTAGTCTTCCACTTCTCCCTATCAATTGCTTTTGTAATATTGTTTTAACATGTATTCTGACTGTCAACACCCTGTATGCTATTAGAGAAGATACCGTATGTATTCTTCATACATTGAAAATATTAACGTCAATTTCCCCTATCACCTCTCGCCTTTTTTTTTCTTTTTTTTCTGTCCACCAGGAATTGATGTGGAGCAGGTATCGGTGGTGATCAATTTTGACCTGCCTGTAGACCAGGAGGGTAACCCAGACAACGAGACCTACCTTCATAGGATTGGCCGCACGGGTCGGTTCGGCAAAAGGGGGCTGGCCATCAACATGGTGGACAGCAGAATGAGTATGAACATTCTCAACAGGATCCAGGAGCATTTTAGTAAGTAGTTATCCTTGCCATTATCTATTGCATTGGCCAGGTTCAATGTAATATATATGTTTGCATTTTTATTCGTCCACTGGCAGAAAAAAAACACTCGCTGGTTTTCTCTTTTCCAGATAAGAAAATTGAAAAACTCGACACACACGATCTGGATGAAATTGAGAAAATCGCCAACTGAAAGACAAGTGTGCTGACAAAGTGGACGCCAGCTAGACTTGCGCTCTGCAAAGACTGTATGCTTCTTTATGCTGGCTTTTTAAGTTTGTATTTTAAGCCGTTAGGGTGGAGGGGGTAAAACCACATATACTGCACGTTTACATACACTTCAGTCTGTGGAACATACCCTATTTCACTCTTTTTACTATAATATTTTATTTTGTAATGCTGAAAAAGCTTAACTGTCAAGTAACTCCTAAAACCCCATTTGACTCTGCTTTTCATACATATATGAACATTTTTCATGAATGTATCCTCTTTAGGTCATTACAACATTGACAGTGTGTGGAAAGGGTGAAGTTGGGTATACTGCTGCTCTGAGTGTAGGGGTGTCATTTTGGGTGATGACTGATGGATGGATTTTAGGGTCTATGCAAATTTAGAGTATACTCACATGAAAGAAATGAAATTAACCTCAATTTATCTTCAGGGTGCGTAGCCAAATGCCAAAATGGAGATGACCTACTAATAACTCCTCAACATTTTAGATCATTCTGGAGTAAAGCCCAGTCACGCGTCCCTCACAATTTTATTTATAGAGTATTAAGACTACTCAGCTGTAACATGTAGTTGTTTTTAAACATTTTTTGCCTACCTATTCCACAACTTCCCACTTACCACAAACTTCACATCTTTTATTTTGAAATTCAACCAAAATTCTCTAAAATTTCGTTTTTCTACTCTAATTTCCACATTTTTCAACCGATTCAACCCATTCCAACTTTCAAGTGTTCATCTTTTGCCTACCTGTTCCACATATTCCCACTTACCAAAAATTCCAAATTTTCAAATTTGAAATTCAACCAAATTCTCCAAAATTCCGTTTTTCTACTCTAATTTCTACATTTTTCAACCGATTCAACCCATTCCAAATGTATTTACTTAATTCACCTTATGCTTCCCACATTCACTCCCATTCACCCCCACTTCCACTATGCTTACACAATTCAACCCTTGACCCCCAATTCCAGTGTGGCGGCCATCTTGGATGACCCTGGAGTGCCACCAATGAACCCAGAATGAACCGGAAGTGCCCTAAATCAAACCGAAAGTGACCCCAAATAGACCGGAAGTGACCCCAAATCAAACCGGAAGTGACCCCAATGTACCAGAAATGACCTTTTTAGACCGGAAATGACCCCAAATAAACCGGAAGTGACCTCAGACGAACCGAAAGTGACCCAAATTAAACCGAAAGTGACCTAAATAAACCGGAAGTGACCCAAATCAAACCGAAAGTGACCCCTAATAGACCGGAAGTGACCTCAGGTGAACCGAAAGTGACCCCAAATGAACCGAAAGTGACCTTTTTTGACCGGAAGTGACCCCGAATAAACCGGAAGTGACCTCAGCTAAACCGGAAGTGACCTGTAGTAAACCGGAAGTGTCCCAAATAAACCGGAAGTGACCCAAATTAGACCGGAAATGACCCGAATCAAGCCGGAAGTGAACCTATTTCAACACTAAGTGCCCCAAATAGCTACATTTGCGCTAAGGTTTTCGGTTTTTGTCCGATTTAACCCGTTTCAACATTTTTACCCCAAAAGTGAACCTCCTGAGGCCGTTTTTTTTGTTTTGTTCCAAATTTAGAAAGATTTTGGCGCAATTGCTTTTTTTTATTTTCCCATTCATTCTCTCTATGGGGATTCAACATTTGCTCTAACTTCTACATTTCTTAACTGATTCAACCCGTTCCAACTTTCCAACACGTGTGCATGCACAAACACACACCCAGACACATTAGAGCAGCAGGAACGGAGAGAAAGTATTTGCACTGTATGTGCTTGTGTGAATGTGCGTGTGAGGACATTGTTGTATTTTCTGCGGTTAATTATTATTATGTGGGGACAAGCAGTACAGAAAATGGATGGATGGATGGATAATTATGATATAAGTATTATCATTATAAAGTTACATTGATACTGCCTTGACAGTGTCCATGAAAACATTATCAAACATTAATAATAATAATTCATTAAATTTGTAGAGCGCTTTTCAAAAACCCAAAGACGCTTGATAACATTTAATTAGTAATAAGTATAAATGGAAAATACTGTCGTCTTCAAATTTTATATTAGCTCTAACAGGGTAATCTTCGAACCTAGACATAATTTTGAATTTTGACACTTTTGTTTTGTAAAATCATCGCAATCATTTTCACAGTATTCCTTTTTATGTTTGAGGGAAATCCTGCTAGGAACCTTTAATATGGAGGAACTGTTTCCCTGCACTTCATTTCCACTCGGTAGACGTTGCTGTTGTACAAGGCTCTCAGTTGGTATCGGCACGCCATTGTGACTGAAGTACTGCACCCTACTTTTCCCTCACACAGTTTTTAAAACAACGACAAAGGGAAACGACGATGGCTTCGGACTCTTGGGCCCAGGCTGTTGACGAACAGGAAGCGGGAGCAGAATCAGTAAATGTAAATGTGCTAGTTTACGTTGAGTTAGCCTTGAAGATGTTTTAGTCACAGGCCTAGCGCTGTAAAAAATGAATGCTTACTATTTGTCTGGCGTTAAGACAGACATTGTTTCAACACAAATCTGCGTGTATTGCCGTGCCTTTGGATATTTGCTTAGTTTAAATGCAAGCGCTAGAATGCCCCAAATTAGCCGGTAAAGAATTGCTGCGTGCCTTGTGCGTTGCTAGCTTTTGCAGAAGCTACCATCAAAGAGGTAATTCATTGAGACAGCTTTAACTGGCTGGCAACTGAATGATGCAAGAGGTTCCAAAATAGCTTAACCTGATTAAGTAGAAGCATTGGTTTCTTCTAGATTTGTGCTTTCCAAGTTTTATGTTTCAGGGTCACGTTTATAAATATATATAACAGTTGACCATTACTGGCGTTAACGTGTTTTCCTAGTCAACTGTGGTAAACTGTTTTTTTTTTACAGATTGGAAACCTTCAACTAAAGGATGCACCTGGAGAAAACGGTATGTTTGCAAAGTGATGAGACTAATTTCAAGCATGAAAAGGCTATAAAGTGATTTTGCTAAGGAACATCTGTATCATCAGCAGGCAGTACTTTTGGAAAGTCAGAAGCGGGAGATAAGACTCCAGGAAAGACTACAGATGAAGATGACCGTGGTAAGCTGATGTGATTATGTATTCCCATACAGTAATTGAATTGTTTTGTCACCCCAAACGCTCCTCACAACAATTACGCTGTCAAAATTATTGACCGAATAGACATGATAGAGCAAAAGGGTAGAACATCAAAGTAAAAAGCTGTGATCCAATAGAGCAAAAGTTGGATCAAAGTAAAAAGCTTTGATCAATGATGCCGTTTATATTCTAAACCAAAAAGGTAGAACATCAAAATAAAAAGATGTGGTCCAATGATGGTATTTATACTATATTATAATTTTCCACACTGAGAAGACACAGAAAAAAATAAGTCATGCTAAGAAATTATTGTTTGCTTCCACATACTGCTTGCAATGTGTTCACATACTCGTCATTACTTTTTGGTGCAATTCATGAGTTTGCGTCGAAAATTGGTTCATAAATAGATGCAAAACAAATTGCGCGGGCCCGGATCGTATCTCAAAAAGGGGGGCTGCTGATGCGTCGGTTCAGAAGTGGAAAATTGGCACGTAAGTAGATGCAAAAAATCCGCGCAGCTTCCGTTCGTATCTCAAAATGTCCGTAAGTATAGGCGTTCGTAAGTAGAGGTGCCACTGCATATGCAAGTTTAACATGGTCGCTTTTACTCGTATGCTTTGCATGGTCCTTCAGATCACTAACAATTCCTCCCATCTTAAAAACGCAATTTCTACTCTCTTTTTTTTCCGCAGAAGACAAAGCGGCCCAGTCATTGTTGAACAAGTTAATCAGAAGTAATCTTGTCAACACCACAAATCAAGTTGAAGTTCTTCAGAAGGATCCCAACTCTCCACTGTACTCTGTAAAATCCTTTGAAGAGTTGCGACTGTAAGTGTATCATTCTTTAATTTATTCATAATCCCTCTTGTGATTTAGTGCGTCTGCCATAAATGACGAATGAGCTCATGTCTGTGGATGTTATCCAATAAAGATTACACACCACGGCAGATGCGCTCGTATTGAAAAGGGAAAAATAAAATTTGTGTTCTGCAAAAGTGTGGCAGAAGTGCTCGATGTTCATTACATGCCCAATTTGTTGTATTCCTGCCAAACTTGATCAATAAACCAAAAATATTTTTTCTCATATGTGCAGTAAACCACAGCTCCTTCAGGGTGTCTATGGCATGGGTTTTAACCGGCCCTCCAAAATCCAGGAGACCGCCTTACCCATGATGCTCGCTGAACCGTGAGTATGCTGTACATTGACTGTGATGTGCTACTTTTCTGAACTAAATATATGATGTGACTAAAGTCAGTTTGATTTTTCTGTTTAGTCCACAGAATCTAATCGCCCAGTCTCAGTCAGGAACAGGAAAAACCGCTGCCTTTGTGCTTGCCATGCTCAGCCACGTCAATCCAGACCACAAATATCCCCAGGTTATTTTTTAGGGATTTTATCAGTGATCCAAATGACCGCAGATGGGTTTATCCTTAGTCCTTGTGTGACCTGCGAGTTAGATTTCTAAATCTCTTTTTCCTTTTCCACCAGTGCCTGTGTTTGTCACCCACCTATGAACTGGCGCTTCAGACTGGCAAAGTTATTGAGCAGATGGGCAAAAACTACCCTGAAGTCAAACTAGTTTACGCCATACGAGGAAATAGGCGTAAGTTCACATCGAGTGCCATGTTGACGTTCTCGTCTGGTCCTCGGCGTGTTTTTGTGTTGACAAAGTTTCTTTGAAAATTTTCCAGTGCAGCGAGGCGTGAAGCTTCAGGAACAGATAATCATTGGCACGCCCGGCACCATGCTGGACTGGTGCAGCAAATTGAAGTTCATTGATCCCGAGAAGATTCAGGTGTTTGTGCTGGATGAGGCCGATGTCATGATCGCAACGCAGGGTCACAAAGACCAGAGTATTCGCATCCAGAGGTAAGAATGAATATTAATAAAAAAGTTTCCTGACAAATGTGGGAGTTCGCATTTTGAGTTTCCACTAAAGGATGCTACGATTTTAATTTGTTATTTGCTACACAGGATGCTGCCCAGAAACTGCCAGATGTTGCTGTTCTCAGCTACGTTTGAGGAGACCGTGTGGGACTTCGCCAGGCGCGTCGTGCCTGACCCAAATATCATCAAATTGAAAAGAGAGGAGGAGACGCTGGATACTATCAAGCAGTACTATGTGTTGTGCAACAGCAAGGAGGAAAAGTTTGAAGCCCTGTGCAACATCTATGGCGCCATCACCATAGCCCAGGCTATGATTTTCTGCCATGTGAGGCACTTCCCTTCACCCAGCACTTTCCGATTGATAGATTATAAATGGCATCACATTTTCCTGAGAAATGTTCCAGAGTTTATTAAGAACGTCACAAGACTGGCGTCGCATAAATTCATTATGTTCCTTGAGTGTCTGGCTGGTATATGAACTGGTGACTCTGCTTTCCTTCATGCGATCCAGACAAGGAAGACCGCAGGCTGGCTGGCGGGAGAGCTTTCCAAAGAGAACCACCAGGTGGCGCTGCTTAGCGGGGAGATGCAAGTAGAGCAGAGGGCAGCTGTCATTGAACGCTTCCGGAATGGAAAGGAGAAGGTGCTTGTCACCACAAATGTCTGTGCCAGAGGTGAGGGACCCATGCAAGATAATTATGAAATATGTAGATATTTAACAATTATTTAGTCTTCCACTTCTCCCTATCAATTGCTTTTGTAATATTGTTTTAACATGTATTCTGACTGTCAACACCCTGTATGCTATTAGAGAAGATACCGTATGTATTCTTCATACATTGAAAATATTAACGTCAATTTCCCCTATCACCTCTCGCCTTTTTTTTTCTTTTTTTTCTGTCCACCAGGAATTGATGTGGAGCAGGTATCGGTGGTGATCAATTTTGACCTGCCTGTAGACCAGGAGGGTAACCCAGACAACGAGACCTACCTTCATAGGATTGGCCGCACGGGTCGGTTCGGCAAAAGGGGGCTGGCCATCAACATGGTGGACAGCAGAATGAGTATGAACATTCTCAACAGGATCCAGGAGCATTTTAGTAAGTAGTTATCCTTGCCATTATCTATTGCATTGGCCAGGTTCAATGTAATATATATGTTTGCATTTTTATTCGTCCACTGGCAGAAAAAAAACACTCGCTGGTTTTCTCTTTTCCAGATAAGAAAATTGAAAAACTCGACACACACGATCTGGATGAAATTGAGAAAATCGCCAACTGAAAGACAAGTGTGCTGACAAAGTGGACGCCAGCTAGACTTGCGCTCTGCAAAGACTGTATGCTTCTTTATGCTGGCTTTTTAAGTTTGTATTTTAAGCCGTTAGGGTGGAGGGGGTAAAACCACATATACTGCACGTTTACATACACTTCAGTCTGTGGAACATACCCTATTTCACTCTTTTTACTATAATATTTTATTTTGTAATGCTGAAAAAGCTTAACTGTCAAGTAACTCCTAAAACCCCATTTGACTCTGCTTTTCATACATATATGAACATTTTTCATGAATGTATCCTCTTTAGGTCATTACAACATTGACAGTGTGTGGAAAGGGTGAAGTTGGGTATACTGCTGCTCTGAGTGTAGGGGTGTCATTTTGGGTGATGACTGATGGATGGATTTTAGGGTCTATGCAAATTTAGAGTATACTCACATGAAAGAAATGAAATTAACCTCAATTTATCTTCAGGGTGCGTAGCCAAATGCCAAAATGGAGATGACCTACTAATAACTCCTCAACATTTTAGATCATTCTGGAGTAAAGCCCAGTCACGCGTCCCTCACAATTTTATTTATAGAGTATTAAGACTACTCAGCTGTAACATGTAGTTGTTTTTAAACATTTTTTGCCTACCTATTCCACAACTTCCCACTTACCACAAACTTCACATCTTTTATTTTGAAATTCAACCAAAATTCTCTAAAATTTCGTTTTTCTACTCTAATTTCCACATTTTTCAACCGATTCAACCCATTCCAACTTTCAAGTGTTCATCTTTTGCCTACCTGTTCCACATATTCCCACTTACCAAAAATTCCAAATTTTCAAATTTGAAATTCAACCAAATTCTCCAAAATTCCGTTTTTCTACTCTAATTTCTACATTTTTCAACCGATTCAACCCATTCCAAATGTATTTACTTAATTCACCTTATGCTTCCCACATTCACTCCCATTCACCCCCACTTCCACTATGCTTACACAATTCAACCCTTGACCCCCAATTCCAGTGTGGCGGCCATCTTGGATGACCCTGGAGTGCCACCAATGAACCCAGAATGAACCGGAAGTGCCCTAAATCAAACCGAAAGTGACCCCAAATAGACCGGAAGTGACCCCAAATCAAACCGGAAGTGACCCCAATGTACCAGAAATGACCTTTTTAGACCGGAAATGACCCCAAATAAACCGGAAGTGACCTCAGACGAACCGAAAGTGACCCAAATTAAACCGAAAGTGACCTAAATAAACCGGAAGTGACCCAAATCAAACCGAAAGTGACCCCTAATAGACCGGAAGTGACCTCAGGTGAACCGAAAGTGACCCCAAATGAACCGAAAGTGACCTTTTTTGACCGGAAGTGACCCCGAATAAACCGGAAGTGACCTCAGCTAAACCGGAAGTGACCTGTAGTAAACCGGAAGTGTCCCAAATAAACCGGAAGTGACCCAAATTAGACCGGAAATGACCCGAATCAAGCCGGAAGTGAACCTATTTCAACACTAAGTGCCCCAAATAGCTACATTTGCGCTAAGGTTTTCGGTTTTTGTCCGATTTAACCCGTTTCAACATTTTTACCCCAAAAGTGAACCTCCTGAGGCCGTTTTTTTTGTTTTGTTCCAAATTTAGAAAGATTTTGGCGCAATTGCTTTTTTTTATTTTCCCATTCATTCTCTCTATGGGGATTCAACATTTGCTCTAACTTCTACATTTCTTAACTGATTCAACCCGTTCCAACTTTCCAACACGTGTGCATGCACAAACACACACCCAGACACATTAGAGCAGCAGGAACGGAGAGAAAGTATTTGCACTGTATGTGCTTGTGTGAATGTGCGTGTGAGGACATTGTTGTATTTTCTGCGGTTAATTATTATTATGTGGGGACAAGCAGTACAGAAAATGGATGGATGGATGGATAATTATGATATAAGTATTATCATTATAAAGTTACATTGATACTGCCTTGACAGTGTCCATGAAAACATTATCAAACATTAATAATAATAATTCATTAAATTTGTAGAGCGCTTTTCAAAAACCCAAAGACGCTTGATAACATTTAATTAGTAATAAGTATAAATGGAAAATACTGTCGTCTTCAAATTTTATATTAGCTCTAACAGGGTAATCTTCGAACCTAGACATAATTTTGAATTTTGACACTTTTGTTTTGTAAAATCATCGCAATCATTTTCACAGTATTCCTTTTTATGTTTGAGGGAAATCCTGCTAGGAACCTTTAATATGGAGGAACTGTTTCCCTGCACTTCATTTCCACTCGGTAGACGTTGCTGTTGTACAAGGCTCTCAGTTGGTATCGGCACGCCATTGTGACTGAAGTACTGCACCCTACTTTTCCCTCACACAGTTTTTAAAACAACGACAAAGGGAAACGACGATGGCTTCGGACTCTTGGGCCCAGGCTGTTGACGAACAGGAAGCGGGAGCAGAATCAGTAAATGTAAATGTGCTAGTTTACGTTGAGTTAGCCTTGAAGATGTTTTAGTCACAGGCCTAGCGCTGTAAAAAATGAATGCTTACTATTTGTCTGGCGTTAAGACAGACATTGTTTCAACACAAATCTGCGTGTATTGCCGTGCCTTTGGATATTTGCTTAGTTTAAATGCAAGCGCTAGAATGCCCCAAATTAGCCGGTAAAGAATTGCTGCGTGCCTTGTGCGTTGCTAGCTTTTGCAGAAGCTACCATCAAAGAGGTAATTCATTGAGACAGCTTTAACTGGCTGGCAACTGAATGATGCAAGAGGTTCCAAAATAGCTTAACCTGATTAAGTAGAAGCATTGGTTTCTTCTAGATTTGTGCTTTCCAAGTTTTATGTTTCAGGGTCACGTTTATAAATATATATAACAGTTGACCATTACTGGCGTTAACGTGTTTTCCTAGTCAACTGTGGTAAACTGTTTTTTTTTTACAGATTGGAAACCTTCAACTAAAGGATGCACCTGGAGAAAACGGTATGTTTGCAAAGTGATGAGACTAATTTCAAGCATGAAAAGGCTATAAAGTGATTTTGCTAAGGAACATCTGTATCATCAGCAGGCAGTACTTTTGGAAAGTCAGAAGCGGGAGATAAGACTCCAGGAAAGACTACAGATGAAGATGACCGTGGTAAGCTGATGTGATTATGTATTCCCATACAGTAATTGAATTGTTTTGTCACCCCAAACGCTCCTCACAACAATTACGCTGTCAAAATTATTGACCGAATAGACATGATAGAGCAAAAGGGTAGAACATCAAAGTAAAAAGCTGTGATCCAATAGAGCAAAAGTTGGATCAAAGTAAAAAGCTTTGATCAATGATGCCGTTTATATTCTAAACCAAAAAGGTAGAACATCAAAATAAAAAGATGTGGTCCAATGATGGTATTTATACTATATTATAATTTTCCACACTGAGAAGACACAGAAAAAAATAAGTCATGCTAAGAAATTATTGTTTGCTTCCACATACTGCTTGCAATGTGTTCACATACTCGTCATTACTTTTTGGTGCAATTAATGAGTTTGCGTCGAAAATTGGTTCATAAATAGATGCAAAACAAATTGCGCGGGCCCGGATCGTATCTCAAAAAGGGGGGCTGCTGATGCGTCGGTTCAGAAGTGGAAAATTGGCACGTAAGTAGATGCAAAAAATCCGCGCAGCTTCCGTTCGTATCTCAAAATGTCCGTAAGTATAGGCGTTCGTAAGTAGAGGTGCCACTGCATATGCAAGTTTAACATGGTCGCTTTTACTCGTATGCTTTGCATGGTCCTTCAGATCACTAACAATTCCTCCCATCTTAAAAACGCAATTTCTACTCTCTTTTTTTTCCGCAGAAGACAAAGCGGCCCAGTCATTGTTGAACAAGTTAATCAGAAGTAATCTTGTCAACACCACAAATCAAGTTGAAGTTCTTCAGAAGGATCCCAACTCTCCACTGTACTCTGTAAAATCCTTTGAAGAGTTGCGACTGTAAGTGTATCATTCTTTAATTTATTCATAATCCCTCTTGTGATTTAGTGCGTCTGCCATAAATGACGAATGAGCTCATGTCTGTGGATGTTATCCAATAAAGATTACACACCACGGCAGATGCGCTCGTATTGAAAAGGGAAAAATAAAATTTGTGTTCTGCAAAAGTGTGGCAGAAGTGCTCGATGTTCATTACATGCCCAATTTGTTGTATTCCTGCCAAACTTGATCAATAAACCAAAAATATTTTTTCTCATATGTGCAGTAAACCACAGCTCCTTCAGGGTGTCTATGGCATGGGTTTTAACCGGCCCTCCAAAATCCAGGAGACCGCCTTACCCATGATGCTCGCTGAACCGTGAGTATGCTGTACATTGACTGTGATGTGCTACTTTTCTGAACTAAATATATGATGTGACTAAAGTCAGTTTGATTTTTCTGTTTAGTCCACAGAATCTAATCGCCCAGTCTCAGTCAGGAACAGGAAAAACCGCTGCCTTTGTGCTTGCCATGCTCAGCCACGTCAATCCAGACCACAAATATCCCCAGGTTATTTTTTAGGGATTTTATCAGTGATCCAAATGACCGCAGATGGGTTTATCCTTAGTCCTTGTGTGACCTGCGAGTTAGATTTCTAAATCTCTTTTTCCTTTTCCACCAGTGCCTGTGTTTGTCACCCACCTATGAACTGGCGCTTCAGACTGGCAAAGTTATTGAGCAGATGGGCAAAAACTACCCTGAAGTCAAACTAGTTTACGCCATACGAGGAAATAGGCGTAAGTTCACATCGAGTGCCATGTTGACGTTCTCGTCTGGTCCTCGGCGTGTTTTTGTGTTGACAAAGTTTCTTTGAAAATTTTCCAGTGCAGCGAGGCGTGAAGCTTCAGGAACAGATAATCATTGGCACGCCCGGCACCATGCTGGACTGGTGCAGCAAATTGAAGTTCATTGATCCCGAGAAGATTCAGGTGTTTGTGCTGGATGAGGCCGATGTCATGATCGCAACGCAGGGTCACAAAGACCAGAGTATTCGCATCCAGAGGTAAAAATGAATATTAATAAAAAAGTTTCCTGACAAATGTGGGAGTTCGCATTTTGAGTTTCCACTAAAGGATGCTACGATTTTAATTTGTTCTTTGCTACACAGGATGCTGCCCAGAAACTGCCAGATGTTGCTGTTCTCAGCTACGTTTGAGGAGACCGTGTGGGACTTCGCCAGGCGCGTCGTGCCTGACCCAAATATCATCAAATTGAAAAGAGAGGAGGAGACGCTGGATACTATCAAGCAGTACTATGTGTTGTGCAACAGCAAGGAGGAAAAGTTTGAAGCCCTGTGCAACATCTATGGCGCCATCACCATAGCCCAGGCTATGATTTTCTGCCATGTGAGGCACTTCCCTTCACCCAGCACTTTCCGATTGATAGATTATAAATGGCATCACATTTTCCTGAGAAATGTTCCAGAGTTTATTAAGAACGTCACAAGACTGGCGTCGCATAAATTCATTATGTTCCTTGAGTGTCTGGCTGGTATATGAACTGGTGACTCTGCTTTCCTTCATGCGATCCAGACAAGGAAGACCGCAGGCTGGCTGGCGGGAGAGCTTTCCAAAGAGAACCACCAGGTGGTGCTGCTTAGCGGGGAGATGCAAGTAGAGCAGAGGGCAGCTGTCATTGAACGCTTCCGGAATGGAAAGGAGAAGGTGCTTGTCACCACAAATGTCTGTGCCAGAGGTGAGGGACCCATGCAAGATAATTATGAAATATGTAGATATTTAACAATTATTTAGTCTTCCACTTCTCCCTATCAATTGCTTTTGTAATATTGTTTTAACATGTATTCTGACTGTCAACACCCTGTATGCTATTAGAGAAGATACCGTATGTATTCTTCATACATTGAAAATATTAACGTCAATTTCCCCTATCACCTCTCGCCTTTTTTTTTCTTTTTTTTCTGTCCACCAGGAATTGATGTGGAGCAGGTATCGGTGGTGATCAATTTTGACCTGCCTGTAGACCAGGAGGGTAACCCAGACAACGAGACCTACCTTCATAGGATTGGCCGCACGGGTCGGTTCGGCAAAAGGGGGCTGGCCATCAACATGGTGGACAGCAGAATGAGTATGAACATTCTCAACAGGATCCAGGAGCATTTTAGTAAGTAGTTATCCTTGCTATTATCTATTGCATTGGCCAGGTTCAATGTAATATATATGTTTGCATTTTTATTCGTCCACTGGCAGAAAAAAAACACTCGCTGGTTTTCTCTTTTCCAGATAAGAAAATTGAAAAACTCGACACACACGATCTGGATGAAATTGAGAAAATCGCCAACTGAAAGACAAGTGTGCTGACAAAGTGGACGCCAGCTAGACTTGCGCTCTGCAAAGACTGTATGCTTCTTTATGCTGGCTTTTTAAGTTTGTATTTTAAGCCGTTAGGGTGGAGGGGGTAAAACCACATATACTGCACGTTTACATACACTTCAGTCTGTGGAACATACCCTATTTCACTCTTTTTACTATAATATTTTATTTTGTAATGCTGAAAAAGCTTAACTGTCAAGTAACTCCTAAAACCCCATTTGACTCTGCTTTTCATACATATATGAACATTTTTCATGAATGTATCCTCTTTAGGTCATTACAACATTGACAGTGTGTGGAAAGGGTGAAGTTGGGTATACTGCTGCTCTGAGTGCAGGGGTGTCATTTTGGGTGATGACTGATGGATGGATTTTAGGGTCTATGCAAATTTAGAGTATACTCACATGAAAGAAATGAAATTAACCTCAATTTATCTTCAGGGTGTGTAGCCAAATGCCAAAATGGAGATGACCTACTAATAACTCCTCAACATTTTAGATCATTCTGGAGTAAAGCCCAGTCACGCGTCCCTCACAATTTTATTTATAGAGTATTAAGACTACTCAGCTGTAACATGTAGTTGTTTTTAAACATTTTTTGCCTACCTATTCCACAACTTCCCACTTACCAAAAACTTCACATCTTTTATTTTGAAATTCAACCAAAATTCTCTAAAATTTCGTTTTTCTACTCTAATTTCCACATTTTTCAACCGATTCAACCCATTCCAACTTTCAAGTGTTCCATCTTTTGCCTACCTGTTCCACATATTCCCACTTACCAAAAATTCCAAATTTTCAAATTTGAAATTCAACCAAATTCTCCAAAATTCCGTTTTTCTACTCTAATTTCTACATTTTTCAACCGATTCAACCCATTCCAAATGTATTTACTTAATTCACCTTATGCTTCCCACATTCACTCCCATTCACCCCCACTTCCACTATGCTTACACAATTCAACCCTTGACCCCCAATTCCAGTGTGGCGGCCATCTTGGATGACCCTGGAGTGCCACCAATGAACCCAGAATGAACCGGAAGTGCCCTAAATCAAACCGAAAGTGACCCCAAATAGACCGGAAGTGACCCCAAATCAAACCGGAAGTGACCCCAATGTACCAGAAATGACCTTTTTAGACCGGAAATGACCCCAAATAAACCGGAAGTGACCTCAGACGAACCGAAAGTGACCCAAATTAAACCGAAAGTGACCTAAATAAACCGGAAGTGACCCAAATCAAACCGAAAGTGACCCCTAATAGACCGGAAGTGACCTCAGGTGAACCGAAAGTGACCCCAAATGAACCGAAAGTGACCTTTTTTGACCGGAAGTGACCCCGAATAAACCGGAAGTGACCTCAGCTAAACCGGAAGTGACCTGTAGTAAACCGGAAGTGTCCCAAATAAACCGGAAGTGACCCAAATTAGACCGGAAATGACCCGAATCAAGCCGGAAGTGAACCTATTTCAACACTAAGTGCCCCAAATAGCTACATTTGCGCTAAGGTTTTCGGTTTTTGTCCGATTTAACCCGTTTCAACATTTTTACCCCAAAAGTGAACCTCCTGAGGCCGTTTTTTTTGTTTTGTTCCAAATTTAGAAAGATTTTGGCGCAATTGCTTTTTTTTATTTTCCCATTCATTCTCTCTATGGGGATTCAACATTTGCTCTAACTTCTACATTTCTTAACTGATTCAACCCGTTCCAACTTTCCAACACGTGTGCATGCACAAACACACACCCAGACACATTAGAGCAGCAGGAACGGAGAGAAAGTATTTGCACTGTATGTGCTTGTGTGAATGTGCGTGTGAGGACATTGTTGTATTTTCTGCGGTTAATTATTATTATGTGGGGACAAGCAGTACAGAAAATGGATGGATGGATGGATAATTATGATATAAGTATTATCATTATAAAGTTACATTGATACTGCCTTGACAGTGTCCATGAAAACATTATCAAACATTAATAATAATAATTCATTAAATTTGTAGAGCGCTTTTCAAAAACCCAAAGACGCTTGATAACATTTAATTAGTAATAAGTATAAATGGAAAATACTGTCGTCTTCAAATTTTATATTAGCTCTAACAGGGTAATCTTCGAACCTAGACATAATTTTGAATTTTGACACTTTTGTTTTGTAAAATCATCGCAATCATTTTCACAGTATTCCTTTTTATGTTTGAGGGAAATCCTGCTAGGAACCTTTAATATGGAGGAACTGTTTCCCTGCACTTCATTTCCACTCGGTAGACGTTGCTGTTGTACAAGGCTCTCAGTTGGTATCGGCACGCCATTGTGACTGAAGTACTGCACCCTACTTTTCCCTCACACAGTTTTTAAAACAACGACAAAGGGAAACGACGATGGCTTCGGACTCTTGGGCCCAGGCTGTTGACGAACAGGAAGCGGGAGCAGAATCAGTAAATGTAAATGTGCTAGTTTACGTTGAGTTAGCCTTGAAGATGTTTTAGTCACAGGCCTAGCGCTGTAAAAAATGAATGCTTACTATTTGTCTGGCGTTAAGACAGACATTGTTTCAACACAAATCTGCGTGTATTGCCGTGCCTTTGGATATTTGCTTAGTTTAAATGCAAGCGCTAGAATGCCCCAAATTAGCCGGTAAAGAATTGCTGCGTGCCTTGTGCGTTGCTAGCTTTTGCAGAAGCTACCATCAAAGAGGTAATTCATTGAGACAGCTTTAACTGGCTGGCAACTGAATGATGCAAGAGGTTCCAAAATAGCTTAACCTGATTAAGTAGAAGCATTGGTTTCTTCTAGATTTGTGCTTTCCAAGTTTTATGTTTCAGGGTCACGTTTATAAATATATATAACAGTTGACCATTACTGGCGTTAACGTGTTTTCCTAGTCAACTGTGGTAAACTGTTTTTTTTTTACAGATTGGAAACCTTCAACTAAAGGATGCACCTGGAGAAAACGGTATGTTTGCAAAGTGATGAGACTAATTTCAAGCATGAAAAGGCTATAAAGTGATTTTGCTAAGGAACATCTGTATCATCAGCAGGCAGTACTTTTGGAAAGTCAGAAGCGGGAGATAAGACTCCAGGAAAGACTACAGATGAAGATGACCGTGGTAAGCTGATGTGATTATGTATTCCCATACAGTAATTGAATTGTTTTGTCACCCCAAACGCTCCTCACAACAATTACGCTGTCAAAATTATTGACCGAATAGACATGATAGAGCAAAAGGGTAGAACATCAAAGTAAAAAGCTGTGATCCAATAGAGCAAAAGTTGGATCAAAGTAAAAAGCTTTGATCAATGATGCCGTTTATATTCTAAACCAAAAAGGTAGAACATCAAAATAAAAAGATGTGGTCCAATGATGGTATTTATACTATATTATAATTTTCCACACTGAGAAGACACAGAAAAAAATAAGTCATGCTAAGAAATTATTGTTTGCTTCCACATACTGCTTGCAATGTGTTCACATACTCGTCATTACTTTTTGGTGCAATTAATGAGTTTGCGTCGAAAATTGGTTCATAAATAGATGCAAAACAAATTGCGCGGGCCCGGATCGTATCTCAAAAAGGGGGGCTGCTGATGCGTCGGTTCAGAAGTGGAAAATTGGCACGTAAGTAGATGCAAAAAATCCGCGCAGCTTCCGTTCGTATCTCAAAATGTCCGTAAGTATAGGCGTTCGTAAGTAGAGGTGCCACTGCATATGCAAGTTTAACATGGTCGCTTTTACTCGTATGCTTTGCATGGTCCTTCAGATCACTAACAATTCCTCCCATCTTAAAAACGCAATTTCTACTCTCTTTTTTTTCCGCAGAAGACAAAGCGGCCCAGTCATTGTTGAACAAGTTAATCAGAAGTAATCTTGTCAACACCACAAATCAAGTTGAAGTTCTTCAGAAGGATCCCAACTCTCCACTGTACTCTGTAAAATCCTTTGAAGAGTTGCGACTGTAAGTGTATCATTCTTTAATTTATTCATAATCCCTCTTGTGATTTAGTGCGTCTGCCATAAATGACGAATGAGCTCATGTCTGTGGATGTTATCCAATAAAGATTACACACCACGGCAGATGCGCTCGTATTGAAAAGGGAAAAATAAAATTTGTGTTCTGCAAAAGTGTGGCAGAAGTGCTCGATGTTCATTACATGCCCAATTTGTTGTATTCCTGCCAAACTTGATCAATAAACCAAAAATATTTTTTCTCATATGTGCAGTAAACCACAGCTCCTTCAGGGTGTCTATGGCATGGGTTTTAACCGGCCCTCCAAAATCCAGGAGACCGCCTTACCCATGATGCTCGCTGAACCGTGAGTATGCTGTACATTGACTGTGATGTGCTACTTTTCTGAACTAAATATATGATGTGACTAAAGTCAGTTTGATTTTTCTGTTTAGTCCACAGAATCTAATCGCCCAGTCTCAGTCAGGAACAGGAAAAACCGCTGCCTTTGTGCTTGCCATGCTCAGCCACGTCAATCCAGACCACAAATATCCCCAGGTTATTTTTTAGGGATTTTATCAGTGATCCAAATGACCGCAGATGGGTTTATCCTTAGTCCTTGTGTGACCTGCGAGTTAGATTTCTAAATCTCTTTTTCCTTTTCCACCAGTGCCTGTGTTTGTCACCCACCTATGAACTGGCGCTTCAGACTGGCAAAGTTATTGAGCAGATGGGCAAAAACTACCCTGAAGTCAAACTAGTTTACGCCATACGAGGAAATAGGCGTAAGTTCACATCGAGTGCCATGTTGACGTTCTCGTCTGGTCCTCGGCGTGTTTTTGTGTTGACAAAGTTTCTTTGAAAATTTTCCAGTGCAGCGAGGCGTGAAGCTTCAGGAACAGATAATCATTGGCACGCCCGGCACCATGCTGGACTGGTGCAGCAAATTGAAGTTCATTGATCCCGAGAAGATTCAGGTGTTTGTGCTGGATGAGGCCGATGTCATGATCGCAACGCAGGGTCACAAAGACCAGAGTATTCGCATCCAGAGGTAAAAATGAATATTAATAAAAAAGTTTCCTGACAAATGTGGGAGTTCGCATTTTGAGTTTCCACTAAAGGATGCTACGATTTTAATTTGTTCTTTGCTACACAGGATGCTGCCCAGAAACTGCCAGATGTTGCTGTTCTCAGCTACGTTTGAGGAGACCGTGTGGGACTTCGCCAGGCGCGTCGTGCCTGACCCAAATATCATCAAATTGAAAAGAGAGGAGGAGACGCTGGATACTATCAAGCAGTACTATGTGTTGTGCAACAGCAAGGAGGAAAAGTTTGAAGCCCTGTGCAACATCTATGGCGCCATCACCATAGCCCAGGCTATGATTTTCTGCCATGTGAGGCACTTCCCTTCACCCAGCACTTTCCGATTGATAGATTATAAATGGCATCACATTTTCCTGAGAAATGTTCCAGAGTTTATTAAGAACGTCACAAGACTGGCGTCGCATAAATTCATTATGTTCCTTGAGTGTCTGGCTGGTATATGAACTGGTGACTCTGCTTTCCTTCATGCGATCCAGACAAGGAAGACCGCAGGCTGGCTGGCGGGAGAGCTTTCCAAAGAGAACCACCAGGTGGTGCTGCTTAGCGGGGAGATGCAAGTAGAGCAGAGGGCAGCTGTCATTGAACGCTTCCGGAATGGAAAGGAGAAGGTGCTTGTCACCACAAATGTCTGTGCCAGAGGTGAGGGACCCATGCAAGATAATTATGAAATATGTAGATATTTAACAATTATTTAGTCTTCCACTTCTCCCTATCAATTGCTTTTGTAATATTGTTTTAACATGTATTCTGACTGTCAACACCCTGTATGCTATTAGAGAAGATACCGTATGTATTCTTCATACATTGAAAATATTAACGTCAATTTCCCCTATCACCTCTCGCCTTTTTTTTTCTTTTTTTTCTGTCCACCAGGAATTGATGTGGAGCAGGTATCGGTGGTGATCAATTTTGACCTGCCTGTAGACCAGGAGGGTAACCCAGACAACGAGACCTACCTTCATAGGATTGGCCGCACGGGTCGGTTCGGCAAAAGGGGGCTGGCCATCAACATGGTGGACAGCAGAATGAGTATGAACATTCTCAACAGGATCCAGGAGCATTTTAGTAAGTAGTTATCCTTGCTATTATCTATTGCATTGGCCAGGTTCAATGTAATATATATGTTTGCATTTTTATTCGTCCACTGGCAGAAAAAAAACACTCGCTGGTTTTCTCTTTTCCAGATAAGAAAATTGAAAAACTCGACACACACGATCTGGATGAAATTGAGAAAATCGCCAACTGAAAGACAAGTGTGCTGACAAAGTGGACGCCAGCTAGACTTGCGCTCTGCAAAGACTGTATGCTTCTTTATGCTGGCTTTTTAAGTTTGTATTTTAAGCCGTTAGGGTGGAGGGGGTAAAACCACATATACTGCACGTTTACATACACTTCAGTCTGTGGAACATACCCTATTTCACTCTTTTTACTATAATATTTTATTTTGTAATGCTGAAAAAGCTTAACTGTCAAGTAACTCCTAAAACCCCATTTGACTCTGCTTTTCATACATATATGAACATTTTTCATGAATGTATCCTCTTTAGGTCATTACAACATTGACAGTGTGTGGAAAGGGTGAAGTTGGGTATACTGCTGCTCTGAGTGCAGGGGTGTCATTTTGGGTGATGACTGATGGATGGATTTTAGGGTCTATGCAAATTTAGAGTATACTCACATGAAAGAAATGAAATTAACCTCAATTTATCTTCAGGGTGCGTAGCCAAATGCCAAAATGGAGATGACCTACTAATAACTCCTCAACATTTTAGATCATTCTGGAGTAAAGCCCAGTCACGCGTCCCTCACAATTTTATTTATAGAGTATTAAGACTACTCAGCTGTAACATGTAGTTGTTTTTAAACATTTTTTGCCTACCTATTCCACAACTTCCCACTTACCACAAACTTCACATCTTTTATTTTGAAATTCAACCAAAATTCTCTAAAATTTCGTTTTTCTACTCTAATTTCCACATTTTTCAACCGATTCAACCCATTCCAACTTTCAAGTGTTCATCTTTTGCCTACCTGTTCCACATATTCCCACTTACCAAAAATTCCAAATTTTCAAATTTGAAATTCAACCAAATTCTCCAAAATTTCGTTTTTCTACTCTAATTTCTACATTTTTCAACCGATTCAACCCATTCCAAATGTATTCACTTAATTCACCTTATGCTTCCCACATTCACTCCCATTCACCCCCACTTCCACTATGCTTACACAATTCAACCCTTGACCCCCAATTCCAGTGTGGCGGCCATCTTGGATGACCCTGGAGTGCCACCAATGAACCCAGAATGAACCGGAAGTGCCCTAAATCAAACCGAAAGTGACCGCAAATAGACCGGAAGTGACCCCAAATCAAACCGGAAGTGACCCCAATGTACCAGAAATGACCTTTTTAGACCGGAAATGACCCCAAATAAACCGGAAGTGACCTCAGACGAACCGAAAGTGACCCAAATTAAACCGAAAGTGACCTAAATAAACCGGAAGTGACCCAAATCAAACCGAAAGTGACCCCTAATAGATCAGAAGTGACCTCAGGTGAACCGAAAGTGACCCCAAATGAACCGAAAGTGAACTTTTTTGACCGGAAGTGACCCCGAATAAACTTAACTAGAATTTTCAATTCCTGAAGGAATTGCGTGTGAAGGTGAAGAAGTTGAATAAATATTTAAGGAATGTTGCAGAATGATGTTGAAACGAGTTGAATCGGTTGAAAAATGTAGAAATGAGAAGGGAAAAAGGAAATATTGTAGAATCGGGTGTGAATTTCAAAATAAAACGTGAATTATTTGGTAAGTTGTGGAATAGGTAGAAATATGATGAACAGTTGAAAGTTGGAATGGGTTGAATCGGTTGAAAAATGTAGAAATGAGAAGGGAAAAAGGAATTGGGCGTGAATTTCAAAATAAAAGATGTGAAAAAGGAAATGTAGGAAAATTGGGTGTGAATTTCATACTAGAAAAAGTGAAAATGCAGGTAAGTGGGAAGTTGTGGAATAGGTAGGAAAATGATGAACAGTTGAAAGTTGGAATGGGTTGAATGAGTTGGAAAATGTAGAAATGAGAGTAGAAAAACCAAAATTTGGAGAATTTTGTTGAATTTCAATTTTAATTTGAACAATGCATTCAATTATGCATCAACATTCATTCCTTCATGCATTCATGCATTCATTCATACATTCCTTCAAGCATTCATCCATGCATTCATTCACGCACTCAATTTTTATCACGTCACCCTGCACACGCGTGACAGTGATGGCCAGCCCATCTTGTGGTATCTTTGGGGGCTGGCTGAAAGTTTTCTGCCAGATCTGAAGCTTGATGCTTGTAACTTCGCCCGAATTGGACACGACCTCCACCACCTCTTCCCCATAGAGGATACCACAGACTGTTAGGGTGAGGCTGGAGTTGCAGGGCTGTTGAATAAAAAAAGAATATCTAATTAGTTTTTATGAATGGAAAACAAAGTTTACCAAAGGCTAATCATGCCTCCAAATAAAGCAAGTGGGAGCCGTAAAGCCATCCTAGAACACAAAGACGTTATTAAAGCCACGCGACAGTGAGCGCCCGGCGCGCTGCGGGTGGTTGCGCGATGGGACCAAATTAAGCTCCCTGCGCAGTGAGGTACACTTCAATTTTGGAAAGTACATTAGGACGGTACAAATATTTTCAGAATTTCAGCGACGGCTCTGTCACAATAATGCGACCAGCGCGGAGCAGTTGCGCGGTCGGCAGCGCGCTACGGTTGAACGCTGGGCGGAACGCTGCAATTGCGCGATGGGACAAAAATGAAGAAATGAAGAAAACAAAATTGAAGAAAAGGATTTATTTAGTCTTGGAACGGATTAATTTGTTTTCCATTGTTTGTAATGAGAAAAATAGATTGGGAACCTTAACCCAGTTAATCTTGGAAAAGGGAATAATAAGCAAAAAGCAAGCACCATTTAAATTCCACTGCTATGAAGCCATTTACTAACCTTTATTTCTGTGCAAGTTGTAGAGTGGAGCATTAGTCCCGAATCGTTCACCCGGGCACTCAGGTGGGTGAAAATGAAGGAACCCCCTACTTTTAGTTCAATGAGATTAGCCTCACGCCAAAGGCCAATTTTGACAGCGGCTTCATCCTGCGTTAGTTTAAAAAAGAGTGTGTGCAAAGTGCTACAACAGGGGAAGTACAAATGGCTACTTACTTTTTTTAGTGTCAAAGTCCGAAATGGCGCAAGGCTGTTCCCTCTCTGGCGCACCATGCGGATTGGACGCATCTGAAGTGGAGCAAATTGAGATGACAAAAAAAAAATAAAACTTTTGGTACCTTAGTACTAAACAGAGCATTTCAAAGATATTGTGTGTGTGTGTGTTTGTGTGTGTGTGTCGGTGGGTACATTACATGTACATTATTGCACATGCATCATGTCTTCACAGGTGTACACAAAGACATGTGTGTGTATATGTGCATTTGCGGGTGCAGGTGACTTACATCGGTTATTACGCCCTCCAGTGACACCATCTCCTCAGGTAGTTTATTCACTACCTCCTGAGGAGATGATGCCACTGACTTGGGGTAGACCAGGGCCCTGGCCTCTTCTTCCGGCTGCGGGCTGGTTTGCACCTCGGCCGCCATGAATATTTTTGAGCCGGGTTTGGTGAGGAGCCCTTGGCCACTCTCGTCCACACCAAAGTTTAAAAAAATGTAACTGCTGCCCTCTGTGACGAGGGCTGCCAAGTGTTCAAACAGAACAATTTTATAGGCTTTCTCGTCGTCACAGAGGGCAACAGTTACATTATTGTGCTGGCCGTGCATGGACAAGGTGCCATCAGCTGCACAAATCCATGTTTTTGCACGCAGAGCAGTCCTCATCGCGACTACTTTAGCGCGGATCATGTTTTTCGCCATTCTGAAAAAGAAAAAAAAAGAGAGAAATTGACTTGTTTAGTTAGTAGATGACAAATGGCAAATTATTCATAGAATAATTACCGTATTTTCCGGCCTATAAGGCGCACCGGACTATAAGGCGCACCTTCAATGAATGGCCCATTTTAAAACTTTATCCTTATATAAGGCGCGCCGGACTATAAGGCGCACCATTAATGCATCATGTCAGATTTTTAATCCAAATCAAATCATTCTCCATTTTATCTTTTTTATTTCAACTTCAGACGAAACAAATTACTTTATAATCATAAAATAATGATTCATAGTCTTCAGCGGGCCACTTATGATTGATTTCATGACACAATACTTCGGGCCAGTTTGAATTTAGGAATTTGGTCCATATATAAGGCGCACCGGACTATAAGGCGCACTGTTGGTTTTTGAGAAAATTTTAGGTTTTTAGGTGCGCCTTATAGGGCGGAAAATACGGTACTATTATAATACATCTGACTGACTTTGGGATTATTTTATTAGCGACACAACATATCATTACCATATTCAAATTGGATAAAAATAAATGGATACCACGTATAATAAAAAAACACACAATTATTTAAATGTTAGACTGAAAAGAAAGAGTTTCCCAGCAATGATTTTTAACATCCACCAGATGGCAGTGCAGTGACAAAGTCAATAGTTCATGGGTATGTAGCATTTCAAGACTGCTACAAATTAACACTGGGCAATGATTCAATACTACTGATCTTACTCGGTCAGTACATATCAGTGCTTACAGTTACAATGTCATCTGCTATATAAATTTGGAAGCACATTTCATAATGGCGCCTGTGCGGTTTTTGAGGGGGGCTAACCTAAAACAAAGATTTTAATAAAAGAACACCGTAAACCATTTTTATCCATTTACGTGTGGCGACTACGAGGTGTCGTCTGAAATAAATAAATTACGCGTCGTGTATCTTTCCAGAAATGTCGTTACTCCGTAACGCAAAGTGCAAGCATCGTGCGTCCATCTTGTTAGATGGCAAATGCACACGGCGGACGATAGTGTATAATACTTAAACGCAAGAGCAATAAAATGGGGAATCCTCCGTCATAAATAGGAACGCAGAACAAACATGTATTTTCGACTGACTAGTTAATTAATAATTACAAGTTAATTTGCTATATGCGCATTTCGTAATGGCGGCTTTTTTTTTTTTTTGCTCGATGCAAACCAAAGATGTGGATGCCTCGGTCACGAATAATGTTCACGTTCATCAACCGATGGAATTAATCCATACTAAATTCACGGAGAAACAACTCCGCAAAAGTCCGTCGTGAGAACAGGAGACTATTTTTTTCTATATGTACAGTTAATGAGTAATAACATGTAATAGTACAGTAATAGAACTGTGACGATGGTAATTAGAAGTGGGGAAGTGCTACTTTCCCCACTAACGCAACAATCCTGGTTTTGTTTCGTTTATTTATTTCAAACATGTAAAAAAAGAAGAATAAGCTTATTGTACACAATAAACGACATGACAAAATACATGCATATCCACATACAGACGTACCAACATTCATACATATACATATAGCCGCAAAAGAACCATAAGTCACATTCACATGTCTGAAAAGGAGTAGGAAGAAGTATAACTTATTTAATCCCACCCCCTATTTAATAATCCCTAAATACCCAGCCATAAATCATTTTGCCTCAGTTATCCCAACAAAGTACTAAATTACTAAATTATCCCCCACCTGCTGCTCACTAGACACTAAACACGTACCAACACACTATTAATACGTGCGTATATTTCACACACAGACACTTAACATTCATTCATACCTCAAATACAACACAAATACCTGAATGGTAGAAATAAACCAAATAAAAACAAAATAAAAACAGCCTGAACAAGACAAACAAAACCAACAAAGAAACGTAAATCAATAATTACTAATCACCCCTTAGTACTCATACACCCTTACTAAAAACTTCACGTCTTTTATTTTGAAATTCACACCCAATTCTCCAATATTTCCTTTTCCCCTTCTCATTTCTACATTTTTCAACCGATTCAACCCATTCCAACTTTCAACTGTTCATCATTTTTCTACCTATCCCACATTTTTTTTACCTATTCCACAACTTACCAAAAACTTCACATCTTTTATTTTGAAATTCACCACAAATTCTCCAAATATTCTACATTTCTCAAGTAATTCAACACGTTTCCACATCGTTCGGCAGCATTCCCCGAAGAAGTTATTCATACATTTCGCCTTCACACGCAATTTCTCCAGAAATTGCGAAATTCTAGTTACAAAGGAAACTTTGACTTTGAAGAAACCTCTATGACGTTTCTTTGATAAGTGCATGTTGCATTTGGTGTAATGGCATGATACTGACTGAGTCTTTTCTGGATCAACAGAATCAAATTCGAAAAATGGCAACCCCAGAAAACACTCCTCAAGATGCATACAATGAGCTGAGGGCCATTTACGAGACGGAGCTGGCGAAAGCCCGTGCGGCTCTGGTCTTAGAGGCCACAGAGCGTGAACGTCTGCAGGTGGAGTTGTCCAAGCTGAGGATTGATTTTGACGAGCTGGAAGCAAGGTGAGGCCCGCCCGGCCATTTTATCAAAAATATGCCAACAACAAAATGGATAGTGGATATTAGTGCTGACATAATTGCTTTGCTGCTGGGGCCACACCCCAAGGAAAATCCTCCTCGTGACTAATTGCAGCTCAATTGGACTTTCAGTTAACCATCCCATATGTGGGACTCTCGATGGGATCACCGGTGTTTGAGTGATGTTCCAGTTATTTATTTTCTTTCTGTGTGTTCGCAGTTGTCATGGTGATTGTTCTGGTGTTTTTTTAACTCGGCTGTATGTATTTCTTTGTTCACGCTGATTTCTCCGACTGCCCGAAATTTTCCACATTCCCAGTTTATGTGTATATCTGTCATCTCAGGGACACGAAGAAAGAATCCGATCTGGCGAAAGCCCGTGCGGCTCTGGTCTCAGAGGCCACAGAGCGTGAACGTCTGCAGGTGGAGTTGTCCAAGCTGAAGATTGATTTTGACGAGCTGGAAGCAAGGTGAGGCCCGCCCGGCCATTTTATCAAAAATATGCCAACAACAAAATGGATAGTGGATATTAGTGCTGACATAATTGCTTTGCTAGTGGGGCCACACCCCAAGGAAAATCCTCCTCGTGACTAATTGCAGCTCAATTGGACTTTCAGTCAACCATCCCATATGTGTGACTCACGATGGGATCACCGGTGTTTGAGTGATGTTCCAGTTATTTATTTTCTTTCTGTGTGTTCGCAATTGTCATGGTGATTGTTCTGGTGTTTTTTTAACTCGGCTGTATGTATTTGTTTGTTCACGCTGATTTCTCCGACTGCCCGAAATTTTCCATATTCTCAGTTTATGTGTATATCTGTCATCTCAGGGACACGAAGAAAGAATCCGATCTGGCGAAAGCCCGTGCGGCTCTGGACTCAGAGGCCACAGAGCGTGAACGTCTGCAGGTGAAGTTGTCCAAGCTGAAGATTGATTTTGACGAGCTGGAAGCAAGGTGAGGCCCGCCCGGCCATTTTATCAAAAATATGCCAACAACAAAATGGATAGTGGATATTAGTGCTGACACAATTGCTTTGCTGCTGGGGCCACACCCCAAGGAAAATCCTCCTCGTGACTAATTGCAGCTCAATTGGACTTTCAGTTAACCATCCCATATGTGGGACTCTCGATGGGATCACCGGTGTTTGAGTGATGTTCCAGTTATTTATTTTCTTTCTGTGTGTTCGCAGTTGTCATGGTGATTGTTCTGGTGTTTTTTTAACTCGGTTGTATGTATTTCTTTGTTCACGCTGATTTCTCCGACTGCCCGAAATTTTCCATATTCCCAGTTTATGTGTATATCTGTCATCTCAGGGACACGAAGAAAGAATCCGATCTGGCGAAAGCCCGTGCGGCTCTGGTCTCAGAGGCCACAGAGCGTGAACGTCTGCAGGTGGAGTTGTCCAAGCTGAAGATTGATTTTGACGAGCTGGAAGCAAGGTGAGGCCCGCCCGGCCATTTTTTCAAAAATATGCCAACAACAAAATGGATAGTGGATATTAGTGCTGACATAATTGCTTTGCTAGTGGGGCCACACCCCAAGGAAAATCCTCCTCGTGACTAATTGCAGCTCAATTGGACTTTCAGTTAACCATCCCATATGTGTGACTCACGATGGGATCACCGGTGTTTGAGTGATGTTCCAGTTATTTATTTTCTTTCTGTGTGTTCGCAATTGTCATGGTGATTGTTCTGGTGTTTTTTTAACTCGGCTGTATGTATTTGTTTGTTTACGCTGATTTCTCCGACTGCCCGAAATTTTCCATATTCTCAGTTTATGTGTATATCTGTCATCTCAGGGACACGAAGAAAGAATCCGATCTGGCGAAAGCCCGTGCGGCTCTGGACTCAGAGGCCACAAAGCGTGAACGTCTGCAGGTGAAGTTGTCCAAGCTGAAGATTGATTTTGACGAGCTGGAAGCAAGGTGAGGCCCGCCCGGCCATTTTATCAAAAATATGCCAACAACAAAATGGATAGTGGATATTAGTGCTGACATAAATGCTTTGCTGCTGGGGCCACACCCCGAGGAAAATCCTCCTTGTGACTAATTGCAGCTCAATTGGACTTACAGTTAACCATGCCATATGTGGGACTCACGATGGGATCACCGGTGTTTGAGTGATGTTCCAGTTATTTATTTTCTTTCTGTGTGTTCGCAATTGTCATGGTGATTGTTCTGGTGTTTTTTTAACTCGGCTGTATGTATTTGTTTGTTCACGCTGATTTCTCCGACTGCCCGAAATTTTCCATATTCTCAGTTTATGTGTATATCTGTCATCTCAGGGACACGAAGAAAGAATCCGATCTGGCGAAAGCCCGTGCGGCTGTGGACTCGGAGGCCACAGAGCGTGAACGTCTGCAGGTGAAGTTGTCCAAGCTGAAGGTTGATTTTGACGAGCTGGAAGCAAGGTGAGGCCCGCCCGGCCATTTTATCAAAAATATGCCAACAACAAAATGGATAGTGGATATTAGTGCTGACACAATTGCTTTGCTGCTGGGGCCACACCCCAAGGAAAATCCTCCTCGTGACTAATTGCAGCTCAATTGGACTTTCAGTTAACCATCCCATAGTCGCACATCAATATAAATAGCGCATTTGACTGCGTCGAGGGTTTAATACTGTTTTTGCTCAGGAAGTCGCATCACATTCAAATCCTTAAAGATGAGCTGGAGTTTGAAAAGAAGCTGCATTCCGCGGTCGGTAATTACCATCACTATCGCTTATTTAATTAATGAAAATAAAGCTGAGTCATTTTCACGTCTCACGTAGGACTTGCGCATGGTCCAAAGCCAGCACGAGTCTCGCATGGTGGAGTTAGAAGCCGGCCAAAAAGTGAAAGATCTGGAGGAGGCTCTGTCTACAGAGAGGGAGCGGACCCAGAACAAGGAGGAGAGGTCTTTTTACAGCTTTAGAACATACCACAACGTTTGCTCTCATAGCAATTAATGTCTCCACGTTTGTCCCCAGGGTACGCCAAACCATGTCGGCCAGCAAAAAGAGGAAACGTCCGAAGGACAGCGAGGGTTTGAGCTCGGGCGGATGCAATGTGCCTCGTCCTAAAATCGCCCAGCAGGTCACTGTGGATGAGCAGCAGGTCACTGTGGATGAGCAGCAGGTCACTCTGGATGAGGTGGACTAGTACGGCAAATATGTCAGACTCCGCAATACAGTTGATGAGGTCAGTGGATGTGTCACAGGGGAATATCTTACGAAATTTGCACATTTTCCAGTAACGACTAACCTGTTGAGATCAATTTCTACTATTAGGATCAGAATTTGGGGAACTGGCAGGTGAAGCTCCAGATTGGATCTTCTGCTCCCATTGTATTCAAGTTTGCCGCAGAATTCATCCTGAAGGCCCACGAGAGTGTCACGGTAATCAATCTTATCTGGAAGATCTCAGATACAAGGTGCTCAATATTTCAATGACCTTTACATGCATCAGATCTGGGCGGCTGACGCTGGCGGAAACCACAATCCTCCCTCTGATCTAGTCTGGGAGACACAGTCCAACTGGGGACCCGTAGGCCAGGTCCACTTTACCTTGATCAACGCCAACGGAGAGGTGACACATCTTTCAAGCGACAAGAAGCAATATTTCTCTTTTGACGTCTGTTTTTCTTCCAGGAAATAAGGATGAGCAAAGCCACTGGCGCACGTTTGGAAGATGATGATGGAAATTCCACTTCCACCGTGGGATAGAGGAAATGTAATTTCGGTTTCTTGTGTGTCTTGACATATGAAGGGATTGACAATAAAGCAGACTTTGACTTTTGACATGGTCACATTATAAAAATATTGTATAAATTACAATTAAATGGGCTTTTTTTAAATAAAATCTGCTCCGACCTGTTGTGAAATTTAATTGAAATAATTGAAATAAAGTTGTTGTTCTTTAAAAATGATTGAATTGGTCTTTTTTCATTCTGTGTAATTACATTCTGCTGTATGCACCAAAAAAAAAAAGTGTAATATCGGTTTCATCAGTATATAATTGAAACCGGAAGGTATTCGGAAATCCCTGCGGTCAGTAGAATATATAACGGCTGTGCAATGAGAAGTCAAGACATGTTCCACGAGAGCACGCGGTCAAGGCAAGAGTAATCTCGACGCAACATGCCCAACATGTGTAAGTCAGTGATGAATGTTTCCTGAATTTTCTTCCTCTTTTGCCATTCATTCATGATTTTCTTCTGCTTCCGCATTAGACACGCAAATTCTCGCGGTGGGCTTGGTGGCTTTTCTAGTACTGCGAGCCAATGGCGCTCCGTTGACAGAAGCGACCACCGTCTTGCCATCAAGCGACACCTCAAGTGAGGAGGAAACGGCGCCCTCTGACCTGCTGACCTCTGCTCATGTTTGGGACTCGGTTCTGGGTACCGCTAAAGAACACCAGAAAGCTGTAAGTGGAAATTCAGAAAGCACCTTCATTGTCTTCTCCTGGCTGTAAAACATATCTGACTTGTGACTAATTTCAATATCAGTTTGATGATGAATTCCAAAACAATGTCAACTTTCATTTACTGGAGCACTACAAAGCACCTCAGTTTCCAGCAAACTGCCCCAGCTCCAACTTTAGCAAGGTAAGAACCAGAAATGGAAAACCACCAGAGGTGGGAGAAAATACAGACACTGACACTTTCCATAATTGTTTGCTAGCATCGGCTTGACTTTTATGCGTAGGTTGAATAGATATTTGTTTTTTAACTGACCTAAATATTCTTTTTTCCAGGAGGCTTGCCTGCACAGGCTGGCCCAAGGTCTGTCCACTTACATAATTCTTCTCAAGCACGTGGAGAAGGAATATCCCGGCAGTAAAATTCTGTCTGAGGCCAAACACTACTCTGAACTCCTGCTCTACAATATCAAACAAAAGGTTGGCCAGTGTGACAATTTAGGGATAGGAAATGAATTTTGCTGTTACTATAATACCTATTTTGACATTGTGTTGCTTACTCTTGTCCGGCAGATGAAAAAAACAGAAGAGGTCACAGGCCTGAGTAGCAATGAGGAAGAGAGCCTATTGAGGTCACTGTACCACCCCGATGCTTTCCACAGAAAGATGACGGCGCACAACATCCTGCGGAAGCTCTACATCTTCATTGTTGACGGCGAGAGGGCGCTGAGGCGCAAAAAACGGCGAAGGGGAAAACATGCCAAGGTCTTCGCCATGTTTAGTTTATTGCGGTAGTCACGTCCGCCACTGAAGCCCGTCGGAAATGTTGGGCAAAACATGAAGTGAATTAAGTTGTTGGATCTGCACTGACGTGTCGTAACCCACTGACGGATTGATGATGTATTTGTTTTTGCATGACGCACTGAGTTTTTTAAATTTTTTATTCTGTAGATAACCTATTTATTGCTCATTCAAAAAAGCCATTGTGAATCTAAGACCTTATTTATTGCAAACAGTCGTATGAATTATTTAAAGAAGATATTTATTACATATTATTGTTTTTATACTTGAAGGCATGATAATTATATTTATTTTTTAAACGGAATGTATTTTTAAAACATGAATAAAACTATTTGCTTACTTGTGAATTGAACTGCTTGATTTATAACACTTTGGCAGGTGTCTTTTGAGAATCTCACTTATTAGATTGAACTACAAAAATCTCTTTTTCTGAGATTCAAAGACATCGTATATATATATATATATATATATATATATATATATATTTGCAAAACTGAAATATCGTAAGGCCACTTATGGGCTTTACTGTCAGACATTTATTGACAAAAACATGGAACAGACTTCAAGACAATGTCGTAACAATAACAAATAAATATCTCAGACCAAATTGACTTTCAGGTGGCCAACTCGTCGTGGTCTTCGGGTGGAGGTTGTTGATGCAGGTGCACGTCATCCTTCTTCAACCCCAAAGTAAACTGAAACGAAGCAAAAACAGCCAACGATACGTATGTCATTGTTGTTTTTGACTTAATCTGCCATTTTTTTAAGGTTCTCTTTCTACATATTTACCAAACACAAGCGATACATTAACTTCAATACAAAAAAAGGGCACTACCTCAAATACAACCTAGAAAACAGTTTGACTGAAATGGTAGTCATTCAATAAATAAATATATGCACATTTTCTTTTTCAAATTGCAGCCTTTGCGGTTTTGAAAATTGCAGTTGATCACATTGCAACGTCGACTTGAATTCTATTCATCTCTCAGTTTTAATGCACAGACAGACACACGAGAGAAAACGCTGACACAGAAGCAGTGGATGACGCAAATCAGTGTTGCCGCAAGCAGACCTGTTGCTGAGATTGTCTCATGTGTTGAGACGAGCGACACTAGACGGTGTTCAGGTGAACGTCACCACCAAGAATTTACTGATAACAAAGTCAAAAGTCAAAGTCAGCTTTATTGTCAATCTCTCCACATGTCACAACACACAAAGAGACCAAAATTACGTTTTTCTCTATCCCATGGTGACGAGACACATAACACGATAGACATACAAGTACGCGACACAATATAAAAACAAGGCAGAAATTCAAACAATCAATAGTAAGAGTGATGAATAAATAATAAATAAACAGATAACACAATAAATAAGAGGAGCAAAACGGAGCCAGCAAGCATAGCGCAAAAGTTAAAAACATCATAAACAAAAAGGCACAAACAATAAATAATAAGAGTAATAATAAATAATAAATAAACAGATAACACAACAAACTAGAATTTTGCAATTTCTGGAGAAATTGCGTGTGAAGGCGAAATGTATGAATAACTTTTTCGGGCAATGCTGCCGAGCGATGTTGAAACGTGTTGAATTACTTGAGAGATGTAGAATATTTGGAGAATTTGTGGTGAATTTCAAAATTGAAAGTTTGGAATATTTGGTAAGTGGGAAGTTGTGGAATAGGTAGGCAAAAGATGAACAGTTGAAAGTTGGAATGTGTTGAATCGGTTGAAAAATGTGGAAACCTTTGTGGAAAATAAGGATGCTGAGGACAAAAATACTGCTGCTTTGACGTTGGGGATGTCTGGATAATCTGCAGTAAAATCGGAAACACCAAAAATAAATCCTCTATCCACATTAAAAATAAAATAACAGTTTATTTAAAAGTTGACAGAATTACATTGCATGTCCAATGAAAAAATATGCACATCTCTTAAAACTAGTTACAAATGTAAGGCTGTGTGTGCAATTGTTACAGACAGAAATGATGAAGACAGCTCATCCGCTGTGCAACATTTATTTTCAGCGTCCTCTACTGGCGAAAATACATATTGCACTTGGGCGCATGGGTTTCTTCCATAGAAAAAAAAAAAACCTCCTATAAACCAAAAGTTCTGGGGAGGCAAGTGCCACATAATGTTGATCTTTTATTTATCAATGTATGCAAACAAATGGTTTTTATGTATTATCTATCCATTTACCTGGTCGTTTATTACACCCAAAAGCTAATATAGCTTTTTCTATACGATAGACATCCATTGTACATTCTCATATTAACCTTGAGAGGGTTTAAAAAAATATTTACGTACCATCTTTGTCGTTGCCTAATGGATCTGTCCAGGTTTCCCCTTGCTTAGTTGTGCGTTTTTTCGTTCGTGTCCACCGTGTTGCTTAAGGTGAGTCAGTTCCACATGGACTATGGAAAATGTGAGTCGGCAGACAGTGCATATTTTCCTCACACTTTTTGACAAATCTATTTTCTGCTTCACTGTCCACTCGGCAAGTTTGAAACTTGTGTGCTTCTTTTTAGTAATACTTACCCTCTTGCGGTCGCAGTAACTGCCTGGAACGCGTCCATGCTGCTGAGTTAACTTCTGCAATCTACTTTGTGGTGCCACCGCACATGAGATGATCGCATTCCGTATTGTTTTCTATGTTCTTTGGACAGCAGGCCAAAGAACGCTACCGTAAATTCTATCTATCAATCTAGAATGGGAAAACATGCGACATCTGAGAAACATTTTCGAAATAAACCATAGTATTCCAGAATACTAAGATAAAGACAGCAGAAGTTACAAATATCCCAAAATAAGGCATGGGTAAAATACCATTACTATAGATTAAAATAGATTAAAATCATATATTATACATTAATACCATTAACTACACATTGAAACAATATATTTGCGACTGTATTTGCTATAAACAAAATAATAAACTGGGTCACCTAATTCGGCGGATGACGTTGCCTCTCTCTCTCTCTCTCTCCGTCTGTCTCTCACGTGTAACGTCAGTGTTCCAACTTGGTGTCGTGGAGCCACGCCAGCATCTCTGGTTGCAAGTCGAAGAGGCCGGCCTCTGAGGGTGGTCTCTATAGGGGGCAGATGTTGATGAAGTGGTGAAATATATTATCATAATTTAATAAAAATGAATAAAATAAACAATTATTATTTTGTGCATTTAACTTTAAACTTTAATAGTAGAACATTTTAAACAGAACAAACAACACAAAATACAAATAACATAACAAAAAAAAAACCAAGGGGGGCGCGGTGCTATTCCTGGGGGGGCGCGTGTGACCCTGGGGAACAGGCTTTTTTTTTGGCAGTACTAGAATAAAGTGTAATTGCGGGTTTACTACAGCAGGGGGCAGTGGCGCTCTCATTGTTACTTCTGTCACGTTTGCGACAGTGCAACATTTTACGACTTACAAGACAAGTTAGGATAGTCACGGTGGGGAGGGGGGGCGCGAATAGATTTCTTCTTGCTAGGGGGGGGAGTAACAGAAAATAATTGAGAAGCACTGCTCTAGGGGAAGATTAGGGCCATCGGGGAATTTTTGGTTCCACTCCTCTAATGGAACCATTCTGGTGGCATTGGTGGCGTCCACAAGCTCCACCTGTTCACCTTTGATTTTAAAGGCCACAAAGCGAAAGGGCTCTTCTTCCAGTTCCTGCGCAAAGAAATTTCATGACAATTTATTATGTTTGAAACACCACGAGAAAACATGATGGATGGATGGATGGATGGATGGATGGATGGATGGATGGATGGATGGATGGATGGATGGATGGATGGGGTTGGGTAGGTAGGTAGGTAGGTAGGTAGGTAGGTAGGTAAGTAGGTATGTAGCTTGGTTAGATATAGATATATAAACAGACAGACAGACAGACAGATAGACAGACAGCCAGCCAGCTGTATCTGAGACAATATCCTACAAAGTTGGTGATCCAGATTTTGAGAAAACTCCTAAAGCATGAATCTGACTTCAACCTTAATGATGGTGAGCCACTGATAGCAGTGCATCCCAAGTAAATAACAGTATTGATTCAATTGAGAACACCTTTGTTTATACACATAAAAAACTGCTTGCTTTAGGTACCTTTATTACAGTATTTTCTGTGGAGTGGAGCTCTACGCCACTAGAAGATGATGTTGTCATGTGTGTCATGGACAGCCGCTGTCCAAGTTTGACATGGAAAAAGTTGGTTTCGCGCCATGTGAGGACCTTAATTTCTCTTTGATCCTGTAATGAAAATGACAAATTAGTACTAGTTGTTGAAATGTAGATCTAGGCTAAGGCAACATGATGCCCTAAGGGACCTTACTCAGGTGAAATGAGAGTGTGACAGATATCTTTACTGAGACACACACACACACTCACTCTCTCTCTCTCTCTCTCTCTCTCTCTCTCTCTCTCTCTCTCTCTCTCTCTCTCTCTCTCTCTCTCTCGCGACACAATCAACAGATTAGCATTAGCAATACGCTATCGCAATACAACAACAAAAATCTGCTATAAAACTGCTCCTCAGCCAATTGTTTCTTTGCAATTAAAGATTAAAGATTAAAGTCCCAATGATCGTCACACACACACCTGGGTGTGGTGAAATTTGTCCTCTGCATTTAACCCATCCCCGTGTGATTTTAATCCATCCCCTGGGGGAGAGGGGAGCAGTGAGCAGCAGCGGTGCCGCGCTCGGGAATCAGTTGGTGATCTAACCCCCCAATTCCAACCCTTAATGCTGAGTGCCAAGCAGGGAGGCAATGGGTCCCATTTTTATAGTCTTTGGTATGACCCGGCCGGGGTTTGAACCCACAACCTTCCAGCCTCAGGGCGGACACTCTACCACTAGGCCACTGAGCTAGTTTGTATTTGCAATACCGTAATTATTCTAATAATTATCGCCCATATTCTAATAACCGCCCTGTGTGTGTTAGCGATAGCATAAATAAAACATTGATACCTCGAATTATCGCCCATGCTGCTAAAAAATTCCCCCCAAAACTTACGTTTTCCTCCGCGACCACATGCCGACGTCATTGCGCAAGTTTAAATATGACTGATTTGACAGCCCGTTGAATGCCCCTTTTAAATTGTTTTTCTCCATAAACTATGATACAATTACACTCGTCACTCCGCAACAATATCCTCCTCACACAATTACGTTCTCGGGGCATGGGCTCGAACAAGACGATCGCGTTAATATGACGTGTACAACACGTGATATGCGACGGTAGCGTGTCGCATCGATAGAGCGTCAATTGACGCACCCCGCTGTTAGAGGTAGCTCAAAACAGCCGCTGTCCTCGTGTTAAGAACACCAGTTAGATACTACATAAGGAAAATATACATATTATCGCCCTTTTCAGTGCCCCTTGGCAATCGGACAATAATGGGTGATAATTGGAATAAATACGGTAATTTAATAAAACGGGTACCTTAAATGCACGGAAGACTTTGCTTGTAATGATTTTATACAGCCGCTAAGTGTCAGTGTCGAGCAACTGAATCAAGATCGCGATCGTATTTGCAATAGAAATATAATAAAACTAGGTCACTTAAATACGAAATATGACTTTGCTGGTAATGATTTTCAACATCCACCAGTGCTGAGCAACAGAATCAACAGAACTGTACTGCTTATCACCCATCATATTGCACATTTAGCAAAGTTTAGTAAAGACCTACTTACTTTTTTTCTGGTTTTGTTGTACCTTATGTGGTTATCAAGCCAGCCTATGAAAGGAAAACTAAATATGTCCAAATAAGTTGAATTTTGGTGTAGGAATATTCAATAATAATTGATCATAATTTAAAAAAAAAAAACAGTTGGAAAAATATGGGGAGAAGAAAAATTAAAGTATCTATTGAATTGATACAACTAATACATTTAATATAATGATGCAATACACAATTTATACACGGACAACAAAATATAACTAAGTGGTGAAATATATTATCATAATTTAGATTAAATTAATTCAATTTAATAAAAATAAATAAAATAAACAATGACTATTTTGTGCATTTAAATTTAAACTTTAATCATAGAACATTTTAAACAGAACAACAAACAAGAAATACAAACAATAGAACACAAAAAAAAATTACCACAAAAGCCCCTCTGGGGTAAGATTAGGGCCTTCGGGGAATCTTTCTTTCCACACTGTCAATGGAACCTTTTTGGTGGCATTGGTGGCGTCCAAAAGCTCCACGTCTTCACCTTTTATTTTAAAGGCCACAAATCGAAATGGCTCTTGTTCCAGTTCCTGCGCAAAGAAATTTCATGACAATTTATTGTGTTTAAAACACCACGAGAAAACATGATGGGCAGATAGATAGATAGATCGATAGATCGATAGATAGATAGATAGATAGATAGATAGATAGATAGATAGATAGATAGATAGATAGATAGATAGATAGATAGATAGATAGATAGATAGATAGATAACCTAAAACAATTTGATTAATTTCATGACCATAATCACAACCACAATGATTTTATACAGTCAAGGAAGCAAGTGAAATTGTATGTCTTCCTGATAGAGCTGCATCTGAGACAAAATCTTATAAAGTTGGTGATCCAGATTTTGAGAAAACTCCCAAAGCGTGAATCTGACTTCAACCTTAGTGATGATGAGCCACTGATAGCAGTGCATCCCAAATAAATAACAGTGTTGATTCAATTTAGAATACCTTTGTTTATACACATGGGAAAAACAGCTTGCTTTAGGTACCTTGATCTCAGTATTTTCGGTGGAGTGGAGCTCCAGGCCACCGGAACACGATGTTTTCAGGTGCGTAAGAGACACCCGCTGTCCAACCGTTAGAACAGAAATGTTCGCCTCTCGCCACCTGACCACCTTTATTACCATTTGATCCTGTAATGAAAATGACAAATTAGTACTAGCTGTTGAAATGTCGATCTAGGCTACAATGACTAAGACAATAAAGCTAGAGAAATACTCAAGAAACTGGTGTCAAATTTCTGTCCTACAAAACCAGTGTCTTGCAGGTTTAGACGTCTCCCTCCTCTAATATGCATGATCGTCAGCAAACTTTGCACGGGTGATATTAGAGTGAGCTATCAAAAGCTTGGAAAGGATCAGGCCTTGAAGGCACCTTACTCAGGTGAAATGTGAGTGTGTGTGATGTATCTATATTTAGACACGCACATGCACACATACGCACACACATGCATGCACACGCACGCGCACACACACACACACAAACACACACAGATAGTGTGACAGAGAGAGAGAGAACAATCAGTTTACTTTTTTTAAATAAATGATGCCTAATGGGACCACAGACCCACGTGACATCACCATCCTCATGGGGCGGATCTAAAAATGAAAAACAGATTAATCATCACTACTTCATGAAAGAGAGGGAGCGGAAAGAGAGAGAGATTGATCTTACAGCAGAGACAATGCCGTCTGTCGTGAAAAGGACACCCTCCTCATGGCGGATGTCCTTTAAGGCTCTGGCAATGCTTGGAGGGTACAGCAGAGCTGTCCCTCTCACCTCCAAATCTGGGGTCACTTCTATCGCCCCAGCCACATAAATGCCGGTGTTGTGCCGGGAGAGGAGGACCCCTTGTTCTTTTCCCCGGCCAAAATTAATAATTCGAAAGGTGCCTCCAACGGAGACATCAGAGGCTAAATTTTCAAAAAGAATCATTTTACACAAATGGTGGCCATCACAGAGGGCCACCACTGTATTACAGTGGGAAGCCTTAGCCTCCACCGTGCCATCCTCTTTAAGGGCCCATCTGGAAAATCGTGTTGATGTTTTTAAGGCCACCACTTTGGCCGTGACCACCGCTGGCATTTGGTGGAGCGTCCACAGGTTTTCCATTCTGACAAAAAAAATGAAAATAATAACAGAGACATAATTACTATAGCACTTATATATGGTTGAATTAGTCTACATGATGACAGAAATTGGTTATAAAATAGCAGCCCTACCCTTTTAGAAGGACTATGGTTAATGTCCTAAATGGCTATTGTTTAATTGTTTTTGTCCTAAATGGCTATTGTTTAATTGTTTTTTGTTGGTTTTATTTATCTATGTATCTATGTATGTATCTATGTATGTATCTATGTATGTATCTATGTATCTATCTATGTATCTATCTATCTATCTATCAAATATTTATTTATTTATTTATTTATTTATTTATTTATTTATTTATTTATTTATTTATTTATTTATTTATTTATTTATTTATTTATTTATTATTTCCAATGAACTACTTCCAGTTTTGTGTATTTTGGAAGATGTTAAGAGTTGACTCCTTTGATCTACAATTTCATCCCCTACATAATTTGGGAAACTCAAATGTTGGCACCTGTGCATTTGTTCCCACAGTAAGCAAAGATTAATTTTCTATTTGTTATAGTGAAATAAACATCTGCAGCCAGAAACGGTGCTGAGAGTTGACTGATCTAGCCGCGCAACTCGCATGATTGACAGCGCCACGTTTTTCTTTTTCCTGGCCGCCACTAGTTCCCAGGCTTTTTTCGCACTTGCGGTATAGATCAAAAGAGGTGTCCATGCAGCCTTGTTAAGGCGGCATCACAATGTTAAATCACGTATACAACAATATTGCCAATTTATAATTGTACAAATAAGTTTATACAATATGACTCGGAATATTTGCTCATTTTGTTTTAGAGTACGCACTACTGAATGATATTTAGTCAAGACAAGATGTACATTCACTGTCTGTCTCAAAAACTAAACCATTTGAAGAAATATATTGTTCAAGAGATGCTTACTAATGGATCAATTTTTTTGAGGACATAGGTAAAATATATATTATAATATACATTTTTAAGGTCATAGGACTAATTTAATAGTTTTACACTTGCCGTCGTGCGCGAGGTTTATTTCGTTTTTTTTCTTGAATATCAGCTCTTCTTCAACCAAATCGGTACAATTGTTATTAAACATTAAGAAACGGACCTGAAGACCTCTTACTCAAATTCGCGTGTACAGGCCAGCATTTTAAAAGGCCTGTCTGTACACGCGGAAAAGTGAGGATGTTACTTAATTTTCACCCAGTTTAAAGTAGTAAATACTAATTTTTAGAGTAACACAATGGTCTACAGAACAACACTAGACTACAAAGTGTTTATAAATGTTTTGGGAAAATCAAATTTCGGACTGGGTTGAGCGAGCTACTTACCTCTGTCGACGTCTGGGAAAGTCTGATGCGAACTTGTGTGCGCCCCAATATCTTTGCGGGTAGTGGGAAATTTCAGTGCAGGGTAAACAGATATGCAACATTTGGATATGCAACATTTGGATATGCAATCGATAAAAAGAGTGAACATGTTTCAGCACTTTAAGATTTTGTTCATGATATACTACGATCACAGTCCTTGTGAATTCAGATTTCTATGAACGTAGCACAACCCCGCCCCCATTCAACATTAATAAGATATTAATTACACACGGAAGAAAGAAAAATAATAACTGCTAAACACATCATGTGAATTGTGATTATACAATTGAGAGCTGTCAGTCATGGTCAAAACATATTTTCGACCATGATCGCGGTTCTAGAATAGAATAGAATACAATAGATCTTTATTTGTCATTGTCACCTGTACAACGAAATTTAAAAAGTGCCAACCGATCCGCGCATGAGATAAAAAAAAAAAAAATAATAAAAAAAATAGAATAATTAAAAAAAAGTGTTTAGGAGCAGATTGTTCTCTCCGCACCACTCCAATAGCCGGACCACTTCGTCCTTGTAGGCAGACTCATCCCCCTTTGAGATGAGTCCCACCACGGTTGTGTCATCCGCAAATTTCACAATGATGTTGCTACGGTGGGCGGGGGTGCATGCATGTGTGTAGAGCGTGTAAAGCAGTGGGCTCAGTACGCAGCCCTGTGGGGAGCCGGTACCGAGACTGAGAGGTGTGGATGTATGACGGCCCACTCTCACCGTCTGGCTGCGACTCGTCAGGAACGTCATTCTCTGCAGCCAATTGTCGTTCACCAAATATAAATTGGCAATTACTAAGTGGTGAAATACATGGGCATATGAACATAATGAATTAGTATTCTTAAACGAATAAATGTCTGATTTGTGTATTTTGTAAGATGCTGAATGTTGACTCGACTTTTCTAAAATTTTGAAAATGTATGTACACGCAAATGTCTAGTAAATGAAATGTGAGGATATTGGAATACTTAATAATTTTCACAAAGTTTAAAGTGGCGAGTAATAATTTCCACAATAACACCGAACCGCAATAGTTTACAGAGCACCGGCTCTGATTGGCTACCATAACGCTGCCTTAGCCAACCGCTCACATAATTGGGCGCTGGCTTAGACAACCGCTCACGTAATTGGGCGCTGCCTTAGCCAATCGCTCACCGATTTATTACGTTAACCCGGAAACTCCTGATTTTGGGAGGAATTAGTTTTTTTTTTTTTATTGAATCAAAGAAGTAATACAAGAAATAATATAAATAACTTTCGGAAACTCTGAAAAAGTATGAATAAATTGGGCTTGACTCGAAAGTGTTCAAATTCATGTTAAAAAAGTTAAAGTTAAAGTCCCAATGATGGTCACACACACATCTGGGTGTGGTGAAATTTGTCCTCTGCATTTAACCCATCCCCGTGTGATTTTAATCCATCCCCTGGGGGAGAGGGGAGCAGTGAGCAGCAGCGGTGCCGCGCTCGGGAATCAGTTGGTGATCTAACCCCCCAATTCCAACCCTTAATGCTGAGTGCCAAGCAGGGAGGCAATGGGTCCCATTTTTATAGTCTTTGGTATGACCCGGCCAGGGTTTGAACCCACAACCTTCCAGTCTCAGGACGGACACTCTACCACTAGGTCACTGAGCTGTTTAAACATTGGAAACAAAATATAATAAATCACACACAAGAGAAGGGAAAAAATAGTGCCTTTTGGGACAAAATACAGGTTTTTTAATTGAGTCAAAGAAGTAATGCAAGAAATAATATAAATAACTTTCAAAAACGCTGAAGACATAACAAATAAAAACATATCAAGTATTTTACTGATTCAATAGATAATAATCGCTGTGTACCCTGCGATTGGCTGGCAACCGGTTCAGGGCGTCCCCCACCTACTGCCCGATGACGGCTGGGATAGGATCCAGCACACCTGCGGCCCGCGTGGGGACTAAGCGGTTCAGAGAATGAATGGATGGATGGATGTTATGTTAATTTCAGTGTTATTTTTTAAGAGTTTAAGTGCAACATGATTGAAGACGCTGTTATACAAAAGCTAATGCAAACATAATTTGAGGCAAAAAATATAATAAATAAATAAATAAATAAATAAATAAATAAATAAATAAATAAATAAATAAATAAATAAATAAATAAATAAATAAATAAATAAATAAATAAATAAATGAATGAATGAATGAATGAATGAATGAATGAATGAATGAATGAATGAATGAGAACAGAAAACAGACTGTATCTGAGGCTTAGTAGAGTAAAATCAGAGGCTTCCGACTGTTAAAGGCCAAGCTGTTCTTTGTCTGCATTTCTGGATGCGTGTAGAACCACAGGCAAGACCCAAGAACATACTAAAAAAAAAACATGAAAGATGTGTTGAGGAAAAGGAGCAAAATGCTTCATGAAAATGTTCCTTGATGGTTACTCACAGAAGAATCAGAAGAAGTCCTGTGTGTTACCATGCTGGTTTGGGAGTTTGTGTTTCATGTTACCATGCTGGTTTGGGAGTTTGTGTTTCATGATGCTGGCCTCCGTTGTACAGGTCTTTTGGAAAGTCTTGGCTCTCCCTGTGCTATAATATAACATCATAATTAATTCATTTTGAAAAATCACATTACAATACAGTCATAAATCAAGCATATGTGCAACTTGTGTCCATCTTGAGTGAATGATATGAACACATTCAATTTGGAATCACAATTACTTACCTGTTGCTTGGAGTCAATAGAAAAGGAGAATAACACTGGTCCCATGGATCTTCTTAAAATGTCGGTCATTTTTTTGGCGAGACAGGCCAGGTCTCATCAAGGCTGAGTACCAAGGTGGCCAAACAAATGGTCTAGACAAATGGAGCATGTGGAGCCACACGCAACATAGAAAACTGAAGAAGAAAAAACATAGAGGTGGTTGAGGACATGAGTTGAAAAAGACATTCAAAATTAAAGAGAGTGTTTTGTAACAATAGTCAATAATAATTGGCTACTTACAGAGGAATGAGAAGTCCTGCTTCTTGCCACCCTGGTTTGGGAGTCTCTCTCTCTCTCTCTCTCTCTCTCTCTCTCTCTCTCTCTCTCTCTCTCTCTCTCTCTCGTATAACGTCAGCGCTCCAACTTGGTGTCGTGGAGCCACGCCAGCATCTCTGGTCCCAGGTCGAAGAGGCCGGCCTCTGAGGGTGGTCTATATGTTGGTGTAGGTGTTGATGGTGTGGTCGGCTGTCTGCTCGAGGGCTCCGCACTCGCATGCCGCACTGTCCGCCAGACCCCACTAGACATGTTGAAGCGCCCAACACCAGTTCTTAAGCGGTTCAGTGTGGTCCACTGCTGGCGAGGTAGTTCGTCTCCTCCTATGGCGCCGTCTCCTGGTTCCCAGACATAACAGTGCATGAGGGAGGGGCCAGCTGCCTCCCACTCCTGCTTCCAAGCTGCTGCCAGCCAGGCATCTCTGGAGATGTCTTCAGGGATGGAATTGAGCATCTCTTGTGCTGCCATGTTGTAGGGGTGGCATGCCTTGAGTCTGCTTGGGAGTCATTCGTCCATGATGAATGTTTTTGCATGCTCAAGGTCTTTGTGGAGAAAAAAGGACAATCCAGCAAAGTTGATTGAAAATGTATGATTGTACAGAGGGCTTACACAAGCTTAACTATAAATTACAACATGTTACAATTTTATAATTACATTACAATAAGGTGATATGTCATGCCTACCTCTGGCCTCCATTCTGGGATGAACTGCTTTCGCCAGATAAAAACTGTTAAAATACAAAAGAGTGAAATAGCAGCATTTACTCTCTTTAGAAAGAAAGGAAAAAACATGTTTCATGACGAGCAACTTACCTCATCTGTTTTCTGTTCTCGCCTGGTGATTATGACATTCAAAGAAATTCAAAATAAAAGTTCAAAACAATTAAAAAATTTAAATGTAAAAGGCCTTCCCTTAACTCATCTTTAAAATTTGATTGTAAAATAAAGGTTTAAAAGGTTAAAATTTGATTGTAAAAAAAAGGTTTAAAGTTTTAAAATTTGATTGTAAAATAAAGTTTTAAAAGGTTAAAATTTGATTGTAAAATAAAGGTTTAAAAGGTTAAAATTTGATTGTAAAATAAAGGTTTAAAAAGTTAAAAAGTCTCCTCTCAACCATAAGTTAATTTAAAAATGTAAAAAGGTAAAAGTTTTAAAAGTTAAAATTTTTAAAAAATAAAAGTAACATTTTTAAAAATTAAAACGTTAAGTTAAGGGAAGGCTTTTTAAAAATAAAAAGTTGAGTTAAGGGAAGGCTTTTTAAAAATTAAAAAGTTGAGTTAAGGGAAGGCTTTTTGAAATTTTAAAAAGCCTCTGCCTTCCCTTAACTCAACGTGATTCCTCACCGACCCCCAACCACTATTCCAGCAGGTTTCTTTCATTTGTCATTTTGAGCAACCTTCGCCCCAGATCCCATCTCACCTAAAGGCAACAAATCACCCACCACATCCCACCACTAATATTATACACTTACGACAACGTTCACGTTCTGATTTCCATCCTTTTTGCAAATGCTGAACCACATGATTTAGCTGTGACTTACCTTTCAGTGGCCAAAACACAGAAAACAGGATTGTGATAGCTGTAGTACGTTTGCAAGACACCTGAATGAAGAGCACACTGAGGTCGAGAGACAAAAATTAAGTCAAGCAATGTGTTTTTGTCAGTGGTAGCAGTGGTTATGAGTTGCGTGTAACCTGTTGAGCGAAACAAATCGAGAATGGGCTTGAATGAGGCAGATAGCATATCTTCATTAAAATCTCCACATACCAAGATCTGATGATGGTCCATTACTTCAAGGTACCGCAAGAGATTTCCCAAGCTTGGCAGAAAAGTGCGCAGACTGTTGCCTGGAGGCCTGTAAACGGCAGCAATCAACACATTGAGGGGAGCTTCAAGTTTCACCACAACAAATTCAATGTCGGTCACACCCTGTATGTATTTCTTTTCCTGGGCTGCAATGTGACTTTTGACACAAATACCTACGCCGCCACCAAGTTTTGTTGCCAGGTCAGGACAGTTTGTGTAAGAATCTCTTCGGTTCCTGTGAAACATTGTGAAGCCTTCCAAGCAGGCACGTCCATCAGCCACAGATCCTTGAAGGTGTGTCTCTGTGAAGCACAAAACATCAGCAAAGTGCAGCTCGTGGTGGCACCTGATGTCCTGCACATGACAGGACAGCCCTTCGGTGTTATGATGGACGACAACCAGGTGATTTGCTCGATCTACCGACGGCATCACGTGAAGGAGTGGCATGACGCTCTCCAAAGAATCCTCTGCCATCTCAGCAAGAGCAGCAGTGATTTCTGGATTTGCATGAAGTCTTCTCTCGTCCATATGCAGAATATGCAGACCGCTGAGCGAGGTCACTCTACTCAGAGCTACGTACCCCATGCCGTGTTCGAAAACGCCTTTCAGCGAAACAGCAGCCTCTGATGTTGTCATACCTTGTACCTTGTGGATCGTGCAGGCAAAAGCAAGCTTGATGGGAAACTGTCGGCGCGTCACTCCAGGCTTTTTCAGCTTTTCCTCCTGTCTGTCAATGTACACACGGTTAGCGGCACGCGCTGTGTTACTCACATGATCAAGTTCCAACCCAACTTTCTTTACGCGGGCTTCATTCGGATAGTTGACCAATTCCACAATTTTTCCAAACGTCCCGTTGCACAGACCTGCTTGAACATCAAAATTACGCGTGAGCATAACACGAGCACCGAGGGCAACTCTGATCGAGTCCGGGAGCTCGCTCTTAGCGCCTTGCACAGGGAAAGTTTGCCTCGCCATTCTGCCAGTTTGTTTGTCCTTCTTGTAGTCATCTGCATCAATTTGTACAATGTCCTTATGAAGCAGATCCAGCATCGCAGAGTTATGGCCATCTACCTGTTTATTGGTGGCAAAAACATGCAGAATATGACTTGGACACATTTCTGGAGAAGTGTACCTCGTAGCAAGATGAGCTCTGTCCAGTTCCGAAAGTTCATCAGACTTTTCTTTCACCCGGAGTCGGTTCAGCAGTTCGGCAAAGGCAACATCGTCTTTCTGCCTCATGATGGCGGTGAGCGTGATCTTTTTGAAGTTGTCACGCCAGTGGTCCAGCCGAGTGGGATCGTACACGCATAGCGGTTTGGACTGTCTCACGGGAGGGAGCTGAAAGAAATCTCCAACAGCAAGAACAGACATGCCACCAAAAGGTAAATTGATGCCTTTGATTTGTATCAACCTGGCATTCACGTAGGCAAAGAGGTCTTTGGACACCATGGAAATCTCGTCGATGATGAGTATTTGGGCGATCGACAGCTCGGCTCTGACTTCGTCCAGTTTATTGCCCAGGCCGTGGTACGGGGGTTTGAGACTTCTCGGCAGTTTGAGCAGACAATGCAAAGTTGTCCCAGAAATGTTGAACGCCGCCGTGCCAGTGAAGGCTGCGAGAACGACCGTCTGTTTGGAAATGTCGGCCTCCTCAGCCAGTCGTGGTAGTCTCTGCAGTATTTTGGTAGCCTCTGTGTGGATACACTTGATGAGATGCGATTTGCCGGTCCCGGCGCCACCGTTGATGTGGTAGAAGAACTGCTCGATGGGCTTTGAGCTACACACACGTTTTATGCACCAATCTCTGACCTTGTAGAAAACAGACGCTTGCTTTTGGTTCAGGTTCCGATACATGTCACGTAACACTGCGGGATCGATGGCAGCAGCTTCTGTCGCAATGGAAATTTCAGACGTTTCTGACCTTACGTTATAGTCCGGGACATTGTCCTCCACGTTGTCATTTGGTTCATCTCTTGCGTTGTTTTCCTCAATGCATTCGAGTCTTTGCAACTCGCTCTCAGGATCCAGGTGGCACCATTCGTTTATGACGAGCCCGCTCTCCTCCACCTCTTGGATGGCATCGTCAATGTCTTTACTGTGTTTCTCATACCTTTCTCTGTTCCTTCTGACAATTTGGCACACGCGCTCCACAGAGTCGTTATACGGTAACTGTACACAGGCGTTATCATGAAACAACTGATAGGAAGGACAGCGTTCAGATTTTAATTGGCAATCAGCACGATGAGGCAGGTACAGCTTGAGCAAGGAGCAGTAATATTCCTCCAGATTCTTTTGTTCAGAGTATTTGCAGTATTTGATGACCGCATGTTTTTCTGTTCTTTTCTGGACAAAGCCCATGTCGTTCAGCAGAGGCAAAACATTCTTACCTTTGGCTTGTTTGCCATAAACAATTCTGCACATTGAGGCAAAATCAGCCAAGCACATGACTTCAAATTCCTCGGTTTGAGGTCTGGATTTGTATTTTTCCGGCAGGCCAGTCATCCACACTTCATGAGATTTCTGCGTTTTGCCCTCAAGGAGCGAGAGAGGATAACTCATTTTCAGCGCATTGTCACTCGTCTGTACAAATACCACCACCATGCGGGAGGACTGTTTCATATGCAAGCCGCACGCACGTGCGACGCATTCCTGAGCACTCACTTCTCTTTTCTTGGAGTACGCTTGCATAATTTGCTTCATTTCATCGCTCTCGTTGACATTTGCGCAGCGGGAGTTTTCAATGACCGATTTCAGGTATTGGCTCAGACCGTGTTCAGCCTTGCTGATGTAGCTGCAGATGTATGCGATGCAAGAGTAGGCATTCAGGATGTATTGGATGTCCAGGTTTCCATCCCAGGCAAGAAGCAAATGGCGGTTGTAGTTGTTGACCCAGCAGTCTTTCGGTTCTCGCTTAAGCACGACAGAACTCGACGAGGCCGTCATGCGCAAACAGTTCATGTACTCGTCACCGGTGAGCTTACATTTAGCCAGTAGCTGAGGCAAAGTCAGGGATGCCGTTTCAGGCTCATTCAGCAGATTTAGCACGGGAACAAGCTTGGCATTCGACGCCAACCGATCGTCATTGCGTTGATCTCGATTGTCGTTGTCGACGGGCGCAGGTCTGACGATCATTGTTTCATCGCACGGTTGTTTGGGGAATCCAAAGCGGCAATTTGCACCTTGGTGTTTGACGCACGATTTGGAGTGACTTTTGCTGTGCATCTGAACCTCTGTGACCTTTTTGTACAATTCCGGTTCCTTCTGCGGGTCCGGCAGCTCGGCCGAGATGTAGCGAGACACAAAATGACAGATGGCTCCATCCGTGGCTTCCTCAAATACAGGGGCACCTCGAACCCATATGAGGCAATGAATGTGAGGACTTCCTCTGTGTTGAAACTCCAGTCGGTAAAAGTAGTCGACGACCTCACCAATCGGTTGCGCCGGAGAGAGGATCAAATCTCTGAACAGAGCTTCCACACGCTTGTCAAACATGCGCATCGTCGTCACAGGATTGCTGCGTAGGATCTCACACTTGTTGGTAGCCCAGTCAAGTTGGGCGAAATTCACTACTTCACCTTGTTGCGCTTTGATGGCGCTGATGACCTCTTCCCAACGCATTTCGGCAGCAGAAAATGTGCAAAAGAACGTGGGTGTGCCCAGCTGCCGGATCATAGCAAAAAGATCTTTGGTGGTTTTCTCCCAATAGGCCGGCGTACCTCTCAGCGGTGTCATGAATCGGACAGCATCTTTGCTGCGCACCAGTTTCTCAACTTCACGTTTGTCCTGAAGCATGGCATTGTTTATCCTTCGACCATCCCTGGTAAAAGGCTTACCTTTGCGCAGCTGTATTGTCATGCTCGACGTTGCCTGGTAAATTTCAGTCACAAACTGGGCAAAGAACAAGTAGTTGGTATCTCGAGCAAAGCGTTCATCCACGCAACACAGACGGGTTTTGAAATATTTGCTTGGTGTGAGTTTTATTGCTCTCTCTTCATCGAGGGTGTTGTGACCAGTGGGAAACTGCACCGGAAAAGCCATGGCCTCAAGCTTGGGAGTCTTGAAAAAACTTACTGGGTTGTTTCTTTCTGCAGGAGCAACACAATAAATGCCCTCTGTAAAACTCATAATTTCCTCTGCCACATCATTGGGTTGGAGACATGATTCAAGTATCACTCCACCATTTGGTTGATCACCGTCTTCCGAATTTTCTTGTTGCTGTTTGTTACCACTGTTGTCATGTTGAGAGTCACTGTTCATCCCACACAGAGCATCACTTTCAAATCTGTACATCTCCTCCAGAGCTTCCTCATTGTACTCACTGTCGCTCATTTGCGCTTCATCGGAGCTGCTCTCATCGTCAGTGAGGGTTGGGTCGCAAAGGTCCGCATCGTCGCGAATGGTTATGTCTCTGTACTGTGGATGGACTTGTTTCAGTTTCATCAGAGCGCTCATTAGCTTAGACCAAGTGACAGTTTAAAAAAACTGATGGCCTTTGTAGCAAAGCCGTCTCTTCAGTTTCACTCTCAACATCTGTGACTTACTTCTTAGTCTGGGCAAGACATTGACCGTCTCTTGTACTTCCGATGGCACGCACACCACATTTCCACGAATGGCTCGTTGTTGACCTTTGGGAAGAGGTACAATTTTGGCAAATGATATGCATTTGGAAATGAGGTGTCTCTCCAGTATGTTCAATCCACACAGTTCCTTTGGAATATCAGCGAGTGTGAGATTGTTCGCAACAGCAAGTGCAGGCATTTTACCATCTTTGAGGTGACTATAGCAAGTGTGACATATCCACTCCAGTTTTCTTTCAGCTGGTACGCTGCACGAGGCCTGACATTCATCATCACAGATATGGACAAATTGTCCCGTGAGACAACTTGCAACAACATGTCTGTTTTTCTTATAAAATCTACGTTGACAAGCGCGTACTTGGTTCGGAAACAATGCTCTGTGGCAAACAGTGCAGACAAATGTGGGGCCATTTTTAATTTGGGCTTTGAATACCTCAACAGCTTTCATGAGCACACAGTCATTTCGCTCCCTACATAGTCGGTTTATGACTTAGTATTTTTTCAAAAGCATACTTACTCTGCGCATTGTTTTGGTCTTCAGTGAATCAGATTTTTTTGCCATTATGCGCCTCATGATTTCCTGATGTTTTAATCGGAATTCAGGGTTGTTTAAATAACGGCGTGTCATGTAAGAGCGCTGCCTGTTTCGAAACCCAACATCGTCACGGTAACGTTCTGTGATGTAAGCGAGTTGTCTCATCGTAAAACACTCATCTGTCCTATAACGACGTGAGAAACGGGAAAGGTTTTTCTTCTTAAACTCATGATCCGTCTGACAACGTTGTGTAAAATAGGACTTTTGTTTGGCACAAAAACGCTTGTCCTGTTGATAACGGGTTCTAATATAACCCAATTTCCTTTGTCTTACCTCTGCAATTTGACTGTACTGTTCCCTCTCTTTAGAGTTTTTCATCATTCTCTTTAGTTCCTGTTTTTTACGTCTCACTTCCAATTTTTCTTTTAACTTTTCTTGTGCTTTTATTTGTCGTAGGAACTTTTCTCTACGAGATTTTGGAATTTTTGTCACATTTGCCAGCTGTTTACCTGTAGTGAAAACCACTCCACTGTCGTTATCGGTAAATTCTTGGTGTGACGTTCACCTGAACACCGTCTAGTGTCGCTCGTCTCAACACATGAGACAATCTCAGCAACTGGTCTGCTTGCGGCAACACGGATTTGCGTCATCCACTGCTTCTGTGTCAGCGTTTTCTCTCGTGTGTCTGTCTGTGCATTAAAACTGAGAGATGAATAGAATTCAAGTCGACGTTGCAATGTGATCAACTGCAATTTTCAAAACCGCAAAGGCTGCAATTTGAAAAAGAAAATGTGCGTATATTTATTTATTGAATGACTACCATTTCAGTCAAACTGTTTTCTAAGTTGTATTTGAGGTAGTGCCCTTTTTTTGTATTGAAGTTAATGTATCGCTTGTGTTTGGTAAATATGTAGAAAGAGAACCTTAAAAAAAATGGCAGATTAAGTCAAAAACAACAATGACATACGTATCATTGGCTGTTTTTGCTTCGTTTCAGTTTACTTTGGGGTTGAAGAAGGATGACGTGCACCTGCATCAACAACCTCCACCCGAAGACCACGACGAGTTGGCCACCTGAAAGTCAATTTGGTCTGAGATATTTATTTGTTATTGTTACGACATTGTCTTGAAGTCTGTTCCATGTTTTTGTCAATAAATGTCTGACAGTAAAGCCCATAAGTGGCCTTACGATATTTCAGTTTTGCAAATATATATATATATATATATATATATATACGATGTCTTTGAATCTCAGAAAAAGAGATTTCTGTAGTTCAATCTAATAAGTGAAATTCTCAAAAGACACCTGCCAAAGTGTTATAAATCAAGCAGTTCAATTCACAAGTAAGCAAATAGTTTTATTCATGTTTTAAAAATACATTCCGTTTAAAAAATAAATATAATTATCATGCCTTCAAGTATAAAAACAATAATATGTAATAAATATCTTCTTTAAATAATTCATACGACTGTTTGCAATAAATAAGGTCTTAGATTCACAATGGCTTTTTTGAATGAGCAATAGATAGGTTATCTACAGAATAAAAAATTTAAAAAACTCAGTGCGTCATGCAAAAACAAATACATCATCAATCCGTCAGTGGGTTACAACACGTCAGTGCAGATCCAACAACTTAATTCACTTCATGTTTTGCCCAACATTTCCGACGGGCTTCAGTGGCGGATTTGACTACCGCAATAAACTAAACATGGCGAAGACCTTGGCATGTTTTCCCCTTCGCCGTTCTTTGCGCCTCAGCGCCCTCTCGTCGTCAACAATGAAGATGTAGAGCTTCCGCAGGATGTTGTGCGCCGTCATCTTTCTGTGGAAAGCATCGGGGTGGTACAGTGACCTCAATAGGCTCTCTTCCTCATTGCTACTCAGGCCTGTGACCTCTTCTGGTTTTTTCATCTGCCGGACAAGAGTAAGCAACACAATGTCAAAATAGGTATTATAGTAACAGCAAAATTCATTTCCTATCCCTAAATTGTCACACTGGCCAACCTTTTGTTTGATATTGTAGAGCAGGAGTTCAGAGTAGTGTTTGGCCTCAGACAGAATTTTACTGCCGAGATATTCCTTCTCCACGTGCTTGAGAAGAATTATGTAAGTGGACAGACCTTGGGCCAGCCTGTGCAGGCAAGCCTCCTGGAAAAAAGAATATTTAGGTCAGTTAAAAAACAAATATCTATTCAACCTACGCATAAAAGTCAAGCCGATGCTAGCAAACAATTATGGAAAGTGTCAGTGTCTGTATTTTCTCCCACCTCTGGTGGTTTTCCATTTCTGGTTCTTACCTTGCTAAAGTTGGAGCTGGGGCAGTTTGCTGGAAACTGAGGTGCTTTGTAGTGCTCCAGTAAATGAAAGTTGACATTGTTTTGGAATTCATCATCAAACTGATATTGAAATTAGTCACAAGTCAGATATGTTTTACAGCCAGGAGAAGACAATGAAGGTGCTTTCTGAATTTCCACTTACAGCTTTCTGGTGTTCTTTAGCGGTACCCAGAACCGAGTCCCAAACATGAGCAGAGGTCAGCAGGTCAGAGGGCGCCGTTTCCTCCTCACTTGAGGTGTCGCTTAATGGCAAGACGGTGGTCGCTTCTGTCAACGGAGCGCCATTGGCTTGCAGTACTAGAAAAGCCACCAAGCCCACCGCGAGAATTTGCGTGTCTAATGCGGAAGCAGAAGAAAATCATGAATGAATGGCAAAAGAGGAAGAAAATTCAGGAAACATTCATCACTGACTTACACATGTTGGGCATGTTGCGTCGAGATTACTCTTGCCTTGACCGCCTGCTCTCGTGGAACATGTCTTGACTTCTCATTGCACAGCCGTTATATATTCTACTGACCGCAGGGATTTCCGAATACCTTCCGGTTTCAATTATATACTGATGAAACCGATATTACACTCTTTTTTTTTTGGTGCATTGTCAGGTTTATTTCAATGACTGAATAATTATTAAGAGAAGAGCAACAGCAAACAAACCACAAGTGAGACAGAATATTAAGTCTTTTCTCGCGAGGAGAACGATAGAGAGAGGAAACTCGGTTACAATCTCCATCATTTCTGAGTTCTCCCTCCACGTGCTCCTCTATTTAATGTTTTGGTTGCCCTGGTTACAGAGGCGTTGCTACACTAAAGGGAGGGGAGATCGTGTCTGTAGCAACGCTGATTAGCTAAGGAATGTAGTGTGGTGTGAATTAGCACTTCATCGTCGGCCCGTGACCCGCGCAGGGTTTGTCCATCTGTTCTTCTCCAGTTGTTGGCCGTGGGTGAGATCAGATAACTTTAATTGCTGCTTTCCTGTGGAACAATACAACTAGACCTTTGCTAGACTTTATCTACTTAGTAAATTAACACTCAATAACAATAAGTAACTTGTCTTAAACACTAAAGCAAATGTTAAGTAAATGTAAGGTAACTGGTATGCAGTTCCTTAAACAAACATTGAGTAAATATAGGATAACTTGCACGCAACTACTTCAAACTGTGTTTAACACTTAACAAAGAAAAACAGTTCTGATCAACAACAATATATGAACCAAACCTACAGTTAACTGAAAAGGAATGAAGTTTTCTTTCAATCAAATAAGAACATTTTGCCTATGCAAATAAGCTCTGCTTATTGGTAGTGAAGGCCTCTTACAGGAAAAAAAACACACAGATAACATAAGGACAGGAAGGATACATATGGCTGACAGGGATCAAAAGATCCCTGTCACTAAAAGTAAAGAGCCTAGATAAAAGGAAAGCCATAAACTCATAAATGACTCATAAAAACAGCAAGGCCAAACAGCAAGCATCTCTTGCAGTTCTATTGGGGTAAAGCATTGATTAGAGAACGCATGATAATATATATATACATTTTTCTAACATGCATACAGCAGAATGTAATTACACAGAATGAAAAAAGACGAATTCAATCATTTTTAAAGAACAACAACTTTATTTCAATTATTTCAATTAAATTTCAGTACAGGTCGGAGCAGATTTTATTAAAAAAAAGCCCATTTAATTGTATTGTTATACAATATTTTTATAATGTGACCATGTCAAAAGTCAAAGTCTGCTTTATTGTCAATCCCTTCATATGTCAAGACACACAAGAAACCGAAATTCCATTTCCTCTATCCCACGGTGGAAGTGGAATTTCCATCATCATCTTCCAAACGTGCGCCAGTGGCTTTGCTCATCCTTATTTCCTGGAAGAAAAACGGACGTCAAAAGAGAAATATTGCTTCTTGTCGCTTGAAAGATGTGTCACCTCTCCGTTGGCGTTGATCAAGGTAAAGTGGACCTGGCCTACGGGTCCCCAGTTGGACTGTGTCTCCCAGACTAGATCAGAGGGAGGATTGTGGTTTCGGCCAGCGTCAGCCGCCCAGATCTGATGCATGTAAAGGTCATTGAAATATTGAGCACCTTGTATCTGAGATCTTCCAGATAAGATTGATTACCGTGACACTCTCGTGGGCCTTCAGGATGAATTCTGCGGCAAACTTGAATACGATGGGAGCAGAAGATCCAATCTGGAGCTTCACCTGCCAGTTCCCCAAATTCTGATCCTAATAGTTGAAATTGATCTCAACAGGTTAGTCGTTACTGGAAAATGTGCAAATTTCGTAAGATGTTCCCCTGTGACACATCCACTGACCTCATCAACTGTATTGCGGAGTCTGACATATTTGCCGTACGAGTCCACTTCATCCAGAGTGACCTGCTGCTCATCCACAGTGACCTGCTGCTCATCCACAGTGACCTGCTGGGCGATTTTAGGACGAGGCACATTGCATCCGCCCGAGCTCAAACCCTCGCTGTCCTTCGGACGTTTCCTCTTTTTGCTGGCCGACATGGTTTGGCGTACCCTGGGGACAAACGTGGAGACATTAATTGCTATGAGAGCAAACGTTGTGGTATGTTCTAAAGCTGTAAAAAGACCTCTCCTCCTTGTTCTGGGTCCGCTCCCTCTCTGTAGACAGAGCCTCCTCCAGATCTTTCACTTTTTGGCCGGCTTCCAACACCATGCGAGACTCGTGCTGGCTTTGGACCATGCGCAAGTCCTACGTGAGACGTGAGAATGACTCAGCTTTATTTTCATTAATTAAATAAGCGATAGTGATGGTAATTACCGACCGCGGAATGCAGCTTCTTTTCAAACTCCAGCTCATCTTTAAGGATTTGAATGTGATGCGACTTCCTGAGCAAAAACAGTATTAAACCCTCGACGCAGTCAAATGCGCTATTTATATTGATGTGCGACTATGGGATGGTTAACTGAAAGTCCAATTGAGCTGCAATTAGTCACGAGGAGGATTTTCCTTGGGGTGTGGCCCCAGCAGCAAAGCAATTATGTCAGCACTAATATCCACTATCCATTTTGTTGTTGGCATATTTTTGATAAAATGGCCGGGCGGGCCTCACCTTGCTTCCAGCTCGTCAAAATCAATCTTCAGCTTGGACAACTTCACCTGCAGACGTTCACGCTCTGTGGCCTCTGAGTCCAGAGCCGCACGGGCTTTCGCCAGATCGGATTCTTTCTTCGTGTCCCTGTGATGACAGATATACACATAAACTGAGAATATGGAAAATTTCGGGCAGTCGGACAAATCAGCGTGAACAAACAAATACATACAGCCGAGTTAAAAAAACACCAGAACAATCAAGTTGTCAGGTTTATTTCAATGACTGAATAACTATTAAGAGAAGAGCAACAGCAAACAAACCACAAGTGAGACAGAATATTAAGCCTTTTCTCGTGAGGAGAACGATAGAGAGAGGAAACTCGGTTACAATCTCCATCAATTCTGAGTTCTCCCTCCACGTGCTCCTCTATTTAATGTTTTGGTTGCCCTGGTTACAAAGGCGTTGCTACACTAAAGGAAGGGAAGATTGTGTCTGTAGCAACGCTGATTAGCTAAGGAATGTAGTGTGGTGTGAATTAGCACTTCATTGTTGGCCCGTGACCCCCGCAGAGTTTGTCCATCTGTTCTTCTACAGTTGTCATGGCCGAGTCGTCCGCGAGCAAGATCAGATAACTCCTGTGGAACAATGCAACTAAACCTTGGCTAGACTTTATCTACTTAGTAAATTAACACGCAATAACAATGAGTGACTTGTCCGAAACCCTTGAACAAGACTTGAGTAAATATGGGATAACTTGTACGCAACCACTTCAAACTGTGTTTACCTCTTACAGGAACAAAAACACACAGATAACATAAGGACAGGAAGGACACATATGGCTGACAGAGATCAAAAGTCACTCAAGAGAAAGAACCTAGATGAAAGGAAAGCCATAAACTCATAAATGACAAGGCTTTACTTAAACTATTCCAACATTTCCCTCCTGTTTATCACATATTTGCTCAATATTTACATCACCAAAAACAACCACTTCTCTCGATTTTCGGTTGTCGGATCACAAGTATGGCACAAATAAGTTTACACCAAAAAAGGACAAATGTTGTGATATTATCATTTGGAAACACACAGATCTGGGAAAAAGTCTGTAAACTCAAGTGCAAAAACTGCATCATCATCATCGTTATCATCAACATGCTGCTGTTCAGACATTAGGCATACCCGGGCCACCTCGTCGTCCATGGGCGAGATTGCTGTAGTGATAAGACGATTAAACAGAGCACGGAGACATGGAATACAACAACATCCACACAAGGTGAGTATAGCAGTGATTGAGGACACAAGGGCTTTATACTTCCCAAAAGCAGTCATCCACTTGTTGTGCTCTTTCATCCTCGTGTTGAGGGATTGCAAATTTGCAATCATCTTCGTCAGGCTCCCATCAGGGGCGGTGTCATTCTGGATGAAGGTGCAGCATTGTTCCCTGAACATTGCGCAGATCCTTCCTTTCCCAGACAACAACATAACAAGAGCATTGCGGTTCTGGATTGACATTAGGGAAGGCATGGCTAGCTGTTCGTGCACTGCCTCAAGTCCCACTTGTGTCCGTTTGCCCAATTTCTGCATGTTGCAATGGATGTAATTTATCCTGTCAACGTTCTTGTTCATCGTCCACCAGTAGCAAATGGAGGACTCCCATCCCGCTTCAATTTGGTCAATTAATGCTTATTAATCAGGAACTCTTCTGGGGACTCTAATTGCATCAATTTCAGTCAGATCATCGTCGCCTCTCAAATTTAAAGACATTATGTTTTTTCCAGCTTTTTCCCAGATCTTGGCACGTCGGTACATATACAATTTTTGTTGACTACATTCTCTAAAAGCAATGGTTTCTTTTCTTTTTCTTCCATTCAACGGATATTATATAGAACACTCTGTCGCACATTTCACAATCAGTAAACAAACTATCCACATTCATTTTCGAGATATTGATTCCATTCTTTAACATCTACAGCAGTTGTTGACAAACTATTATTTCTTTACATAACGTTTTTGCCACTGTTAAGGCATTCAGTGTTTATTTTGAAGCCAATTCAATCAATTTTGAGAATGCATCTATTATGACCAGGCATTATAACCCTGTGGATTGCGTTAAGCACATGTTAAACAAGCTCTTCAAAAAAAATTTTTTATAACTGTTTAACTGTTTTGAATATGAATCAAATTCACATGATGTATAAAGCTGACTGAACTGCCCCATTATCCCTCCTCTTGAGCCATGCGACACACAACCATGGCTCAACATTGCTGCCCGCTTGTATAGGTTTTTTTGGAGGATAGGTCAGTCTTCTGGTCATTTATAGATGCCATTCTCTACTCTTGCCCCTCTCTTTGTCCATGATTGAATTTCAATCTATGGACTTTGTCGCTGCACATCTTTAAAAATGTTTCAGTAATTCAATCCGCTTCTTGTGTGTATAAAATTTGAAGCGTCTTTTGCACTGCAGCTATGCGGTTCCGTCCGCAAGCTTGTTACCTCTTGACACCTTATCAGTCTCGTGCGTGCCCTGCACACGTGGACATAGCTATTTGTCGTGGCAATTGGACTGCTTCCACAACTAGCTTAGTTGTAGTTTCTTGTAGTTTCTTTTCAATCAGTTTCTCATCGTTTATCACAAGAATTTTAGTAATTTGAACAAAAGTCAAAAAGTATGTTTTATTTTACTCAATTGTACGGTTTAGAGAATCCATATGTAGTAAAGCGATGTATTACTACATATGATTTCATCTTCATTTAATTTCGACACACCTTTCAAAATGCTTCTCAGTGTCCCAGTGCACACATGCTTTGCGTGTGTAACTGGTTGTCTCAACCCGTGCTCCACATCCTAATCTTTCCTCCCCCCCAGGTGTCAAACCAATCAAGATAAAGATAAAAACTAACAAAATAACCGCCAGTAAAGTAATATAATAGACAATTGTTGTTGTTTCTCAACTTTAACTAACTCAATCACTCTCTTATTCCCAAATGTAAAAACTTGTGTAGTCTTGACACAACCAATCGACTATTTCTTCTAAATTTAGCTTTGTAAAGTTATTTAATAATTTTGCTTCATCCAATTCCAGAAAGCAAGTTCTTTCCATCTCTCAAATTTGGTTTCATCAGGGATAGGCATTAATGCAGTGTGGACCAGTTCCTGCCCACAAAAAATTGCTTGCCTTTCCTTTCTTCTTATTTTCACATTTTCACATTTTCACAAAATTGCTTTTGTTTTGCGGTGCAAATCATATGGACTACAATCTAGCAAATTCTTTTGTGCACCTACATTAGCCAATTTTAACACATAACACTGACAGCACACAGAGAACACAAAAACGTACAGCAGAGACACAGCTCACAAACAATACAAACAAACAACGCTGCGCAAACGTCATCCTCTGTTTTGACGTTTTGGTTATACTTTTGTTTTCTCATCAGTGCCTTTTATCCTTCATGCAAATATTGTCACATCTTCCTTAGGCATCACTCTCTGAGAAAATCACACTGTCCCTGCTTCGCCTGCAGGGGGGGGGGGCAGCATCAATGTTGATTGGTCACAGGCTGGCCATTTCCTGCAACAACCATGATGCCGGCCCACCGCCCACACGAGCATAGCAAAGGCCCACGCGGACAGCCCCACGACAACGCGTGAGCGCAGGCACGCTTATCAGTTTCACCTTCTCAAAGGGCAGGCCAACTCTGCTGTTGCCCTCCCCTATCATGTTCACCTTCAACATCTTTCAGTCTTCTACACAACATTTGCTGTCTCATTCTCGTCCTATCAAGCCACCATTCTAGTCACTGTCTGCCACACACGTCTTATTTTCTCTACTGCCACACACTGCTCATCTTAGTTTCTCCAACAAACTTAAACACATCATCGTCCACTTCTCAATTTCCCTATTATTGCTCAACAGCCTCCAGAACATTCTCCATTACTGATTTCTTCCATAGAACACACATCTCACTCGCACCCATACACACACCCATTCATGAGGATCCTCTGCGCGCACACGCGCACACACACACCAGCACAAAAGGATGAGGCACAACATATAAGAGCACATAGAAGCACTAAGAACACCTTTTTGCTCGTCATATGATGACAGCACAAAATGTCAAAATGAGGATGCTTTCTCAGAACAGGAGTCAACGTGAACTCCACTAACAAATGACAGGACCTGGTTCATGTTTTGTTTAAAAAACTTAGTAGAAGGACTATAAAAGGAGTCAGGCCCAACTTGAGTCCAATCAGAAGCCGCCAGTGCATCTCTGGCCACAAATCCCAAACTCTGCCATGTGGCCGTAAAAGGCCGAAACAATGAGATGTGGAGCGGAGTGGGAGACATGTGCAATTTCTGCACCTCAGAGGGAGCCGGCCCTATGACAACACAGGCACGGCTTTCACCATCATGCAGGAGGAAAGATGTCTTCAAGGAGGCAGGCGTAACAGCCTCAAGCATGTTCTCGTAGTTGTGATCAGGACCAGGCGTGTTTTTATGCCACATGGTTACGTGCAGGTTGGTTGGGTCCATCGCCTGTTCAGGGCAGCGCAACAGGGTGCCTGCCTGGGCTAAAAGAGGGGTTCCAAACTGCACAACTTCTGCATCAGTCAAATCCAATGAATAGAAATAGTAGCAATGAAACTGTCCAAAAATCTGTAATTGATGTCGCCTTTTGACAACGATTTTGTCATTAATGGGCACAAGGGAAAGACTAAGTGCAGTGAGAGCATCTCTTCCTAACAAATTAACAGGGCAATTGGGCATCAGCAAAATGGGAATGCAACAACTTTCCCCTTCTGGGTCCCGTATCCAGACTGGACGAGCCTGGGGTACTGGGGTTGTCACACCATTTGCCGCTCTCACCCAGAAAGTCTTTCCTCCTTCTAGCACATCAGCAGGTATGTCGCGACGGAAATTCTCACGACCGCGCCCTCTCTGGCGTGGTTCGAAGGTTCTGTTTTGATAAAACACCTCAGATGAATCATCATTTGCAAAAAAGATGGCGGCCACTTTCCCTTTTTCTTTTCCCTTTTTTAAATTGACCCGAGACCGCATGGGGAACCTTCAGAGTCAAAGGATGAAATAACACAACACTAGCACTGCTTTCCACAGCCATGGAGGCCGCCACCACGGCCCTCACACATGGCGGTAGAGCACAAGCAACACTATCCAATTTCGAAGAATAAAAGGCAACAGGTCGAAACTTTGAGCCATGCGATTGAAGCAAAACAGAGGTCATATAATGACCTTTGCAATCAACAGTTTGGACAAACGCTTTATCATAGTTAGGTAGGGCCAGAGTGGAGCTGGAGACCAGAGCCTGCTTGATTAGCACAAAAGCATCCTCAGCTTCGGGAGTCCATTTTAATTGAGTGGACATTGAGATGTTCTCTTCGTACATCAATTTGGACAGAGGAGCAACAATTTGTGCATAGTCAGGTATGCAGCTTCTACAATAACCTGTGAGCCCCAAAAAAGACATCATTTGTTTCTTTGTGAGTGGTTTAGGAGCTAGCAAAATAGAGGTCTTCCTACTTTCAACTATAGTCCGACCTTGGGAACTCAGATTGTGGCCTAAATATTTAATTTCAGTGGACCACAACTGGAGTTTATTTTTGCTGACTTTGTGGCCTTCTTTTGCCAAGTGATGCAGCACTGCAAGCGTGTCTGTCTGACAAGAGGCATAATCAGGGGACGCCACCAAAATGTCATCAACATAGAGCAAAATCTGACTCCCCATTGGTGGGACAAATTTTGCCATGCTGGCTGCCATCACACATTAAATTGTAGGGCTTTCACAGTACCCCTGAGGCAATCAGGTAAAGGTGTACCTCAACCCAGCATATGTGAAAGCAAACCAAAACTGACTTTCTTCAGCAATAGGGACAGAGAAAAAGGCATTGCTAATGTCAATTACTGAAAATATCTTCGCATCAGGTGTTAACAAATTCAACAGGGTATGCGGGTCAGGGACACAAGGTGCTCTTTGAATGACAGCATTGTTCACTGCTTGCAAATCTTGCACCAATCTCCACCCGACAGAAGGTAGTGCCTTTTTCACAGGGAAAATTGGAGTATTGCAAGGAGAATCAGGGCAAGGAATGATGACACCTGCCCTTAATAAATCTGAAATAACAGGTGCAATACCCTGCAAGGCATCGGGTTTCAATGGGTACTGTCTCACACAAGGGCGGTATTCATTTTTTAGGTCTAATAACAACAGGAAGTGCTCCTTTCACCAAACCTACGTCAGAGGGACCTGTCCACTAAAGTTCACTTGGAATCCCAGCGAGGATTTGCTACTTGAATCATTGGGTAAGCATCAATTACTTCCGCTCCCGTGTAGCCTGGGCCGCAGCTTGCCGCGGGGGCTGAGGGAGAGGGAGCTTCTGACTTCACGCGGCTCCGCGTCACCATGGCATGAGCAGAATCACTATATTTTGGAGGATCACCTGCGCTTGACAATTTGGGGTACAAAGTCGGAAAGGATGGTTCGCTTTGGCGTCCCACAACGCCTTTCTTTGTAATTTGATCATCCTTTTCATCTTCATTTATCACACCCTCAGCTACGGCCCTCAAGCGAGGCCGCGCTGATGTCGTTTCATCATCTTCCTGCCTATGCAACAACAAGCTCTCTTTGGATTTTTTATTCTTTGGTTATCCATTTGTCAAGATATTTTACATTTTCTGGGTCGACCCATTCCATTAATTTCCAATCCTTGCATTTTAGTTCATGTCGGGGTAGGGACTTTCGCTTACTATTTAAGTTTGCCATGGTTTATTTTTCTAAATTTTGGAGTTGGTAAATTGAACGGCACCTACAGTGTCCTAAAACCAACTTTATTCACAGGACAGTGGTTAAAATCCAATGTGTGGTAAGTCTCCTTTCACCTCCCCCGAAAGAGTTGATGCCTTTGCACCTACACAAAGCCACCGTTTACAATCCTGTGTGTTTATATAGAGGAGCGCTCAAATGAGATCACTCTCAGTCAAACCGTACACAAGCATACCACGCGCGTTTTTTTTTTTTAAGAACAGAGGAGTCTGCCCCTCCTGCTGCGGAATTTAACTAACATAAAACGTTAGGGGGCTCCACATCCGCCCCTGCAGAATTTAACTGTTTCTAGTGGTACTTGATAGGGTCTAGAATTCTCAAGGTTTTTTTGTTTTGTTTTTTTTAATAACAGAGGAGTCCGCCCCTCCTGCTGCAGAATTTAACTAGCTTGAAAGCTAGGGGGCTCCACATCCGCCCCTGCGGAATTTAACTGTTTCTATTTAGTAGAATTAATATTCCTACTCACGGTCTGCTGATTCTCTTCCTCGGAAGATCTCGTCAACCCTCCCGGTGTCCAGCCGGACTGATCGAGACAGTCCCGTCAAAGGGCTTTTGTTTACCTCGGCCGAGGATTTTCGCCTGTGTCAAAGAGCCCGCTGGAACCGTTCAGGGCGTGTTGAGATCCCGGAACGAGCCCCCAATTTCTGTCAGGTTTATTTCAATGACTGAATAACTATTAAGAGAAGAGCAACAGCAAACAAACCACAAGTGAGACAGAATATTAAGCCTTTTCTCGCGAGGAGAACGATAGAGAGAGGAAACTCGGTTACAATCTCCATCAATTCTGAGTTCTCCCTCCACGTGCTCCTCTATTTAATGTTTTGGTTGCCCTGGTTACAAAGGCGTTGCTACACTAAAGGGAGGGAAGATTGTGTCTGTAGCAACGCTGATTAGCTAAGGAATGTAGTGTGGTGTGAATTAGCACTTCATTGTCGGCCCGTGACCCCCGCAGAGTTTGTCCATCTGTTCTTCTACAGTTGTCATGGCCGAGTCGTCCGCGAGCAAGATCAGATAACTCCTGTGGAACAATGCAACTAAACCTTGGCTAGACTTTATCTACTTAGTAAATTAACACGCAATAACAATGAGTGACTTGTCCGAAACCCTTGAACAAGACTTGAGTAAATATGGGATAACTTGTACGCAACCACTTCAAACTGTGTTTACCTCTTACAGGAACAAAAACACACAGATAACATAAGGACAGGAAGGACACATATGGCTGACAGAGATCAAAAGTCACTCAAGAGAAAGAACCTAGATGAAAGGAAAGCCATAAACTCGTAATAAGTACAAGGCTTTACTTAAATTATTCCAACACAAGTCAAGTCAAGTTTATTTGTATAGCCCTAAATCACAAGCAGTCTCAAAGGGCTTCACATAGACAGAAATTGACAATTATTCTCAAAGCATCCCCTGATCTTAAGCTCCCAAAAGGGCAAGGAAAAACTTAAAAACCCCTACCAGGGGAAAATGAGAAACCTTGAGAAGGGACCACAGATGGAAGGATCCCCCTTTCAGGATCACCAGGTTGAAATGGATGCAGAGAGGGCACAAATGATACAACATGAAAATCAATTAAATAAAAAGTGGATGTCCATGTCATAGCAGAGGGCTGCCGAAGGAGCCCTCAATTGTCCTGGCAGTGTCTTCGAGGAGGTTGAGCTGCAGTTCCCCCATCCTGAATTGGCCCACGAGAATCCAGATAGCCGCTGTCAGCATGGGTGCCACCTAACCACCTCCCCGGCCGGGGAGGGAGGGAGGGAGGGAGGGGGTGGAGAGGGAGAGAAAACAAACTCCAGCCGAATCGGCCACTACAGGTTAGTTAAAGGCCATGTCATAGAAATGTGTCTTTAAACGTGTCTTAAATGTTTCTACTGAGGTAGCAGTCCTAATATCCATTGGTAGGGCATTCCAAAGCTCTGGAGCCCGAATAGAAAATGCTCTAGAGCCTGCAGACATTTTCTTGGCCCTCGGTGTCGCTAAAAGGGTAGCGTTTTGCGAACGAAGGTTACGAGACGGAACATAAGGAACAACTAGGTCGACGAGATATGAAGGCGCTAAGCCATGCAGCGATTTATAGGTTAGTAGAAGAACCTTGAAGTCACATCTAAAATGGACCGGGAGCCAATGTAAGTTGGCTAGTATTATCACCATGACAATTGCGAACACACAGAAAGAAAATAAATAACTGGAACATCACTCAAACACCGGTGATCCCATCGTGAGTCCCACATATGGGATGGTTAACTGAAAGTCCAATTGAGCTGCAATTAGTCACGAGGAGGATTTTCCTTGGGGTGTGGCCCCAGCAGCAAAGCAATTGTGTCAGCACTAATATCCACTATCCATTTTGTTGTTGGCATATTTTTGATAAAATGGCCGGGCGGGCCTCACCTTGCTTCCAGCTCGTCAAAATCAATCTTCAGCTTGGACAACTTCACCTGCAGACGTTCACGCTCTGTGGCCTCTGAGTCCAGAGCCGCACGGGCTTTCGCCAGATCGGATTCTTTCTTCGTGTCCCTGAGATGACAGATATACACATAAACTGAGAATATGGAAAATTTCGGGCAGTCGGAGAAATCAGCGTGAACAAACAAATACATACAGCCGAGTTAAAAACCATGACAATTGCGAACACACAGAAAGAAAATAAATAACTGGAACATCACTCAAACACCGGTGATCCCAACATCACCACAACAAATTCAATGTCGGTCACACCCTGAACGTATTTCTTTTCCTGGGCCACGATGTGACTTTTGACACAAATACCTACGCCGCCACCACGTTTTGTAGCCAAGTCAGGACAGTTTGTGTAAGAATCACTTCGGTTCCTGCAAAACATCATGTAGCCTTCCAAGCAAGCACGTCCATCGGCCACTGATCCTTGGAGGTGTGTCTCTGTGAAGCACAAAACATCAGCGAAAAGCAGTTCGTGATGAGACACGATATCTTGCACGTGACAAGACAGCCCTTCGGTGTTATGATGGACGACAACCAGGTGATTTGCCCGATCTACCGACGGCATCACGTGAAGGAGGGGCATGACGCTCTCCAAAGAATACTCTGCCATCTCAGCAAGAGCAGCAGTGATTTGTGGATTTGCATGAAGCCTTCTCTCATCCATATGCAGAATATGCAGACCACTGAGCGAAGTCACTCTACTCAGAGCTACGTACCCCATGCCGTGTTCGAAAACACCTTTCAGCGAAACTGCAGCCTGTGACGTTGTCATGCCTTGTACCTTGTGGATCGTGCAGGCAAAAGCAAGCTTGATGGGAAACTGTCGGCGCGTCACTCCAGCCTTGTTCAGCTTCTCCTCCAGTCTGTCAATGTACACGGGGTTAGCAGCACGCGCTGTGTTACTCACATGATCGAGTTCCAAGCCAAGTTTCTGGACACGGGCTTCATTTGGATAGTTCACCAATTTGACAGCTTTTGCAAACATCCCGTTGCACAGACCTGATTGAACATCAACGTTCCGTGTGATCATAACACGAGCACCCAAGGCAACTTTGATTGAGTCCGGGAGCTCATTCTTAGCGCCTTGCACAGGGGAAGCTTGCCTTGCCATTCTGCCAGTTCCTTTGTCTTTCTTGTAGTCATCCGCGTCAATCTGCACAATGTCCTTATGAGACAGTTCCAGCATCGCAGAGTTATGGCCATCCACCTGTTTATTGGTGGCAAAAACATGCAGAATATGCTTTGGACACATTTCTGGGGAAGTGTACCTCGTGGCAAGGAGAGCTCTGTCCATTTCCGACAGTTCATCTGACTTTTCTTTGACGCGAAGTCGGTTCAGCAGTTCGGCAAAGGCGACATCGTCTTTCTGCCTCATGATGGCGGTGAGCGTGATCTTTTTGAAGTCGTCACGCCAGTGGTCCGGCCGCGTAGGATCGTACACGCACAGAGGTTTGGACTGTCTCACGGGAGGGAGCTGAAAGAAATCTCCAACAGCAAGAACAGACATGCCACCGAAAGGTAAATTAATTCCTTTGATTTGTTTCAACCTGGCATTCACGTAGGCGAAGAGGTCTTTCGACACCATGGAAATCTCATCGATGATGAGTATTTCGGCGATGGACAGCTCGGCTCTGACTTCGTCCAGTTTATTGCCCAGCCCGTGGTACGGGGGTTTGAGACTTCTCGGCAGTTTGAGTAGACAATGCAACGTTGCCCCGGAAATGTTGAACGCAGCCGTGCCAGTGAAAGCTGCGAGAACAACCGTTTGCTTGGAAATGTCGGCCTCCTCAGCCAGTCGTGGTAGTCTCTGCAGTATTTTGGTAGCCTCAGCGTGGATACACTTGATGAGATGAGATTTGCCGGTCCCGGCGCCACCGTTGATGTGGTAGAAGAACTGCTCAATGGGCTTTGAGCTACACACACGTTTTATGCACCAATCTCTGACCTTGTAGAAGACGGACGCTTGCTTTTGGTTCAGGTTACGATACATGTCGCGTAACACCGCGGGATCGATGGCAGCAGGCTCTGTCACGATGGACATTTGCGTTGTTTTGGACCTGACGTTGTAGTCCGGGACATTTTCCTCCACGTTCTCGTTGACATTTGCGCAGCGGGAGTTTTCAATGACCGATTTCAGGTATTGGCTCAGACCGTGTTCAGCCTTGCTGATGTAGCTGCAGATGTATGCGATGCAAGAGTAGGCATTCAGGATGTATTGGATGTCCAGGTTTCCATCCCAGGTAAGAAGCAAATGGCGGTTGTAGTTGTTGACCCAGCAGTCTTTCGGTTCTCGCTTAAGCACGACAGAACTCGACGAGGCCGTCATGCGCAAACAGTTCATGTACTCGTCACCGGTGAGCTTACATTTAGCCAGTAGCTGAGGCAAAGTCAGGGATGCCGTTTCAGGCTCATTCAGCAGATTTAGCACGGGAACAAGCTTGGCATTCGACGCCAACCGATCTTCATTGCGTTGATCTCGATTGTCGTCGTCGACGGGCGCAGGTCTGACGATCATTGTTTCATCGCACGGTTGTTTGGGGAATCCAAAGCGGCAATTTGCACCTTGGTGTTTGACGCACGATTTGGAGTGACTTTTGCTGTGCATCTGAACCTCTGTGACCTTTTTGTACAATTCCGGTTCCTTCTGCGGGTCCGGCAGCTCGGCCGAGATGTAGCGAGACACAAAATGACAGATGGCTCCATCCGTGGCTTCCTCAAATACAGGGGCACCTCAAACCCATATGAAACAATGAATGTGAGGACTTCCTCTGTGTTGAAACTCCAGTCGGTAAAAGTAGTCGACGACCTCACCAATCGGTTGCGCCGGAGAGAGGATCAAATCTCTGAACAGAGCTTCCACACGCTTGTCAAACATGCGCATCGTCGTCACAGGATTGCTGCGTAGGATCTCACACTTGTTGGTAGCCCAGTCAAGTTGGGCGAAATTCACTACTTCACCTTGTTGCGCTTTGATGGCGGTGATGACCTCTTCCCAACGCATTTCGGCAGCAGAAAATGTGCAAAAGAACGTGGGTGTGCCCAGCTGCCGGATCATAGCAAAAAGATCTTTGGTGGTTTTCTCCCAATAGGCCGGCGTACCTCTCAGCGGTGTCATGAATCGGACAGCATCTTTGCTGCGCACCAGTTTCTCAACTTCACGTTTGTCCTGAAGCATGGCATTGTTTATCCTTCGACCATCCCTGGTAAAAGGCTTACCTTTGCGCAGCTGTATTGTCATGCTCGACGTTGCCTGGTAAATTTCAGTCACAAACTGGGCAAAGAACAAGTAGTTGGTATCTCGAGCAAAGCGTTCATCCACGCAACACAGACGGGTTGGGAAATATTTGCTTGGTGTGAGTTTTATTGCTCTCTCTTCATCGAGGGTGTTCTGACCAGTGGGAAACTGCACCGGAAAAGCCATGGCCTCAAGCTTGGGAGTCTTGAAAAAACTTACTGGGTTGTTTCTTTCTGCAGGAGCAACACAATAAATGCCCTCTGTAAAACTCATAATTTCCTCTGCCACATCATTGGGTTGGAGACATGATTCAAGTATCACTCCACCATTTGGTTGATCACCGTCTTCCGAATTTTCTTGTTGCTGTTTGTTACCACTGTTGTCATGTTGAGAGTCACTGTTCATCCCACACAGAGCATCACTTTCAAATCTGTACATCTCCTCCAGAGCTTCCTCATTGTACTCACTGTCGCTCATTTGCGCTTCATCGGAGCTGCTCTCATCGTCAGTGAGGGTTGGGTCGCAAAGGTCCGCATCGTCGCGAATGGTTATGTCTCTGTACTGTGGATGGACTTGTTTCAGTTTCATCAGAGCGCTCATTAGCTTAGACCAAGTGACAGTTTGAAAAAACTGATGGCCTTTGTAGCAAAGCCGTCTCTTCAGTTTCACTCTCAACATCTGTGACTTACTTTTTAGTCTGGGCAAGACATTGACCGTCTCTTGTACTTCCGATGGCACGCACACCACATTTCCACGAATGGCTCGTTGTTGACCTTTGGGAAGAGGTACAATTTTGGCAAATGATATGCATTTGGAAATGAGGTGTCTCTCCAGTATGTTCAATCCACAAAGTTCCTTTGGAATATCAGAGAGTGTGAGATTGTTCGCAACAGCAAGTGCAGGCATTTTACCATCTTTGAGGTGACTATAGCAAGTGTGACATATCCACTCCAGTTTTCTTTCAGCTGGTACGCTGCACGAGGCCTGACATTCATCATCACAGATATGGACAAATTGTCCCGTGAGACAACTTGCAACAACATGTCTGTTTTTCTCATAAAATCTACGTTGACAAGCGCGTACTTGGTTCGGAAACAATGCTCTGTGGCAAACAGTGCAGACAAATGTGGGGCCATTCTTAATTTGGGCTTTGAATACCTCAACAGCTTTCATGAGCACACAGTCATTTCGCTCCCTACATAGTCGGTTTATGACTTACCGTTTTTTTTCCGTGTATAGTGCGCCCCCATGTATAGTACGCACCCCTAAAAATGCCATGCTGATGCTGGAAAAAAGCTTGTACCCATGTATAATACGCACCCAATTTTTATGAATTTTTTTAAAAAAAAAATTTTTTTTTTTTTTTTTTTTTAAGTCCCAATGATCGTCACACACGCAGGGAGGCAATGGGTCCCATTTTTATAGTCTTTGGTATGGTCTTAACTAGGCTGGATGTAATTTTCTTTGTTGGCGTTGATTTCTCCGACTGCCCGTAAACGCACCACCGCGCTCCGTGCGCGCACGGGACAGCAAACGAGCAGGTGAAAATATTACCTGTAATACGGATTTAGGTAGAGAACTGAACTCTCGCTCTTTATATAGCTGACGTGTCTTGCTCATCCGTTCTGCGCATCTGTAATGGCGGCCTCCGCATGATATCCGGTTTGCGTGTGTGCGAGAGCGAGAGAGAGCGAGAGAGAGAGCGTGCGAGAGAACGCTCAACCGTAGCGCGCCGCCGACCGCCCAACTGCACCGGGCTGGTCGATTATTGTGACAGAGCCGTCGCTGAAATTTAGAAGATATTTTTAAAGTCCTGATGTACTTTCTAAAATTTAAGTGGACCTCAGTGCGCACTGCGCAGGGAGCTTAATTTGGTGCGGTCGCGCAACCGCAGCGCGCCGGGCGCTCACTGTCGCATTGCTTAAAGAGCGCCTTTGTGTTTTAGGATGAACAGCAGAGACCAAAGGAACAAGGCAAAGTGTTGTGAAATAAAATATTACCTGTAATACGCATTTTGTTATTTGCTGATTGAAACTGCTAATTAAACTGTGAATTGAAACTAATAGGAAGAAAACAACTCTCGCTCTTTATATAGCTGACGTGTCTTGCGCATCCGTTCTGTGCATTTTATTTCACAACACTTTGCCTTTCTTCTCTGCTGTTCACTTCAAACACGCTCCATGCGACCGCAATGCTCTCGTATCAGACGCTTGCTCGATCACCTGCTCGGTTGCTGTCCCGTGCGCGCACGAAGCGCGGTGGTGCGTTTATGGGCAGTCGGAGAAATCAACGCCAACAAAAAAAATTACATCCAGCCTAGTTAAGACCATACCAAAGACTATAAAAATGGGACCAATTGCCTCCCTGCGTGTGTGACGATCATTGGGACTTAAAAAAAAAAAAATGTGTATAATGCGCACCCCAGATTTTAGGACAATAAATTAGTTAAATTTTGCGCACTATACACGGAAAAAAACGGTAGTATATTTTCAAAAGCGTACTTACTCTGCGCATTGTTTTGGTCTTCAGTGAATCAGATTTTTTTGCCATTATGCGCCTCATGATTTCCTGATGTTTGAATCGGAATTCAGGCTTGTTTAAATAACGGCGTGTCATGTAAGAGCGCTGCCTGTTTCGAAACCCAACATCGTCACGGTAACGTTCTGTGATGTAAGCGCGTCGTCTCATCGTAAAACACTCATCTGTCCTATAACGACGTGAGAAACGGGAAAGGTTTTTCTTCTTAAACTCATGATCCGTCTGACAACGTTGTGTAAAATAGGACTTTTGTTTGGCACAAAAACGCTTGTCCTGTTGACAACGGGTTCTAATATAACCCAATTTCCTTTGTCTTACCTCTGCAATTTGACTGTACTGTTCCCTCTCTTTAGAGTTTTTCATCATTCTCTTTAGTTCCTGTTTTTTACGTCTCACTTCCAATTTTTCTTTTAACTTTTCTTGTGCTTTTATTTGTCGTAGGAACTTTTCTCTACGAGATTTTGGAATTTTTGTCACATTTGCCAGCTGTTTACCTGTAGTGAAAACCAATCCACTGTCGTTATCGGTAAATTCTTGGTGGTGACGTTCACCTGAACACCGTCTAGTGTCGCTAGTCTCAACACATGAGACAATCTCAGCAACAGGTCTGCTTGCGGCAACACGGATTTGCGTCATCCACTGCTTCTGTGTCAGCGTTTTCTCTCGTGTGTCTGTCTGTGCATTAAAACTGAGAGATGAATAGAATTCAAGTCGACGTTGCAATGTGATCAACTGCAATTTTCAAAACCGCAAAGGCTGCAATTTGAAAAAGAAAATGTGCGTATATTTATTTATTGAATGACTACCATTTCAGTCAAACTGTTTTCTAAGTTGTATTTGAGGTAGTGCCCTTTTTTTGTATTGAAGTTAATGTATCGCTTGTGTTTGGTAAATATGTAGAAAGAGAACCTTAAAAAAATGGCAGATTAAGTCAAAAACAACAATGACATATGTATTGTTGGCTGTTTTTGCTTCGTTTCAGTTTACTTTGGGGTTGAAGAAGGATGACGTGCACCTGCATCAACAACCTCCACCCGAAGACCACGACGAGTTGGCCACCTGAAAGTCAATTTGGTCTGAGATATTTATTTGTTATTGTTACGACATTGTCTTGAAGTCTGTTCCATGTTTTTGTCAATAAATGTCTGACAGTAAAGCCCATAAGTGGCCTTACGATATTTCAGTTTTGCAAATATATATATATATATATACGATGTCTTTGAATCTCAGAAAAAGAGATTTCTGTAGTTCAATCTAATAAGTGAAATTCTCAAAAGACACCTGCCAAAGTGTTATAAATCAAGCAGTTCAATTCACAAGTAAGCAAATAGTTTTATTCATGTTTTAAAAATACATTCCGTTTAAAAAATAAATATAATTACCATGCCTTCAAGTATAAAAACAATAATATGTAATAAATATCTTCTTTAAATAATTCATACGACTGTTTGCAATAAATAAGGTCTTAGATTCACAATGGCTTTTTTGAATGAGCAATAAATAGGTTATCTACAGAATAAAAGAATTAAAAAACTCAGTGCGTCATGCAAAAACAAATACATCATCAATACGTCAGTGGGTTACGACACGTCAGTGCAGATCCAACAACTTAATTCACTTCATGTTTTGCCCAACATTTCCGACGGGCTTCAGTGGCGGACGTGACTACCGCAATAAACTAAACATGGCGAAGACCTTGGCATGTTTTCCCCTTCGCCGTTCTTTGCGCCTCAGCGCCCTCTCGCCGTCAACAATGAAGATGTAGAGCTTCCGCAGGATGTTGTGCGCCGTCATCTTTCTGTGGAAAGCATCGGGGTGGTACAGTGACCTCAATAGGCTCTCTTCCTCATTGCTACTCAGGCCTGTGACCTCTTCTGGTTTTTTCATCTGCCGGACAAGAGTAAGCAACACAATGTCAAAATAGGTATTATAGTAACAGCAAAATTCATTTCCTATCCCTAAATTGTCACACTGGCCAACCTTTTGTTTGATATTGTAGAGCAGGAGTTCAGAGTAGTGTTTGGCCTCAGACAGAATTTTACTGCCGGGATATTCCTTCTCCACGTGCTTGAGAAGAATTATGTAAGTGGACAGACCTTGGGCCAGCCTGTGCAGGCAAGCCTCCTGGAAAAAAGAATATTTAGGTCAGTTAAAAAACAAATATCTATTCAACCTACGCATAAAAGTCAAGCCGATGCTAGCAAACAATTATGGAAAGTGTCAGTGTCTGTATTTTCTCCCACCTCTGGTGGTTTTCCATTTCTGGTTCTTACCTTGCTAAAGTTGGAGCTGGGGCAGTTTGCTGGAAACTGAGGTGCTTTGTAGTGCTCCAGTAAATGAAAGTTGACATTGTTTTGGAATTCATCATCAAACTGATATTGAAATTAGTCACAAGTCAGATATGTTTTACAGCCAGGAGAAGACAATGAAGGTGCTTTCTGAATTTCCACTTACAGCTTTCTGGTGTTCTTTAGCGGTACCCAGAACCGAGTCCCAAAAATGAGCAGAGGTCAGCAGGTCAGAGGGCGCCGTTTCCTCCTCACTTGAGGTGTCGCTTGATGGCAAGACGGTGGTCGCTTCTGTCAACGGAGCGCCATTGGCTCGCAGTATTAGAAAAGCCACCAAGCCCACCGCGAGAATTTGCGTGTCTAATGCGGAAGCAGAAGAAAATCATGAATGAATGGCAAAAGAGGAAGAAAATTCAGGAAACATTCATCACTGACTTACACATGTTGGGCATGTTGCGTCGAGATTACTCTTGCCTTGACCGCCTGCTCTCGTGGAACATGTCTTGACTTCTCATTGCACAGCCGTTATATATTCTACTGACCGCAGGGATTTCCGAATACCTTCCGGTTTCAATTATATACTGATGAAACAGAAAATACACTCTTTTTTTTTTTGGTGCATACAGCAGAATGCAATTACACAGAATGAAAAAAGACGAATTCAATCATTTTTAAAGAACAACAACTTTATTTCAATTATTTCAATTAAATTTCAGTACAGGTCGGAGCAGATTTTATTTAAAAAAAGCCCATTCAATTGTATTGTTATACAATATTTTTATAATGTGACCATGTCAAAAGTCAAAGTCTGCTTTATTGTCAATCCCTTCATATGTCAAGACACACAAGAAACCGAAATTCCATTTCCTCTATCCCACGGTGGAAGTGGAATTTCCATCATCATCTTCCAAACGTGCGCCAGTGGCTTTGCTCATCCTTATTTCCTGGAAGAAAAACGGACGTCAAAAGAGAAATATTGCTTCTTGTCGCTTGAAAGATGTGTCACCTCTCCGTTGGCGTTGATCAAGGTAAAGTGGACCTGGCCTACGGGTCCCCAGTTGGACTGTGTCTCCCAGACTAGATCAGAGGGAGGATTGTGGTTTCGGCCAGCGTCAGCCGCCCAGATCTGATGCATGTAAAGGTCATTGAAATATTGAGCACCTTGTATCTGAGATCTTCCAGATAAGATTGATTACCGTGACACTCTCGTGGGCCTTCAGGATGAATTCTGCGGCAAACTTGAATACGATGGGAGCAGAAGATCCAATCTGGAGCTTCACCTGCCAGTTCCCCAAATTCTGATCCTAATAGTTGAAATTGATCTCAACAGGTTAGTCGTTACTGGAAAATGTGCAAATTTCGTAAGCTGATCCCCTTTGACACATCCACTGACCTCATCAACTGTATTGCGAAGTCTGACATATTTGCCGTACGAGTCCACCTCATCCAGAGTGACCTGCTGCTCATCCACAGTGACCTGCTGCTCATCCACAGTGACCTGCTGGGCGATATTAGGTCGAGGCAAGCTCAAACCCTCGCTGTCCTTCGGACGTTTCCTCTTTTTGCTGGCCGACATGGTTTGGCGTACCCTGGGGACAAACGTGGAGACATTAATTGCTATGAGAGCAAACGTTGTGGTATGTTCTAAAGCTGTAAAAAGACCTCTCCTCCTTGTTCTGGGTCCGCTCCCTCTCTGTAGACAGAGCCTCCTCCAGATCTTTCACTTTTTGGCCGGCTTCCAACTCCACCATGCGAGACTCGTGCTGGCTTTGGACCATGCGCAAGTCCTACGTGAGACGTGAGAATGACTCAGCTTTATTTTCATTAATTAAATAAGCGATAGTGATGGTAATTACCGACCGCGGAATGCAGCTTCTTTTCAAACTCCAGCTCATCTTTAAGGATTTGAATGTAATGCGACTTCCTGAGCAAAAACAGTATTAAATCCTCGAAGCAGTCAAATGCGCTATTTATATTGATGTGCGACTATGGGATGGTTAACTGAAAGTCCAATTGAGCTGCAATTAGTCACGAGGAGGATTTTCCTTGGGGTGTGGCCCCAGCAGCAAAGCAATTGTGTCAGCACTAATATCCACTATCCATTTTGTTGTTGGCATATTTTTGATAAAATGGCCGGGCGGGCCTCACCTTGCTTCCAGCTCGTCAAAATCAATCTTCAGCTTGGACAACTTGACCTGCAGACGTTCACGCTCTGTGGCCTCTGAGTCCAGAGCCGCACGGGCTTTCGCCAGATCGGATTCTTTCTTCGTGTCCCTGAGATGACAGATATACACATAAACTGAGAATATGGAAAATTTCGGGCAGTCGGAGAAATCAGCGTGAACAAACAAATACATACAGCCGAGTTAAAAAAACACCAGAACAATCACCATGACAATTGCAAACACACAGAAAGAAAATAAATAACTGGAACATCACTCAAACACCGGTGATCCCATCGTGAGTCCCACATATGGGATGGTTAACTGAAAGTCCAATTGAGCTGCAATTAGTCACGAGGAGGATTTTCCTTGGGGTGTGGCCCCAGCAGCAAAGCAATTATGTCAGCACTAATATCCACTATCCATTTTGTTGTTGGCATATTTTTTATAAAATGGCCGGGCGGGCCTCACCTTGCTTCCAGCTCGTCAAAATCAATCTTCAGCTTGGACAACTTCACCTGCAGACGTTCACGCTCTGTGGCCTCTGAGTCCAGAGCCGCACGGGCTTTCGCCAGATTGGATTCTTTCTTCGTGTCCCTGAGATGACAGGTATACACATAAACTGAGAATATGGAAAATTTCGGGCAGTCGGAGAAATCAGCGTGAACAAACAAATACATACAGCCGAGTTAAAAAAACACCAGAACAATCACCATGACAATTGCGAACACACAGAAAGAAAATAAATAACTGGAACATCACTCAAACACCGGTGAGCCCATCGTGAGTCACACATATGGGATGGTTAACTGAAAGTCCAATTGAGCTGCAATTAGTCACGAGGAGGATTTTCCTTGGGGTGTGGCCCCAGCAGCAAAGCAATTATGTCAGCACTAATATCCACTATCCATTTTGTTGTTGGCATATTTTTGATAAAATGGCCGGGCGGGCCTCACCTTGCTTCCAGCTCGTCAAAATCAATCTTCAGCTTGGAAAACTCCACCTGCAGACGTTTACGCTCTGTGGCCTCTGAGACCAGAGCCGCACGGGCTTTAGCCAGATCGGATTCTTTCTTCGTGTCCCTAAGATGACAGATATACACATAAACTGGGAATATGGAAAATTTCGGGCAGTCGGAGAAATCAGCGTGAACAAACAAATACATACAGCCGAGTTAAAAAAACACCAGAACAATCACCATGACAACTGCGAACACACAGAAAGAAAATAAATAACTGGAACATCACTCAAACACCGGTGATCCCATCGAGAGTCTCACATATGGGATAGTTAACTGAAAGTCCAATTGAGCTGCAATTAGTCACGAGGAGGATTTTCCTTGGGGTGTGGCCCCAGCAGCAAAGCAATTATGTCAGCACTAATATCCACTATCCATTTTGTTGTTGGCATATTTTTGATAAAATGGCAGGGCGGGCCTCACCTTGCTTCCAGCTCGTCAAAATCAATCCTCAGCTTGGACAACTCCACCTGCAGACGTTCACGCTCTGTGGCCTCTAAGACCAGAGCCGCACGGGCTTTCGCCAGCTCCGTCTTGTAAATGGCCCTCAGCTCATTGTATGCATCTTGAGGAGTGTTTTCTGGGGTTGCCATTTTTCGAATTTGCTTCTGTTGATCCAGAAAAGACTCAGTCAGTATCATGCCATTACACCAAATGCAACATGCACTTATCAAAGAAACGTCATAGAGGTTTCTTCAAAGTCAAAGTTTCCTTTGTAACTAGAATTTTGCAATTTCTGGAGAAATTGCGTGTGAAGGCGAAATGTATGAATAACTTCTTCGGGGAATGCTGCCGAACGATGTGGAAACATGTTGAATTACTTGAGAAATGTAGAATATTTTGAGAATTTGTGGTGAATTTCAAAATAAAAGATGTGAAGTTTTTGGTAAGTTGTGGAATAGGTTAAAAAAAATGTGGGATAGGTAGAAAAATGATGAACAGTTGAAAGTTGGAATGGGTTGAATCGGTTGAAAAATGTAGAAATGAGAACGGGAAAAGGAAATATTGGAGAATTGGGTGTGAATTTCAAAATAAAAGACGTGAAGTTTTTAGTAAGTTGTGGAATAGGTAGAAAAATGATGAACAGTTGAAAGTTGGAATGGGTTGAATCGGTTGAAAAATGTAGAAATGAGAAGGGAAAAAGCAATTGGGTGTGAATTTCAAAATAAAAGATGTGAAGTTTTTGGTAAGTGGGAAGTTGTGGAATAGGTAGAAAAATGATGAACAGTGTAAAGTTGGAATGGGTTGAATCGGTTGAAAAATGTAGAAATGAGAAGAGAAAAAGGAATTGGGTGTGAATTTCAAAATAAAATATGTGAAGTTTTTGGTAAATGGGAAGTTGTGGAATAGGTAGAAAAATAATGAACAGTTGAAAGTTGGAATGGGTTGAATCGGTTGAAAAATGTAGAAATGAGAAGGGAAAAAGGAATTGGGTGTGAATTTCAAAATAAAAGATGAAGTTTTTGGTAAGTGGGAAATTGTGGAATAGGTAGAAAAATGATGAACAGTTGAAAGTTGGAATGGGTGGAATCGGTTGAAAAATGTAGAAATGAGAAGGGAAAAAGGAATTGGGAATGAATTTGAAAATAAAAGATGTGAAGTATTTGGTAAGTTGTGGAATAGGTAGAAAAATGATGAACAGTTGAAAGTTGGAATGGGTTGAATCGGTTGAAAAATGTAGAAATTAGAGTAGAAAAAGGAAACTTTAGAGAATTTGGGTTGAATTTCAAAATAAAAGATGTGAAGTTTTAGGTTGAATTTCAAAATAAAAGATGTGAAGTTTTTGGTAAGTGGGAAGTTGTGGAATAGGTAGGCAAAAGATGAATGGTTGAAAGTTGGAACGAGTTGAATCGGTGGAAAAATGTATAAGTTAGAAGTGAAAAACGAAATTTTATGAAATTTTGCAAAATTTTATGCAAATTTTAAAAGTGAAAACGTGAAAATTTTGAATTTGGCAAGTTTGGGAATGTCCCCAATGTGATTTGAATGTGTTGAATTATGTGAATATCAAACTGGAACAACGTAAATGTGAAATGTTGAATCTGCCATTAAGAATGAATGGGGCAAAAATCGCCATAAATTTGTGAATTATGTGAAAACGGAAAATTTTTGGAACGAGAAAACTGTGAGCACCCATGCCATGAATTTTTGGAATAAGTGAAAAGTGGAATGGAGTGAATCGGTTGAAGTATGTGGAACTAGTTAAGCGCCAAAGAAAGCTAACGAAAAGGTAGCGCAAAATGTTGTAGAATAACAATAGTGTGAAGGCCTTCACCTTCACACTAATAATAATAAAGGACAGGAATAACAATAGTGTGAAGGTCTTCACCTTCACACTAATAAAGGACAGGAATAACAATAGTGTGAAGGTCTTCACCTTCACACTAATAAAGTACAGGAATAACAATAGTGTGAAGGTCTTCACCTTCACACTAACTAGAATTTGCAATTCCTGAAGGAATTGCGTGTGAAGGTGAAGAAGTTGAATAAATATTTAAGGAATGCTGCAGAATGATGTTGAAACGAGTTGAATCGGTTGAAAAATGTAGAAATGAGAAGGGAAAAAGGAACTGGGTGTGAATTTCAAAATAAAAGATGTGAAATCTTTGGTAAGTTGTGGAATAGGTAGAAAAATGATGAACAGTTGAAAGTTGGAATGGGTTGAATCGGTTGAAAAATGTAGAAATGAGAAGGGAAAAAGGAATTGGGAGTGAATTTCAAAATAAAAGATGTGAAGTATTTGGTAAATGTGGAATAGGTAGGAAAATGATGAACAGTTGAAAGTTGGAATGGGTTGAATCGGTTGAAAAATGTTGAAATAAGAGTAGAAAAACGAAATTTTAGAAAATTTTGGTTGAATTCCAAAATAAAAGATGTGAGGTTTTTGGTAAGTGGGAAATTGTGGAATAGGTAGGCAAAAGATAAAGAGTTGAAAGTTGGAATGGGTTGAATCGGTTGAAAAATGTAGAAATGAGAACGGAAAAAGGAATTGGGTCTGAATTTCAAAATAAAAGATGTGAAATTTTTGGTAAGTGGGAAATTGTGGAATAGGTAGAAAAATGATGAACAGTTGAAAGTTGGAATGGGTTGAATCGGTTGAAAAATGTAGAAATTAGAGTAGAAAAATGGAATTTGAGAGAATTTGGGTTGAATTTCAAAATGAAAGATGTGACGTTTTTGGTAAGTGGGAAGTTGTGGAATAGGTAGGCAAAAGATGAACAGTTGAAAGTTGGAACAAGTTGAATCGGTGGAAAAATGTAGAAATTAGAAGTGTTATGAATATTATATGTACAAATTTAAAGTAACCAGTTTGATATCATATTGTTTGCTCATTTGTAGTATGTTAATTGAGTAAAATAAGAGCTCTCTCAAAGATAAACTACATCCACTAACCTTCCCAAATGGAATCTGAAACATATGAAAATAGAAGGCCACAAACTAATGCACAAACGCATTACATAAAAGAGATAGTCAGTGTTAACAAATCAATAAAACAAACACATCAGTGTCCTTTGTTGTTCGAAAAGTGAACATGTAACATTTATTTATCACCATTCATTCATGCATTCAATAAATTGCAAACATTCAATTGTTTTGAACAATTCATTCATTCATTCATTCATTCATTCATTCATGCATTCATTCACACATTCAATCTTTGTCACGTCACCCTGCACACGGGTGACAGTAATGGGCATCCCATCTTGTGGGATATGGGGGGGCTGGCTGAAGGTTTTTTGCCAGATATCAAGTTTGATGACTGTCACTTCCCCCGAATCCGACACAACATCCACCACCTCTTCCCCATAGAGTATACCAACGACGGTAATGATGAGGCTGGAGTTGCAGGCCTGTTGAATAAAATAAAAATGTAATTAATTTTTATGAATGGAAAACAACGTTTACCAAAGGCTAATCATGCCTCCAAATAAAGCAAGTGGGAGCAGTAAAGCCATCCTAAAACACAAAGACGTTCTTAAAGCAATGCGACAGTGAGCGCCCGGCGCGCTGCGGGCGGTCGCGCGATCGGACCAAATTAGGCTCCCTGCTCAGTGAGGTACACTTCAATTTGAGAAAGTACATCAAGACGTTACAAATATTTTCTAAATTTCAGCGACGGCTCTGTCACAATAATGCGACCAGCGCGGAGCAGTTGCGCGGTCGGCTGCGCGTCGGGCGGAACGCTGCAATTGCGCGATGGGACAAAAAGTTGATCTTGGAAAAGGGAACAATAAGCAATAAGCAAGCACCTTTTCAATTCCACTGCTATGAACCCATTTACTAACCTTTACATCCGTGTACGTTGTCGAGTGGAGCATGACTCCCGACTCGGTCGCCTGGGCACTCAGGTGGGTGAACACGAAGGAACCCCCTACCTTCAGCTCTACGAGGTTAGCCTCCCGCCAAAGTCCAATTTTGACAGTGGCTTCATCCTGCGGTAGTTTTAAAATGCGTATAAGTATGTGTGCAAAGTGCTACAACAGGGGAAGTACAAATGGCTACTTACTTTTTTGAGCGTCAAATGTCGAAATGGTGCCAGGTGGTTCCCTCGCTGGCGCACCATGCGGATAGGACGCATCTAAAGTGGACCAAATTGATATCCCAATTACAATAATAATTGTTTTTGACAATGAGCGTGTCATGTGTCTGTGTACACGACCTTAACGATGACAAAAAAAAACAAAAAAACTTTTGGTACCTTAGTACTACACAGAGGATTTCAATGATTTTGTGTGTGCATGCGCATGTATGTACATTATTGCACATGCATCATGTCTTCACAGGTGTACACAAATACATGTGTGTATATGTGCATTTGTGGGTGCAGGTAACTTACATCGGTTATCACGCCATCCAGTGACACCATCTCCTCAGGTAGTTTATTCACTACCTCCTGAGGAGATGATGCCACTGAGTTGGGGCCCTGGCCTCTTCTTCCAGCTGTGGGCTGGTTTGCACTTCGGCCGCCATGAAGATTTTTGAGGCGGGTTTGGTGAGGAGCCCTTGCCCCCGTTGGTCCACACCGAAGTTTAAAAAAATGTAACTGTTGCCCTCTGTGACGAGGGCAGCCAAGTGTTCAAACAGAACTATTTTATAGGCTTTCTCGCCGTCACAGAGGGCAACAGTTACATTATTGTGCTGGCCGTGCATTGACAAGGTGCCATCAGCTGCACAAATCCAGCTCCTTGCACGCAGAGCACTCCTCATTGCCACTACTTTCCCGCAAATCATATTTGTCGCCATTCTGAAAGAGAAAAATAAGAGAGAAATTGACTTGTTTCGTTTGTAGATGACAAATGGCAAATTATTCATTTAATAATAACTATTATAATACATCTGACTGACTTTGCGATGAATTTATTAACTACCACAAGGTATCATTGCCATATTAATATAGGATAAAAATAAATGAATGCCACGTACAATAAAAAAAAAAAAAATTAAATGTTATACTGAAAAGAAAGAGTTTCCCAGCAATGATTTTTAACATCCACTAGATGTCAGTGCAGAGTGACAAAGTCAATAGTTCATGGGTGTGTAGCACTGGGCAATGATTCAATACTACTGATCTTACTCGGTTAGTACATATCAGTGCTTACAGTTACAATGTCATCTGCTATATAAATTTGGAAGCACATTTCATAATGGCGCCTGTGCATTTTTTGGGGGGCTAACCTAAAACAAAGATTTTAATAAAAGAACACCGTAAACCATTTTTATCCATTTACGTGTGGCGACTACGAGGTGTCGTCTGAAATAAATGAATTACGCGTCGTGTATCTTTCCATAAATGTCCTTACTCTGTAACGCAAAGTGCATGCATTGTGTTTGTGGCGCATCCATCTTGTTACATGGCGGCAAATGCACACGGCGGACGATAGTGTACAATACTTAAACGCAAGAGCAATAAAATGGGGAATCCTCCGTCATAAATAGGAACGCAGAACAATCATGTATTTTCGACTGACTAGTTAATTAATAATTACAAGTTAATTTGCTATATGCGCATTTTGTAATGGCGGCCTTTGTTTTTTTTTTTTTTTGCTCGACGCAAACCAAGATGTGGATGCCTCGGTCACGAATAATGTTCACGTTCATCAACCGATGGAATTAATCCATACTAAATTCACCGAGAAACAACTCCGCAAAAGTTTGTCGTGAGAACAGGAGACTATTTTTTTCTATATGTACAGTTAATGAGTAATAACATGTAATAGCACAGTAATAGAACTAGAAATAGAAATAGAGTTTCTGGTTGAATTTCTTTGCAGGATTTTAGAATAGCCTCCCAGAGCTGCTGTTTGGAAGTGAACTGCCTCCCACCCTCGTAGATCTTCTGCTTGACTATGCTCCAAAAGTTTTCAATAGGATTGAGGTCAGGGGAGGATGGGGGCCACACCATCAGCTTCTCTCCCTTTAGTCCCATAGCAGCCAAAGACGCTGAGGTATTTCTTGCAGCATGAGATGGTGCATTGTCATGCATGAAGATGATTTTGCTACGGAAAGCACGGTTCTTCCTGTTGTACCATGGACGAAAGTGGTCAGTCAGAAACTCCACGTACTTTATAGACGTCATTTTCACGCCTTCAGGGACCCTAAAGGGGCCAAGCCGCTCTCTCCCCATGATTCCGGCCCAAAACATGACTCCGCCACCTCCTTGCTGACGCCGCAGCCTTGTTGGGCTATGGTGACCGTCCACCAACCATCCACGACTCCATCCATCTGTAAAGTCAAGTCAAATCAAGTTTATTTGTATATCCCTAAATAACAAGCAGTCTCAAAGGGCTTCACATAGACAGAAATTGACAATTATTCTCAATTTCTACACCTACCTGGACCATCCAAGGTTGCACGGCACTCATCAGTGAACAGGACTGTCTGAAAATTAGTCTTCATGTAATCCTGGGCCCACTGCAGCCGTTTCTGCTTGTTCGCGTTGTTTAGGGGTGGCCGAATGGAGGGTTTCCGCATAACTGCAAGGCTCTGGAGGATCCTACACCTCGACCTTCGTGGGACTTCACCGGCACATGCAGCGTCGAATATTTGTTTGCTCGTCTGTAGTGGCACGCTAGCAGCCGCCCTCTTGATTCGACGTTTTTGTCTTGCAGAAATCTTCCTCGTCGTGCCTTTATCTGCACAAACCCGCGTGTGCTCCGAATCAGCGACGAATGTCTTTACAGTTCGATGGTCATGCTTAAGTTTTCGTGAAATATCGAATGTCTGCATACCTTGTCCAAGGCATTGAACGATTTCACGCTTCTCAACAGCAGAGAGATCCTTTTTCCTCCCCATGGTTGAATGAAATGGCCGAACGCTTAAAAACGCGGAACTTAAATAGACTTTCCTTAATTGCGCTCACCTGGCAGACTATCATGTGACTATCACATAACTGAGGTTGATTTCAGTCATTTAAAGAGTCATACAATACCGAGAGTTTACTTGAAAAACAAAAAATGTAATCTTTATGACACTTAAATACATTTTGCATAATAATTTGGAACACGGGACCGTGTTCCAAATTATTATGCAAATTATATTTATCTCAGATTTTCCTAAATAGCTTCCTTGAAATCGTAGCCGCCCTCCGAGCTCTCCTGCCCGGCGTGCGTTTGCGTCAGCGCCCGGTAACATTATGGAAGCTAAAAGAAAGAAAAAAGAAACAAATCTAAGAGCAAGTGCTGGTGTATTTACTCGTCGTGTCCACCGGAGGGAGGCAACTCCCCGCCGCAGCTGCAGAGGCAGCTTTGAAAAGTCATCCCGGCCCAGTGGAGGTCTGCGCGGGGGGGGTCTTCCTTGAAATCTTAGCCGCCCTCCGAGCTCTCCTGCCCGGCGTGGGTTTGCGTCAGCGCCCGGTAACATTATGGAAGCTAAAAGAAAGAAAAAAGAAACAAATCTAAGAGCAAGTGCTGGTGTCATTTACTCGTCGTGTCGACTGGAGGGAGGCCACTCCCCGCCGCAGCTGAACAGTCATCCCGGCCCAGTGGAGGTCTGCGCAGGGGGGGGTCCTCCTTGAAATCTTAGCCGCCCTCCGAGCTCTCCTGCCCGGCGTGGGTTTGCGTCAGCGCCCTAGTGTCATTTACTCGTCGTGTTGACCGGAGGGAGGCCACTCCCCGCCGCAGCTGAACAGTCATCCCGGCCCAGTGGAGGTCTGCGCAGGGGGGGTCTTCCTTGAAATCTTAGCCGCCCTCCGAGCTCTCCTGCCCGGCGTGGGTTTGCGTTAGCGCCCGGTAACATTATGGAAGCTAAAAGAAAGAAAAAAGAAACAAATCTAAGAGCAAGTGCTGGTGTCATTTACTCGTCGTGTCGACCGGAGGGAGGCCACTCCCCGCCGCAGCTGAACAGTCATCCCGGCCCAGTGGAGGTCTGCGCAGGGGGGGTCTTCCTTGAAATCTTAGCCGCCCTCCGAGCTCTCCTGCCCGGCGTGGGTTTGCGTCAGCGCCCTGGTGTCATTTACTCGTCGTGTCGACCGGAGGGAGGCCACTCCCCGCCGCAGCTGAACAGTCATCCTGGCCCAGTGGAGGTCTGCGCAGGGGGGGTCTTCCTTGAAATCTTAGCCGCCCTCCGAGCTCTCCTGCCCGGCGTGGGTTTGCGTTAGCGCCCGGTAACATTATGGAAGCTAAAAGAAAGAAAAAAGAAACAAATCTAAGAGCAAGTGCTGGTGTCATTTACTCGTCGTGTCGACCGGAGGGAGGCCACTCCCCGCCGCAGCTGAACAGTCATCCCGGCCCAGTGGAGGTCTGCGCAGGGGGGGTTTTCCTTGAAATCTTAGCCGCCCTCCGAGCTCTCCTGCCCGGCGTGGGTTTGCGTCAGCGCCCTGGTGTCATTTACTCGTCGTGTCGACCGGAGGGAGGCCACTCCCCGCCGCAGCTGAACAGTCATCCCGGCCCAGTGGAGGTCTGCGCAGGGGGGGTCTTCCTTGAAATCTTAGCCGCCATCCGAGCTCTCCTGCCCGGCGTGGGTTTGCGTCAGCGCCCTGGTGTCATTTACTCGTCGTGTCGACCGGAGGGAGGCCACTCCCCGCCGCAGCTGAACAGTCATCCCGGCCCAGTGGAGGTCTGCGCAGGGGGGGTCTTCCTTGAAATCTTAGCCGCCCTCCGAGCTCTCCTGCCCGGCGTGGGTTTGCGTCAGCGCCCTGGTGTCATTTACTCGTCGTGTCGACCGGAGGGAGGCCACTCCCCGCCGCAGCTGAACAGTCATCCCGGCCCAGTGGAGGTCTGCGCAGGGGGGGTCTTCCTTGAAATCTCAGCCGCCCTCCGAGCTCTCCTGCCCGGCGTGGGTTTGCGTTAGCGCCCGGTAACATTATGGAAGCTAAAAGAAAGAAAAAAGAAACAAATCTAAGAGCAAGTGCTGGTGTCATTTACTCGTCGTGTCGACCGGAGGGAGGCCACTCCCCGCCGCAGCTGAACAGTCATCCCGGCCCAGTGGAGGTCTGCGCAGGGGGGGTCTTCCTTGAAATCTTAGCCGCCCTCCGAGCTCTCCTGCCCGGCGTGGGTTTGCGTCAGCGCCCAGGTGTCATTTACTCGTCGTGTCGACCGGAGGGAGGCCACTCCCCGCCAAAGCTGAACAGTCATCCCGGCCCAGTGGAGGTCTGCGCAGGGGGGGGTCTTCCTTGAAATCTTAGGCGCCCTCCGAGCTCTCCTGCACGGCGTGGGTTTGCGTCAGCGCCCGGTAACATTATGGAAGCTTTAAAAAAAAAAAAACGGAAGTCCGAAAAAAGCTCCATAATTGGTTAAAAATTCTTAGCCGCGTCCCTGGAAGCCTAATCGGGCATAAAAAGTTAGGCGGAACGGCCCTGAAGCTCCACACGGAAGTCCGAAAAAAGCTCCATGATTGGTTAAAAATGCTTAGCCGCGTCCCTGGAAGCCTAATCGGGCGTAAAAAGTTAGGCGGAACGGCCCTGAAGCTCCACACGGAAGTCCGAAAAAAGCTCCATGATTGGTTAAAAATGCTTAGCCGCGTCCCTGGAAGCCTAATCGGGCGTAAAAAGTTAGGCGGAACGGCCCTGAAGCTCCACACGGAAGTCCGAAAAAAGCTCCATGATTGGTTAAAAATGCTTAGCCGCGTCCCTGGAAGCCTAATCGGGCGTAAAAAGTTAGGCGGAACGGCCCTGAAGCTCCACACGGAAGTCCGAAAAAAGCTCCATGATTGGTTAAAAATGCTTAGCCGCATCCCTGGAAGCCTAATTGGGCGTAAAAAGTTAGGCGGAACGGTCCTGAAGCTCCACACGGAAGTCCGAAAAAAGCTCCATGATTTGTTAAAAATGCTTAGCCGCGTCCCTGTAAGCCTAATCGGGCGTAAAAAGTTAGGCGGAACGGCCCTGAAGCTCCACACGGAAGTCCCAAAAAAAGCTCCATAAGACCAGCGGGCCGTCGAAAATGCTTAGCCGAGGCTCTGGAAGCCTCGCCGGGCATCGCTCGCGGCAGCCGGGGTAGCTTTTAGGTACCAGGGGCGAGCGCTCGGGTACCAGGGGCGAGCGCTGAGGTACCAGGAGCGACCGCTCAGGTACCAGGGGTAAGCTCTAATGCAGTACCAGCTTTGGTCTGTTGGTGCGCCAGAGTACGATGAGTTGGTCCCCCTAGTTACTGTACTCATCCCCTTTACCCCCTAATCGCAAAATACAGTCGGTACGTATGCGCAGAAGAGTTTTGTTTCTTTTTGAAAATTTTTTATAAGTGCCAGCGGATGCTGGCACACGAACTGTCCGAGCTACGACGGTTCCCCGGTCGGACAGCGACGGTGAAAAAGCGGTCCTGGAGGTCCGAAAAAAATTCGCGAATATTTTCTAAGTGTCACCGAGGGCTGACATGCAATCTATCCGAGGCGCGCTGGTTCCCCGGTCGGATCCGAATGGTGAAAATTCGGCCTCTCCACCACGGAGGTCGGTGAGAATTTCAGAATATTTTCTAAGTGCGAGCGTGGGCTGCCGCACAAGCTGTCCGAGTGGCGACGGTTCCCCGGTCGGCCACGAATGGTGAAAATTCGGCCTCTCCACCACGGAGGTCGGTGAGAATTTCAGAATATTTTCTAAGTGCGAGCGTGGGCTGCCGCTTAAGCTGTCCGAGTGGCGACCGTTCCCCGGTCGGCCACGAATGGTGAAAATTCGGCCTCTCCACCACGGAGGTCGGTGAGAATTTCATAATATTTTCTAAGTGCGAGCGTGGGCTGCCGCACAACTTGTCCGAGTGGCGACGGTTCCCCGGTCGGCCACGAATGGTGAAAATTCGGCCTCTCCACCACGGAGGTCGGTGAGAATTTCAGAATATTTTCTAAGTCCGAGCGTGGGCTGCCGCACAAGCTGTCCGAGTGGCGACGGTTCCCCGGTCTGCCACGAATGGTGAAAATTTGGCCTCTCCACCACGGAGGTCGGTGAGAATTTCAGAATATTTTCTAAGTGCGAGCGTGGGCTGCCGCACAAGCTGTCCGAGTGGCGACGGTTCCCCGGTCGGCCACGAATGGTGAAAATTCGGCCTCTCCACCACGGAGGTCGGTGAGAATTTCAGAATATTTTCTAAGTGCGAGCGTGGGCTGCCGCACAACTTGTCCGAGTGGCGACGGTTCCCCGGTCGGCCACGAATGGTGAAAATTCGGCCTCTCCACCACGGAGGTCGGTGAGAATTTCAGAATATTTTCTAAGTGCGAGCGTGGGCTGCCGCACAAGCTGTCCGAGTGGCGACGGTTCCCCGGTCGGCCACGAATGGTGAAAAATCGGCCTCTCCACCACGGAGGTCGGTGAGAATTTCAGAATATTTTCTAAGTGCGAGCGTGGGCTGCCGCACAAGCTGTCTGAGTGGCGACGGTTCCCCGGTCGGCCACGAATGGTGAAAATTCGGCCTCTCCACCACGGAGGTCGGTGAGAATTTCAGAATATTTTCTAAGTGCGAGCGTGGGCTGCCGCACAAGCTGTCCGAGTGGCGACGGTTCCCCGGTCGGCCACGAATGGTGAAAATTCGGCCTCTCCACCACGGAGGTCGGTGAGAATTTCAGAATATTTTCTAAGTGCGAGCGTGGGCTGCCGCACAAGCTGTCCGAGTGGCGACGGTTCCCCGGTCGGCCACGAATGGTGAAAATTTGGCCTTTCCACCACGGAGGTCGGTGAGAATTTCAGAATATTTTCTAAGTGCCAGCGTGGGCTGCCGCACAAGCTGTCCGAATTGCGACGGTTCTCCTTTCGGACCCGAATCGCGAAAATTCGGCCTCTCCACCACGGAAGTCGGTGAGAATTTCAGAATATTTTCTAAGTGCCAGCGTGGGCTGCCGCACAAGCTGTCCGAATTGCGACGGTTCTCCTTTCGGACCCGAATCGCAAAAATTCGGCCTCTCCACCACGGAAGTTGGTGAGAATTTCAGAATATTTTCTAAGTGCCAGCGTGGGCTGCCGCACAAGCTGTCCGAATTGCGACGGTTCTCCTTTCGGAACCAAATCGCGAAAATTCGGCCTCTCCACCACGGAAGTCGGTGAGAATTTCAGAATATTTTCTAAGTGCCAGCGTGGGCTGCCGCACAATCTGTCCGAATTGCGACGGTTCCCCTGTCGGCCACAAATGGCGAAAAATCAGCCTCTCCTTCTGGAGCTCGCGCCAACTTTGGCGAAAAAATTCTAAGTGCCAACGGCTCTTGCGCCGTAATGTGTCCGCTTTGTCTGGTTCCCTCGGCCGGCCACAAATGGCGAAAAATCAGCCTCTCCCTCTGGAGCTCGCGCCAACTTTGGCGAAAAATTTCCAAGTGCCAACGGCTCTTGCGCCGTAATGTGTCCGCTTTGTCTGGTTCCCTCGGTCGGCCACAAATGGCGAAAAATCAGCCTCTCCTTCTGGAGCTCGCGCCAACTTTGGCGAAAAATTTCTAAGTGCCAACGGCTCTTGCGCCGTAATGTGTCCGCTTTGTCTGGTTCCCTCGGTCGGCCACAAATGGCGAAAAATCAGCCTCTCCTTCTGGAGCTCGCGCCAACTTTGGCGAAAAATTTCTAAGTGCCAACGGCTCTTGCGCCGTAATGTGTCCGCTTTGTCTGGTTCCCTCGGTCGGCCACAAATGGTGAAAAATCAGCCTCTCCTTCTGGAGCTCGCGCCAACTTTGGCGAAAAATTTCTAAGTGCCAACGGCTCTTGCGCCGTAAAGTGTCCGCTTTGTCTGGTTCCCTCGGTCGGCCACAAATGGCGAAAAATCAGCCTCTCCTTCTGGAGCTCGCGCCAACTTTGGCGAAAAATTTCTAAGTGCCAACGGCTCTTGCGCCGTAATGTGTCCGCTTTGTCTGGTTCCCTCGGTCGGCCACAAATGGCGAAAAATCAGCCTCTCCTTCTGGAGCTCGCGCCAACTTTGGCGAAAAATTTCTAAGTGCCAACGGCTCTTGCGCCGTAATGTGTCCGCTTTGTCTGGTTCCCTCGGCCGGCCACAAATGGCGAAAAATCAGCCTCTCCTTCTGGAGCTCGCGCCAACTTTGGCGAAAAATTTCTAAGTGCCAACGGCTCTTGCGCCGTAATGTGTCCGCTTTGTCTGGTTCCCTCGGTCGGCCACAAATGGCGAAAAATCAGCCTCTCCTTCTGGAGCTCGCGCCAACTTTGGCGAAAAATTTCTAAGTGCCAACGGCTCTTCCCCGTAATGTGTCCGCTTTGGCTGGTTCCCTCGGTCGTCCACAAATAGCGAAAAATCAGCCTCTCCTTCTGGAGCTCGCGCCAACTTTGGCGAAAAATTTCTAAGTGCCAACGGCTCTTGTGCCGTAAAGTGTCCGCTTTGTCTGGTTCCCTCGGTCGGCCGCAAATAGCGCAAAATCAGCCTCTCGCCCTTCAGGTACCAGGCGTTGGGGTACCAGGGGTAAGTGCAGTACCAGCTTTGGTCTGTTGGTGCGCCAGAGTACGATGAGTTGGTCCCCCTAGTCACTGTACTCATTACCTTTACCCCCAAATCGCAAAATATAGTCAGAACGAGTGTGGGGAACACAAGTTTTGTTCCCGAAAACCAGGCGGCTGGTGTCTCTAGCGATGTGTTCCCCCCCAAAAAGTGTTCACATGCTCGGACAGCGAACCTAGGAGCTACCGCAAAGCACTCTGGAAGTGCAAGAGCAAAAATTTTTCTAAGTACAAAAATTTCTCGAAAATCTTCAAAGTGTCACAGTGCTCGAAAATTTTCAAAGTGCTACATGCTTTCCATCCAAGGAAGGAATAGTGGAGGACCGGCCGCCTCCTTAAACACAAGCCAGTGGAACGACGGGGAGGACCGGCCGCCTCCTTAAACACAGGCCGGTGGAACGTTTGGCAGAATTCTTCTCGTGGAGGACCGGCCGCCTCCTTAAACACAGGCCGGCGGAACGACGGGGAGGACCGGCCGCCTCCTTAAACACAGGCCGGTTGGAACGGTTGGCAGAATTCTTCTCGTGGAGAACCGGCCGCCTCCTTAAACACAGGCCGGCGGAACGACGGGGAGGACCGGCCGCCTCCTTAAACACAGGCCGGTTGGAACGGTTGGCAGAATCGCGTGACGGCCGCCTGCTCCCGGCGTCCGCACGTGAACAAACATCCCCTCCCGGGGACGGTCGTCTGCTCCCGACCGCCGTCCTTCACCCCCTCACCTTCCGGACCCCCGTCTGCTCCCGGCGGGCGAAAATCTGCGAATGTTATACATCCAAGAAAGGAAGGAGGGAACCGGCCGCCTCACTAAACATAGGCCGGGCGAAAATCTGCGAATGTTATACATCCAAGAAAGAAAGGAGGGAACCGGCCGCCTCACCAAACATAGGCCGGGCGAAAATCTGCGAATGTTATACATCCAAGGAGGGAGGACCGGCCGCCTCACTGAACATAGGCCGGGCAAAAATCTGCGAATGTTATACATCCAAGAAAGGAAGGAGGGAACCGGCGGCCTCACTAAACATAGGCCGGGCGAAAATCTGCGAATGTTATACATCCAAGGAGGGAGGACCGGCCGCCTCCTTAAACCACCGGCCGGGCGAAAATCTGCGAATGTTATCCATCCAAGGACGGAGGACCGGCCGCCTCCTTAAACACAGGCCGGTTGGAACGGTTGGCAGAATCGCGTGACGGCCGCCTACTCCCGGCGTCCGCACGTGAATGAACACCCCCTCCCAGGGACGGCCGTCTGCTCCCGGCCGCCGTCCTTCACCCCCCTCAGCTTCCGGACCCCCGTCTGCTCCCGGCGGGCCTCCGAGTACCCTCCCCTTCTCCCGAACTGACCGACTGGCACTCATGACCCGCCTTGGTAGGGCCCCCACCGGCCCCGGCTCGCGCCGGCGTTGGGTGGACGGTTCCTCCCCACTTGCGGGTCGCACTTTAGCGCCTCGGCCGCCGCGAGAGCGTGCGCTACGCGCCGCCCCCGCAGGCCTTGGCGCGACCGTACGGCAGCGAGACCGAGACGCCCCGAATCACCCACCTAGAGGAAATCAACGGAGGCCGAGCGCGCGATCCGATTGCGGCACGCCGCGTGGGCGTCTGCCGGCCGCGCCGGTCTACCGCGAATGCTGTTTCTCAAACCCAGACGGCACCGCGGGATGTGTTGTCGCAACTCTGCTCGACTATGCGAATAGCCTTTCCCGACTACCGCGTTGCGGGAGGCGTCTTTCGTGCCGCCGGTGGCGTATGACCTTCCGCGAGAGGCGTGCGGGCTTGGGGGGGCCGCAACGACCGAGTCTGACTCGGACGGGGCGCAGCTTCCCTCCCGGTCGCAGCAATAAGCGCCGAACGCAGCGTTGGTCACAAGCCACCCCGGCGGGTTCGTCGGGAGCGCCGGTACCCTTCCGTAGCTAGTTGCCAGCTGGCCACAGCGGGCCGCACCGACCGAGTCTGACTCGGACGGGGCGCAGCTTCCCGTCTGGGTGACAGCGGCGCTGACAACGGCGGGGCGGCCGGAACCCCTTCGACCCCCCGGCTCCGACCAGTGTCGATCCAACTCCGCATCCTGGCGTAGCGCTTGGGCCCAGGCTGTTGACGAACAGGAAGCGGGAGCAGAATCAGTAAATGTAAATGTGCTAGTTTACGTTGAGTTAGCCTTGAAGATGTTTTAGTCACAGGCCTAGCGCTGTAAAAAATGAATGCTTACTATTTGTCTGGCGTTAAAACAGACATTGTTTCAACACAAATCTGCGTGTATTGCCGTGCCTTTGGATATTTGCTTAGTTTAAATGCAAGCGCTAGAATGCCCCAAATTAGCCGGTAAAGAATTGATAGAGCAAAAGGGTAGAACATCAAAGTAAAAAGCTGTGATCCAATAGAGCAAAAGTTGGATCAAAGTAAAAAGCTTTGATCAATGATGCCGTTTATATTCTAAACCAAAAAGGTAGAACATCAAAATAAAAAGATGTGGTCCAATGATGGTATTTATACTATATTATAATTTTCCACACTGAGAAGACACAGAAAAAAATAAGTCATGCTAAGAAATTATTGTTTGCTTCCACATACTCCTTGCAATGTGTTCACATACTCGTCATTACTTTTTGGTGCAATTAATGAGTTTGCGTCGAAAATTGGTTCATAAATAGATGCAAAACAAATTGCGCGGGTCCGGATCGTATCTCAAAAAGGGGGGCTGCTGATGCGTCGGTTCAGAAGTGGAAAATTGGCACGTAAGTAGATGCAAAAAATCCGCGCAGCTTCCGTTCGTATCTCAAAATGTCCGTAAGTATAGGGGTTCGTAAGTAGAGGTGCCACTGCATATGCAAGTTTAACATGGTCGCTTTTACTCGTATGCTTTGCATGGTCCTTCAGATCACTAACAATTCCTCCCATCTTAAAAACGCAATTTCTACTCTCTTTTTTTTCCGCAGAAGACAAAGCGGCCCAGTCATTGTTGAACAAGTTAATCAGAAGTAATCTTGTCAACACCACAAATCAAGTTGAAGTTCTTCAGAAGGATCCCAACTCTCCACTGTACTCTGTAAAATCCTTTAAGGAGTTGTGACTGTAAGTGTATCATTCTTTAATTTATTCATAATCCCTCTTGTGATTTAGTGCGTCTGCCATAAATGACGAATGAGCTCATGTCTGTGGATGTTATCCAATAAAGATTACACACCACGGCAGATGCGCTCGTATTGAAAAGGGAAAAATAAAATTTGTGTTTTGCAAAAGTGTGGCAGAAGTGCTCGATGTTCATTACATGCCCAATTTGTTGTATTCCTGCCAAACTTGATCAATAAACCAAAAATATTTTTTCTCATATGTGCAGTAAACCACAGCTCCTTCAGGGTGTCTATGGCATGGGTTTTAACCGGCCCTCCAAAATCCAGGAGACCGCCTTACCCATGATGCTCGCTGAACCGTGAGTATGCTGTACATTGACTGTGATGTGCTACTTTTCTGAACTAAATATATGATGTGACTAAAGTCAGTTTGATTTTTCTGTTTAGTCCACAGAATCTAATCGCCCAGTCTCAGTCAGGAACAGGAAAAAACGCTGCCTTTGTGCTTGCCATGCTCAGCCACGTCAATCCAGACCACAAATATCCCCAGGTTATTTTTTAGAAATTTTATCAGTGATCCAAATGACCGCAGATGGGTTTATCCTTAGTCCTTGTGTGACCTGCGAGTTAGATTTCTAAATCTCTTTTTCCTTTTCCACCAGTGCCTGTGTTTGTCACCCACCTATGAACTGGCGCTTCAGACTGGCAGTTATTGAGCAGATGGGCAAAAACTACCCTGAAGTCAAACTAGTTTACGCCATACGAGGAAATAGGCGTAAGTTCACATCGAGTGCCATGTTGACGTTCTCGTCTGGTCCTCGGCGTGTTTTTGTGTTGACAAAGTTTCTTTGAAAATTTTCCAGTGCAGCGAGGCGTGAAGCTTCAGGAACAGATAATCATTGGCACGCCCGGCACCATGCTGGACTGGTGCAGCAAATTGAAGTTCATTGATCCCGAGAAGATTCAGGTGTTTGTGCTGGATGAGGCCGATGTCATGATCGCAACGCAGGGTCACAAAGACCAGAGTATTCGCATCCAGAGGTGTCAGGTTCAAAATCAGCAAAAGGATCAGCAGACAAAACCAGTGAGGCAGAATGTTGAGTCTTTTCTCGCGAGGAGTGCAACCAGACTTACAGCAGTCCAAAATACACTAAAGATCTGTCACACCCCTCGCTCTTTTTATTAAGGGATGCCCTATCTACAATGTGAGACCAGCCCCTAACAGGTGGGGGGGAAAGCATGGCCTAGTCTCATGAGAAAATAAAGGAGCGCAAGGACATAAACAAGTATTCTATGTGAAACAAGTAGTTACAGACAGGACGCCATGGGAAAGGAATGCAAGGACAGAATGTCATGTGCAGACATCAACAGAGTAGATTGAGCTATCAGCAACTTTCTTGGATTCCCAGAGGTGTAGAAGGTCAGGAAGCCCCAGACAGCATCGTATGACTTGTTGTGGACTGGTGGACGTCTGCAAGGCGAAACAGCAAGCATTCTGCGCAATAACTTATTAATAAGTACTCATTAGGGAACGCATGATAACATATATATACAATTTATCTAACAATTCCCCCCTGTTTATCATAAGTTCCCGGAGACCAACCCATCACCCATATGGCCACTTCAAAAAGATTTTCAGCCACAGGGATCACATTTCGCAGGAACCAACTTACACACGGGAGGAAACTGAGTCACAATCGGCAAAGCCCGGGTCAGAAAACAAATCGGACAAGTTTACCACAACAGATTCGCTGACCGGGTCGTCAATAGAGAAGGAACCCCCGTCGACCGAAAGGTCATCCCTTAGGAGCAACGGGAAAGTCTCAGCTGGTGGAGAGATAGCAGCCGTAATTAGCCTGTTAATTAGGGATCGGAGACAAGGGATGCAACAACATCCACACAAGGTCAAAATGGCAGAGAAAACGGCAACGGAGACCAGGGCAGAGGAAACCAGGGTGCGGTACTTTCCGAACACGTTCAACCAGTTGGCCCAAACCTCCGTGTTCACTCCACTGTGCTCCTTCATCTTCCCGTTCAAGGCCCGCAGGCCCTCAAGGGCCTGGGACAGGCTTCCGTCGGCCGCAGTGTTATTTGGAATAAAAGTGCAACATTGCTCACCGAACATGGCGCAGACACCGCCCTCTCTTGAGAGTAGCATGTCAAGGGCCATTCGATTCTGGAAAGCCATGAGGGAAGTAGCGGCCAGTTGGGAGTGGACCGCCTTGAAACCCGCCTCGGTCCAGTTTCCAAGCCTCTGCACGTTGTAATGGACGTAGTTAATCCTGTCAACATTTTTGTTAAGAGTACACCACCAACACAGGGCGGATTCAAAACCAGCTGCTATCTGATTCACCAGCTTATACTCATCCGGCACTCCCCTAGGAACACCAATGGCGTCGATGTAGGTTGGATTAGCTGTGCCCCGCCATTCGGCGTCTCGTTTCGTTCTCGGCCAGAATTTGGGCACTACGGACTTAGCAAAAGACGTTAGATCATAAGAGGACATCGGTATCAAATAAACAGGTAGCAATAGGGTTACCAAAGCGCAAATTCCAGCGCTGTCGAAAGGCAACCTATCATAAAGTTTGTTACTATTACACCAAAACCAAATATCACAACGAGCAATGGGCAAAAAAGGGGCCGTGACCTCGGTCACGGACCCACACCACGGAGCAGGTATGGCGCCGAGCTTCACACCGGTACCAGGTAATCTAATGCATGTAAAATTACCCTTAGCTACAACAGACGAAAAAAGGAGTTTATGCTTTGTCATAGGGGCAACAGGGTAAACCGTATCCCATCTAAAACAATCGTGAGTGGGTGAAATGGACGAGTCTAACATCAAAACGACAGCACACTTAGGGCCTATATTTGCAGGTATGATTTTCAAAAGAGGTCTGGGACCCATGCATGCAATGCAACTAGCGCCAGCCATCTTTGCGGCCTGCCCAGCCATAAGAAGCCAGTTGTTAGTATGACCGCTTATCCCTGTGGAGGCCACAAAATAGCTGTCTACATCAGTGAGGAGCGTACTTGTGATTTTTGCTCCCGCTGACAAGGTGTATTTATTTGCAACGGGACGGTCTGCGACCGACATTGTTCTATTAAGGCAAATAGCAATAGGAAAGCGAGGATCGGTTCCAGAGGACCAAGCCCACAGTTGAAAACCCCAACAAGAAGTTCTCCCCATGAGCCACATCGACTAGAATTAGCGTTAGCAGTCGCCTGAGAGAATAATGTGCGAGGCTCATGGTACTCTATCCCTCCAGATAAAGTAACCCCCGAAAAAAATATAATGGTAACACAAACCATCAAAAACAACCAAAAGCACATGGTAGACTTCGCGCAGGCTACAGCCCGATTAAAGCACTCACCAAATGACTCTCTAATGCTCATGTTTTGGATCTCCCCAGAGTCAACACCCTGAGCTTCGGGTTGGTGTCTTGGAATTCTTCTGCTAGCTTTCGTGTCAACCCTGGATCTTGACACCAGAATCAGGCACTATTACCAGACTTTGCTCACCTTCCGTACTTAGGTTGGGTCTGCGGAGATCACTTTTTTACAATGAGTTAAATGAATCCACGTGTTGCGTTCGGCTATTTTTAAAGCATTAGGCGTCGTGAGTAGTACCAAAAAGGGACCTTCCCATTTGGGTGAATGCCAATTCTTCCTCTTGATACTCCTGATCAAAACCCAGTCTCCCGGTACCACCTTGGGGTCTTCCTGCAGAGAAATGGGTTCATCATCAGTGTTATTGGTTAGAATCTTTTGACGTTCCAACATTTTCCTCATGTAATCAGCTAACGTGGCTTCCTCGGGGATCTCCCATGTGTTTTTGAACTGAGGAAGCCTGTAAGGTCTCCCAAACATAGTTTCATAAGGAGTTAGCCCTGTTGTACTTGTAATATTTATGTACATTTTAACCAGGTCTAAACACTGAGTCCACGGTCGTTTTGTTTCTTCCATACATTTCTTTAATCTGTTTTTTATAGACTGGTTCGCTCTCTCAACCAGGCCAGCGGATTGCGGTCTGTATGAACAATGGTTCTTTACATTTATGTGGAACATTCTCCCAATGTTATGCACTATTTGATTTACAAAATGTGGACCATTGTCGCTATAAATTGTTTCTGGAATACCGTACCTTGGAATGATGTCTTTGCATAAGGCTTTTGCCACTGTGAGTGCATCTGCATGTTTGGTAGGAAATATTTCTACCCATTTAGAAAATGCGTCTATTATGACCAATCAATATTCTTTCCCTTCACATTTATGTAATTGGATATAATCCATATGTATTGTCTGAAACGGGTACAATGGAGTCGGGAATTTCCCTCTCTGAGGTCTTAAATTGCCTTGTGGGTTATGTTTAGCACAGATCAAACACGCTCTGCAAAATCGTTGTGAAAAAGCGGCAAAGCCGTATGTTGTATAAATAGCCTCGACTTGTTTCACCATACCTCCCGCCGAGACATGGGTGACCCCGTGACTTGAAATAGCAGCCCATTTGAACAAGCTACGAGGCAAGACAGGTTTGCCCAAAGGTCACACAAAAAGACCATCGGTGTTTTTAGTTGCACCCCGCTTTTCCCAAGAGAGTCGTTCCTGGGAGGGGCTCTGAGACTGCATGTCAAGCAACACATCAGGGGAGATGTGTGACATTGAATCATGAGCCGTGAGAGACGAGAGGACATGAAGCAGGCCTTCCGCAGCGGCCTTAGCGGATTTGTCAGCAAAAGCATTACCGAGAGAAACAGGATCAGAGCCCGCAGTGTGAGCAGCACACTTGCAAACCGCTACCTTTAAAGGCAGCTGGACAGCATCCAAAAGTTGAGTTAGTATAGCGGAATGGGAGACGGGCTTCCCTGTAGAAGTTATCATGCCACGGTTGCTCCACTGCTGAGCAAAAACATGCACTGTAGCAAAAGCATACTGACTATCAGTCCAGATAGTGACGGACTTGTTTGCAAACAATTTACAGGCCCCAGTCAAAGCAATGAGCTCAGCGGCCTGTGCCGACATATTGGATGGCAGTTTAGCAGCCTCCAAAACCACGTCGGCAGTAACAATGGCATACCCAGTAAGGGTCACACCAGATCCATTCTTCTTAGAAGACCCATCAACAAAAACCACATGACCATCTGGCAGAGGCGTATCTTCCAAATCAGGCCGAGCCTTTGCAATCTGTTGGGCAGCATCGACACAATCATGGAATTCGCCATCGTCAGGAAGGGGAATGAGAGTGGCAGGATTGAGTGTCGTGCATCTTTCAACGGTCAGATGCGGCTGAGACAGCAACGTAGCCATGCAAGAAAGATGACGCGCAGGCGACAGAAAGGTCATATTAGTCTGTAGCAGAAGAGCCGAGACAGCATGAGGAACTTTCAGTGTTAAAGGATGAAATAACACAACACCAGCACTGCTCTCCACAGCCATGGAGGCTGCCACCACGGCCCTCACGCATGGCGGGAGAGCACATGCAACACTGTCCAGTTTAGAGGAATAAAAAGCAATAGGACGCAATTTTGAGCCATGTGATTGGAGCAAAACAGAGGTCATGTAATGACCTTTGCAGTCAACAGTCTGGACAAACACCTCATCATAGTTGGGTAAGGCTAGAGTGGAGCTGGAGACCAAAGCCTGTTTGATCAAAACAAAAGCATCCTCGGCTTCAGGAGTCCATTTTAAGTGAGCGGACATTGAGATGTCTTCCACATACATCAATTTGGACAGAGGAGCAACAATTTGGGCATAATCAAGTATCCAGTTTCTACAATAACCTGTGAGACCCAAAAAAGACATCATTTGCTTCTTTGTTAGTGGCTTAGGAGCTTGTAAAATAGAGGCTTTTCTGCTTTCAATTATGGATCGACCTTGGGAACTTAGATTGTGGCCTAGATACTTAATTTCAGCAGACCACAGTTGAAGCTTGTTCTTGCTGACCTTGTGGCCTTCACTTGCCAAGTGATGCAGCACTGCAAGCGTGTCTTTTTGGCAAGAGGCAAAATCAGGAGATGCTATCAAAATGTCATCAACATAAAGCAAGATCTGACTTCCCATTGGCGGGACAAATTTAGCCATGCTGGCTGCCATCACCTGGGAGTAAATTGTCGGGCTTTCACAGTACCCTTGTGGTAACCTTGAAAAGGTGTACCTTGAGCCAGCATATGTAAACGCAAACCAAAACTGACTCTCTTTTGCAATAGGGACAGAGAAAAAAGCATTGCTAATGTCAATCACTGTGAAGATTTTCGCATCAGGTGTCAATGAATTCAACAAAGTATGCGGGTCAGGGACACAAGGTGCTCTCTGAATAACAGCATTGTTTACAGCTTGCAAGTCTTGCACCATTCTCCACCCCACAGAAGGGGGTGCCTTCTTTACAGGGAAAATTGGGGTATTACAAGGAGAATCCGGGCAAGGAACGATGACACCTGCTTTCAATAAATCAGAAATAACAGGTGCTATACCTTGTAAGGCATCAGGTTTTAAAGGATACTGCCTCACACAAGGGCGGTATTCAGTTTTAGGTCTTATGACAACAGGAAGCGCACCTTTCACTAAACCAACGTCAGAAGGACCCGCAGACCAAAGATGACTTGGGACCCCAGCGAGGATGTGCTCGTCATCGGACGTCAACACATAATCTCAAGATGAGGGTGTTTGCTCAACACCAGGATCAGCGTGGATTCCACTAATGAATGACAAGGCTTTAGTCATATTTTGTTTGAAGAGCTTGGTGGAAGGACTGTAAAAGGAGTCAGGATTAACCTGAGTCCAGTCAGAAGCTGCCAAGGCATCACCAGCCATAAATCCTAAACTCTGCCAGGCTGCGGTGTGAGGCCTGTAGAGAGAGATGTGGAGCGGAGTGGGAGACACGTGTAACTTCTGCACAGCAGGGGGAGCCGCTTGTATGACTACACAAGCACGGCTCTCACCATCGTGCAGAAGGAAAGAAGTTGTCAAGGTGGCAGGTGTAGCAGCCTCAAGCATGTTCTCGTAGTTGTGATCAGGACCCGGTGTGTCTTTATGCCACATAGTTATGTGTAGTTGATTGGCTTCCATTGCTTGTTCAGGGCAGCGCAAAAGGGTGGCCACACGGGCCAAAAGAGGGGAACCAAATTCCATCACTTCTGCGTCAGCCAAATCCAATGAATAAAAATAGTAGCAGTGAAATTGGCCAAAAATCTGTAACTGGTGTCGCCTTTTGACAGCAATTTGACCATTAAGAGACACAAGGGAAAGCCCAAGGGCAGTGAGAGCGTCTCTACCTAGCAAATTAATAGGGCAACTGGGCATCAGCAAAATGGGAATGCAACAACTTCCCCCTTCTGGGTCCCGTATCCAAACTGGTCGAGACTGGGGAACTGGGGTTGCCAGCCCATTCGCTGCTCTCACCCAAAAGGATCTACCGTTACTTTGCACATCTGCAGGTATGTCACGACACGTGGTCACACATGCCCCTGAGTCACACAAAAAGGTTATTGGAGTCCCGTTTACGAATAGAGTTATCACTGGCTTCTCAACATTGTTCATCAACAAATCTTGAATGTTCAAATCTACATCAACAGGGGGAGCTGTTGACAAGACAGTTGTTTCAACTGTATTTTGACCTTCGGCCAGTCATAAGGGAGGTCTACTCCCACCCTTGTGATTATCTGGGCAGTTTCTTGCTATATGGCCTGTTTTCCCACATGACCAGCAAACGGGAGGTCCAGCATCGTACCGTCTTGACTGACCTGAAGCGGGCTGGTCATTTGTTCCATAATTGGGAGAATCACGACTGTACCCCCCTCTACCCTTGCCACGGAATTTGTTACGACCACGCCCCTCCAGGCGTGGTTCGAAGGTCTTATTTTGATAAAACATCTCAGACTGCTCTCCTTTAACAAAAAACACGGTGCCCATTTTCCCCTTCTCTTTTGCTCTTTTTGCATTGACAACTTTCTCGGCGTGTATAGCATGATCAATGAACTGTGGCAAGGTAGATGTCGGGAAAGTGATCATATGTTTAGTGATCCAGCTCTGGATCGCTGGTCGCGAATTTGCATGTAGAGCGTTTTTGAGTTGTTGGTCATAAACATCAGATCCATGCTCCAAGCCACTATTGGCCTTGAACACTCTCTCGAGTCTGTGCCTAAAGTCTTCAAACAACTCATCTTCTTTTTGTTTGGTTCGGCCAATGTCTGTGTAATTTGCCCTACGTTCAAATTTTATTTTGATCCTGCCCAATAGTTGGTCAATTTCTCTTTGTAATGGCACCCCGTTACATTCCAATGGACGGCCCCGGGAATCAAAGGGATCCCAGGTGCCTTTAACGCTTGCCCAATGTTTGGTTAAAGATGCCATAAAAACCTGTTGTACTTCATCGCCTCTCAAATTGTATGAAGCAATGAGTTGTCTCATGTCGGTACAATATTGATCAACATCTTCAGTGGGCAACGCTATACCCTCAATTGCTGATTTTATATCAGCGTGGGTCCATGTTCTGTATACTAAAATTGTGGGTCCTCCCTCATCATGAGGATTTGCCACTTCAATCATCGGGTATGCGTCTGCGTCAGCCGAAGGAACCAACTTAGCACGGCCCCGCGTCAACACACCACGAGCACGGCTCCGCGTCAATATACCACGAGCAGAAGCACCATTCTCAGGAGGATGATTTGTGCTTGGTAATTTGGGGTACAGAGACGGGAAAATTGGTTCACTTTGGCGTGCTGCAATCTCCGTCTTTATAGATTGATCAATTTTTTTCATCCTCATTCATCGCATCGTCAGCTTTGGCCTTCAAGCGAGCCCGCGCTGACACTGTCTCATCATCCTCCTGCCTGTGCAACAACAAGTTCTTTTTTATCTTTCCTCCGTCTTCCTTATCTCTCAGTCTTTCTCTTATCTGCCCACATTTTCTCTTCTCAGCCTCCAATTCCCATTTTACTATTAGATGATATCCGTCGTTATTCCTCTTTACACCACATTTAGCACCAATTGATTGCTTTAGGTTATTCAACGAATTTGTTTTCAGCTGACCGTCAAATTTGTAATCGGTTATCCATTTGTCAAGATATTTTACATTTTCGGGGTCAACTTCTTCCATCAATGTCCAATCTTTGCATTTCAATTCATGTCGGGGCAGCGGCTTTTGCTTGCTATTTGCTGTCCCCATGATTTATTTGTTTAGTTTACGGATTTGGCAATTTGAATGGCACCCGCAGTGTCCTAAAGCCAATTTAGTTCACAGGACAGTGGATAAATGTTCGATGTGTGGTGGGTCTCCGGAGGAAACGGAGAATCCTTGCTTTCGTCCACACAAAGCCACTGTTTACACTCCTGCGTGTTTATACAGAGGACTCAAACCTCAAATCAGAGCTCAAATGAGGTCACTCTCAGTCAAACCATACACACGCACACACACACACAATGCGCATTCCTATCGTCTCACAGGCAAGCAGGGGAGCCCGCCCTCCAGTGGATTTTAACAACCCTTTAACCTTCCTATCGTGTAAGGAAAACTTATCTTTACCTTTTTCCCAAAGTAAATATCACGGAGAAAGAAGCCAAACCAGCTAAACAAGGGATAAGGAAAACCCACCACAGATGGCAGCAGAAAACTAACACAGTAGGAAGGTTAGTGAGGAGGCCCCACCACACCTCAGCGGGATTTAACTGCTCCAACTACCTGTACTTCTTTATTTCTTTAGAAAACAGAGGAGTCTGCCCTCCTGTGGAATTTAACTGATGTTTACGTCAGGGGACTCCAGCATCCCATACAGAATTTAACTGTCTCTAAATATGCACTTGATAGGGTCTAGAATTGTCAAGGTTTCAAGTGACCTCTTGCCACTACACTTCCATTCCTTTCAACAGAATCAACATTCATACTCACAGTCCGCTGGGCCTTTCCCTCGGACGATCTCGTCAACCACTCCGGCGTCCAGCTGACTGATCGAGTCAGCCCCGTGAAAAGGGTTTCCTTTATATGCCTTGGCCAAGGACTTGTCCTGCGTCGAAAAGTCAGCCGGAACCCGAAGTCGGTCTATTGAGATCCCGGACGAGCCCCCAAAAATCTGTCAGGTTCAAAATCAGCAAAAGGATCAGCAGACAAAACCAGTGAGGCAGAATGTTGAGTCTTTTCTCGCGAGGAGTGCAACCAGACTTACAGCAGTCCAAAATACACTAAAGATCTGTCACACCCCTCGCTCTTTTTATTAAGGGATGCCCTATCTACAATGTGAGACCAGCCCCTAACAGGTGGGGGGGAAAGCATGGCCTAGTCTCATGAGAAAATAAAGGAGCGCAAGGACATAAACAAGTATTCTATGTGAAACAAGTAGTTACAGACAGGACGCCATGGGAAAGGAATGCAAGGACAGAATGTCATGTGCAGACATCAACAGAGTAGATTGAGCTATCAGCAACTTTCTTGGATTCCCAGAGGTGTAGAAGGTCAGGAAGCCCCAGACAGCATCGTATGACTTGTTGTGGACTGGTGGACGTCTGCAAGGCGAAACAGCAAGCATTCTGCGCAATAACTTATTAATAAGTACTCATTAGGGAACGCATGATAACATATATATACAATTTATCTAACAAGAGGTAAGAATGAATATTAATAAAAAAGTTTCCTGACAAATGTGGGAGTTCGCATTTTGAGTTTCCACTAAAGGATGCTACGATTTTAATTTGTTCTTTGCTACACAGGATGCTGCCCAGAAACTGCCAGATGTTGCTGTTCTCAGCTACGTTTGAGGAGACCGTGTGGGACTTCGCCAGGCGCGTCGTGCCTGACCCAAATATCATCAAATTGAAAAGAGAGGAGGAGACGCTGGATACTATCAAGCAGTACTATGTGTTGTGCAACAGCAAGGAGGAAAAGTTTGAAGCCCTGTGCAACATCTATGGCGCCATCACCATAGCCCAGGCTATGATTTTCTGCCATGTGAGGCACTTCCCTTCACCCAGCACTTTCCGATTGATAGATTATAAATGGCATCACATTTTCCTGAGAAATGTTCCAGAGTTTATTAAGAACGTCACAAGACTGGCGTCGCATAAATTCATTATGTTCCTTGAGTGTCTGGCTGGTATATGAACTGGTGACTCTGCTTTCCTTCATGCGATCCAGACAAGGAAGACCGCAGGCTGGCTGGCGGGAGAGCTTTCCAAAGAGAACCACCAGGTGGCGCTGCTTAGCGGGGAGATGCAAGTAGAGCAGAGGGCAGCTGTCATTGAACGCTTCCGGAATGGAAAGGAGAAGGTGCTTGTCACCACAAATGTCTGTGCCAGAGGTGAGGGACCCATGCAAGATAATTATGAAATATGTAGATATTTAACAATTATTTAGTCTTCCACTTCTCCCTATCAATTGCTTTTGTAATATTGTTTTAACATGTATTCTGACTGTCAACACCCTGTATGCTATTAGAGAAGATACCGTATGTATTCTTCATACATTGAAAATATTAACGTCAATTTCCCCTATCACCTCTCGCCTTTTTTTTTCCTTTTTTTTCTGTCCACCAGGAATTGATGTGGAGCAGGTATCGGTGGTGATCAATTTTGACCTGCCTGTAGACCAGGAGGGTAACCCAGACAACGAGACCTACCTTCATAGGATTGGCCGCACGGGTCGGTTCGGCAAAAGGGGGCTGGCCATCAACATGGTGGACAGCAGAATGAGTATGAACATTCTCAACAGGATCCAGGAGCATTTTAGTAAGTAGTTATCCTTGCCATTATCTATTGCATTGGCCAGGTTCAATGTAATATATATGTTTGCATTTTTATTCGTCCACTGGCAGAAAAAAAACACTCGCTGGTTTTCTCTTTTCCAGATAAGAAAATTGAAAAACTCGACACACACGATCTGGATGAAATTGAGAAAATCGCCAACTGAAAGACAAGTGTGCTGACAAAGTGGACGCCAGCTAGACTTGCGCTCTGCAAAGACTGTATGCTTCTTTATGCTGGCTTTTTAAGTTTGTATTTTAAGCCGTTAGGGTGGAGGGGGCAAAACCACATATACTGCACGTTTACATACACTTCAGTCTGTGGAACATACCCTATTTCACTCTTTTTACTATAATATTTTATTTTGTAATGCTGAAAAAGCTTAACTGTCAAGTAACTCCTAAAACCCCATTTGACTCTGCTTTTCATACATATATGAACATTTTTCATGAATGTATCCTCTTTAGGTCATTACAACATTGACAGTGTGTGGAAAGGGTGAAGTTGGGTATACTGCTGCTCTGAGTGCAGGGGTGTCATTTTGGGTGATGACTGATGGATGGATTTTAGGGTCTATGCAAATTTAGAGTATACTCACATGAAAGAAATGAAATTAACCTCAATTTATCTTCAGGGTGCGTAGCCAAATGCCAAAATGGAGATGACCTACTAATAACTCCTCAACATTTTAGATCATTCTGGAGTAAAGCCCAGTCACGCGTCCCTCACAATTTTATTTATAGAGTATTAAGACTACTCAGCTGTAACATGTAGTTGTTTTTAAACATTTTTTGCCTACCTATTCCACAACTTCCCACTTACCACAAACTTCACATCTTTTATTTTGAAATTCAACCAAAATTCTCTAAAATTTCGTTTTTCTACTCTAATTTCCACATTTTTCAACCGATTCAACCCATTCCAACTTTCAAGTGTTCATCTTTTGCCTACCTGTTCCACATATTCCCACTTACCAAAAATTCCAAATTTTCAAATTTGAAATTCAACCAAATTCTCCAAAATTCCGTTTTTCTACTCTAATTTCTACATTTTTCAACCGATTCAACCCATTCCAAATGTATTCACTTAATTCACCTTATGCTTCCCACATTCACTCCCATTCACCCCCACTTCCACTATGCTTACACAATTCAACCCTTGACCCCCAATTCCAGTGTGGCGGCCATCTTGGATGACCCTGGAGTGCCACCAACGAACCCAGAATGAACCGGAAGTGCCCTAAATCAAACCGAAAGTGACCCCAAATAGACCGGAAGTGACCCCAAATCAAACCGGAAGTGACCCCAATGTACCAGAAATGACCTTTTTAGATCGGAAATGACCCCAAATAAACCGGAAGTGACCTCAGACGAACCGAAAGTGACCCAAATTAAACCGAAAGTGACCTAAATAAACCGGAAGTGACCCAAATCAAACCGAAAGTGACCCCTAATAGACCGGAAGTGACCTCAGGTGAACCGAAAGTGACCCCAAATGAACCGAAAGTGACCTTTTTTGACCGGAAGTGACCCCGAATAAACCGGAAGTGACCTCAGCTAAACCGGAAGTGACCTGTAGTAAACCGGAAGTGTCCCAAATAAACCGGAAGTGACCCAAATTAGACCGGAAATGACCCGAATCAAGCCGGAAGTGAACTTATTTCAACACTAAGTGCCCCAAATAGCTACATTTGCGCTAACGTTTTCGGTTTTTGTCCAATTTAACCCGTTTCAACATTTTTACCCCAAAAGTGAACCTCCTGAGGCCGTTTTTTTTGTTTTGTTCCAAATTTAGAAAGATTTTGGCGCAATTGCTTTTTTTTATTTTCCCATTCATTCTCTCTATGGGGATTCAACATTTGCTCTAACTTCTACATTTTTTAACCGATTCAACCCGTTCCAACTTTTCAACACGTGTGCATGCACAAACACACACCCAGACACATTAGAGCAGCAGGAACGGAGAGAAAGTATTTGCACTGTATGTGCTTGTGTGAATGTGCGTGTGAGGACATTGTTGTATTTTCTGCGGTTAATTATTATTATGTGGGGACAAGCAGTACAGAAAATGGATGGATGGATGGATAATTATGATATAAGTATTATCATTATAAAGTGTTAGGATACGGATTTTAGCTATTGATCTGACTCCAAATTATGATCAACACTTAACACAAAAATTGCCATGTTCTAATCCACACACTGGCGCACCTAACAATTTTGCGAGTTCGTTCTGTCAAAGAGAAGACCAGTAGATCAATCAGACCGAATTTACCAATTGTTTAATCTTGACAAAGCAAGCTAATACAGGCGCCTGGGCCTTGGGTCCTTAACACAAAATCTCGTGTGCCTTCGTGACCAGAAAGACGACACATTCTTCCGGGTTGCCCAGTTTTAAAGAAACACAATATGAATATTCAAACATGCAAAAGATTGTGTGGTGATTGGTCGATGGTCTGTGGTCATCTCCTCCTCGTTTGGGTTTTCCCCTGCTCAGCACAGGTGTCTGGACCACAAAGACGAGTTGTTTTTTGCGTTCCCATCGGCCTTGAGATATGCTCCCTTTCCGGACCTCCTGTTCCACAATACTTTGAAGAAAACAAATTCATGTAGCCTGCACATTCCTTTCCACTTATTAAGCAACCACACTACTACTAGAAATTATATTGATATGGTTATATGTGTCTAACGGAGCCTTAATCAAATGTGTTTGCAAACTGCCGAAAGTACATTTCCCTTTATTCCCTCTCATGACCTCATTTATGAGGTCATCACCCGTTACTCTAGCAAGCAGCGACCAGCATGCTGTCGGTCCTTTCTTCCCGCTTGGGTCAGTCGGCCCCCTGGCGCTGTGTTGTTGGGGATGAAAGTACAACATGCATCACCAAACATTCCGCACACACCATGTTCCTTAGCCAATAGCATGTCCAACGCAATTCTATTTTGGAACGACATCAATGCCAATTGTTCATGGACCGCTGTAAATGATACATTTTTATTGGGGGTGATCCATAGGAAAATGCTTTTGAATCCCGAGGACACTTGATTAACGAGTTCATACTTATCTGGCACACCTATGGCGTCAATATATGTTGGATCGTTGTCGCTCAACCATGGGGGCAGAACGTCTCTTTTGGCTCACTTCAGGAGCCCCGCCAGTGGGGACTCCATGTTCCAATTGAGATTCTGTGTTTCAATGGGGACAACCACTACAGGCATTATCAAAGACACGAGGGCACAGATACCCTATGCATTCTTTGGCATGCGATGCTATAATTTGTTGTCACCACACCACAACCAGATGTCACTGGTCTTCCTCTGCTCCTTCCATCACTGCTAGTTGAATTCTGGCATGTCCTGTTAAAGCTTAAAAACAAGTGGATTTGGAAAAAAACTTTGGATATCAAAATTACAAATTGAAACCTACTCACCCATTTGTATTTTACAACCTACTCACCCAATTCTATCTTACCCTATACTCACCCATTTCTATCTTACCACATACTCACCCATTTCTATTTTACCACTCCCCCTTTTGACACATTCACCCAATGTGTCATTATGTATCAAAAGGAACCTGCTAAGCATCCCCTCTCATCACCACACTCATTGTAGCCAGGCCTGCGGAACCTCTCGCTCGTCCACCACACGCTCGGCAACACATACAAAAATCATCGCACTCCTGTCAGTGAGCTTATAGCCCTGCTGACAGCGGACATTTGTACAAAACCTCAGACATCAAGTATCAGAATAAAAACAGTCATAAAATGAATCCTGGCGCCCGCGGATCATGTCCTGAAAACCATGTCATCAACAAGTTCATCATAAAAACCAAAAGGGCAAGGGTTAACATATTCTTGTAAATTCAATACAAACTTTCCCCGAACGCAATCGACAACCTGCAAGAACGAAAACAAGTTACGCAAGCAGCGCGCAATCCGCTCCTTGGCTGGTGGCTGTTGCTGCTGCTGCTGCTGCAAAAAACTAAGTCACACAGAATAACAAAGCAGAGCGTGCACTTTTCGCAAGCAAGCTCAAGCGTCAAACATTTGGTCACTGTCCACCTAGTCCGTCACCCCGTCGGGTGAGCTCAAAGTCGTCACACGTCAAATCGTCCAAAGTCTTAATGTTCGATACCAGTTCTGTCTTGTCTATTACTGAAATGGGCCTTCTCCATTGCACTGTTTTGTTGTCGATGGTGCCCCTGAGTAATCCTAAACCCATATTTAGTCCAAAATTAGTCCTGATCAATCGTGCTTTTTCAAATCTGTAGTATCTTTATATTTTTCAGGTGAGAGGAATGTTATCCTCTGCTGTGATCAGATCACCCCAACTTTGAATCATGTCAACCATTCACAATACACAAACACCACACCACAAGCACAGACTTGACATTCATACACCATTACAAACAAACTGTCATTCCACAACACACATAAAACCCCATACAATATTAAATTATAAAAAACAACCGTCCCTATGCAAAATTTTCTCCTCAATTAAAATTTCCCTTTTTTTTTTTATTTTAAATCCAAAGTTAATATCTAATTGTCTGGTTTCCTGTCCTCTCCTCGTTTGCCAATATGCATAATGCTGGAACATGATTTAACTCCCCATTTAGTTTGCTCACATCTCTCACTTAGACTATTTGACACTTTGTGTTGAGCTGTAACTTCAATATTTCCACATTCCCATATTTCTTCCACTAAACAGTTCCATTTGGCTTTCAGTTTAAATTCATCCCTCCAAATAACTACCTCTGGCAAAGAACCAACAATTTATAGAGCACTCCCTTTTACTATTACCTTGTTCCCTCAGTCATCTTCTCACAAGCATAACTGACCCTCCTAAAAAATAATGATACCAAAAATAATGTTTAAAAACAATATACACAGCTTCCTCCTGCCACTTACGCTATCACCTTGAAGATTATCGTTCTCATTTTTGTTGATGCCAATCCTTAGAATTAAAACGAAATGCTTACTTTTGTTAATGGAGTCACGCTATATCACAAATTTTGCAAACCTTCTTCCACGCTCCCCCTTTCTACCTATCAAAACCAATTAGAAATATTTTTGCTGTCATGATCATCATTGTGTCCCTCACACTTATTGTTCCCGTACTTTAAATTGTCAATTTTTGTACATTTGAAGCCCTTTGAGACTTGCTTGTGGGCTATATAAATAAACTTGCCTTGCCTTGACTTTATCATTATTCAACTTCTTCTGCATTCTTCTGCCTCTTTTTTATTTATTCATTTTTTAACTTAACTACTTCTACGAATTCATCTGATTCACCTCATTCCACTTTTAACACATTCCAAATATTCATGCCAAATATTCTAAATATTTACGATTTTTGAGAAATGTACAAATTTGAACCCAATATTTCACCATTCTTTCTTCATGGCACATTCAATATTTCTCATTTTCTTCCACATAATTCCTCCAATTAACCTTCTTTCACTTTCCAATGCACCTTCTCTCACTTTCTAGCTTAAAATTTCACATTTTCACTTTCAACATTTCGGTAACATTTTGCAACATTTCCTTTTTCCCTTCTAATTTCTAATTATTTTTTCACTGACTCAACCCTTTTCAATTTTTTTTAACTATTCATCTTATGCCTACCTATTCCAAAACTTCCCACTTGTGAAAAATTTCAAATTTTCAACTTTAAAATTCACGCCCAATTTTACAAAATTATTTTGGTATTTTCATCGATTTTCTGACCAATTCAACACATTCTAATTTTAAACATAATCTTGTAGCATTCCCCGAATTTGTATTCAGCCTCTTCGCCTTCACACACAATTTCTCCAAAAATTACAAATTCTAGTTATTACTGTTAATCCTCCGTGACCCTCGTAAAGACAAGCCGCACCAGTAATGGATGGATGGATGGATAGTTAATCCTAACGCTAAATGCCTATCATGAAATGTCATTTAAATCAATTGTTGCAAGGGTCATGTCACTGTATTTGTTATTTAAAGCCCTACTGTATCCTTTTTAAAAGTAGTGCCCTGTATTACTATTTTGCTGTCGTATGATTTATCATTATTCGTGCATCTTCGTGTCCATATCTATGTATTTTGTTGTTATCCCCGTTTCAGTGTCAATAAGCAGCCTTATTATTCCCTCTTTTATCAAAACTCCTCAGATATGTCCGCCCCAGCACCCAAACACACTTCCATCCCTTTTGTCCCACACTCCACCAACTTTGTAATGCTTCAGCAGTCTTTAGCAATGTGTCCAGTTTGACTTCATGTGACTCATGCAAGTCTTTAGCAGCCTCTCCTCTTAGATTCTCATGATGATGATTCAGGGCTGGATCATCCGCCACTCTCAAATGCGTCCATCTTGTCTTTGTTCTTTCAGTCCATTTTCTTTTTGATCTGCAACTGTGTGTATTCCACCAACTGTATGGTTCTTGTCCTGTGAAAAGCTGTGCTTGCCCCCTTCAAGCATGATAGCAGTTTCTGTTGTTCTCCCAAAGGTCAAAGGTGTCTCATGACCAGGGACAGTCCTCTGTTGATTTTGAGACAGCCAGTGGAGTAAGAGGACTCAGTTCAGGAATCGTGCCACGCGCTAGGGAAGAACACACTGGGACACAAATTTAACAAAACTATCTTTGTGTTATCAGTCTTCCTGTGTAGTATTTGTTTCTTACACCCCAAATCTTCCTACTAACATTTTGTATCCTATCAGTTGCGCACACTCATCATCTTACTATCAAGCTGCCCTTATCAAATGCTTTTTTCTTCTGAGCAATCCATCCACCCTACCCATTAACACGGCTAAAATCCTCGTTCCAGTGTTTATCATCAAATAAAGTTCCGAAATCTTTTGTAATAAACTGTAATATAATTTAACAATTCACAACATATGCGGTGAATGTTATTGTTCAATCTATAGGTCATACAGCGCCTGTGTTCCAACTATGACATTCCTCCTTGATTTACCATCTCATAAGTTATTGTTGTCAGCAGCGCTAAATGATAGTGCTCGAAAGTGAATGCCTTATCGCCCAATTTAAAACACATGCCACATTTGAGCTAGTATTTATTCATTTATTTATTTGCCATCCTCATATTAGCTGGCATATGTCAGTTTTAAAATGTAATTTTGCTTTTAATTTTGCCTTACTGCACCAAAATAAACTGTTAAATATATCTTTAAGACGACCAAAAACAATCTATGTTCCTGCACAGACTCTTAAAAGTGGCACCCAAATGCCAAACTACAAATACTCCTTCACGCTCACATTTTTAATAAAACAATCTACTTAGCTAAACACTGTCATCACCTACTAAATTAATGGCCTGCAAGTACAATGTTGTTGCTGTGGTCCCTCAAAACATGTGACTAAAATTTGGATAATTATTAACCCCCATCAATTGAACAATTATCTCATCACTATTTACAAGTTAGCCCCCCTCTCTTCTCTCACTTCTCCTCAACATTGTATCAATGTTGACGTCACAATCTGGCCAGGCCCGCACGTCCTGCTGGCCCCCACCCTTGCCGGTATGAGCCGAATCTTTTACAGAGATTACGCACATACACAGAACACACAGACAAAGGGATTCGAATCCATCTCTCATGTAGCTCACGATTTGCGCTTCCACATCAGCATACATTCCTCTCAATCTCACTCCATTCATTCCTCTCATCACACACACACTCCCCCCAATTTGGTTACACATTTTGGATATTTTAGCGGTCTGGTCTCTCACAGGAGGAACTGTTACCACCGGATACTTTTTGAGGAGGCCTCACTTCTCCTCGGGGATCTCACAAGCACCCCAGCTATTTGAATGCGATCGTCACCGCACCCTTGTCCGCCACGACGAAGCGAAACAGAGGAGTCCGCCCTCCCACCACGGAATTTAACTGTTTCTCAAAGAACAGAGGAGCCCGCCCTCCCACCACGGAATTTAACTGTTTCTCAAAGAACAGAGGAGCCCGCACTCCCACCACGGAATTTAACTGTTTCTAAAAGAACAGAGGAGCCCGCACTCCCACCACGGAATTTAACTGTTTCTAATTGCTTGCACACCTTATTTGATCTGAACGACAGTCTCCTCTTAAATTTCCTATTTCAATTTGCAAAATTTCGACATATAGTAACAGGTATTCTGCTTACCTCATCGGTTTAGGAGACGTCGTACCAGCTCAACGTTGTGCGCATATTCTTTATTCCAACGGTACGCCGACCGGGAGACAGCTGTCCCAGACTAACTGTCCGATGACTTGGACATAGACCACGAGTTGTCAATAACCCTTCTCTTGACATCACGTCGGGGTCACCAAGAAACTGTTAGGATACGGATTTTAGCTATTGATCTGACTCCAAATTATGATCAACACTTAACACAAAAATTGCCATGTTCTAATCCACACACTGGCGCACCTAACAATTTTGCGAGTTCGTTCTGTCAAAGAGAAGACCAGTAGATCAATCAGACCGAATTTACCAATTGTTTAATCTTGACAAAGCAAGCTAATACAGGCGCCTGGGCCTTGGGTCCTTAACACAAAATCTCGTGTGCCTTCGTGACCAGAAAGACGACACATTCTTCCGGGTTGCCCAGTTTTAAAGAAACACAATATGAATATTCAAACATGCAAAAGATTGTGTGGTGATTGGTCGATGGTCTGTGGTCATCTCCTCCTCGTTTGGGTTTTCCCCTGCTCAGCACAGGTGTCTGGACCACAAAGACGAGTTGTTTTTTGCGTTCCCATCGGCCTTGAGATATGCTCCCTTTCCGGACCTCCTGTTCCACAATACTTTGAAGAAAACAAATTCATGTAGCCTGCACATTCCTTTCCACTTATTAAGCAACCACACTACTACTAGAAATTATATTGATATGGTTATATGTGTCTAACGGAGCCTTAATCAAATGTGTTTGCAAACTGCCGAAAGTACATTTCCCTTTAAAAGTTACATTGATACTGCCTTGACAGTGTCCATGAAAACATTATCAAACATTAATAATAATAATTCATTAAATTTGTAGAGCGCTTTTCAAAAACCCAAAGACGCTTGATAACATTTAATTAGTAATAAGTATAAATGGAAAATACTGTCGTCTTCAAATTTTATATTAGCTCTAACAGGGTAATCTTCGAACCTAGACATAATTTTGAATTTTGACACTTTTGTTTTGTAAAATCATCGCAATCATTTTCACAGTATTCCTTTTTATGTTTGAGGGAAATCCTGCTAGGAACATTTAATATGGAGGAACTGTTTCCCTGCACTTCATTTCCACTCGGTAGACGTTGCTGTTGTACAAGGCTCTCAGTTGGTATCGGCACGCCATTGTGACTGAAGTACTGCACCCTACTTTTCCCTCACACAGTTTTTAAAACAACGACAAAGGGAAACGACGATGGCTTCGGACTCTTGGGCCCAGGCTGTTGACGAACAGGAAGCGGGAGCAGAATCAGTAAATGTAAATGTGCTAGTTTACGTTGAGTTAGCCTTGAAGATGTTTTAGTCACAGGCCTAGCGCTGTAAAAAATGAATGCTTACTATTTGTCTGGCGTTAAGACAGACATTGTTTCAACACAAATCTGCGTGTATTGCCGTGCCTTTGGATATTTGCTTAGTTTAAATGCAAGCGCTAGAATGCCCCAAATTAGCCGGTAAAGAATTGCTGCGTGCCTTGTGCGTTGCTAGCTTTTGCAGAAGCTACCATCAAAGAGGTAATTCATTGAGACAGCTTTAACTGGCTGGCAACTGAATGATGCAAAAGGTTCCAAAATAGCTTAACCTGATTAAGTAGAAGCATTGGCTTCTTCTAGATTTGTGCTTTCCAAGTTTTATGTTTCAGGGTCACGTTTATAAATATATATAACAGTTGACCATTACTGCCGTTAACGTGTTTTCCTAGTCAACTGTGGTAAACTGTTTTTTTTTTACAGATTGGAAACCTTCAACTAAAGGATGCACCTGGAGAAAACGGTATGTTTGCAAAGTGATGAGACTAATTTCAAGCATGAAAAGGCTATAAAGTGATTTTGCTAAGGAACATCTGTATCATCAGCAGGCAGTACTTTTGGAAAGTCAGAAGCGGGAGATAAGACTCCAGGAAAGACTACAGATGAAGATGACCGTGGTAAGCTGATGTGATTATGTATTCCCATACAGTAATTGAATTGTTTTGTCACCCCAAACGCTCCTCACAACAATTACGCTGTCAAAATTATTCACCGAATAGACATGATAGAGCAAAAGGGTAGAACATCAAAGTAAAAAGCTGTGATCCAATAGAGCAAAAGTTGGATCAAAGTAAAAAGCTTTGATCAATGATGCCGTTTATATTCTAAACCAAAAAGGTAGAACATAAAAATAAAAAGATGTGGTCCAATGATGGTATTTATACTATATTATAATTTTCCACACTGAGAAGACACAGAAAAAAATAAGTCATGCTAAGAAATTATTGTTTGCTTCCACATACTCCTTGCAATGTGTTCACATACTCGTCATTACTTTTTGGTGCAATTAATGAGTTTGCGTCGAAAATTGGTTCATAAATAGATGCAAAACAAATTGCGCGGGTCCGGATCGTATCTCAAAAAGGGGGGCTGCTGATGCGTCGGTTCAGAAGTGGAAAATTGGCACGTAAGTAGATGCAAAAAATCCGCGCAGCTTCCGTTCGTATCTCAAAATGTCCGTAAGTATAGGCGTTCGTAAGTAGAGGTGCCACTGCATATGCAAGTTTAACATGGTTGCTTTTACTCGTATGCTTTGCATGGTCCTTCAGATCACTAACAATTCCTCCCATCTTAAAAACGCAATTTCTACTCTCTTTTTTTTCCGCAGAAGACAAAGCGGCCCAGTCATTGTTGAACAAGTTAATCAGAAGTAATCTTGTCAACACCACAAATCAAGTTGAAGTTCTTCAGAAGGATCCCAACTCTCCACTGTACTCTGTAAAATCCTTTGAGGAGTTGCGACTGTAAGTGTATCATTCTTTAATTTATTCATAATCCCTCTTGTGATTTAGTGCGTCTGCCATAAATGACGAATGAGCTCATGTCTGTGGATGTTATCCAATAAAGATTACACACCACGGCAGATGCGCTCGTATTGAAAAGGGAAAAATAAAATTTGTGTTCTGCAAAAGTGTGGCAGAAGTGCTCGATGTTCATTACATGCCCAATTTGTTGTATTCCTGCCAAACTTGATCAATAAACCAAAAATATTTTTTCTCATATGTGCAGTAAACCACAGCTCCTTCAGGGTGTCTATGGCATGGGTTTTAACCGGCCCTCCAAAATCCAGGAGACCGCCTTACCCATGATGCTCGCTGAACCGTGAGTATGCTGTACATTGACTGTGATGTGCTACTTTTCTGAACTAAATATATGATGTGACTTAAGTCAGTTTGATTTTTCTGTTTAGTCCACAGAATCTAATCGCCCAGTCTCAGTCAGGAACAGGAAAAACCGCTGCCTTTGTGCTTGCCATGCTCAGCCACGTCAATCCAGACCACAAATATCCCCAGGTTACTTTTTAGAAATTTTATCAGTGATCCAAATGACCGCAGATGGGTTTATCCTTAGTCCTTGTGTGACCTGCGAGTTAGATTTCTAAATCTCTTTTTCCTTTTCCACCAGTGCCTGTGTTTGTCACCCACCTATGAACTGGCGCTTCAGACTGGCAAAGTTATTGAGCAGATGGGCAAAAACTACCCTGAAGTCAAACTAGTTTACGCCATACGAGGAAATAGGCGTAAGTTCACATCGAGTGCCATGTTGACGTTCTCGTCTGGTCCTCGGCGTGTTTTTGTGTTGACAAAGTTTCTTTGAAAATTTTCCAGTGCAGCGAGGCGTGAAGCTTCAGGAACAGATAATCATTGGCACGCCCGGCACCATGCTGGACTGGTGCAGCAAATTGAAGTTCATTGATCCCGAGAAGATTCAGGTGTTTGTGCTGGATGAGGCCGATGTCATGATCGCAACGCAGGGTCACAAAGACCAGAGTATTCGCATCCAGAGGTAAGAATGAATATTAATAAAAAAGTTTCCTGACAAATGTGGGAGTTCGCATTTTGAGTTTCCACTAAAGGATGCTACGATTTTAATTTGTTCTTTGCTACACAGGATGCTGCCCAGAAACTGCCAGATGTTGCTGTTCTCAGCTACGTTTGAGGAGACTGTGTGGGACTTCGCCTGACCCAAATATCATCAAATTGAAAAGAGAGGAGGAGACGCTGGATACTATCAAGCAGTACTATGTGTTGTGCAACAGCAAGGAGGAAAAGTTTGAAGCCCTGTGCAACATCTATGGCGCCATCACCATAGCCCAGGCTATGGTTTTCTGCCATGTGAGGCACTTCCCTTCACCCAGCACTTTCCGATTGATAGATTATAAATGGCATCACATTTTCCTGAGAAATGTTCCAGAGTTTATTAAGAACGTCACAAGACTGGCGTCGCATAAATTCATTATGTTCCTTGAGTGTCTGGCTGGTATATGAACTGGTGACTCTGCTTTCCTTCATGCGATCCAGACAAGGAAGACCGCAGGCTGGCTGGCGGGAGAGCTTTCCAAAGAGAACCACCAGGTGGCGCTGCTTAGCGGGGAGATGCAAGTAGAGCAGAGGGCAGCTGTCATTGAACGCTTCCGGAATGGAAAGGAGAAGGTGCTTGTCACCACAAATGTCTGTGCCAGAGGTGAGGGACCCATGCAAGATAATTATGAAATATGTAGATATTTAACAATTATTTAGTCTTCCACTTCTCCCTATCAATTGCTTTTGTAATATTGTTTTAACATGTATTCTGACTGTCAACACCCTGTATGCTATGCTTTGAAAAGTCATCCCGGCCCAGTGGAGGTCTGCGCGGGGGGGGTCTTCCTTGAAATCTTAGCCGCCCTCCGAGCTCTCCTGCCCGGCGTGGGTTTGCGTCAGCGCCCGGTAACATTATGGAAGCTAAAAGAAAGAAAAAAGAAACAAATCTAAGAGCAAGTGCTGGTGTCATTTACTCGTCGTGTCGACTGGAGGGAGGCCACTCCCCGCCGCAGCTGAACAGTCATCCCGGCCCAGTGGAGGTCTGCGCAGGGGGGGGTCCTCCTTGAAATCTTAGCCGCCCTCCGAGCTCTCCTGCCCGGCGTGGGTTTGCGTCAGCGCCCTAGTGTCATTTACTCGTCGTGTTGACCGGAGGGAGGCCACTCCCCGCCGCAGCTGAACAGTCATCCCGGCCCAGTGGAGGTCTGCGCAGGGGGGGTCTTCCTTGAAATCTTAGCCGCCCTCCGAGCTCTCCTGCCCGGCGTGGGTTTGCGTTAGCGCCCGGTAACATTATGGAAGCTAAAAGAAAGAAAAAAGAAACAAATCTAAGAGCAAGTGCTGGTGTCATTTACTCGTCGTGTCGACCGGAGGGAGGCCACTCCCCGCCGCAGCTGAACAGTCATCCCGGCCCAGTGGAGGTCTGCGCAGGGGGGGTCTTCCTTGAAATCTTAGCCGCCCTCCGAGCTCTCCTGCCCGGCGTGGGTTTGCGTCAGCGCCCTGGTGTCATTTACTCGTCGTGTCGACCGGAGGGAGGCCACTCCCCGCCGCAGCTGAACAGTCATCCTGGCCCAGTGGAGGTCTGCGCAGGGGGGGTCTTCCTTGAAATCTTAGCCGCCCTCCGAGCTCTCCTGCCCGGCGTGGGTTTGCGTTAGCGCCCGGTAACATTATGGAAGCTAAAAGAAAGAAAAAAGAAACAAATCTAAGAGCAAGTGCTGGTGTCATTTACTCGTCGTGTCGACCGGAGGGAGGCCACTCCCCGCCGCAGCTGAACAGTCATCCCGGCCCAGTGGAGGTCTGCGCAGGGGGGGTTTTCCTTGAAATCTTAGCCGCCCTCCGAGCTCTCCTGCCCGGCGTGGGTTTGCGTCAGCGCCCTGGTGTCATTTACTCGTCGTGTCGACCGGAGGGAGGCCACTCCCCGCCGCAGCTGAACAGTCATCCCGGCCCAGTGGAGGTCTGCGCAGGGGGGGTCTTCCTTGAAATCTTAGCCGCCATCCGAGCTCTCCTGCCCGGCGTGGGTTTGCGTCAGCGCCCTGGTGTCATTTACTCGTCGTGTCGACCGGAGGGAGGCCACTCCCCGCCGCAGCTGAACAGTCATCCCGGCCCAGTGGAGGTCTGCGCAGGGGGGGTCTTCCTTGAAATCTTAGCCGCCCTCCGAGCTCTCCTGCCCGGCGTGGGTTTGCGTCAGCGCCCTGGTGTCATTTACTCGTCGTGTCGACCGGAGGGAGGCCACTCCCCGCCGCAGCTGAACAGTCATCCCGGCCCAGTGGAGGTCTGCGCAGGGGGGGTCTTCCTTGAAATCTCAGCCGCCCTCCGAGCTCTCCTGCCCGGCGTGGGTTTGCGTTAGCGCCCGGTAACATTATGGAAGCTAAAAGAAAGAAAAAAGAAACAAATCTAAGAGCAAGTGCTGGTGTCATTTACTCGTCGTGTCGACCGGAGGGAGGCCACTCCCCGCCGCAGCTGAACAGTCATCCCGGCCCAGTGGAGGTCTGCGCAGGGGGGGTCTTCCTTGAAATCTTAGCCGCCCTCCGAGCTCTCCTGCCCGGCGTGGGTTTGCGTCAGCGCCCAGGTGTCATTTACTCGTCGTGTCGACCGGAGGGAGGCCACTCCCCGCCAAAGCTGAACAGTCATCCCGGCCCAGTGGAGGTCTGCGCAGGGGGGGGTCTTCCTTGAAATCTTAGGCGCCCTCCGAGCTCTCCTGCACGGCGTGGGTTTGCGTCAGCGCCCGGTAACTTTATGGAAGCTTTAAAAAAAACAAAACGGAAGTTCGAAAAAAGCTCCATAATTGGTTAAAAATTCTTAGCCGCGTCCCTGGAAGCCTAATCGGGCATAAAAAGTTAGGCGGAACGGCCCTGAAGCTCCACACGGAAGTCCGAAAAAAGCTCCATGATTGGTTAAAAATGCTTAGCCGCGTCCCTGGAAGCCTAATCGGGCGTAAAAAGTTAGGCGGAACGGCCCTGAAGCTCCACACGGAAGTCCGAAAAAAGCTCCATGATTGGTTAAAAATGCTTAGCCGCGTCCCTGGAAGCCTAATCGGGCGTAAAAAGTTAGGCGGAACGGCCCTGAAGCTCCACACGGAAGTCCGAAAAAAGCTCCATGATTGGTTAAAAATGCTTAGCCGCGTCCCTGGAAGCCTAATCGGGCGTAAAAAGTTAGGCGGAACGGCCCTGAAGCTCCACACGGAAGTCCGAAAAAAGCTCCATGATTGGTTAAAAATGCTTAGCCGCATCCCTGGAAGCCTAATTGGGCGTAAAAAGTTAGGCGGAACGGTCCTGAAGCTCCACACGGAAGTCCGAAAAAAGCTCCATGATTTGTTAAAAATGCTTAGCCGCGTCCCTGTAAGCCTAATCGGGCGTAAAAAGTTAGGCGGAACGGCCCTGAAGCTCCACACGGAAGTCCCAAAAAAAGCTCCATAAGACCAGCGGGCCGTCGAAAATGCTTAGCCGAGGCTCTGGAAGCCTCGCCGGGCATCGCTCGCGGCAGCCGGGGTAGCTTTTAGGTACCAGGGGCGAGCGCTCGGGTACCAGGGGCGAGCGCTGAGGTACCAGGAGCGACCGCTCAGGTACCAGGGGTAAGCTCTAATGCAGTACCAGCTTTGGTCTGTTGGTGCGCCAGAGTACGATGAGTTGGTCCCCCTAGTTACTGTACTCATCCCCTTTACCCCCTAATCGCAAAATACAGTCGGTACGTATGCGCAGAAGAGTTTTGTTTCTTTTTGAAAATTTTTTATAAGTGCCAGCGGATGCTGGCACACGAACTGTCCGAGCTACGACGGTTCCCCGGTCGGACAGCGACGGTGAAAAAGCGGTCCTGGAGGTCCGAAAAAAATTCGCGAATATTTTCTAAGTGTCACCGAGGGCTGACATGCAATCTATCCGAGGCGCGCTGGTTCCCCGGTCGGATCCGAATGGTGAAAATTCGGCCTCTCCACCACGGAGGTCGGTGAGAATTTCAGAATATTTTCTAAGTGCGAGCGTGGGCTGCCGCACAAGCTGTCCGAGTGGCGACGGTTCCCCGGTCGGCCACGAATGGTGAAAATTCGGCCTCTCCACCACGGAGGTCGGTGAGAATTTCAGAATATTTTCTAAGTGCGAGCGTGGGCTGCCGCTTAAGCTGTCCGAGTGGCGACCGTTCCCCGGTCGGCCACGAATGGTGAAAATTCGGCCTCTCCACCACGGAGGTCGGTGAGAATTTCATAATATTTTCTAAGTGCGAGCGTGGGCTGCCGCACAACTTGTCCGAGTGGCGACGGTTCCCCGGTCGGCCACGAATGGTGAAAATTCGGCCTCTCCACCACGGAGGTCGGTGAGAATTTCAGAATATTTTCTAAGTCCGAGCGTGGGCTGCCGCACAAGCTGTCCGAGTGGCGACGGTTCCCCGGTCTGCCACGAATGGTGAAAATTTGGCCTCTCCACCACGGAGGTCGGTGAGAATTTCAGAATATTTTCTAAGTGCGAGCGTGGGCTGCCGCACAAGCTGTCCGAGTGGCGACGGTTCCCCGGTCGGCCACGAATGGTGAAAATTCGGCCTCTCCACCACGGAGGTCGGTGAGAATTTCAGAATATTTTCTAAGTGCGAGCGTGGGCTGCCGCACAACTTGTCCGAGTGGCGACGGTTCCCCGGTCGGCCACGAATGGTGAAAATTCGGCCTCTCCACCACGGAGGTCGGTGAGAATTTCAGAATATTTTCTAAGTGCGAGCGTGGGCTGCCGCACAAGCTGTCCGAGTGGCGACGGTTCCCCGGTCGGCCACGAATGGTGAAAAATCGGCCTCTCCACCACGGAGGTCGGTGAGAATTTCAGAATATTTTCTAAGTGCGAGCGTGGGCTGCCGCACAAGCTGTCTGAGTGGCGACGGTTCCCCGGTCGGCCACGAATGGTGAAAATTCGGCCTCTCCACCACGGAGGTCGGTGAGAATTTCAGAATATTTTCTAAGTGCGAGCGTGGGCTGCCGCACAAGCTGTCCGAGTGGCGACGGTTCCCCGGTCGGCCACGAATGGTGAAAATTCGGCCTCTCCACCACGGAGGTCGGTGAGAATTTCAGAATATTTTCTAAGTGCGAGCGTGGGCTGCCGCACAAGCTGTCCGAGTGGCGACGGTTCCCCGGTCGGCCACGAATGGTGAAAATTTGGCCTTTCCACCACGGAGGTCGGTGAGAATTTCAGAATATTTTCTAAGTGCCAGCGTGGGCTGCCGCACAAGCTGTCCGAATTGCGACGGTTCTCCTTTCGGACCCGAATCGCGAAAATTCGGCCTCTCCACCACGGAAGTCGGTGAGAATTTCAGAATATTTTCTAAGTGCCAGCGTGGGCTGCCGCACAAGCTGTCCGAATTGCGACGGTTCTCCTTTCGGACCCGAATCGCAAAAATTCGGCCTCTCCACCACGGAAGTTGGTGAGAATTTCAGAATATTTTCTAAGTGCCAGCGTGGGCTGCCGCACAAGCTGTCCGAATTGCGACGGTTCTCCTTTCGGAACCAAATCGCGAAAATTCGGCCTCTCCACCACGGAAGTCGGTGAGAATTTCAGAATATTTTCTAAGTGCCAGCGTGGGCTGCCGCACAATCTGTCCGAATTGCGACGGTTCCCCTGTCGGCCACAAATGGCGAAAAATCAGCCTCTCCTTCTGGAGCTCGCGCCAACTTTGGCGAAAAAATTCTAAGTGCCAACGGCTCTTGCGCCGTAATGTGTCCGCTTTGTCTGGTTCCCTCGGCCGGCCACAAATGGCGAAAAATCAGCCTCTCCCTCTGGAGCTCGCGCCAACTTTGGCGAAAAATTTCCAAGTGCCAACGGCTCTTGCGCCGTAATGTGTCCGCTTTGTCTGGTTCCCTCGGTCGGCCACAAATGGCGAAAAATCAGCCTCTCCTTCTGGAGCTCGCGCCAACTTTGGCGAAAAATTTCTAAGTGCCAACGGCTCTTGCGCCGTAATGTGTCCGCTTTGTCTGGTTCCCTCGGTCGGCCACAAATGGCGAAAAATCAGCCTCTCCTTCTGGAGCTCGCGCCAACTTTGGCGAAAAATTTCTAAGTGCCAACGGCTCTTGCGCCGTAATGTGTCCGCTTTGTCTGGTTCCCTCGGTCGGCCACAAATGGTGAAAAATCAGCCTCTCCTTCTGGAGCTCGCGCCAACTTTGGCGAAAAATTTCTAAGTGCCAACGGCTCTTGCGCCGTAAAGTGTCCGCTTTGTCTGGTTCCCTCGGTCGGCCACAAATGGCGAAAAATCAGCCTCTCCTTCTGGAGCTCGCGCCAACTTTGGCGAAAAATTTCTAAGTGCCAACGGCTCTTGCGCCGTAATGTGTCCGCTTTGTCTGGTTCCCTCGGTCGGCCACAAATGGCGAAAAATCAGCCTCTCCTTCTGGAGCTCGCGCCAACTTTGGCGAAAAATTTCTAAGTGCCAACGGCTCTTGCGCCGTAATGTGTCCGCTTTGTCTGGTTCCCTCGGCCGGCCACAAATGGCGAAAAATCAGCCTCTCCTTCTGGAGCTCGCGCCAACTTTGGCGAAAAATTTCTAAGTGCCAACGGCTCTTGCGCCGTAATGTGTCCGCTTTGTCTGGTTCCCTCGGTCGGCCACAAATGGCGAAAAATCAGCCTCTCCTTCTGGAGCTCGCGCCAACTTTGGCGAAAAATTTCTAAGTGCCAACGGCTCTTCCCCGTAATGTGTCCGCTTTGGCTGGTTCCCTCGGTCGTCCACAAATAGCGAAAAATCAGCCTCTCCTTCTGGAGCTCGCGCCAACTTTGGCGAAAAATTTCTAAGTGCCAACGGCTCTTGTGCCGTAAAGTGTCCGCTTTGTCTGGTTCCCTCGGTCGGCCGCAAATAGCGCAAAATCAGCCTCTCGCCCTTCAGGTACCAGGCGTTGGGGTACCAGGAGTAAGTGCAGTACCAGCTTTGGTCTGTTGGTGCGCCAGAGTACGATGAGTTGGTCCCCCTAGTCACTGTACTCATTACCTTTACCCCCAAATCGCAAAATATAGTCAGAACGAGTGTGGGGAACACAAGTTTTGTTCCCGAAAACCAGGCGGCTGGTGTCTCTAGCGATGTGTTCCCCCCCAAAAAGTGTTCACATGCTCGGACAGCGAACCTAGGAGCTACCGTAAAGCACTCTGGAAGTGCAAGAGCAAAAATTTTTCTAAGTACAAAAATTTCTCGAAAATCTTCAAAGTGTCACAGTGCTCGAAAATTTTCAAAGTGCTACATGCTTTCCATCCAAGGAAGGAATAGTGGAGGACCGGCCGCCTCCTTAAACACAAGCCAGTGGAACGACGGGGAGGACCGGCCGCCTCCTTAAACACAGGCCGGTGGAACGTTTGGCAGAATTCTTCTCGTGGAGGACCGGCCGCCTCCTTAAACACAGGCCGGCGGAACGACGGGGAGGACCGGCCGCCTCCTTAAACACAGGCCGGTTGGAACGGTTGGCAGAATTCTTCTCGTGGAGAACCGGCCGCCTCCTTAAACACAGGCCGGCGGAACGACGGGGAGGACCGGCCGCCTCCTTAAACACAGGCCGGTTGGAACGGTTGGCAGAATCGCGTGACGGCCGCCTGCTCCCGGCGTCCGCACGTGAACAAACATCCCCTCCCGGGGACGGTCGTCTGCTCCCGACCGCCGTCCTTCACCCCCTCACCTTCCGGACCCCCGTCTGCTCCCGGCGGGCGAAAATCTGCGAATGTTATACATCCAAGAAAGGAAGGAGGGAACCGGCCGCCTCACTAAACATAGGCCGGGCGAAAATCTGCGAATGTTATACATCCAAGAAAGAAAGGAGGGAACCGGCCGCCTCACTAAACATAGGCCGGGCGAAAATCTGCGAATGTTATACATCCAAGGAGGGAGAACCGGCCGCCTCACTGAACATAGGCCGGGCAAAAATCTGCGAATGTTATACATCCAAGAAAGGAAGGAGGGAACCGGCGGCCTCACTAAACATAGGCCGGGCGAAAATCTGCGAATGTTATACATCCAAGGAGGGAGGACCGGCCGCCTCCTTAAACCACCGGCCGGGCGAAAATCTGCGAATGTTATCCATCCAAGGACGGAGGACCGGCCGCCTCCTTAAACACAGGCCGGTTGGAACGGTTGGCAGAATCGCGTGACGGCCGCCTACTCCCGGCGTCCGCACGTGAATGAACACCCCCTCCCAGGGACGGCCGTCTGCTCCCGGCCGCCGTCCTTCACCCCCCTCAGCTTCCGGACCCCCGTCTGCTCCCGGCGGGCCTCCGAGTACCCTCCCCTTCTCCCGAACTGACCGACTGGCACTCATGACCCGCCTTGGTAGGGCCCCCACCGGCCCCGGCTCGCGCCGGCGTTGGGTGGACGGTTCCTCCCCACTTGCGGGTCGCACTCTAGCGCCTCGGCCGCCGCGAGAGCGTGCGCTACGCGCCGCCCCCGCAGGCCTTGGCGCGACCGTACGGCAGCGAGACCGAGACGCCCCGAATCACCCACCTAGAGGAAATCAACGGAGGCCGAGCGCGCGATCCGATTGCGGCACGCCGCGTGGGCGTCTGCCGGCCGCGCCGGTCTACCGCGAATGCTGTTTCTCAAACCCAGACGGCACCGCGGGATGTGTTGTCGCAACTCTGCTCGACTATGCGAATAGCCTTTCCCGACTACCGCGTTGCGGGAGGCGTCTTTCGTGCCGCCGGTGGCGTATGACCTTCCGCGAGAGGCGTGCGGGCTTGGGGGGGCCGCAACGACCGAGTCTGACTCGGACGGGGCGCAGCTTCCCTCCCGGTCGCAGCAATAAGCGCCGAACGCAGCGTTGGTCACAAGCCACCCCGGCGGGTTCGTCGGGAGCGCCGGTACCCTTCCGTAGCTAGTTGCCAGCTGGCCACAGCGGGCCGCACCGACCGAGTCTGACTCGGACGGGGCGCAGCTTCCCGTCTGGGTGACAGCGGCGCTGACAACGGCGGGGCGGCCGGAACCCCTTCGACCCCCCGGCTCCGACCAGTGTCGATCCAACTCCGCATCCTGGCGTAGCGCTTGGGCCCAGGCTGTTGACGAACAGGAAGCGGGAGCAGAATCAGTAAATGTAAATGTGCTAGTTTACGTTGAGTTAGCCTTGAAGATGTTTTAGTCACAGGCCTAGCGCTGTAAAAAATGAATGCTTACTATTTGTCTGGCGTTAAAACAGACATTGTTTCAACACAAATCTGCGTGTATTGCCGTGCCTTTGGATATTTGCTTAGTTTAAATGCAAGCGCTAGAATGCCCCAAATTAGCCGGTAAAGAATTGATAGAGCAAAAGGGTAGAACATCAAAGTAAAAAGCTGTGATCCAATAGAGCAAAAGTTGGATCAAAGTAAAAAGCTTTGATCAATGATGCCGTTTATATTCTAAACCAAAAAGGTAGAACATCAAAATAAAAAGATGTGGTCCAATGATGGTATTTATACTATATTATAATTTTCCACACTGAGAAGACACAGAAAAAAATAAGTCATGCTAAGAAATTATTGTTTGCTTCCACATACTCCTTGCAATGTGTTCACATACTCGTCATTACTTTTTGGTGCAATTAATGAGTTTGCGTCGAAAATTGGTTCATAAATAGATGCAAAACAAATTGCGCGGGTCCGGATCGTATCTCAAAAAGGGGGGCTGCTGATGCGTCGGTTCAGAAGTGGAAAATTGGCACGTAAGTAGATGCAAAAAATCCGCGCAGCTTCCGTTCGTATCTCAAAATGTCCGTAAGTATAGGGGTTCGTAAGTAGAGGTGCCACTGCATATGCAAGTTTAACATGGTCGCTTTTACTCGTATGCTTTGCATGGTCCTTCAGATCACTAACAATTCCTCCCATCTTAAAAACGCAATTTCTACTCTCTTTTTTTTCCGCAGAAGACAAAGCGGCCCAGTCATTGTTGAACAAGTTAATCAGAAGTAATCTTGTCAACACCACAAATCAAGTTGAAGTTCTTCAGAAGGATCCCAACTCTCCACTGTACTCTGTAAAATCCTTTAAGGAGTTGTGACTGTAAGTGTATCATTCTTTAATTTATTCATAATCCCTCTTGTGATTTAGTGCGTCTGCCATAAATGACGAATGAGCTCATGTCTGTGGATGTTATCCAATAAAGATTACACACCACGGCAGATGCGCTCGTATTGAAAAGGGAAAAATAAAATTTGTGTTTTGCAAAAGTGTGGCAGAAGTGCTCGATGTTCATTACATGCCCAATTTGTTGTATTCCTGCCAAACTTGATCAATAAACCAAAAATATTTTTTCTCATATGTGCAGTAAACCACAGCTCCTTCAGGGTGTCTATGGCATGGGTTTTAACCGGCCCTCCAAAATCCAGGAGACCGCCTTACCCATGATGCTCGCTGAACCGTGAGTATGCTGTACATTGACTGTGATGTGCTACTTTTCTGAACTAAATATATGATGTGACTAAAGTCAGTTTGATTTTTCTGTTTAGTCCACAGAATCTAATCGCCCAGTCTCAGTCAGGAACAGGAAAAAACGCTGCCTTTGTGCTTGCCATGCTCAGCCACGTCAATCCAGACCACAAATATCCCCAGGTTATTTTTTAGAAATTTTATCAGTGATCCAAATGACCGCAGATGGGTTTATCCTTAGTCCTTGTGTGACCTGCGAGTTAGATTTCTAAATCTCTTTTTCCTTTTCCACCAGTGCCTGTGTTTGTCACCCACCTATGAACTGGCGCTTCAGACTGGCAGTTATTGAGCAGATGGGCAAAAACTACCCTGAAGTCAAACTAGTTTACGCCATACGAGGAAATAGGCGTAAGTTCACATCGAGTGCCATGTTGACGTTCTCGTCTGGTCCTCGGCGTGTTTTTGTGTTGACAAAGTTTCTTTGAAAATTTTCCAGTGCAGCGAGGCGTGAAGCTTCAGGAACAGATAATCATTGGCACGCCCGGCACCATGCTGGACTGGTGCAGCAAATTGAAGTTCATTGATCCCGAGAAGATTCAGGTGTTTGTGCTGGATGAGGCCGATGTCATGATCGCAACGCAGGGTCACAAAGACCAGAGTATTCGCATCCAGAGGTAAGAATGAATATTAATAAAAAAGTTTCCTGACAAATGTGGGAGTTCGCATTTTGAGTTTCCACTAAAGGATGCTACGATTTTAATTTGTTCTTTGCTACACAGGATGCTGCCCAGAAACTGCCAGATGTTGCTGTTCTCAGCTACGTTTGAGGAGACCGTGTGGGACTTCGCCAGGCGCGTCGTGCCTGACCCAAATATCATCAAATTGAAAAGAGAGGAGGAGACGCTGGATACTATCAAGCAGTACTATGTGTTGTGCAACAGCAAGGAGGAAAAGTTTGAAGCCCTGTGCAACATCTATGGCGCCATCACCATAGCCCAGGCTATGATTTTCTGCCATGTGAGGCACTTCCCTTCACCCAGCACTTTCCGATTGATAGATTATAAATGGCATCACATTTTCCTGAGAAATGTTCCAGAGTTTATTAAGAACGTCACAAGACTGGCGTCGCATAAATTCATTATGTTCCTTGAGTGTCTGGCTGGTATATGAACTGGTGACTCTGCTTTCCTTCATGCGATCCAGACAAGGAAGACCGCAGGCTGGCTGGCGGGAGAGCTTTCCAAAGAGAACCACCAGGTGGCGCTGCTTAGCGGGGAGATGCAAGTAGAGCAGAGGGCAGCTGTCATTGAACGCTTCCGGAATGGAAAGGAGAAGGTGCTTGTCACCACAAATGTCTGTGCCAGAGGTGAGGGACCCATGCAAGATAATTATGAAATATGTAGATATTTAACAATTATTTAGTCTTCCACTTCTCCCTATCAATTGCTTTTGTAATATTGTTTTAACATGTATTCTGACTGTCAACACCCTGTATGCTATTAGAGAAGATACCGTATGTATTCTTCATACATTGAAAATATTAACGTCAATTTCCCCTATCACCTCTCGCCTTTTTTTTTCCTTTTTTTTCTGTCCACCAGGAATTGATGTGGAGCAGGTATCGGTGGTGATCAATTTTGACCTGCCTGTAGACCAGGAGGGTAACCCAGACAACGAGACCTACCTTCATAGGATTGGCCGCACGGGTCGGTTCGGCAAAAGGGGGCTGGCCATCAACATGGTGGACAGCAGAATGAGTATGAACATTCTCAACAGGATCCAGGAGCATTTTAGTAAGTAGTTATCCTTGCCATTATCTATTGCATTGGCCAGGTTCAATGTAATATATATGTTTGCATTTTTATTCGTCCACTGGCAGAAAAAAAACACTCGCTGGTTTTCTCTTTTCCAGATAAGAAAATTGAAAAACTCGACACACACGATCTGGATGAAATTGAGAAAATCGCCAACTGAAAGACAAGTGTGCTGACAAAGTGGACGCCAGCTAGACTTGCGCTCTGCAAAGACTGTATGCTTCTTTATGCTGGCTTTTTAAGTTTGTATTTTAAGCCGTTAGGGTGGAGGGGGCAAAACCACATATACTGCACGTTTACATACACTTCAGTCTGTGGAACATACCCTATTTCACTCTTTTTACTATAATATTTTATTTTGTAATGCTGAAAAAGCTTAACTGTCAAGTAACTCCTAAAACCCCATTTGACTCTGCTTTTCATACATATATGAACATTTTTCATGAATGTATCCTCTTTAGGTCATTACAACATTGACAGTGTGTGGAAAGGGTGAAGTTGGGTATACTGCTGCTCTGAGTGCAGGGGTGTCATTTTGGGTGATGACTGATGGATGGATTTTAGGGTCTATGCAAATTTAGAGTATACTCACATGAAAGAAATGAAATTAACCTCAATTTATCTTCAGGGTGCGTAGCCAAATGCCAAAATGGAGATGACCTACTAATAACTCCTCAACATTTTAGATCATTCTGGAGTAAAGCCCAGTCACGCGTCCCTCACAATTTTATTTATAGAGTATTAAGACTACTCAGCTGTAACATGTAGTTGTTTTTAAACATTTTTTGCCTACCTATTCCACAACTTCCCACTTACCACAAACTTCACATCTTTTATTTTGAAATTCAACCAAAATTCTCTAAAATTTCGTTTTTCTACTCTAATTTCCACATTTTTCAACCGATTCAACCCATTCCAACTTTCAAGTGTTCATCTTTTGCCTACCTGTTCCACATATTCCCACTTACCAAAAATTCCAAATTTTCAAATTTGAAATTCAACCAAATTCTCCAAAATTTCGTTTTTCTACTCTAATTTCTACATTTTTCAACCGATTCAACCCATTCCAAATGTATTCACTTAATTCACCTTATGCTTCCCACATTCACTCCCATTCACCCCCACTTCCACTATGCTTACACAATTCAACCCTTGACCCCCAATTCCAGTGTGGCGGCCATCTTGGATGACCCTGAAGTGCCACCAATGAACCCAGAATGAACCGGAAGTGCCCTAAATCAAACCGAAAGTGACCCCAAATAGACCGGAAGTGACCCCAAATCAAACCGGAAGTGACCCCAAATGTACCAGAAATGACCTTTTTAGACCGGAAATGACCCCAAATAAACCGGAAGTGACCTCAGACGAACCGGAAGTGACCCAAATTAAACCGAAAGTGACCCAAATAAACCGGAAGTGACCCAAATCAAACCGGAAGTGACCCCTAATAGACCGGAAGTGACCTCAGGTGAACCGAAAGTGACCCCAAATGAACCGAAAGTGACCTTTTTTGACCAGAAGTGACCCCGAATAAACCGGAAGTGACCTCAGCTAAACCGGAAGTGACCTGTAGTAAACCGGAAGTGTCCCAAATAAACCGGAAGTGACCCAAATTAGACCGGAAATGACCCGAATCAAGCCGGAAGTGAACTTATTTCAACACTAAGTGCCCCAAATAGCTACATTTGCGCTAACGTTTTCGGTTTTTGTCCGATTTAACCCGTTTCAACATTTTTACCCCAAAAGTGAACCTCCTGAGGCCGTTTTTTATGTTTTGTTCCAAATTTAGAAAGATTTTGGCGCAATTGCTTTTTTTTATTTTCCCATTCATTCTCTCTATGGGGAATCTACATTTGCTCTAACTTCTACATTTTTTAACTGATTCAACCCGTTCCAACTTTTCAACACGTGTGCATGCACAAACACACACCCAGACACATTAGAGCAGCAGGAACGGAGAGAAAGTATTTGCACTGTATGTGCTTGTGTGAATGTGCGTGTGAGGACATTGTTGTATTTTCTGCGGTTAATTATTATTATGTGGGGACAAGCAGTACAGAAAATGGATGGATGGATGGATAATTATGATATAAGTATTATCATTATAAAGTTACATTGATACTGCCTTGACAGTGTCCATGAAAACATTATCAAACATTAACTAGAATTTGCAATTCCTGAAGGAATTGCGTGTGAAGGTGAAGAAGTTGAATAAATATTTAAGGAATGTTGCAGAATGATGTTGAAACGAGTTGAATCGGTTGAAAAATGTAGAAATGAGAAGGGAAAAAGGAAATATTGTAGAATCGGGTGTGAATTTCAGAATAAAAGATGTGAATTATTTGGTAAGTTGTGGAATAGGTAGAAATATGATGAACAGTTGAAAGTTGGAATGGGTTGAATCGGTTGAAAAATGTAGAAATGAGAAGGGAAAAAGGAATTGGGCGTGAATTTCAAAATAAAAGATGTGAAAAAGGAAATGTAGGAAAATTGGGTGTGAATTTCATACTAGAAAAAGTGAAAATGCAGGTAAGTGGGAAGTTGTGGAATAGGTAGGAAAATGATGAACAGTTGAAAGTTGGAATGGGTTGAATGAGTTGGAAAATGTAGAAATGAGAGTAGAAAAACCAAAATTTGGAGAATTTTGTTGAATTTCAATTTTAATTTGAACAATGCATTCAATTATGCATCAACATTCATTCCTTCATGCATTCATGCATTCATTCATACATTCATTCAAGCATTCATCCATGCATTCATTCACGCACTCAATTTTTATCACGTCACCCTGCACACGCGTGACAGTGATGGCCAGCCCATCTTGTGGTATCTTCGGGGGCTGGCTGAAAGTTTTCTGCCAGATCTGAAGCTTGATGCTTGTAACTTCGCCCGAATTGGACACGACCTCCACCACCTCTTCCCCATAGAGGATACCACAGACTTAGGGTGAGGCTGGAGTTGCAGGGCTGTTGAATAAAAAAAGAATATCTAATTAGTTTTTATGAATGGAAAACAAAGTTTACCAAAGGCTAATCATGCCTCCAAATAAAGCAAGTGGGAGCAGTAAAGCCATCCTAGAACACAAAGACGTTATTAAAGCCACGCGACAGTGAGCGCCCGGCGCGCTGCGGGCGGTTGCGCGATGGGACCAAATTAAGCTCCCTGCGCACTGAGGTACACTTCAATTTTGGAAAGTACATTAGGACGGTACAAATATTTTCAAAATTTCAGCGACGGCTCTGTCACAATAATGCGACCAGCGCGGAGCAGTTGCGCGGTCGGCAGCGCGCTACGGTTGAACGCTGGGCGGAACGCTGCAATTGCGCGATGGGACAAAAATGAAGAAATGAAGAAAAAAAAATTGAAGAAAATGATTTATTTAGTCTTGGAACGGATTAATTTGTTTTCCATTGTTTGTAATGAGAAAAATAGATTGGGAACCTTAACCCAGTTAATCTTGGAAAAGGGAATAATAAGCAAAAAGCAAGCACCATTTAAATTCCACTGCTATGAAGCCATTTACTAACCTTTATTTCTGTGCAAGTTGTAGAGTGGAGCATTAGTCCCGAATCGTTCACCCGGGCACTCAGGTGGGTGAAAATGAAGGAACCCCCTACTTTTAGTTCAATGAGATTAGCCTCACGCCAAAGGCCAATTTTGACAGCGGCTTCATCCTGCGTTAGTTTAAAAAAGAGTATGTGTGCAAAGTGCTACAACAGGGGAAGTACAAATGGCTACTTACTTTTTTTAGTGTCAAAGTCCGAAATGGCGCAAGGCTGTTCCCTCTCTGGCGCACCATGCGGATTGGACGCATCTGAAGTGGAGCAAATTGAGATGACAAAAAAAAATAAAACTTTTGGTACCTTAGTACTAAACAGAGCATTTCAAAGATATTGTGTGTGTGTGTGTGTGTGTGTGTGTGTTTGTGTGTGTGTGTCGGTGGGTACATTACATGTACATTATTGCACATGCATCATGTCTTCACAGGTGTACACAAAGACATGTGTGTATATGTGCATTTGCGGGTGCAGGTGACTTACATCGGTTATTACGCCCTCCAGTGACACCATCTCCTCAGGTAGTTTATTCACTACCTCCTGAGGATATGATGCCACTGACTTGGGGTAGACCAGGGCCCTGGCCTCTTCTTCCAGCTGCGGGCTGGTTTGCACCTCGGCCGCCATGAATATTTTTGAGCCGGGTTTGGTGAGGAGCCCTTGGCCACTCTCGTCCACACCAAAGTTTAAAAAAATGTAACTGCTGCCCTCTGTGACGAGGGCTGCCAAGTGTTCAAACAGAACAATTTTATAGGCTTTCTCGTCGTCACAGAGGGCAACAGTTACATTATTGTGCTGGCCGTGCATGGACAAGGTGCCATCAGCTGCACAAATCCATGTTTTTGCACGCAGAGCAGTCCTCATCGCGACTACTTTAGCGCGGATCATGTTTTTCGCCATTCTGAAAAAGAAAAAAAAGAGAGAAATTGACTTGTTTAGTTAGTAGATGACAAATGGCAAATTATTCATAGAATAATTACCATTATAATACATCTGACTGACTTTGGGATTATTTTATTAGCGACACAACATATCATTACCATATTCAAATTGGATAAAAATAAATGGATACCACGTATAATAAAAAAAAACACAATTATTTAAATGTTAGACTGAAAAGAAAGAGTTTCCCAGCAATGATTTTTAACATCCACCAGATGGCAGTGCAGTGACAAAGTCAATAGTTCATGGGTATGTAGCATTTCAAGACTGCTACAAATTAACACTGGGCAATGATTCAATACTACTGATCTTACTCGGTCAGTACATATCAGTGCTTACAGTTACAATGTCATCTGCTATATAAATTTGGAAGCACATTTCATAATGGCGCCTGTGCGGTTTTTGAGGGGGGCTAACCTAAAACAAAGATTTTAATAAAAGAACACCGTAAACCATTTTTATCCATTTACGTGTGGCGACTACGAGGTGTCGTCTGAAATAAATAAATTACGCGTCGTGTATCTTTCCAGAAATGTCGTTACTCCGTAACGCAAAGTGCAAGCATCGTGCGTCCATCTTGTTAGATGGCAAATGCACACGGCGGACGATAGTGTATAATACTTAAACGCAAGAGCAATAAAATGGGGAATCCTCCGTCATAAATAGGAACGCAGAACAAACATGTATTTTCGACTGACTAGTTAATTAATAATTACAAGTTAATTTGCTATATGCGCATTTCGTAATGGCGGCCTTTCTTTTTTTTTTTTTTGCTCGACGCAAACCAAAGATGTGGATGCCTCGGTCACGAATAATGTTCACGTTCATCAACCGATGGAATTAATCCATACTAAATTCACGGAGAAACAACTCCGCAAAAGTCCGTCGTGAGAACAGGAGACTATTTTTTTCTATATGTACAGTTAATGAGTAATAACATGTAATAGTACAGTAATAGAACTGTGACGATGGTAATTAGAAGTGGGGAAGTGCTACTTTCCCCACTAACGCAACAATCCTGGTTTCGTTTCGTTTCGTTTATTTATTTCAAACATGTAAAAAAAGAAGAATAAGCTTATTGTACACAATAAAGGACATGACAAAATACATGCATATCCACATACAGACGTACCAACATTCATACATATACATATAGCCGCAAAAGAACCATAAGTCACATTCACATGTCTGAAAAGGAGTAGGAAGAAGTATAATTTATTTAATCCCACCCCCTATTTAATAATCCCTAAATACCCAGCCATAAATCATTTTGCCTCAGTTATCCCAACAAAGTACTAAATTACTAAATTATCCCCCACCTGCTGCTCACTAGACACTAAACATGTACCAACACACTATTAATACGTGCGTATATTTCACACACAGACACTTAACATTCATTCATACCTCAAATACAACACAAATACCTGAATGGTAGAAATAAACCAAATAAAAACAAAATAAAAACAGCCTGAACAAGACAAACAGACAAACAAAACCAACAAAGAAACGTAAATCAATAATTACTAATCACCCCTTAGTACTCATACACCCTCATTCCTGTACCTTGTAAAAATAATTTCTTCTTTATATCTTTTTTTAAACTGATAGATGTTTGAACATTCCCTGAGCGTTTCCTCCAAAGTATTCCACAATTTAACTCTACATATTGAAATACAGAATGTTCTTTTTGTTGTACGTGCCTTCCTAATCCTGTAATTAAATGTCCCCCTTAATTTATAACCCCCTTCCCTCCCAATGAAAAGATTCTGAATATTAGTTGGCAACAGATTATTTTTTGCTTTAAAAAGTATTTGTGCTGTCCGGAATTCCACTATATCTTTGAGTTTGATGAGTTTTGACTTTAAGAATAATGAATTTGTATGATCCCTGTATCCTGCCCCATGAATGATCCGTATTGCTTTTTTTTGTAAAATAATAAGTGGATATATTGTGCTTATATAATTATTACCCCAGATTTCTACACAATACATAAAATATGGAAGGACTAATGTATTATAAAGGATGCGAAGTGTTGTATGATCCAGAACCTGTTTTGCTCTATTTAATACTGCGATGCACCTTGAGATTTTAGTTTGTACATGTTTAACTTGTGATTTCCAACTGATCTTATCATCTATTATCACCCCTAAAAATTTAATCTCATTCACTCTTTCAATATTAACCCCATCCAGCTTTATCTCTATTTTCAAATTAGTTCTGTGATTACCAAAAAGTATTACTCTTGTTTTGCTTAGGTTTAAGGATAATTTATTGCTATCCAACCATACCTTTAATTTGCTTAATTCATTATTTATTAGTGTTGTTAAGGTGTGTAAATCACTACCAGAACAAAAAATATTTGTATCATCTGCAAACAAAACCATCTTCAAATTATGTGATACCTTGCATATATCATTTATATATAATAAAAAAAGTTTAGGGCCCAACACTGACCCCTGAGGGACGCCACAACTAATGTCCAAACACGTTGAACAAGTGTCACCCAACTTCACAAACTGTTTCCTTTTTGTTAAATAGCTCTTGATCCAAGCTAATGGTTCCCCCCTGATGCCATACCGATGTAATTTATTGAATAATATTTCATGATTTATTGTGTCAAATGCCTTTCTTAGATCAATGAATATCCCAACTGTATATTGTTTTAGGTCTATTGCTTTAGTAATTTCCTCCACTGTGTCAATTATTGCCAGTGATGTTGCTCTGTTGGATCTAAACCCATATTGACTGTCAGTGAGTATTTTATGTTTATCTATAAATTTGTCCAGTCGGTTATTGAAAAGTTTTTCCAGTATTTTAGAAAATTGTGATAATAATGATACAGGTCTGTAGTTTGTGAAGTGGTGTTTGTTCCCGGTTTTATACAAAGGTATGATTTTTGCTATTTTCATTTTATCTGGAAATACACCGGTCTGAAATGATAGGTTACAGATGTATGTTAATGGTTTAGAGACCCCCTCAATTACTCGTTTTACGATACTCATGTAAATGTCATCACAGTCTTTGGATGTCTTGTTTGTGCATTGGGAAACTATCTTTATAATTTCTTTCTCATCCGCTGCTTTGAGGAACATTGAGCTCAGATTCCTATCTATTAAACTATTACATTGCTCCTCAGTTGTTACTGCATCTGGGATTTGTTTGGCCAGATCAGGTCCCGTATTTACAAAGAATGCATTGAAGTTTTCAGCCACTTCTTGCATATCATGCTCATCAGTATTCCTGATAGTAAAATATTTAGGATAATTAATTTTTTTAGAGCCATTTTTTATTACAGTATTCATTATATTCCATATTTCTTTGGTGTTGTTTTTATTATCATTTATTATCTTACTATAGTATTCTTTTCTAGCAGCTCTTTTAATATTAGTTAGTTTATTCTTATATTGTTTATATTTATTTTCTGCCACTTTAGTTCTTTGTCTTATAAATTCTCTGTAAAGTGTATTTTTCTTTTTACAGGCATTTTGTAAGCCCTTTGTAATCCAGGGATGATCTACATACTTTCGTTTCCTATTATATACTTTTACAGGGCAGTATTTGTCATATAACCTTTTGAAAATTTTTAAGAATTCCTCATATGCACAGTTAATATTATTTTCATTGTATATAATATCCCAATTCTGTGACATTAAACCATTTTTAAATGCGTTTATTGTTTTTTCTGTTTTAATTCTTCTGTATTCTTGTTTTTTGGCCAGTTGGATGGTTTTATAGTTGTCATCAAAAATCATAAAAACTGGCAAATGGTCACTGATGTCGCTGACTAATAACCCACTTATGGTGTTGTTTAAAATGTCATTTGTGAATATATTATCAATAAGAGTGGCACAGTGAGAAGTTATTCTGGTTGGTCTAGTGATTTTTGGATACAAGTTCATGCTATATATTGTGTTAACAAAGTGTTCGGTCAGTTTGTGCTTGTTTGGATTGAGTAAATCAATGTTGAAGTCTCCACAGATGAAAATTGTTTTGCAACTGACCTTTGAAAATACCTCCTCCATCCATTCTGTGAACAGTTCAATGCTGGAACCTGGTGTCCGATATATACAGCTAATGATTACATTTTTCTTTTTTTCCTTAAGTATTTCAATTGTTATGCATTCCAATATGTTGTTAACTACCATTGACATATCCTGTATCACCCTGACGTTTAATGTCTTTTCCACATATATTGCAACTCCTCCTCCACCTTTGTTTTGTCGATCTATGTGTATAAAGTCATATCCCTCCAGCTCAAAGTCCGCCTCTTTTACTGCGTTGATCCATGTTTCCGTTATTGCAATAATGTTGAATGGGCGAGTAAACTGATGAAGATAATCCTTAATGTTTGTAAAGTTGGCATACAGACTCCTACTGTTAATATGTATAATAGACAGTCTACTATCTGTATTGATTCTATTAAATTCCTCATTAGTATGATAACTGCAGTTATTGTTGATTGAGTTAAAGAAGTTGTTATCCGGGTCTATATCATGTTCTATATCCAGTGAACTGTGATCAGTGTATTGAAATGATTGGAGTTCCAGTTTGTCGTGTTCACTAATCCTCTGTGTTATGTTACTGATGTCTTCAGGTGTAGATGCTTGATTTCTTTCGATGCGTGTCATGGTTGTGAGTAGAGTTTACCTTACAGTCCTGCATGATGATCATTGGTATCTATCCAGCTCCTCGATACTCCTTACCATCAGCACTTTTGCTTCCTCCGGTGATCCATTGAGCTTGATAAATATTTTACAGTTTGTAGTCCAGGTATGTTGAATTTTTTCTGCTTCCTCAGGTAGCGTGCTTTTTTGGCAATATCAGCGTTGTGCTTGGTCAGGTGCTCATTGATGTAGACGTCGGTTCCTCTCAGCTTTCTTCCTTGTTTTAATACTGCAATCTTGTGCTTTCTGTTGACAAACCGCATGATGACAGCGGGTTTGTCTCCGGGACTCCTCTTGGGCAGAGGGTGGCAAGCTTCGATGTTGTCGCAGTCCAGCTGTATCCCCTTGGACTGCAGGAAAGTAGCCACCTGTTGCTCCGTAGAGCTAACATCCAGATCGTCGGGCTCACCTCCCTCGCCAGCGGCCACTGCCCGGGCGTATGATCGGGCTTTGATATTAACTCCGGAGATGATCACGTCGTTGATTCTGGTGTATTGCTCCAGGTCAGCAACCCTGCTTTCCAGGAAGGTGATTTTCTTTTCGTTCTCCTCATTCCGACTGCGGAGAGCTTTGACCTCCTCGACCAGCTTGAGGATAGCTTTCTGCTCCATCCTGATAACCGAGACTTCTTCAGTGAGGAAGTCCAACGCCTTTTTAATATCTTCGGTCTCCTCCACCGAAAAGAGGGGAACCGCTGACGCCTTCTTCGGACCCATGTTTGGAACGCGCTTGTTGTTTTTTTTAGCAATGAAGCCGTGTGTTGTAGCTTTCGCGGCTAGTGGTGCACTTCCCCTCTGAAACAAGCGATGCTGCTCCGGTGTACTCACAACAAGTCTTTCGCGCTTTGCCTTGCCGATTTTAAGTCGGGCTTGATAACTTTTCAGACAGTTTTGTCAGTGTTAGAAGAACGAAGGTTGTCGATGAAACTGATCTGTCAGTTGAACGAGCTGTCACTCCAACCTCGAGCTGAAACACACAGCACACCTGGCGAAACTCCCCTGGTTAAAATGTAAGTATATACTTAGGGTTTTTAATAAAGTTGTGACAAAATCTCGGGTTGCCACTTACCTATCTCGTCTTCAAGCTGATAATGAGGCCGTGTAAACTAATTTTTTCTCTACCCACTTTTCGGCGGCGCGAAAGGTCGGCGCGAAAGGTGTGTGCGAAGTCTGAAAAGGCAGGGTAAGTTTTAGTCGTAGCGTCAAAACTTTATTACACACAGAAGAAAAACACTGAGAGCGGAACACATCGCTCTAAATTCGTGTGAAATATGATTACACAATTGAGTGAACATGTGCATGTTTATATTTACGTGAACTGAACGCTTTTAGATCCCCCCCCCCTTAAAACGTGAAAAATGGTAGCGTCCACTTTAAGTAAAGACAGAAAAAGACGTCCCTGTAAAATCACGCGATACGTGACGATACGATTGAGTGGCGATATTTCAGTATATTTAAAATATGATCATGATAGTAATAAAATAGCCTTACAGTAATGGTAATAACTATAATCGCCACGGTTTATGAGGTTTCCGATTTGTTTTCAAAGTATTTCAATGCAACGTGATCAGTACAATCGCGAAGATAAAATAATGGACACTATATCAACTTATAGAATGTACATACAAGACAACATACATACAAGACAACATAACAATAAACTATGATCACAAGACAATATATTAATAAACTTTCAATAATTGTCTCATTTGCCCAAAAACAACCCACTTCCTCCCTGATGCATGCATTGGCTGATGAATAATGATAACATGACATTAAAATATTTAGTGAGTAGTGGGAAAGTAATGAATGAACATGCAGAGTTAAAATCAAAAATAAGTATTTAATTACAGTTTCATATCAACACAGAAAAGACCTATTTTCTATTAAAGAAAGAATTAAATGAATGTAAAACAGGTTATTTTATACGACAAATCACAACATAAGTTGTCAACATACACTTTACACTTTTCCTTCTAAACAAGAAGGAAAAAAAAACAGTTGCATGGTGCTTTTTGGAACCAAAATACAGTATGATATTAGTTGTTTTGGGCAGAATGGAATATATAATGGGTGAAATCTTATAAATACTGAAAAAAATAGATAAAATGTTTAACTGACTCAATAAATACTGAACATACAAAATGACAAACAAGAACGTATACATTGGACTGGACTTGTATGTGATGAATTGAACATGCACATATTGGAAACACAAAACTTAATAAACAAAATTTAAGGCAAAGAAATATAGAAAGGCCAATAAATAAATAATTAAATAAATAAATAAATAAATAAATGAATGAATGAATGAGAACAGAAAACAGACTATACTATGAGGCCTCGCAGAGGGACAGCTTCCGACAGTTAAAGGCTAAGGTGTTCTCTGTCTGCATGACTGGATGCATGCAGAACCACAGGCAAGACCCAGGAACATACTAGAGGAACATGAAAGAGGTGTTGAGGAGAAGGGGTAAAATTAAAGAGTGCTTCCTGACAATTTTCCTTGTTGGCTACTCACAGATGAAGCAGGAGAAGTCATGTGTGTTTGGGAGTTTGTGTTCCATGATGCAGTTCTCCCTTGTACAAGTCTTCTTGAAATGCGTGGCTCTCGCTGTGCTCTAACATAATATCATAATCAATTCATGTTGAGGAGAAGCGGTAAAATTAAAAAGTGGTTCCTGACAAATTTCCTCTTTGCCTACTCACAGAAGAATCAGGAGAAGTCATGTGTGTTTGGGAGTTTGTGTTCCATGATGCAGGCCTCTCTTGTACAAGTCTTCTTGAAATGCGTGGCTCTCGCTGTGCTGCAACATAATATGTTAATCAATTCATGTTGAGGAGAAGCGGTAAAATTAAAGAGCGCTTCCTGACAAATTACCTTCTTGGCTACTCACAGAAGAAGCAGGAGAAGTCATGTGTGTTTGGGAGTTTGTGTTCCATGATGCAGGCCTCCCTTGTACAGGTGTTCTTGAAACTGTTGCCCTCTGTGACGACAAGAAAGCCTGTAAAGTAGTTCTGTTTGGTCTGTTAGGTGGGTTCTCATCAAGGTTGATTCCCAGAGTGGCCGAGCTCCTGTCTAGACAAACGTAGCACGTGGAGCCACAGGCAACATGAAAAAGAAAACAAAAAAAAACATTGAGTTTCTACACTTACATTACAATAAAGTAATATGTCATGCCTACCTCTGGCCTCGATTCTGGGATGAGCTTCTTATCGTGGCTACAAGGCAGTTAGTTACAGGCTTGGCTAGATGTGGTTGAGCCACAGCTGAACACATTTCTGTCCCTTCTCGTTAAACTCTGCTAAATTCGATGCTGTGCAGGGATGTTCCAGCAGGGGCACATGAGGAGGTGTTGCATGGTCTGTGGTTCAGTGCCACAGTCACACTTGCTGTTCCGATCCTCCTCTTTGGCGAGAGTGACTTGTGCACGTCCAACACCAGATCTTAGTCTATTTAGGCATTTCCACGTTGCATAATTGGTATCTGCTCCTGGGGTCATTGCCTCGCTTGCCTTAAGCTCCATTGTAGTTTCTGGTGGAAGATTGTCAAGTCTTTCTTCCCGCCGAATGACTCTTTCACTGAGGGGTGGGACACTTTTCAGAAAACTTTTCCTGGACTTAAGGCGGCATTTGGCTGGTACATGGCCGAAGAGAGGATGTCTTTGGTCAGTGGACTGTGGATGAGCTGCTTTCGCCACATAAAATAAACTGTTAAAATACAGAAGAGTGAAATAGCAGCATTTAGTGTCTTTTGAAAGAAAGATAAAACATGTCTAATGACGAGAAACTTACCTCGTCTGTTTTCTGTTCTCGCCTCACGATTATGACGTCGAAAAAATATAATACATGAAAAAATGAAGTAATTAATGTGAAAAACAATTAAAAAAAAAAAGTTTAAAAGGCCTTTCTAGAACTCATCTTTAAAATGTGCTTGTAAAATCAGAAATAAAAACATGTCAAACGTTAAAAAGTCTCCCCTTAACTCGTCTCAGATAGTTTAAAAAATGTAAAAGTTTCCAAAGTTAAAAATTTCGAAAGTGAAACATTTTAAGTTAAAAGTTTAAAAAGTTAAAAATGTTACAAGAGTTAAAAATTTAGAAAGTGAGCATTTTAAGTTAAAAGTTTAAAAAGTTAAAAATGTTACAAGTTAAAAAGTTAAATCAACTTGAGTTAAGGGAAGACTTTTTGAAAGCTAATTAAAAAGTCTAAAAAGTTTAAAATTTTAAAAAGTTACATCTAGTTAAGGGAAGGCTTGTAGAAATTTTCAAAAGCCTTGGCCTTCCCTTAACTGAACTTGAGTCCACACCAACCCCCATTCCATATCAACATAAAGGCCCATCCTCAACTTACCACCACAGACATGAGTTCAGCTACATCAACTGTCCTTGTCTTTACATGTATGACCACCTTTCCTCATGATACTTTTTAATCACAGTTTCATGTAAGGCTTTACTCACGGTTTGTTTCCATTCATCACTCTTCTATGATTTGCCTGGGACCATCGAAAAATAATAAAAGTGAATCCAAGTTAAAAAGGCCACTCCTCTCCGTCTCCCCTTCACTCACTCTGAAGCATGCTTCTCGTGTCAAGCAAACCTTTGCCATCGATAACTATTTTCCAATTCGATGTTTTCTCCATTTGTAATGCCAGGCAGGCAACAGGTTAATTGCTAGCATCACGCAGAAACCTCAGTGTCCAAAATAGGGGTGGATTTCATTGTGTTTGCCACCAATTTATGTGATCAGTATAAAGCTGCTTTTCCAGCTATCGCTATCCACATGGGTTGGTAGTTATTTTCTATGTGGAAATTGTGAGGCTAATGGCAACATTACGTTTACCATTCTGAGCCCCAGATCCCATTTCATCTCAAGTCAACAAATGACCCACCACATCCCACCACTAATGTTATACACTTACGCCATCCGACGTCTGTCCTCGTTGTTTTTCCAACTAGTGGAAAAACATGATTTAGATTTGACTTACCTTTCACTGGTGAAAACACAGAAAACAGGATTGTGATAACTGTTGTATATTCGCACGAAACCTGAATAAAAAGCACAGAGGCCGAGAGAAAGAAAAAGAGGTCAAGTAATGAGCACTTCCACTCCGGATCCCATCTTTCCTCAAGTCAACAAATCACCCACCGCATCCCACCACTATTATTATACACTTACGACACCATTCACGTTTCGATTTCCATCCTTGTTGTTTTAGAAAATGCTGAACCGCATGATTTAGCTGTGACTTACCTTTCACTGGTCAAAACACAGAAAACAGGATTGTGATAGCTGTAGTACGTTTGCAGGACACCTGAATGAAGGGCACACTGAGGTCGAGAGACAAAAATGAGGTCAAGCAATGTGTTTTTGTCAGTGGTAGCAGTGGCTATGAGTTGCGTGTAGCCTTTCGAGCGGAACAAATCAAGAATGGGCTTGAATGAGGCAGATAGCATATCTTCATTAAAATCTCCACATACCAAGATCTGATGATGCTCCATTACTTCAAGGTACCGCAAGAGATTTCCCAAGCTTGGCAGAAAAGTGCGCAGACTGTTGCCTGGAGGCCTGTAAACGGCAGCAATCAACACATTGAGGGGATCTTCAAGTTTCACCACAACAAATTCAATGTCGGTCACACCCTGAACGTATTTCTTTTCCTGGGCCGCGATGTGACTTTTGACACAAATACCTACGCCGCCACCACGTTTTGTCGCCAAGTCAGGACAGTTTGTGTAAGAATCACTTCGGTTCCTGCAAAACATCGTGTAGCCTTCCAAGCAAGCACGTCCATCGGCCACTGATCCTTGGAGGTGTGTCTCTGTGAAGCACAAAACATCAGCGAAAAGCAGTTTGTGATGAGACACGATATCTTGCACGTGACAAGACAGCCCTTCGGTGTTATGATGGACGACAACCAGGTGATTTGCCCGATCTACCGACGGCATCACGTGAAGGAGGGGCATGACGCTCTCCAAAGAATCCTCTGCCATCTCAGCAAGAGCAGCAGTGATTTGTGGATTTGCATGAAGCCTTCTCTCATCCATATGCAGAATATGCAGACCACTGAGCGAAGTCACTCTACTCAGAGCTACGTACCCCATGCCGTGTTCGAAAACACCTTTCAGCGAAACTGCAGCCTGTGACGTTGTCATGCCTTGTACCTTGTGGATCGTGCAAAAGCAAGCTTGATGGGAAACTGTCGGCGCGTCACTCCAGCCTTGTTCAGCTTCTCCTCCAGTCTGTCAATGTACACGGGGTTAGCAGCACGCGCATCGTTACTCACATGATCGAGTTCCAACCCAAGTTTCTGCACACGGGCTTCATTTGGATAGTTCACCAATTTGACAACTTTTGCAAACATCCCGTTGCACAGACCTGATTGAACATCAACGTTCCGTGTGATCATAACACGAGCACCCAGGGCAACTTTGATGGAGTCCGGAAGCTCATTCTTAGCGCCTTGCACAGGGGAAGCTTGCCTTGCCATTCTGCCAGTTCCTTTGTCTTTCTTGTAGTCATCCGCGTCAATCTGCACAATGTCCTTATGAAGCAGTTCCAGCATCGCAGAGTTATGGCCATCCACCTGTTTATTGGTGGCAAAAACATGCAGAATATGCTTTGGACACATTTCTGGGGAAGTGTACCTCGTGGCAAGGAGAGCTCTGTCCATTTCCGACAGTTCATCTGACTTTTCTTTGACGCGAAGTCGGTTCAGCAGTTCGGCAAAGGCGACATCTTCTTTCTGCCTCATGATGGCGGTGAGCGTGATCTTTTTGAAGTCGTCACGCCAGTGGTCCAGCCGCGTAGGATCGTACACGCACAGAGGTTTGGACTGTCTCACGGGAGGGAGCTGAAAGAAATCTCCAACAGCAAGAACAGACATGCCACCGAAAGGTAAATTAATTCCTTTGATTTGTTTCAACCTGGCATTCACGTAGGCGAAGAGGTCTTTCGACACCATGGAAATCTCATCGATGATGAGTATTTCGGCGATGGACAGCTCGGCTCTGACTTCGTCCAGTTTATTGCCCAGCCCGTGGTACGGGGGTTTGAGACTTCTCGGCAGTTTGAGTAGACAATGCAACGTTGCCCCGGAAATGTTGAACGCAGCCGTGCCAGTGAAAGCTGCGAGAACAACCGTTTGCTTGGAAATGTCGGCCTCCTCAGCCAGTCGTGGTAGTCTCTGCAGTATTTTGGTAGCCTCAGCGTGGATACACTTGATGAGATGAGATTTGCCGGTCCCGGCGCCACCGTTGATGTGGTAGAAGAACTGCTCAATGGGCTTTGAGCTACACACACGTTTTATGCACCAATCTCTGACCTTGTAGAAGACGGACGCTTGCTTTTGGTTCAGGTTACGATACATGTCGCGTAACACCGCGGGATCGATGGCAGCAGGCTCTGTCACGATGGACATTTGCGTTGTTTTGGACCTGACGTTATAGTCCGGGACATTTTCCTCCACGTTGTCGTTCGGTTCATCTCTCGCATTCATTTCCTCAACGCATTCGAGTCTTTGCAACTCACTCTCGGGAGCCAGGTGGCACCATTCGTTTATGACGAGCCCACTCTCCTCCACCTCTTGGATGGCGTTGTCAATGTCTCGACTGTATTTCTCATACCTTTCTCTGTTCCTTCTGACAATTTGGCACACGCGCTCCACAGAGTCGTTATACGGTAACTGCACACAGGCGTTATCATGAAACAACTGATAGGAAGGACAGCGTTCAGATTTTAATTGGCAATCAGCACGATGAGGCAGGTACAGCTTGAGCAAGCAGCAGTAATATTCCTCGGGATTCTTTTGTTCAGAGTATTTGCAGTATTTGATGACGGCATGTTTTTCTGTTCTTTTCTGGACAAAGCCCATGTCGTTCAGCAGAGGCAAAACATTCTTACCTTTGGCTTGTTTGCCATAAACAATTCTGCACATTGATGCAAAATCAGCCAAGCACATGACTTCAAATTCCTCTGTTTGAGGTCTGGATTTGTATTTTTCCGGCAGGCCAGTCATCCACACTTCATGAGATTCCTGCGTTTTGCCCTCAAGGAGCGAGAGAGGATAACTCATTTTCAGCGCATTGTCACTCGTTTGTACAAATACCACCACCATGCGGGAGGACTGTTTCATATGCAAGCCGCACGCACGTGCGACGCATTCCTGAGCACTCACTTCTCTTTTCTTGGAGTACGCTTGCATAATTTGCTTCATTTCATCGCTCTCGTTGACATTTGCGCAGCGGGAGTTTTCAATGACCGATTTCAGGTATTGGCTCAGACCGTGTTCAGCCTTGCTGATGTAGCTGCAGATGTATGCGATGCAAGAGTAGGCATTCAGGATGTATTGGATGTCCAGGTTTCCATCCCAGGCAAGAAGCAAATGGCGGTTGTAGTTGTTGACCCAGCAGTCTTTCGGTTCTCGCTTAAGCACGACAGAACTCGACGAGGCCGTCATGCGCAAACAGTTCATGTACTCGTCACCGGTGAGCTTACATTTAGCCAGTAGCTGAGGCAAAGTCAGGGATGCCGTTTCAGGCTCATTCAGCAGATTTAGCACGGGAACAAGCTTGGCATTCGACGCCAACCGATCGTCATTGCGTTGCTCTCGATTGTCGTCGTCGACGGGCGCAGGTCTGACGATCATTGTTTCATCGCACGGTTGTTTGGGGAATCCAAAGCGGCAATTTGCACCTTGGTGTTTGACGCACGATTTGGAGTGACTTTTGCTGTGCATCTGAACCTCTGTGACCTTTTTGTACAATTCCGGTTCCTTCTGCGGGTCCGGCAGCTCGGCCGAGATGTAGCGAGACACAAAATGACAGATGGCTCCATCCGTGGCTTCCTCAAATACAGGGGCACCTTGAACCCATATGAGGCAATGAATGTGAGGACTTCCTCTGTGTTGAAACTCCAGTCGGTAAAAGTAGTCGACGACCTCACCAATCGGTTGCGCCGGAGAGAGGATCAAATCTCTGAACAGAGCTTCCACACGCTTGTCAAACATGCGCATCGTCGTCACAGGATTGCTGCGTAGGATCTCACACTTGGTAGCCCAGTCAAGTTGGGCGAAATTCACTACTTCACCTTGTTGCGCTTTGATGGCGGTGATGACCTCTTCCCAACGCATTTCGGCAGCAGAAAATGTGCAAAAGAACGTGGGTGTGCCCAGCTGCCGGATCATAGCAAAAAGATCTTTGGTGGTTTTCTCCCAATAGGCCGGCGTACCTCTCAGCGGTGTCATGAATCGGACAGCATCTTTGCTGCGCACCAGTTTCTCAACTTCACGTTTGTCCTGAAGCATGGCATTGTTTATCCTTCGACCATCCCTGGTAAAAGGCTTACCTTTGCGCAGCTGTATTGTCATGCTCGACGTTGCCTGGTAAATTTCAGTCACAAACTGGGCAAAGAACAAGTAGTTGGTATCTCGAGCAAAGCGTTCATCCACGCAACTCAGACGGGTTTTGAAATATTTGCTTGGTGTGAGTTTTATTGCTCTCTCTTCATCGAGGGTGTTGTGACCAGTGGGAAACTGCACCGGAAAAGCCATGGCCTCAAGCTTGGGAGTCTTGAAAAAACTTACTGGGTTGTTTCTTTCTGCAGGAGCAACACAATAAATGCCCTCTGTAAAACTCATAATTTCCTCTGCCACATCATTGGGTTGGAGACATGATTCAAGTATCACTCCACCATTTGGTTGATCACCGTCTTCCGAATTTTCTTGTTGCTGTTTGTTACCACTGTTGTCATGTTGAGAGTCACTGTTCATCCCACACAGAGCATCACTTTCAAATCTGTACATCTCCTCCAGAGCTTCCTCATTGTACTCACTGTCGCTCATTTGCGCTTTATCGGAGCTGCTCTCATCGTCAGTGAGGGTTGGGTCGCAAAGGTCCGCATCGTCGCGAATGGTTATGTCTCTGTACTGTGGATGGACTTGTTTCAGTTTCATCAGAGCGCTCATTAGCTTAGACCAAGTGACAGTTTGAAAAAACTGATGGCCTTTGTAGCAAAGCCGTCTCTTCAGTTTCACTCTCAACATCTGTGACTTACTTCTTAGTCCGGGCAAGACATTGACCGTCTCTTGTACTTTCGATGGCACGCACACCACATTTCCACGAATGGCTCGTTGTTGACCTTTGGGAAGAGGTACAATTTTGGCAAATGATATGCATTTAGAAATGAGGTGTCTCTCCAGTATGTTCAATCCACACAGTTCCTTTGGAATATCAGAGAGTGTGAGATTGTTCGCAACAGCAAGTGCAGGCGTTTTACCATCTTTGAGGTGACTATAGCAAGTGTGACATATCCACTCCAGTTTTCTTTCAGCTGGTACGCTGCACGAGGCCTGACATTCATCATCACAGATATGGACAAATTGTCCCGTGAGACAACTTGCAACAACATGTCTGTTTTTCTTATAAAATCTACGTTGACAAGCGCGTACTTGGTTCGGAAACAATGCTCTGTGGCAAACAGTGCAGACAAATGTGGGGCAATTCTTAATTTGGGCTTTGAATACCTCAACAGCTTTCATGAGCACACAGTCATTTCGCTCCCTACATAGTCGGTTTATGACTTAGTATTTTTTCAAAAGCGTACTTACTCTGCGCATTGTTTTGGTCTTCAGTGAATCAGATTTTTTTGCCATTATGCGCCTCATGATTTCCTGATGTTTTAATCGGAATTCAGGGTTGTTTAAATAACGGCGTGTCATGTAAGAGCGCTGCCTGTTTCGAAACCCAACATCGTCACGGTAACGTTTTGTGATGTAAGCGCGTCGTCTCATCGTAAAACACTCATCTGTCCTATAACGACGTGAGAAACGGGAAAGGTTTTTCTTCTTAAACTCATGATCCGTCTGACAACGTTGTGTAAAATAGGACTTTTGTTTGGCACAAAAACGCTTGTCCTGTTGATAACGGGTTCTAATATAACCCAATTTCCTTTCTTACCTATGCAATTTGACTGTACTGTTCCTTCTCTTTAGAGTTTTTCATCATTCTCTTTAGTTCCTGTTTTTTACGTCTCACTTCCAATTTTTCTTTTAACTTTTCTTGTGCTTTTATTTGTCGTAGGAACTTTTCTCTACGAGATTTTGGAATTTTTGTCACATTTGCCAGCTGTTTACCTGTAGTGAAAACCACTCCACTGTCGTTATCGGTAAATTCTTGGTGGTGACGTTCACCTGAACACCGTCTAGTGTCGCTCGTCTCAACACATGAGACAATCTCAGCAACAGGTCTGCTTGCGGCAACACTGATTTGCGTCATCCACTGCTTCTGTGTCAGCGTTTTCTCTCGTGTGTCTGTCTGTGCATTAAAACTGAGAGATGAATAGAATTCAAGTCGACGTTGCAATGTGATCAACTGCAATTTTCAAAACCGCAAAGGCTGCAATTTGAAAAAGAAAATGTGCATATATTTATTTATTGAATGACTACCATTTCAGTCAAACTGTTTTCTAAGTTGTATTTGAGGTAGTGCCCTTTTTTTGTATTGAAGTTAATGTATCGCTTGTGTTTGGTAAATATGTAGAAAGAGAACCTTAAAAAAAATGGCAGATTAAGTCAAAAACAACAATGACATATGTATCGTTGGCTGTTTTTGCTTCGTTTCAGTTTACTTTGGGGTTGAAGAAGGATGACGTGCACCTGCATCAACAACCTCCACCCGAAGACCACGACGAGTTGGCCACCTGAAAGTCAATTTGGTCTGAGATATTTATTTGTTATTGTTACGACATTGTCTTGAAGTCTGTTCCATGTTTTTGTCAATAAATGTCTGACAGTAAAGCCCATAAGTGGCCTTACGATATTTCAGTTTTGCAAATATATATATATATATATATATACGATGTCTTTGAATCTCAGAAAAAGAGATTTTTGTAGTTCAATCTAATAAGTGAAATTCTCAAAAGACACCTGCCAAAGTGTTATAAATCAAGCAGTTCAATTCACAAGTAAGCAAATAGTTTTATTCATGTTTTAAAAATACATTCCGTTTAAAAAATAAATATAATTATCATGCCTTCAAGTATAAAAACAATAATATGTAATAAATATCTTCTTTAAATAATTCATACGACTGTTTGCAATAAATAAGGTCTTAGATTCACAATGGCTTTTTTGAATGAGCAATAAATAGGTTATCTACAGAATAAAAAATTTAAAAAACTCAGTGCGTCATGCAAAAACAAATACATCATCAATCCGTCAGTGGGTTACGACACGTCAGTGCAGATCCAACAACTTAATTCACTTCATGTTTTGCCCAACATTTCCGACGGGCTTCAGTGGCGGACGTGACTACCGCAATAAACTAAACATGGCGAAGACCTTGGCATGTTTTCCCCTTCGCCGTTCTTTGCGCCTCAGCGCCCTCTCGCCGTCAACAATGAAGATGTAGAGCTTCCGCAGGATGTTGTGCGCCGTCATCTTTCTGTGGAAAGCATCGGGGTGGTACAGTGACCTCAATAGGCTCTCTTCCTCATTGCTACTCAGGCCTGTGACCTCTTCTGTTTTTTTCATCTGCCGGACAAGAGTAAGCAACACAATGTCAAAATAGGTATTATAGTAACAGCAAAATTCATTTCCTATCCCTAAATTGTCACACTGGCCAACCTTTTGTTTGATATTGTAGAGCAGGAGTTCAGAGTAGTGTTTGGCCTCAGACAGAATTTTACTGCCGGGATATTCCTTCTCCACGTGCTTGAGAAGAATTATGTAAGTGGACAGACCTTGGGCCAGCCTGTGCAGGCAAGCCTCCTGGAAAAAAGAATATTTAGGTCAGTTAAAAAACAAATATCTATTCAACCTACGCATAAAAGTCAAGCCGATGCTAGCAAACAATTATGGAAAGTGTCAGTGTCTGTATTTTCTCCCACCTCTGGTGGTTTTCCATTTCTGGTTCTTACCTTGCTAAAGTTGGAGCTGGGGCAGTTTGCTGGAAACTGAGGTGCTTTGTAGTGCTCCAGTAAATGAAAGTTGACATTGTTTTGGAATTCATCATCAAACTGATATTGAAATTAGTCACAAGTCAGATATGTTTTTCAGCCAGGAGAAGACAATGAAGGTGCTTTCTGAATTTCCACTTACAGCTTTCTGGTGTTCTTTAGCGGTACCCAGAACCGAGTCCCAAACATGAGCAGAGGTCAGCAGGTCAGAGGGCGCCGTTTCCTCCTCACTTGAGGTGTCGCTTGATGGCAAGACGGTGGTCGCTTCTGTCAACGGAGCGCCATTGGCTCGCAGTACTAGAAAAGCCACCAAGCCCACCGCGAGAATTTGCGTGTCTAATGCGGAAGCAGAAGAAAATCATGAATGAATGGCAAAAGAGGAAGAAAATTCAGGAAACATTCATCACTGACTTACACATGTTGGGCATGTTGCGTCGAGATTACTCTTGCCTTGACCGCGTGCTCTCGTGGAACATGTCTTGACTTCTCATTGCACAGCCGTTATATATTCTACTGACCGCAGGGATTTCCGAATACCTTCCGGTTTCAATTATATACTGATGAAACCGATATTACACTTTTTTTTTTTGGTGCATACAGCAGAATGTAATTACACAGAATGAAAAAAGACCAATTCAATCATTTTTAAAGAACAACAACTTTATTTCAATTATTTCAATTAAATTTCACAACAGGTCGGAGCAGATTTTATTTAAAAAAAGCCCATTTAATTGTAATTTATACAATATTTTTATAATGTGACCATGTCAAAAGTCAAAGTCTGCTTTATTGTCAATCCCTTCATATGTCAAGACACACAAGAAACCGAAATTACATTTCCTCTATCCCATGGTGGAAGTGGAATTTCCATCATCATCTTCCAAACGTGCGCCAGTGGCTTTGCTCATCCTTATTTCCTGGAAGAAAAACGGACGTCAAAAGAGAAATATTGCTTCTTGTCGCTTGAAAGATGTGTCACCTCTCCGTTGGCGTTGATCAAGGTAAAGTGGACCTGGCCTACGGGTCCCCAGTTGGACTGTGTCTCCCAGACTAGATCAGAGGGAGGATTGTGGTTTCGGCCAGCGTCAGCCGCCCAGATCTGATGCATGTAAAGGTCATTGAAATATTGAGCACCTTGTATCTGAGATCTTCCAGATAAGATTGATTACCGTGACACTCTCGTGGGCCTTCAGGATGAATTCTGCGGCAAACTTGAATACAATGGGAGCAGAAGATCCAATCTGGAGCTTCACCTGCCAGTTCCCCAAATTCTGATCCTAATAGTTGAAATTGATCTCAACAGGTTAGTCGTTACTGGAAAATGTGCAAATTTCGTAAGATGTTCCCCTGTGACACATCCACTGACCTCATCAACTGTATTGCGGAGTCTGACATATTTGCCGTACGAGTCCACCTCATCCAGAGTGACCTGCTGCTCATCCACAGTGACCTGCTGCTCATCCACAGTGACCTGCTGGGCGATTTTAGGACGAGGCACATTGCATCCCCCCGAGCTCAAACCCTCGCTGTCCTTCGGACGTTTCCTCTTTTTGCTGGCCGACATGGTTTGGCGTACCCTGGGGACAAACGTGGAGACATTAATTGCTATGAGAGCAAACGTTGTGGTATGTTCTAAAGCTGTAAAAAGACCTCTCCTCCTTGTTCTGGGTCCGCTCCCTCTCTGTAGACAGAGCCTCCTCCAGATCTTTCACTTTTTGGCCGGCTTCTAACTCCACCATGCGAGACTCGTGCTGGCTTTGGACCATGCGCAAGTCCTACGTGAGACGTGAAAATGACTCAGCTTTATTTTCATTAATTAAATAAGCGATAGTGATGGTAATTACCGACCGCGGAATGCAGCTTCTTTTCAAACTCCAGCTCATCTTTAAGGATTTGAATGTGATGCGACTTCCTGAGCAAAAACAGTATTAAACCCTCGACGCAGTCAAATGCGCTATTTATATTGATGTGCGACTATGGGATGGTTAACTGAAAGTCCAATTGAGCTGCAATTAGTCACGAGGAGGATTTTCCTTGGGGTGTGGCCCCAGCAGCAAAGCAATTGTGTCAGCACTAATATCCACTATCCATTTTGTTGTTGGCATATTTTTGATAAAATGGCCGGGCGGGCCTCACCTTGCTTCCAGCTCGTCAAAATCAATCTTCAGCTTGGACAACTTCACCTGCAGACGTTCACGCTCTGTGGCCTCTGAGTCCAGAGCCGCACGGGCTTTCGCCAGATCGGATTCTTTCTTCGTGTCCCTGAGATGACAGATATACACATAAACTGAGAATATGGAAAATTTCGGGCAGTCTGAGAAATCAGCGTGAACAAACAAATACATACAGCCGAGTTAAAAAAACACCAGAACAATCACCATGACAATTGCGAACACACAGAAAGAAAAGAAATAACTGGAACATCACTCAAACACCGGTGATCCCATCGTGAGTCCCACATATGGGATGGTTAACTGTAAGTCCAATTGAGCTGCAATTAGTCACAAGGAGGATTTTCCTCGGGGTGTGGCCCCAGCAGCAAAGCAATTATGTCAGCACTAATATCCACTATCCATTTTGTTGTTGGCATATTTTTGATAAAATGGCCGGGCGGGCCTCACCTTGCTTCCAGCTCGTCAAAATCAATCTTCAGCTTGGACAACTTCACCTGCAGACGTTCACGCTCTGTGGCCTCTGAGTCCAGAGCCGCACGGGCTTTCGCCAGATTGGATTCTTTCTTCGTGTCCCTGTGATGACAGATATACACATAAACTGAGAATATGGAAAATTTCGGGCAGTCGGAGAAATCAGCGTGAACAAACAAATACATACAGCCGAGTTAAAAAAACACCAGAACAATCAAGTCAAGTCAAGTTTATTTGTATAGCCCTAAATCACAAGCAGTCTCAAAGGGCTTCACATAGACAGAAATTGACAATTATTCTCAAAGCATCCCCCTCAAAAAGCCCCTTATGATGAAGAATATATATGGAAACAGATTTCCCTCGCCCGGACGCGGGTCACCGGGGCCCCCCTCTGGAGCCAGGCCTGGAGGCGGGGCTCGAAGGCGAGCGTCTGGTGGCCGGGCCTTCGCCCATGGGGCCCGGCCGGGCAAAGCCCAAAAAGGAAATGTGGGTCCCCCTTCCCATGGGCTCACCACCTGTGGGAGGGGCCAAAGGGGTCGGGTGCAGTGCGAGCTGGGCGGCGGCCAAAGGCAGGGACCTTGGCGGTCTGATCCCCGGCTGCAGAAGCTGGCTCTTGGGACATGGAATGTCACCTCTCTGGCTGGAAAGGAGCCCGAGCTGGTGTGCGAGGCAGAAAAGTTCCGACTAGATATAGTCGGACTTGCCTCCACGCACAGTTTGGGTTCCGGTTCAAGCCCTCTCGAGAGGGGCTGGACTCTCTTCCACTCTGGAGTTGCCCATGGTGAGAGGCGTCGAGCAGGTGTGGGTATACTTATTAACCCCCGGCTGGGCGCCTGCACATTGGGGTTCACCCCGGTGAACGAGAGGGTAGCCTCCCTCCGCCTTCGGGTGGGGGGACGGGTCCTGACTGTTGTTTGTGTCTATGCACCAAACAGCAGAGTACCCACCCTTTTTGGAGTCCCTGGAGGAGGTGCTGGAGAGCGCTCCTTCTGGGGACTCCATCGTTCTACTGGGTGACTTCAATGCTCACGTGGGCAATGACAGTGAGACCTGGAAGGGCGTGATTGGGAGGAACGGCCCCCCCGATCTGAACCCGAGCGGTGTTCTATTATTGGACTTCTGTGCTCGACACGGATTTTCTATAATGAACACCATGTTCAAACATAAGGGTGTCCATGTGTGCACTTGGTACCAGGACACCCTAGGCCGCAGTTCGATGATCGACTTTGTAGTCGTGTCATCGGATTTGCGGCCGCATGTTTTGGACACTCGGGCGAAGAGAGGGGCGGAGCTGTCAACTGATCACCACCTGGTGGTGGGTTGGCTCCGATGGTGGGGGAAGATGCCGGTCCGACCTGGCAGACCCAAACGTTCTGTGAGGGTCTGCTGGGAACGTCTGGCGGAATCCCCTGTCAGGAAGAGCTTCAACTCCCACCTCCGGCATAACTTTTCCCAGGTCCCGGGGGAGGCGGGGGACATTGAGTCAGAGTGGACCTTGTTCCGCGCCTCCATTGTTGAGGCGGCCGACCGGAGCTGCGGCCGTAAGGTCATTGGTGCCTGTCGTGGCGGCAATCCCCGAACCCGCTGGTGGACACCGGCGGTAAGGGATGCCGTCAAGCTGAAGAAGGAGTCCTATCGGGCCGTTTTGGCCTGCGGGACTCCCGAGGCAGCTGACAGGTACCGGATGGCCAAGCGGAACGCAGCTTCGGCGGTTGCTGAGGCAAAAACCCGGGCGTGGGAGGAGTTTGGCGAGGCCATGGAGAATGACTTCCGGACGGCTTCGAGGAAATTCTGGTCCACCATCCGGCGTCTCAGGAGGGGGAAGCAGACTACCGCGTTGCGGGAGGCGTCTTTCGTGCCGCCGGTGGCGTATGACCTTCCGCGAGAGGCGTGCGGGCTTGGGGGGGCCGCAACGACCGAGTCTGACTCGGACGGGGCGCAGCTTCCCTCCCGGTCGCAGCAATAAGCGCCGAACGCAGCGTTGGTCACCAGCGACCCCGGCGGGTTCGTCAGGAGCGCCGGTACCCTTCCGTAGCTAGTTGCCAGCTGGCCACAGCGGGCCGCACCGACCGAGTCTGACTCGGACGGGGCGCAGCTTCCCGTCTGGGTGACAGCGGCGCTGACAACGGCGGGGCGGCCGGAACCCCTTCGACCCCCCGGCTCCCACCAGTGTCGATCCAACTCCGCATCCTGGCGTAGCGCTTGGGCCCAGGCTGTTGACGAACAGGAAGCGGGAGCAGAATCAGTAAATGTAAATGTGCTAGTTTACGTTGAGTTAGCCTTGAAGATGTTTTAGTCACAGGCCTAGCGCTGTAAAAAATGAATGCTTACTATTTGTCTGGCGTTAAGACAGACATTGTTTCAACACAAATCTGCGTGTATTGCCGTGCCTTTGGATATTTGCTTAGTTTAAATGCAAGCGCTAGAATGCCCCAAATTAGCCGGTAAAGAATTGATAGAGCAAAAGGGTAGAACATCAAAGTAAAAAGCTGTGATCCAATAAAGCAAAAGTTGGATCAAAGTAAAAAGCTTTGATCAATGATGCCGTTTATATTCTAAACCAAAAAGGTAGAACATCAAAATGAAAAGATGTGGTCCAATGATGGTATTTATACTATATTATAATTTTCCACACTGAGAAGACACAGAAATAAATAAGTCATGCTAAGAAATTATTGTTTGCTTCCACATACTCCTTGCAATGACATACTCGTCATTACTTTTTGGTGCAATTAATGAGTTTGCGTCGAAAATTGGTTCATAAATAGATGCAAAACAAATTGCGCGGGTCCGGATCGTATCTCAAAAAGGGGGGCTGCTGATGCGTCGGTTCAGAAGTGGAAAATTGGCACGTAAGTAGATGCAAAAAATCCGCGCAGCTTCCGTTCGTATCTCAAAATGTCCGTAAGTATAGGCGTTCGTAAGTAGAGGTGCCACTGCATATGCAAGTTTAACATGGTCGCTTTTACTCGTATGCTTTGCATGGTCCTTCAGATCACTAACAATTCCTCCCATCTTAAAAACTCAATTTCTACTCTCTTTTTTTTCCGCAGAAGACAAAGCGGCCCAGTCATTGTTGAACAAGTTAATCAGAAGTAATCTTGTCAACACCACAAATCAAGTTGAAGTTCTTCAGAAGGATCCCAACTCTCCACTGTACTCTGTAAAATCCTTTGAGGAGTTGCGACTGTAAGTGTATCATTCTTTAATTTATTCATAATCCCTCTTGTGATTTAGTGCGTCTGCCATAAATGACGAATGAGCTCATGTCTGTGGATGTTATCCAATAAAGATTACACACCACGGCAGATGCGCTCGTATTGAAAAGGGAAAAATAAAATTTGTGTTCTGCAAAAGTGTGGCAGAAGTGCTCGATGTTCATTACATGCCCAATTTGTTGTATTCCTGCCAAACTTGATCAATAAACCAAAAATATTTTTTCTCATATGTGCAGTAAACCACAGCTCCTTCAGGGTGTCTATGGCATGGGTTTTAACCGGCCCTCCAAAATCCAGGAGACCGCCTTACCCATGATGCTCGCTGAACCGTGAGTATGCTGTACATTGACTGTGATGTGCTACTTTTCTGAACTAAATATATGATGTGACTAAAGTCAGTTTGATTTTTCTGTTTAGTCCACAGAATCTAATCGCCCAGTCTCAGTCAGGAACAGGAAAAACCGCTGCCTTTGTGCTTGCCATGCTCAGCCACGTCAATCCAGACCACAAATATCCCCAGGTTATTTTTTAGGGATTTTATCAGTGATCCAAATGACCGCAGATGGGTTTATCCTTAGTCCTTGTGTGACCTGCGAGTTAGATTTCTAAATCTCTTTTTCCTTTTCCACCAGTGCCTGTGTTTGTCACCCACCTATGAACTGGCGCTTCAGACTGGGAAAGTTATTGAGCAGATGGGCAAAAACTACCCTGAAGTCAAACTAGTTTACGCCATACGAGGAAATAGGCGTAAGTTCACATCGAGTGCCATGTTGACGTTCTCACCATGCTGGACTGGTGCAGCAAATTGAAGTTCATTGATCCCGAGAAGATTCGGGTGTTTGTGCTGGATGAGGCCGATGTCATGATCGCAACGCAGGGTCACAAAGACCAGAGTATTCGCATCCAGAAGTAAGAATGAATATTAATAAAAAAGTTTCCTGACAAATGTGGGAGTTCGGATTTTGAGTTTCCACTAAAGGATGCTACGATTTTAATTTGTTCTTTGCTACACAGGATGCTGCCCAGAAACTGCCAGATGTTGCTGTTCTCAGCTACGTTTGAGGAGACCGTGTGGGACTTCGCCAGGCGCGTCGTGCCTGACCCAAATATCATCAAATTGAAAAGAGAGGAGGAGACGCTGGATACTATCAAGCAGTACTATGTGTTGTGCAACAGCAAGGAGGAAAAGTTTGAAGCCCTGTGCAACATCTATGGCGCCATCACCATAGCCCAGGCTATGATTTTCTGCCATGTGAGGCACTTCCCTTCACCCAGCACTTTCCGATTGATAATTATAAATGGCATCACATTTTCCTGAGAAATGTTCCAGAGTTTATTAAGAACGTCACAAGACTGGCGTCGCATAAATTCATTATGTTCCTTGAGTGTCTGGCTGGTATATGAACTGGTGACTCTGCTTTCCTTCATGCGATCCAGACAAGGAAGACCGCAGGCTGGCTGGCGGGAGAGCTTTCCAAAGAGAACCACCAGGTGGCGCTGCTTAGCGGGGAGATGCAAGTAGAGCAGAGGGCAGCTGTCATTGAACGCTTCCGGAATGGAAAGGAGAAGGTGCTTGTCACCACAAATGTCTGTGCCAGAGGTGAGGGACCCATGCAAGATAATTATGAAATATGTAGATATTTAACAATTATTTAGTCTTCCACTTCTCCCTATCAATTGCTTTTGTAATATTGTTTTAACATGTATTCTGACTGTCAACACCCTGTATGCTATTAGAGAAGATACCGTATGTATTCTTCATACATTGAAAATATTAACGTCAATTTCCCCTATCACCTCTCGCCTTTTTTTTTTCTTTTTTTCTGTCCACCAGGAATTGATGTGGAGCAGGTATCGGTGGTGATCAATTTTGACCTGCCTGTAGACCAGGAGGGTAACCCAGACAACGAGACCTACCTTCATAGGATTGGCCGCACGGGTCGGTTCGGCAAAAGGGGGCTGGCCATCAACATGGTGGACAGCAGAATGAGTATGAGCATTCTCAACAGGATCCAGGAGCATTTTAGTAAGTAGTTATCCTTGCCATTATCTATTGCATTGGCCAGGTTCAATGTAATATATATGTTTGCATTTTTATTCGTCCACTGGCAGAAAAAAAACACTCGCTGGTTTTCTCTTTTCCAGATAAGAAAATTGAAAAACTCGACACACACGATCTGGATGAAATTGAGAAAATCGCCAACTGAAAGACAAGTGTGCTGACAAAGTGGACGCCAGCTAGACTTGCGCTCTGCAAAGACTGTATGCTTCTTTATGCTGGCTTTTTAAGTTTGTATTTTAAGCCGTTAGGGTGGAGGGGGTAAAACCACATATACTGCACGTTTACATACACTTCAGTCTGTGGAACATACCCTATTTCACTCTTTTTACTATAATATTTTATTTTGTAATGCTGAAAAAGCTTAACTGTCAAGTAACTCTTAAAACCCCATTTGACTCTGCTTTTCATACATATATGAACATTTTTCATGAATGTATCCTCTTTAGGTCATTACAACATTGACAGTGTGTGGAAAGGGTGAAGTTGGGTATACTGCTGCTCTGAGTGCAGGGGTGTCATTTTGGGTGATGACTGATGGATGGATTTTAGGGTCTATGCAAATTTAGAGTATACTCACATGAAAGAAATGAAATTAACCTCAATTTATCTTCAGGGTGCGTAGCCAAATGCCAAAATGGAGATGACCTACTAATAACTCCTCAACATTTTAGATCATTCTGGAGTAAAGCCCAGTCACGCGTCCCTCACAATTTTATTTATAGAGTATTAAGACTACTCAGCTGTAACATGTAGTTGTTTTTAAACATTTTTTGCCTACCTATTCCACAACTTCCCACTTACCACAAACTTCACATCTTTTATTTTGAAATTCAACCAAAATTCTCTAAAATTTCGTTTTTCTACTCTAATTTCCACATTTTTCAACCGATTCAACCCATTCCAACTTTCAAGTGTTCATCTTTTGCCTACCTGTTCCACATATTCCCACTTACCAAAAATTCCAAATTTTCAAATTTGAAATTCAACCAAATTCTCCAAAATTTCGTTTTTCTACTCTAATTTCTACATTTTTCAACCGATTCAACCCATTCCAAATGTATTCACTTAATTCACCTTATGCTTCCCACATTCACTCCCATTTACCCCCACTTCCACTATGCTTACACAATTCAACCCTTGACCCCCAATTCCAGTGTGGCGGCCATCTTGGATGACCCTGGAGTGCCACCAATGAACCCAGAATGAACCGGAAGTGCCCTAAATCAAACTGAAAGTGACCCCAAATAGACCGGAAGTGACCCCAAATCAAACCGGAAGTGACCCCAAATGTACCAGAAATTACCTTTTTAGACCGGAAATGACCCCAAATAAACCGGAAGTGACCTCAGACGAACCGGAAGTGACCCAAATTAAACCGAAAGTGACCTAAATAAACCGAGAGTGACCCCTAATAGACCGGAAGTGACCTCAGGTGAACCGAAAGTGACCCCAAATGAACCGAAAGTGAACTTTTTTGACCGGAAGTGACCCCGAATAAACCGGAAGTGACCTCAGCTAAACCGGAAGTGACCTGTAGTAAACCGGAAGTGTCCCAAATAAACCGGAAGTGACCCAAATTAGACCGAAAATGACCCGAATCAAGCCGGAAGTGAACTTATTTCAACACTAAGTGCCCCAAATAGCTACATTTGCGCTAGGGTTTTCGGTTTTTGTCCGATTTAACCCGTTTCAACATTTTTACCCCAAAAGTGAACCTCCTGAGGCCGTTTTTTTTGTTTTGTTCCAAATTTAGAAAGATTTTGGCGCAATTGCTTTTTTTTATTTTCCCATTCATTCTCTCTATGGGGATTCAACATTTGCTCTAACTTCTACATTTTTTAACTGATTCAACCCGTTCCAACTTTCCAACACGTGTGCATGCACAAACACACACCCAGACACATTAGAGCAGCAGGAACGGAGAGAAAGTATTTGCACTGTATGTGCTTGTGTGAATGTGCTTGTGAGGACATTGTTGTATTTTCTGCGGTTAATTATTATTATGTGGGGACAAGCAGTACAGAAAATGGATGGATGGATAATTATGATATAAGTATTATCATTATAAAGTTACATTGATACTGCCTTGACAGTGTCCATGAAAACATTATCAAACATTAACTAGAATTTGGAATTCCTGAAGGAATTGCGTGTGAAGGTGAAGAAGTTGAATAAATATTTAAGGAATGTTGCAGAATGATGTTGAAACGAGTTGAATCGGTTGAAAAATGTAGAAATGAGAAGGGAAAAAGGAAATATTGTAGAATCGGGTGTGAATTTCAAAATAAAAGATGTGAATTATTTGGTAAGTTGTGGAATAGGTAGAAATATGATGAACAGTTGAAAGTTGGAATGGGTTGAATCGGTTGAAAAATGTAGAAATGAGAAGGGAAAAAGGAATTGGGCGTGAATTTCAAAATAAAAGATGTGAAAAAGGAAATGTAGGAAAATTGGGTGTGAATTTCATACTAGAAAAAGTGAAAATGCAGGTAAGTGGGAAGTTGTGGAATAGGTAGGAAAATGATGAACAGTTGAAAGTTGGAATGGGTTGAATGAGTTGGAAAATGTAGAAATGAGAGTAGAAAAACCAAAATTTGGAGAATTTTGTTGAATTTCAATTTTAATTTGAACAATGCATTCAATTATGCATCAACATTCATTCCTTCATGCATTCATGCATTCATTCATACATTCATTCAAGCATTCATCCATGCATTCATTCACGCACTCAATTTTTATCACGTCACCCTGCACACGCGTGACAGTGATGGCCAGCCCATCTTGTGGTATCTTCGGGGGCTGGCTGAAAGTTTTCTGCCAGATCTGAAGCTTGATGCTTGTAACTTCGCCCGAATTGGACACAACCTCCACCACCTCTTCCCCATAGAGGATACCACAGACTGTTAGGGTGAGGCTGGAGTTGCAGGGCTGTTGAATAAAAAAAGAATATCTAATTAGTTTTTATGAATGGAAAACAAAGTTTACCAAAGGCTAATCATGCCTCCAAATAAAGCAAGTGGGAGCAGTAAAGCCATCCTAGAACACAAAGACGTTATTAAAGCCACGCGACAGTGAGCGCCCGGCGCGCTGCGGGCGGTTGCGCGATGGGACCAAATTAAGCTCCCTGCGCACTGAGGTACACTTCAATTTTGGAAAGTACATTAGGACGGTACAAATATTTTCAAAATTTCAGCGACGGCTCTGTCACAATAATGCGACCAGCGCGGAGCAGTTGCGCGGTCGGCAGCGCGCTACGGTTGAACGCTGGGCGGAACGCTGCAATTGCGCGATGGGACAAAAATGAAGAAATGAAGAAAAAAAAATTGAAGAAAAGGATTTATTTAGTCTTGGAACGGATTAATTTGTTTTCCATTGTTTGTAATGAGAAAAATAGATTGGGAACCTTAACCCAGTTAATCTTGGAAAAGGGGATAATAAGCAAAAAGCAAGCACCATTTAAATTCCACTGCTATGAAGCCATTTACTAACCTTTATTTCTGTGCAAGTTGTAGAGTGGAGCATTAGTCCCGAATCGTTCACCCGGGCACTCAGGTGGGTGAAAATGAAGGAACCCCCTACTTTTAGTTCAATGAGATTAGCCTCACGCCAAAGGCCAATTTTGACAGCGGCTTCATCCTGCGTTAGTTTAAAAAAGAGTATGTGTGCAAAGTGCTACAACAGGGGAAGTACAAATGGCTACTTACTTTTTTTAGTGTCAAAGTCCGAAATGGCGCAAGGCTGTTCCCTCTCTGGCGCACCATGCGGATTGGACGCATCTGAAGTGGAGCAAATTGAGATGACAAAAAAAAATAAAACTTTTGGTACCTTAGTACTAAACAGAGCATTTCAAAGATATTGTGTGTGTGTGTTTGTGTGTGTGTGTGTCGGTGGGTACATTACATGTACATTATTGCACATGCATCATGTCTTCACAGGTGTACACAAAGACATGTGTGTATATGTGCATTTGCGGGTGCAGGTGACTTACATCGGTTATTACGCCCTCCAGTGACACCATCTCCTCAGGTAGTTTATTCACTACCTCCTGAGGAGATGATGCCACTGACTTGGGGTAGACCAGGGCCCTGGCCTCTTCTTCCAGCTGCGGGCTGGTTTGCACCTCGGCCGCCATGAATATTTTTGAGCCGGGTTTGGTGAGGAGCCCTTGGCCACTCTCGTCCACACCAAAGTTTAAAAAAATGTAACTGCTGCCAAGTGTTCAAACAGAACAATTTTATAGGCTTTCTCGTCGTCACAGAGGGCAACAGTTACATTATTGTGCTGGCCGTGCATGGACAAGGTGCCATCAGCTGCACAAATCCATGTTTTTGCACGCAGAGCAGTCCTCATCGCGACTACTTTAGCGCGGATCATGTTTTTCGCCATTCTGAAAAAGAAAAAAAAGAGAGAAATTGACTTGTTTAGTTAGTAGATGACAAATGGCAAATCATTCATAGAATAATTACTATTATAATACATCTGACTGACTTTGGGATTATTTTATTAGCGACACAACATATCATTACCATATTCAAATTGGATCAACATTCATTCCTTCATGCATTCATGCATTCATTCATACATTCATTCAAGCATTCATCCATGCATTCATTCACGCACTCAATTTTTATCACGTCACCCTGCACACGCGTGACAGTGATGGCCAGCCCATCTTGTGGTATCTTCGGGGGCTGGCTGAAAGTTTTCTGCCAGATCTGAAGCTTGATGCTTGTAACTTCGCCCGAATTGGACACAACCTCCACCACCTCTTCCCCATAGAGGATACCACAGACTGTTAGGGTGAGGCTGGAGTTGCAGGGCTGTTGAATAAAAAAAGAATATCTAATTAGTTTTTATGAATGGAAAACAAAGTTTACCAAAGGCTAATCATGCCTCCAAATAAAGCAAGTGGGAGCAGTAAAGCCATCCTAGAACACAAAGACGTTATTAAAGCCACGCGACAGTGAGCGCCCGGCGCGCTGCGGGCGGTTGCGCGATGGGACCAAATTAAGCTCCCTGCGCACTGAGGTACACTTCAATTTTGGAAAGTACATTAGGACGGTACAAATATTTTCAAAATTTCAGCGACGGCTCTGTCACAATAATGCGACCAGCGCGGAGCAGTTGCGCGGTCGGCAGCGCGCTACGGTTGAACGCTGGGCGGAACGCTGCAATTGCGCGATGGGACAAAAATGAAGAAATGAAGAAAAAAAAATTGAAGAAAAGGATTTATTTAGTCTTGGAACGGATTAATTTGTTTTCCATTGTTTGTAATGAGAAAAATAGATTGGGAACCTTAACCCAGTTAATCTTGGAAAAGGGGATAATAAGCAAAAAGCAAGCACCATTTAAATTCCACTGCTATGAAGCCATTTACTAACCTTTATTTCTGTGCAAGTTGTAGAGTGGAGCATTAGTCCCGAATCGTTCACCCGGGCACTCAGGTGGGTGAAAATGAAGGAACCCCCTACTTTTAGTTCAATGAGATTAGCCTCACGCCAAAGGCCAATTTTGACAGCGGCTTCATCCTGCGTTAGTTTAAAAAAGAGTATGTGTGCAAAGTGCTACAACAGGGGAAGTACAAATGGCTACTTACTTTTTTTAGTGTCAAAGTCCGAAATGGCGCAAGGCTGTTCCCTCTCTGGCGCACCATGCGGATTGGACGCATCTGAAGTGGAGCAAATTGAGATGACAAAAAAAAATAAAACTTTTGGTACCTTAGTACTAAACAGAGCATTTCAAAGATATTGTGTGTGTGTGTTTGTGTGTGTGTGTGTCGGTGGGTACATTACATGTACATTATTGCACATGCATCATGTCTTCACAGGTGTACACAAAGACATGTGTGTATATGTGCATTTGCGGGTGCAGGTGACTTACATCGGTTATTACGCCCTCCAGTGACACCATCTCCTCAGGTAGTTTATTCACTACCTCCTGAGGAGATGATGCCACTGACTTGGGGTAGACCAGGGCCCTGGCCTCTTCTTCCAGCTGCGGGCTGGTTTGCACCTCGGCCGCCATGAATATTTTTGAGCCGGGTTTGGTGAGGAGCCCTTGGCCACTCTCGTCCACACCAAAGTTTAAAAAAATGTAACTGCTGCCAAGTGTTCAAACAGAACAATTTTATAGGCTTTCTCGTCGTCACAGAGGGCAACAGTTACATTATTGTGCTGGCCGTGCATGGACAAGGTGCCATCAGCTGCACAAATCCATGTTTTTGCACGCAGAGCAGTCCTCATCGCGACTACTTTAGCGCGGATCATGTTTTTCGCCATTCTGAAAAAGAAAAAAAAGAGAGAAATTGACTTGTTTAGTTAGTAGATGACAAATGGCAAATCATTCATAGAATAATTACTATTATAATACATCTGACTGACTTTGGGATTATTTTATTAGCGACACAACATATCATTACCATATTCAAATTGGATAAAAATAAATGGATACCACGTATAATAAAAAAACACGCAATTATTTAAATGTTAGACTGAAAAGAAAGAGTTTCCCAGCAATGATTTTTAACATCCACCAGATGGCAGTGCAGTGACAAAGTCAATAGTTCATGGGTATGTAGCATTTCAAGACTGCTACAAATTAACACTGGGCAATGATTCAATACTACTGATCTTACTCGGTCAGTACATATCAGTGCTTACGTTACAATGTCATCTGCTATATAAATTTGGAAGCACATTTCATAATGGCGCCTGTGCGGTTTTTGAGGGGGGCTAACCTAAAACAAAGATTTTAATAAAAGAACACCGTAAACCATTTTTATCCATTTACGTGTGGCGACTACGAGGTGTCGTCTGAAATAAATGAATTACGCGTCGTGTATCTTTCCAGAAATGTTGTTACTCCGTAACGCAAAGTGCAAGCATCGTGCGTCCATCTTGTTAGATGGCAAATGCACACGGTCTCCTCAAACGTAGCTGAGAACAGCAACATCTGGCAGTTTCTGGGCAGCATCCTGTGTAGCAAAGAACAAATTAAAATCGTAGCATCCTTTAGTGGAAACTCAAAATGCGAACTCCCACATTTGTCAGGAAACTTTTTTATTAATATTCATTCTTACCTCTGGATGCGAATACTCTGGTCTTTGTGACCCTGCGTTGCGATCATGACATCGGCCTCATCCAGCACAAACACCTGAATCTTCTCGGGATCAATGAACTTCAATTTGCTGCACCAGTCCAGCATGGTGCCGGGCGTGCCAATGATTATCTGTTCCTGAAGCTTCACGCCTCGCTGCACTGGAAAATTTTCAAAGAAACTTTGTCAACACAAAAACACGCCGAGGACCAGACGAGAACGTCAACATGGCACTCGATGTGAACTTACGCCTATTTCCTCGTATGGCGTAAACTAGTTTGACTTCAGGGTAGTTTTTGCCCATCTGCTCAATAACTTTGCCAGTCTGAAGCGCCAGTTCATAGGTGGGTGACAAACACAGGCACTGGTGGAAAAGGAAAAAGAGATTTAGAAATTTAACTCGCAGGTCACACAAGGACTAAGGATAAACCCATCTGCGGTCATTTGGATCACTGATAAAATCCCTAAAAAATAACCTGGGGATATTTGTGGTCTGGATTGACGTGGCTGAGCATGGCAAGCACAAAGGCAGCGGTTTTTCCTGTTCCTGACTGAGACTGGGCGATTAGATTCTGTGGACTAAACAGAAAAATCAAACTGACTTTAGTCACATCATATATTTAGTTCAGAAAAGTAGCACATCACAGTCAATGTACAGCATACTCACGGTTCAGCGAGCATCATGGGTAAGGCGGTCTCCTGGATTTTGGAGGGCCGGTTAAAACCCATGCCATAGACACCCTGAAGGAGCTGTGGTTTACTGCACATATGAGAAAAAATATTTTTGGTTTATTGATCAAGTTTGGCAGGAATACAACAAATTGGGCATGTAATGAACATCGAGCACTTCTGCCACACTTTTGCAGAACACAAATTTTATTTTTCCCTTTTCAATACGAGCGCATCTGCCGTGGTGTGTAATCTTTATTGGATAACATCCACAGACATGAGCTCATTCGTCATTTATGGCAGACGCACTAAATCACAAGAGGGATTATGAATAAATTAAAGAATGATACACTTACAGTCGCAACTCTTCAAAGGATTTTACAGAGTACAGTGGAGAGTTGGGATCCTTCTGAAGAACTTCAACTTGATTTGTGGTGTTGACAAGATTACTTCTGATTAACTTGTTCAACAATGACTGGGCCGCTTTGTCTTCTGCGGAAAAAAAAGAGAGTAGAAATTGCGTTTTTAAGATGGGAGGAATTGTTAGTGATCTGAAGGACCATGCAAAGCATACGAGTAAAAGCGACCATGTTAAACTTGCATATGCAGTGGCACCTCTACTTACGAACGCCTATACTTACGGACATTTTGAGATACGAACGGAAGCTGCGCGGATTTTTTGCATCTACTTACGTGCCAATTTTCCACTTCTGAACCGACGCATCAGCAGCCCCCCTTTTTGAGATACGATCCGGGCCCGCGCAATTTGTTTTGCATCTATTTATGAACCAATTTTCGACGCAAACTCATTAATTGCACCAAAAAGTAATGACGAGTATGTGAACACATTGCAAGCAGTATGTGGAAGCAAACAATAATTTCTTAGCATGACTTATTTTTTTCTGTGTCTTCTCAGTGTGGAAAATTATAATATAGTATAAATACCATCATTGGACCACATCTTTTTATTTTGATGTTCTACCTTTTTGGTTTAGAATATAAACGGCATCATTGATCAAAGCTTTTTACTTTGATCCAACTTTTGCTCTATTGGATCACAGCTTTTTACTTTGATGTTCTACCCTTTTGCTCTATCATGTCTATTCGGTCAATAATTTTGACAGCGTAATTGTTGTGAGGAGCGTTTGGGGTGACAAAACAATTCAATTACTGTATGGGAATACATAATCACATCAGCTTACCACGGTCATCTTCATCTGTAGTCTTTCCTGGAGTCTTATCTCCCGCTTCTGACTTTCCAAAAGTACTGCCTGCTGATGATACAGATGTTCCTTAGCAAAATCACTTTATAGCCTTTTCATGCTTGAAATTAGTCTCATCACTTTGCAAACATACCGTTTTCTCCAGGTGCATCCTTTAGTTGAAGGTTTCCAATCTGTAAAAAAAAAACAGTTTACCACAGTTGACTAGGAAAACACGTTAACGCCAGTAATGGTCAACTGTTATATATATTTATAAACGTGACCCTGAAACATAAAACTTGGAAAGCACAAATCTAGAAGAAACCAATGCTTCTACTTAATCAGGTTAAGCTATTTTGGAACCTCTTGCATCATTCAGTTGCCAGCCAGTTAAAGCTGTCTCAATGAATTACCTCTTTGATGGTAGCTTCTGCAAAAGCTAGCAACGCACAAGGCACGCAGCAATTCTTTACCGGCTAATTTGGGGCATTCTAGCGCTTGCATTTAAACTAAGCAAATATCCAAAGGCACGGCAATACACGCAGATTTGTGTTGAAACAATGTCTGTCTTAACGCCAGACAAATAGTAAGCATTCATTTTTTACAGCGCTAGGCCTGTGACTAAAACATCTTCAAGGCTAACTCAACGTAAACTAGCACATTTACATTTACTGATTCTGCTCCCGCTTCCTGTTCGTCAACAGCCTGGGCCCAAGAGTCCGAAGCCATCGTCGTTTCCCTTTGTCGTTGTTTTAAAAACTGTGTGAGGGAAAAGTAGGGTGCAGTACTTCAGTCACAATGGCGTGCCGATACCAACTGAGAGCCTTGTACAACAGCAACGTCTACCGAGTGGAAATGAAGTGCAGGGAAACAGTTCCTCCATATTAAAGGTTCCTAGCAGGATTTCCCTCAAACATAAAAAGGAATACTGTGAAAATGATTGCGATGATTTTACAAAACAAAAGTGTCAAAATTCAAAATTATGTCTAGGTTCGAAGATTACCCTGTTAGAGCTAATATAAAATTTGAAGACGACAGTATTTTCCATTTATACTTATTACTAATTAAATGTTATCAAGCGTCTTTGGGTTTTTGAAAAGCGCTCTACAAATTTAATGAATTATTATTATTAATGTTTGATAATGTTTTCATGGACACTGTCAAGGCAGTATCAATGTAACTTTATAATGATAATACTTATATCATAATTATCCATCCATCCATCCATTTTCTGTACTGCTTGTCCCCACATAATAATAATTAACCGCAGAAAATACAACAATGTCCTCACACGCACATTCACACAAGCACATACAGTGCAAATACTTTCTCTCCGTTCCTGCTGCTCTAATGTGTCTGGGTGTGTGTTTGTGCATGCACACGTGTTGGAAAGTTGGAACGGGTTGAATCAGTTAAGAAATGTAGAAGTTAGAGCAAATGTTGAATCCCCATAGAGAGAATGAATGGGAAAATAAAAAAAAGCAATTGCGCCAAAATCTTTCTAAATTTGGAACAAAACAAAAAAAACGGCCTCAGGAGGTTCACTTTTGGGGTAAAAATGTTGAAACGGGTTAAATCGGACAAAAACCGAAAACCTTAGCGCAAATGTAGCTATTTGGGGCACTTAGTGTTGAAATAGGTTCACTTCCGGCTTGATTCGGGTCATTTCCGGTCTAATTTGGGTCACTTCCGGTTTATTTGGGACACTTCCGGTTTACTACAGGTCACTTCCGGTTTAGCTGAGGTCACTTCCGGTTTATTCGGGGTCACTTCCGGTCAAAAAAGGTCACTTTCGGTTCATTTGGGGTCACTTTCGGTTCACCTGAGGTCACTTCCGGTCTATTAGGGGTCACTTTCGGTTTGATTTGGGTCACTTCCGGTTTATTTAGGTCACTTTCGGTTTAATTTGGGTCACTTTCGGTTCGTCTGAGGTCACTTCCGGTTTATTTGGGGTCATTTCCGGTCTAAAAAGGTCATTTCTGGTACATTGGGGTCACTTCCGGTTTGATTTGGGGTCACTTCCGGTCTATTTGGGGTCACTTTCGGTTTGATTTAGGGCACTTCCGGTTCATTCTGGGTTCATTGGTGGCACTCCAGGGTCATCCAAGATGGCCGCCACACTGGAATTGGGGGTCAAGGGTTGAATTGTGTAAGCATAGTGGAAGTGGGGGTGAATGGGAGTGAATGTGGGAAGCATAAGGTGAATTAAGTAAATACATTTGGAATGGGTTGAATCGGTTGAAAAATGTAGAAATTAGAGTAGAAAAACGGAATTTTGGAGAATTTGGTTGAATTTCAAATTTGAAAATTTGGAATTTTTGGTAAGTGGGAATATGTGGAACAGGTAGGCAAAAGATGGAACACTTGAAAGTTGGAATGGGTTGAATCGGTTGAAAAATGTGGAAATTAGAGTAGAAAAACGAAATTTTAGAGAATTTTGGTTGAATTTCAAAATAAAAGATGTGAAGTTTTTGGTAAGTGGGAAGTTGTGGAATAGGTAGGCAAAAAATGTTTAAAAACAACTACATGTTACAGCTGAGTAGTCTTAATACTCTATAAATAAAATTGTGAGGGACGCGTGACTGGGCTTTACTCCAGAATGATCTAAAATGTTGAGGAGTTATTAGTAGGTCATCTCCATTTTGGCATTTGGCTACACACCCTGAAGATAAATTGAGGTTAATTTCATTTCTTTCATGTGAGTATACTCTAAATTTGCATAGACCCTAAAATCCATCCATCAGTCATCACCCAAAATGACACCCCTGCACTCAGAGCAGCAGTATACCCAACTTCACCCTTTCCACACACTGTCAATGTTGTAATGACCTAAAGAGGATACATTCATGAAAAATGTTCATATATGTATGAAAAGCAGAGTCAAATGGGGTTTTAGGAGTTACTTGACAGTTAAGCTTTTTCAGCATTACAAAATAAAATATTATAGTAAAAAGAGTGAAATAGGGTATGTTCCACAGACTGACGTGTATGTAAACGTGCAGTATATGTGGTTTTACCCCCTCCACCCTAACGGCTTAAAATACAAACTTAAAAAGCCAGCATAAAGAAGCATACAGTCTTTGCAGAGCGCAAGTCTAGCTGGCGTCCACTTTGTCAGCACACTTGTCTTTCAGTTGGCGATTTTCTCAATTTCATCCAGATCGTGTGTGTCGAGTTTTTCAATTTTCTTATCTGGAAAAGAGAAAACCAGCGAGTGTTTTTTTTCTGCCAGTGGACGAATAAAAATGCAAACATATATATTACATTGAACCTGGCCAATGCAATAGATAATGGCAAGGATAACTACTTACTAAAATGCTCCTGGATCCTGTTGAGAATGTTCATACTCATTCTGCTGTCCACCATGTTGATGGCCAGCCCCCTTTTGCCGAACCGACCCGTGCGGCCAATCCTATGAAGGTAGGTCTCGTTGTCTGGGTTACCCTCCTGGTCTACAGGCAGGTCAAAATTGATCACCACCGATACCTGCTCCACATCAATTCCTGGTGGACAGAAAAAAAAGAAAAAAAAAGGCGAGAGGTGATAGGGGAAATTGACGTTAATATTTTCAATGTATGAAGAATACATACGGTATCTTCTCTAATAGCATACAGGGTGTTGACAGTCAGAATACATGTTAAAACAATATTACAAAAGCAATTGATAGGGAGAAGTGGAAGACTAAATAATTGTTAAATATCTACATATTTCATAATTATCTTGCATGGGTCCCTCACCTCTGGCACAGACATTTGTGGTGACAAGCACCTTCTCCTTTCCATTCCGGAAGCGTTCAATGACAGCTGCCCTCTGCTCTACTTGCATCTCCCCGCTAAGCAGCGCCACCTGGTGGTTCTCTTTGGAAAGCTCTCCCGCCAGCCAGCCTGCGGTCTTCCTTGTCTGGATCGCATGAAGGAAAGCAGAGTCACCAGTTCATATACCAGCCAGACACTCAAGGAACATAATGAATTTATGCGACGCCAGTCTTGTGACGTTCTTAATAAACTCTGGAACATTTCTCAGGAAAATGTGATGCCATTTATAATTATCAATCGGAAAGTGCTGGGTGAAGGGAAGTGCCTCACATGGCAGAAAATCATAGCCTGGGCTATGGTGATGGCGCCATAGATGTTGCACAGGGCTTCAAACTTTTCCTCCTTGCTGTTGCACAACACATAGTACTGCTTGATAGTATCCAGCGTCTCCTCCTCTCTTTTCAATTTGATGATATTTGGGTCAGGCACGACGCGCCTGGCGAAGTCCCACACGGTCTCCTCAAACGTAGCTGAGAACAGCAACATCTGGCAGTTTCTGGGCAGCATCCTGTGTAGCAAAGAACAAATTAAAATCGTAGCATCCTTTAGTGGAAACTCAAAATCCGAACTCCCACATTTGTCAGGAAACTTTTTTATTAATATTCATTCTTACTTCTGGATGCGAATACTCTGGTCTTTGTGACCCTGCGTTGCGATCATGACATCGGCCTCATCCAGCACAAACACCCGAATCTTCTCGGGATCAATGAACTTCAATTTGCTGCACCAGTCCAGCATGGTGAGAACGTCAACATGGCACTCGATGTGAACTTACGCCTATTTCCTCGTATGGCGTAAACTAGTTTGACTTCAGGGTAGTTTTTGCCCATCTGCTCAATAACTTTCCCAGTCTGAAGCGCCAGTTCATAGGTGGGTGACAAACACAGGCACTGGTGGAAAAGGAAAAAGAGATTTAGAAATCTAACTCGCAGGTCACACAAGGACTAAGGATAAACCCATCTGCGGTCATTTGGATCACTGATAAAATCCCTAAAAAATAACCTGGGGATATTTGTGGTCTGGATTGACGTGGCTGAGCATGGCAAGCACAAAGGCAGCGGTTTTTCCTGTTCCTGACTGAGACTGGGCGATTAGATTCTGTGGACTAAACAGAAAAATCAAACTGACTTTAGTCACATCATATATTTAGTTCAGAAAAGTAGCACATCACAGTCAATGTACAGCATACTCACGGTTCAGCGAGCATCATGGGTAAGGCGGTCTCCTGGATTTTGGAGGGCCGGTTAAAACCCATGCCATAGACACCCTGAAGGAGCTGTGGTTTACTGCACATATGAGAAAAAATATTTTTGGTTTATTGATCAAGTTTGGCAGGAATACAACAAATTGGGCATGTAATGAACATCGAGCACTTCTGCCACACTTTTGCAGAACACAAATTTTATTTTTCCCTTTTCAATACGAGCGCATCTGCCGTGGTGTGTAATCTTTATTGGATAACATCCACAGACATGAGCTCATTCGTCATTTATGGCAGACGCACTAAATCACAAGAGGGATTATGAATAAATTAAAGAATGATACACTTACAGTCGCAACTCTTCAAAGGATTTTACAGAGTACAGTGGAGAGTTGGGATCCTTCTGAAGAACTTCAACTTGATTTGTGGTGTTGACAAGATTACTTCTGATTAACTTGTTCAACAATGACTGGGCCGCTTTGTCTTCTGCGGAAAAAAAAGAGAGTAGAAATTGCGTTTTTAAGATGGGAGGAATTGTTAGTGATCTGAAGGACCATGCAAAGCATACGAGTAAAAGCGACCATGTTAAACTTGCATATGCAGTGGCACCTCTACTTACGAACGCCTATACTTACGGACATTTTGAGATACGAACGGAAGCTGCGCGGATTTTTTGCATCTACTTACGTGCCAATTTTCCACTTCTGAACCGACGCATCAGCAGCCCCCCTTTTTGAGATACGATCCGGGCCCGCGCAATTTGTTTTGCATCTATTTATGAACCAATTTTCGACGCAAACTCATTAATTGCACCAAAAAGTAATGACGAGTATGTGAACACATTGCAAGCAGTATGTGGAAGCAAACAATAATTTCTTAGCATGACTTATTTTTTTCTGTGTATTCTCAGTGTGGAAAATTATAATATAGTATAAATACCATCATTGGACCACATCTTTTTATTTTGATGTTCTACCTTTTTGGTTTAGAATACCATGGTTTAGATGGTTTAGAAACGGCATCATTGATCAAAGCTTTTTACTTTGATCCAACTTTTGCTCTATTGGAACACAGCTTTTTACTTTGATGTTCTACCCTTTTGCTCTATCATGTCTATTCGGTGAATAATTTTGACAGCGTAATTGTTGTGAGGAGCGTTTGGGGTGACAAAACAATTCAATTACTGTATGGGAATACATAATCACATCAGCTTACCACGGTCATCTTCATCTGTAGTCTTTCCTGGAGTCTTATCTCCCGCTTCTGACTTTCCAAAAGTACTGCCTGCTGATGATACAGATGTTCCTTAGCAAAATCACTTTATAGCCTTTTCATGCTTGAAATTAGTCTCATCACTTTGCAAACATACCGTTTTCTCCAGGTGCATCCTTTAGTTGAAGGTTTCCAATCTGTAAAAAAAAAACAGTTTACCACAGTTGACTAGGAAAACACGTTAACGGCAGTAATGGTCAACTGTTATATATATTTATAAACGTGACCCTGAAACATAAAACTTGGAAAGCACAAATCTAGAAGAAGCCAATGCTTCTACTTAATCAGGTTAAGCTATTTTGGAACCTTTTGCATCATTCAGTTGCCAGCCAGTTAAAGCTGTCTCAATGAATTACCTCTTTGATGGTAGCTTCTGCAAAAGCTAGCAACGCACAAGGCACGCAGCAATTCTTTACCGGCTAATTTGGGGCATTCTAGCGCTTGCATTTAAACTAAGCAAATATCCAAAGGCACGGCAATACACGCAGATTTGTGTTGAAACAATGTCTGTCTTAACGCCAGACAAATAGTAAGCATTCATTTTTTACAGCGCTAGGCCTGTGACTAAAACATCTTCAAGGCTAACTCAACGTAAACTAGCACATTTACGTTTACTGATTCCGCTCCCGCTTCCTGTTCGTCAACAGCCTGGGCCCAAGAGTCCGAAGCCATCGTCGTTTCCCTTTGTCGTTGTTTTAAAAACTGTGTGAGGGAAAAGTAGGGTGCGGTACTTCAGTCACAATGGCGTGCCGATACCAACTGAGAGCCTTGTACAACAGCAACGTCTACCGAGTGGAAATGAAGTGCAGGGAAACAGTTCCTCCATATTAAAGGTTCCTAGCAGGATTTCCCTCAAACATAAAAAGGAATACTGTGAAAATGATTGCGATGATTTTACAAAACAAAAGTGTCAAAATTCAAAATTATGTCTAGGTTCGAAGATTACCCTGTTAGAGCTAATATAACATTTGAAGACGACAGTATTTTCCATTTATACTTATTACTAATTAAATGTTATCAAGCGTCTTTGGGTTTTTGAAAAGCGCTCTACAAATTTAATGAATTATTATTATTAATGTTTGATAATGTTTTCATGGACACTGTCAAGGCAGTATCAATGTAACTTTTAAAGGGAAATGTACTTTCGGCAGTTTGCAAACACATTTGATTAAGGCTCCGTTAGACACATATAACCATATCAATATAATTTCTAGTAGTAGTGTGGTTGCTTAATAAGTGGAAAGGAATGTGCAGGCTACATGAATTTGTTTTCTTCAAAGTATTGTGGAACAGGAGGTCCGGAAAGGGAGCATATCTCAAGGCCGATGGGAACGCAAAAAACAACTCGTCTTTGTGGTCCAGACACCTGTGCTGAGCAGGGGAAAACCCAAACGAGGAGGAGATGACCACAGACCATCGACCAATCACCACACAATCTTTTGCATGTTTGAATATTCATATTGTGTTTCTTTAAAACTGGGCAACCCGGAAGAATGTGTCGTCTTTCTGGTCACGAAGGCACACGAGATTTTGTGTTAAGGACCCAAGGCCCAGGCGCCTGTATTAGCTTGCTTTGTCAAGATTAAACAATTGGTAAATTCGGTCTGATTGATCTACTGGTCTTCTCTTTGACAGAACGAACTCGCAAAATTGTTAGGTGCGCCAGTGTGTGGATTAGAACATGGCAATTTTTGTGTTAAGTGTTGATCATAATTTGGAGTCAGATCAATAGCTAAAATCCGTATCCTAACACTTTATAATGATAATACTTATATCATAATTATCCATCCATCCATCCATTTTCTGTACTGCTTGTCCCCACATAATAATAATTAACCGCAGAAAATACAACAATGTCCTCACACGCACATTCACACAAGCACATACAGTGCAAATACTTTCTCTCCGTTCCTGCTGCTCTAATGTGTCTGGGTGTGTGTTTGTGCATGCACACGTGTTGAAAAGTTGGAACGGGTTGAATAAGTTAAAAAATGTAGAAGTTAGAGCAAATGTTGAATCCCCATAGAGAGAATGAATGGGAAAATAAAAAAAAGCAATTGCGCCAAAATCTTTCTAAATTTGGAACAAAACAAAAAAAACGGCCTCAGGAGGTTCACTTTTGGGGTAAAAATGTTGAAACGGGTTAAATTGGACAAAAACCGAAAACGTTAGCGCAAATGTAGCTATTTGGGGCACTTAGTGTTGAAATAAGTTCACTTCCGGCTTGATTCGGGTCATTTCCGGTCTAATTTGGGTCACTTCCGGTTTATTTGGGACACTTCCGGTTTACTACAGGTCACTTCCGGTTTAGCTGAGGTCACTTCCGGTTTATTCGGGGTCACTTCCGGTCAAAAAAGGTCACTTTCAGTTCATTTGGGGTCACTTTCGGTTCACCTGAGGTCACTTCCGGTCTATTAGGGGTCACTTTCGGTTTGATTTGGGTCACTTCCGGTTTATTTAGGTCACTTTCGGTTTAATTTGGGTCACTTTCGGTTCGTCTGAGGTCACTTCCGGTTTATTTGGGGTCATTTCCGGTCTAAAAAGGTCATTTCTGGTACATTGGGGTCACTTCCGGTTTGATTTGGGGTCACTTCCGGTCTATTTGGGGTCACTTTCGGTTTGATTTAGGGCACTTCCGGTTCATTCTGGGTTCGTTGGTGGCACTCCAGGGTCATCCAAGATGGCCGCCACACTGGAATTGGGGGTCAAGGGTTGAATTGTGTAAGCATAGTGGAAGTGGGGGTGAATGGGAGTGAATGTGGGAAGCATAAGGTGAATTAAGTGAATACATTTGGAATGGGTTGAATCGGTTGAAAAATGTAGAAATTAGAGTAGAAAAACGGAATTTTGGAGAATTTGGTTGAATTTCAAATTTGAAAATTTGGAATTTTTGGTAAGTGGGAATATGTGGAACAGGTAGGCAAAAGATGAACACTTGAAAGTTGGAATGGGTTGAATCGGTTGAAAAATGTGGAAATTAGAGTAGAAAAACGAAATTTTAGAGAATTTTGGTTGAATTTCAAAATAAAAGATGTGAAGTTTGTGGTAAGTGGGAAGTTGTGGAATAGGTAGGCAAAAAATGTTTAAAAACAACTACATGTTACAGCTGAGTAGTCTTAATACTCTATAAATAAAATTGTGAGGGACGCGTGACTGGGCTTTACTCCAGAATGATCTAAAATGTTGAGGAGTTATTAGTAGGTCATCTCCATTTTGGCATTTGGCTACGCACCCTGAAGATAAATTGAGGTTAATTTCATTTCTTTCATGTGAGTATACTCTAAATTTGCATAGACCCTAAAATCCATCCATCAGTCATCACCCAAAATGACACCCCTGCACTCAGAGCAGCAGTATACCCAACTTCACCCTTTCCACACACTGTCAATGTTGTAATGACCTAAAGAGGATACATTCATGAAAAATGTTCATATATGTATGAAAAGCAGAGTCAAATGGGGTTTTAGGAGTTACTTGACAGTTAAGCTTTTTCAGCATTACAAAATAAAATATTATAGTAAAAAGAGTGAAATAGGGTATGTTCCACAGACTGAAGTGTATGTAAACGTGCAGTATATGTGGTTTTACCCCCTCCACCCTAACGGCTTAAAATACAAACTTAAAAAGCCAGCATAAAGAAGCATACAGTCTTTGCAGAGCGCAAGTCTAGCTGGCGTCCACTTTGTCAGCACACTTGTCTTTCAGTTGGCGATTTTCTCAATTTCATCCAGATCGTGTGTGTCGAGTTTTTCAATTTTCTTATCTGGAAAAGAGAAAACCAGCGAGTGTTTTTTTTCTGCCAGTGGACGAATAAAAATGCAAACATATATATTACATTGAACCTGGCCAATGCAATAGATAATGGCAAGGATAACTACTTACTAAAATGCTCCTGGATCCTGTTGAGAATGTTCATACTCATTCTGCTGTCCACCATGTTGATGGCCAGCCCCCTTTTGCCGAACCGACCCGTGCGGCCAATCCTATGAAGGTAGGTCTCGTTGTCTGGGTTACCCTCCTGGTCTACAGGCAGGTCAAAATTGATCACCACCGATACCTGCTCCACATCAATTCCTGGTGGACAGAAAAAAAAGGAAAAAAAAAGGCGAGAGGTGATAGGGGAAATTGACGTTAATATTTTCAATGTATGAAGAATACATACGGTATCTTCTCTAATAGCATACAGGGTGTTGACAGTCAGAATACATGTTAAAACAATATTACAAAAGCAATTGATAGGGAGAAGTGGAAGACTAAATAATTGTTAAATATCTACATATTTCATAATTATCTTGCATGGGTCCCTCACCTCTGGCACAGACATTTGTGGTGACAAGCACCTTCTCCTTTCCATTCCGGAAGCGTTCAATGACAGCTGCCCTCTGCTCTACTTGCATCTCCCCGCTAAGCAGCGCCACCTGGTGGTTCTCTTTGGAAAGCTCTCCCGCCAGCCAGCCTGCGGTCTTCCTTGTCTGGATCGCATGAAGGAAAGCAGAGTCACCAGTTCATATACCAGCCAGACACTCAAGGAACATAATGAATTTATGCGACGCCAGTCTTGTGACGTTCTTAATAAACTCTGGAACATTTCTCAGGAAAATGTGATGCCATTTATAATCTATCAATCGGAAAGTGCTGGGTGAAGGGAAGTGCCTCACATGGCAGAAAATCATAGCCTGGGCTATGGTGATGGCGCCATAGATGTTGCACAGGGCTTCAAACTTTTCCTCCTTGCTGTTGCACAACACATAGTACTGCTTGATAGTATCCAGCGTCTCCTCCTCTCTTTTCAATTTGATGATATTTGGGTCAGGCACGACGCGCCTGGCGAAGTCCCACACGGTCTCCTCAAACGTAGCTGAGAACAGCAACATCTGGCAGTTTCTGGGCAGCATCCTGTGTAGCAAAGAACAAATTAAAATCGTAGCATCCTTTAGTGGAAACTCAAAATGCGAACTCCCACATTTGTCAGGAAACTTTTTTATTAATATTCATTCTTACCTCTGGATGCGAATACTCTGGTCTTTGTGACCCTGCGTTGCGATCATGACATCGGCCTCATCCAGCACAAACACCTGAATCTTCTCGGGATCAATGAACTTCAATTTGCTGCACCAGTCCAGCATGGTGCCGGGCGTGCCAATGATTATCTGTTCCTGAAGCTTCACGCCTCGCTGCACTGGAAAATTTTCAAAGAAACTTTGTCAACACAAAAACACGCCGAGGACCAGACGAGAACGTCAACATGGCACTCGATGTGAACTTACGCCTATTTCCTCGTATGGCGTAAACTAGTTTGACTTCAGGGTAGTTTTTGCCCATCTGCTCAATAACTGCCAGTCTGAAGCGCCAGTTCATAGGTGGGTGACAAACACAGGCACTGGTGGAAAAGGAAAAAGAGATTTAGAAATCTAACTCGCAGGTCACACAAGGACTAAGGATAAACCCATCTGCGGTCATTTGGATCACTGATAAAATTTCTAAAAAATAACCTGGGGATATTTGTGGTCTGGATTGACGTGGCTGAGCATGGCAAGCACAAAGGCAGCGTTTTTTCCTGTTCCTGACTGAGACTGGGCGATTAGATTCTGTGGACTAAACAGAAAAATCAAACTGACTTTAGTCACATCATATATTTAGTTCAGAAAAGTAGCACATCACAGTCAATGTACAGCATACTCACGGTTCAGCGAGCATCATGGGTAAGGCGGTCTCCTGGATTTTGGAGGGCCGGTTAAAACCCATGCCATAGACACCCTGAAGGAGCTGTGGTTTACTGCACATATGAGAAAAAATATTTTTGGTTTATTGATCAAGTTTGGCAGGAATACAACAAATTGGGCATGTAATGAACATCGAGCACTTCTGCCACACTTTTGCAAAACACAAATTTTATTTTTCCCTTTTCAATACGAGCGCATCTGCCGTGGTGTGTAATCTTTATTGGATAACATCCACAGACATGAGCTCATTCGTCATTTATGGCAGACGCACTAAATCACAAGAGGGATTATGAATAAATTAAAGAATGATACACTTACAGTCACAACTCCTTAAAGGATTTTACAGAGTACAGTGGAGAGTTGGGATCCTTCTGAAGAACTTCAACTTGATTTGTGGTGTTGACAAGATTACTTCTGATTAACTTGTTCAACAATGACTGGGCCGCTTTGTCTTCTGCGGAAAAAAAAGAGAGTAGAAATTGCGTTTTTAAGATGGGAGGAATTGTTAGTGATCTGAAGGACCATGCAAAGCATACGAGTAAAAGCGACCATGTTAAACTTGCATATGCAGTGGCACCTCTACTTACGAACCCCTATACTTACGGACATTTTGAGATACGAACGGAAGCTGCGCGGATTTTTTGCATCTACTTACGTGCCAATTTTCCACTTCTGAACCGACGCATCAGCAGCCCCCCTTTTTGAGATACGATCCGGACCCGCGCAATTTGTTTTGCATCTATTTATGAACCAATTTTCGACGCAAACTCATTAATTGCACCAAAAAGTAATGACGAGTATGTGAACACATTGCAAGGAGTATGTGGAAGCAAACAATAATTTCTTAGCATGACTTATTTTTTTCTGTGTCTTCTCAGTGTGGAAAATTATAATATAGTATAAATACCATCATTGGACCACATCTTTTTATTTTGATGTTCTACCTTTTTGGTTTAGAATATAAACGGCATCATTGATCAAAGCTTTTTACTTTGATCCAACTTTTGCTCTATTGGATCACAGCTTTTTACTTTGATGTTCTACCCTTTTGCTCTATCAATTCTTTACCGGCTAATTTGGGGCATTCTAGCGCTTGCATTTAAACTAAGCAAATATCCAAAGGCACGGCAATACACGCAGATTTGTGTTGAAACAATGTCTGTTTTAACGCCAGACAAATAGTAAGCATTCATTTTTTACAGCGCTAGGCCTGTGACTAAAACATCTTCAAGGCTAACTCAACGTAAACTAGCACATTTACATTTACTGATTCTGCTCCCGCTTCCTGTTCGTCAACAGCCTGGGCCCAAGCGCTACGCCAGGATGCGGAGTTGGATCGACACTGGTCGGAGCCGGGGGGTCGAAGGGGTTCCGGCCGCCCCGCCGTTGTCAGCGCCGCTGTCACCCAGACGGGAAGCTGCGCCCCGTCCGAGTCAGACTCGGTCGGTGCGGCCCGCTGTGGCCAGCTGGCAACTAGCTACGGAAGGGTACCGGCGCTCCCGACGAACCCGCCGGGGTGGCTTGTGACCAACGCTGCGTTCGGCGCTTATTGCTGCGACCGGGAGGGAAGCTGCGCCCCGTCCGAGTCAGACTCGGTCGTTGCGGCCCCCCCAAGCCCGCACGCCTCTCGCGGAAGGTCATACGCCACCGGCGGCACGAAAGACGCCTCCCGCAACGCGGTAGTCGGGAAAGGCTATTCGCATAGTCGAGCAGAGTTGCGACAACACATCCCGCGGTGCCGTCTGGGTTTGAGAAACAGCATTCGCGGTAGACCGGCGCGGCCGGCAGACGCCCACGCGGCGTGCCGCAATCGGATCGCGCGCTCGGCCTCCGTTGATTTCCTCTAGGTGGGTGATTCGGGGCGTCTCGGTCTCGCTGCCGTACGGTCGCGCCAAGGCCTGCGGGGGCGGCGCGTAGCGCACGCTCTCGCGGCGGCCGAGGCGCTAGAGTGCGACCCGCAAGTGGGGAGGAACCGTCCACCCAACGCCGGCGCGAGCCGGGGCCGGTGGGGGCCCTACCAAGGCGGGTCATGAGTGCCAGTCGGTCAGTTCGGGAGAAGGGGAGGGTACTCGGAGGCCCGCCGGGAGCAGACGGGGGTCCGGAAGCTGAGGGGGGTGAAGGACGGCGGCCGGGAGCAGACGGCCGTCCCTGGGAGGGGGTGTTCATTCACGTGCGGACGCCGGGAGTAGGCGGCCGTCACGCGATTCTGCCAACCGTTCCAACCGGCCTGTGTTTAAGGAGGCGGCCGGTCCTCCGTCCTTGGATGGATAACATTCGCAGATTTTCGCCCGGCCGGTGGTTTAAGGAGGCGGCCGGTCCTCCCTCCTTTGATGTATAACATTCGCAGATTTTCGCCCGGCCTATGTTTAGTGAGGCCGCCGGTTCCCTCCTTCCTTTCTTGGATGTATAACATTCGCAGATTTTTGCCCGGCCTATGTTCAGTGAGGCGGCCGGTCCTCCCTCCTTGGATGTATAACATTCGCAGATTTTCGCCCGGCCTATGTTTAGTGAGGCGGCCGGTTCCCTCCTTTCTTTCTTGGATGTATAACATTCGCAGATTTTCGCCCGGCCTATGTTTAGTGAGGCGGCCGGTTCCCTCCTTCCTTTCTTGGATGTATAACATTCGCAGATTTTCGCCCGCCGGGAGCAGACGGGGGTCCGGAAGGTGAGGGGGTGAAGGACGGCGGTCGGGAGCAGACGACCGTCCCCGGGAGGGGATGTTTGTTCACGTGCGGACGCCGGGAGCAGGCGGCCGTCACGCGATTCTGCCAACCGTTCCAACCGGCCTGTGTTTAAGGAGGCGGCCGGTCCTCCCCGTCGTTCCGCCGGCCTGTGTTTAAGGAGGCGGCCGGTTCTCCACGAGAAGAATTCTGCCAACCGTTCCAACCGGCCTGTGTTTAAGGAGGCGGCCGGTCCTCCCCGTCGTTCCGCCGGCCTGTGTTTAAGGAGGCGGCCGGTCCTCCACGAGAAGAATTCTGCCAAACGTTCCACCGGCCTGTGTTTAAGGAGGCGGCCGGTCCTCCCCGTCGTTCCACTGGCTTGTGTTTAAGGAGGCGGCCGGTCCTCCACTATTCCTTCCTTGGATGGAAAGCATGTAGCACTTTGAAAATTTTCGAGCACTGTGACACTTTGAAGATTTTCGAGAAATTTTTGTACTTAGAAAAATTTTTGCTCTTGCACTTCCAGAGTGCTTTGCGGTAGCTCCTAGGTTCGCTGTCCGAGCATGTGAACACTTTTTGGGGGGGAACACATCGCTAGAGACACCAGCCGCCTGGTTTTCGGGGCCAAAACTTGTGTTCCCCACACTCGTTCTGACTATATTTTGCGATTTGGGGGTAAAGGTAATGAGTACAGTGACTAGGGGGACCAACTCATCGTACTCTGGCGCACCAACAGACCAAAGCTGGTACTGCACTTACCCCTGGTACCCCAACGCCTGGTACCTGAAGGGCGAGAGGCTGATTTTGCGCTATTTGCGGCCGACCGAGGGAACCAGACAAAGCGGACACTTTACGGCACAAGAGCCGTTGGCACTTAGAAATTTTTCGCCAAAGTTGGCGCGAGCTCCAGAAGGAGAGGCTGATTTTTCGCTATTTGTGGACGACCGAGGGAACCAGCCAAAGCGGACACATTACGGGGAAGAGCCGTTGGCACTTAGAAATTTTTCGCCAAAGTTGGCGCGAGCTCCAGAAGGAGAGGCTGATTTTTCGCCATTTGTGGCCGACCGAGGGAACCAGACAAAGCGGACACATTACGGCGCAAGAGCCGTTGGCACTTAGAAATTTTTCGCCAAAGTTGGCGCGAGCTCCAGAAGGAGAGGCTGATTTTTCGCCATTTGTGGCCGGCCGAGGGAACCAGACAAAGCGGACACATTACGGCGCAAGAGCCGTTGGCACTTAGAAATTTTTCGCCAAAGTTGGCGCGAGCTCCAGAAGGAGAGGCTGATTTTTCGCCATTTGTGGCCGACCGAGGGAACCAGACAAAGCGGACACATTACGGCGCAAGAGCCGTTGGCACTTAGAAATTTTTCGCCAAAGTTGGCGCGAGCTCCAGAAGGAGAGGCTGATTTTTCGCCATTTGTGGCCGACCGAGGGAACCAGACAAAGCGGACACTTTACGGCGCAAGAGCCGTTGGCACTTAGAAATTTTTCGCCAAAGTTGGCGCGAGCTCCAGAAGGAGAGGCTGATTTTTCACCATTTGTGGCCGACCGAGGGAACCAGACAAAGCGGACACATTACGGCGCAAGAGCCGTTGGCACTTAGAAATTTTTCGCCAAAGTTGGCGCGAGCTCCAGAAGGAGAGGCTGATTTTTCGCCATTTGTGGCCGACCGAGGGAACCAGACAAAGCGGACACATTACGGCGCAAGAGCCGTTGGCACTTAGAAATTTTTCGCCAAAGTTGGCGCGAGCTCCAGAAGGAGAGGCTGATTTTTCGCCATTTGTGGCCGACCGAGGGAACCAGACAAAGCGGACACATTACGGCGCAAGAGCCGTTGGCACTTGGAAATTTTTCGCCAAAGTTGGCGCGAGCTCCAGAGGGAGAGGCTGATTTTTCGCCATTTGTGGCCGGCCGAGGGAACCAGACAAAGCGGACACATTACGGCGCAAGAGCCGTTGGCACTTAGAATTTTTTCGCCAAAGTTGGCGCGAGCTCCAGAAGGAGAGGCTGATTTTTCGCCATTTGTGGCCGACAGGGGAACCGTCGCAATTCGGACAGATTGTGCGGCAGCCCACGCTGGCACTTAGAAAATATTCTGAAATTCTCACCGACTTCCGTGGTGGAGAGGCCGAATTTTCGCGATTTGGTTCCGAAAGGAGAACCGTCGCAATTCGGACAGCTTGTGCGGCAGCCCACGCTGGCACTTAGAAAATATTCTGAAATTCTCACCAACTTCCGTGGTGGAGAGGCCGAATTTTTGCGATTCGGGTCCGAAAGGAGAACCGTCGCAATTCGGACAGCTTGTGCGGCAGCCCACGCTGGCACTTAGAAAATATTCTGAAATTCTCACCGACTTCCGTGGTGGAGAGGCCGAATTTTCGCGATTCGGGTCCGAAAGGAGAACCGTCGCAATTCGGACAGCTTGTGCGGCAGCCCACGCTGGCACTTAGAAAATATTCTGAAATTCTCACCGACCTCCGTGGTGGAAAGGCCAAATTTTCACCATTCGTGGCCGACCGGGGAACCGTCGCCACTCGGACAGCTTGTGCGGCAGCCCACGCTCGCACTTAGAAAATATTCTGAAATTCTCACCGACCTCCGTGGTGGAGAGGCCGAATTTTCACCATTCGTGGCCGACCGGGGAACCGTCGCCACTCGGACAGCTTGTGCGGCAGCCCACGCTCGCACTTAGAAAATATTCTGAAATTCTCACCGACCTCCGTGGTGGAGAGGCCGAATTTTCACCATTCGTGGCCGACCGGGGAACCGTCGCCACTCAGACAGCTTGTGCGGCAGCCCACGCTCGCACTTAGAAAATATTCTGAAATTCTCACCGACCTCCGTGGTGGAGAGGCCGATTTTTCACCATTCGTGGCCGACCGGGGAACCGTCGCCACTCGGACAGCTTGTGCGGCAGCCCACGCTCGCACTTAGAAAATATTCTGAAATTCTCACCGACCTCCGTGGTGGAGAGGCCGAATTTTCACCATTCGTGGCCGACCGGGGAACCGTCGCCACTCGGACAAGTTGTGCGGCAGCCCACGCTCGCACTTAGAAAATATTCTGAAATTCTCACCGACCTCCGTGGTGGAGAGGCCGAATTTTCACCATTCGTGGCCGACCGGGGAACCGTCGCCACTCGGACAGCTTGTGCGGCAGCCCACGCTCGCACTTAGAAAATATTCTGAAATTCTCACCGACCTCCGTGGTGGAGAGGCCAAATTTTCACCATTCGTGGCAGACCGGGGAACCGTCGCCACTCGGACAGCTTGTGCGGCAGCCCACGCTCGGACTTAGAAAATATTCTGAAATTCTCACCGACCTCCGTGGTGGAGAGGCCGAATTTTCACCATTCGTGGCCGACCGGGGAACCGTCGCCACTCGGACAAGTTGTGCGGCAGCCCACGCTCGCACTTAGAAAATATTATGAAATTCTCACCGACCTCCGTGGTGGAGAGGCCGAATTTTCACCATTCGTGGCCGACCGGGGAACGGTCGCCACTCGGACAGCTTAAGCGGCAGCCCACGCTCGCACTTAGAAAATATTCTGAAATTCTCACCGACCTCCGTGGTGGAGAGGCCGAATTTTCACCATTCGTGGCCGACCGGGGAACCGTCGCCACTCGGACAGCTTGTGCGGCAGCCCACGCTCGCACTTAGAAAATATTCTGAAATTCTCACCGACCTCCGTGGTGGAGAGGCCGAATTTTCACCATTCGGATCCGACCGGGGAACCAGCGCGCCTCGGATAGATTGCATGTCAGCCCTCGGTGACACTTAGAAAATATTCGCGAATTTTTTTCGGACCTCCAGGACCGCTTTTTCACCGTCGCTGTCCGACCGGGGAACCGTCGTAGCTCGGACAGTTCGTGTGCCAGCATCCGCTGGCACTTATAAAAAATTTTCAAAAAGAAACAAAACTCTTCTGCGCATACGTACCGACTGTATTTTGCGATTAGGGTGTAAAGGGGATGAGTACAGTAACTAGGGGGACCAACTCATCGTACTCTGGCGCACCAACAGACCAAAGCTGGTACTGCATCAGAGCTTACCCCTGGTACCTGAGCGGTCGCTCCTGGTACCTCAGCGCTCGCCCCTGGTACCCGAGCGCTCGCCCCTGGTACCTAAAAGCTACCCCGGCTGCCGCGAGCGATGCCCGGCGAGGCTTCCAGAGCCTCGGCTAAGCATTTTCGACGGCCCGCTGGTCTTATGGAGCTTTTTTTGGGACTTCCGTGTGGAGCTTCAGGGCCGTTCCGCCTAACTTTTTACGCCCGATTAGGCTTCCAGGGACGCGGCTAAGCATTTTTAACCAATCATGGAGCTTTTTTCGGACTTCCGTGTGGAGCTTCAGGGCCGTTCCGCCTAACTTTTTATGCCCGATTAGGCTTCCAGGGACGCGGCTAAGAATTTTTAACCAATTATGGAGCTTTTTTCGGACTTCCGTTTTTTTTTTTTTAAAGCTTCCATAATGTTACCGGGCGCTGACGCAAACCCACGCCGTGCAGGAGAGCTCGGAGGGCGGCTAAGATTTCAAGGAAGACCCCCCCTGCGCAGACCTCCACTGGGCCGGGATGACTGTTCAGCTTCGGCGGGGAGTGGCCTCCCTCCGGTCGACACGACGAGTAAATGACACCTGGGCGCTGACGCAAACCCACGCCGGGCAGGAGAGCTCGGAGGGCGGCTAAGATTTCAAGGAAGACCCCCCCTGCGCAGACCTCCACTGGGCCGGGATGACTGTTCAGCTGCGGCGGGGAGTGGCCTCCCTCCGGTCGACACGACGAGTAAATGACACCAGCACTTGCTCTTAGATTTGTTTCTTTTTTCTTTCTTTTAGCTTCCATAATGTTACCGGGCGCTAACGCAAACCCACGCCGGGCAGGAGAGCTCGGAGGGCGGCTGAGATTTCAAGGAAGACCCCCCCTGCGCAGACCTCCACTGGGCCGGGATGACTGTTCAGCTGCGGCGGGGAGTGGCCTCCCTCCGGTCGACACGACGAGTAAATGACACCAGGGCGCTGACGCAAACCCACGCCGGGCAGGAGAGCTCGGAGGGCGGCTAAGATTTCAAGGAAGACCCCCCCTGCGCAGACCTCCACTGGGCCGGGATGACTGTTCAGCTGCGGCGGGGAGTGGCCTCCCTCCGGTCGACACGACGAGTAAATGACACCAGGGCGCTGACGCAAACCCACGCCGGGCAGGAGAGCTCGGATGGCGGCTAAGATTTCAAGGAAGACCCCCCCTGCGCAGACCTCCACTGGGCCGGGATGACTGTTCAGCTGCGGCGGGGAGTGGCCTCCCTCCGGTCGACACGACGAGTAAATGACACCAGGGCGCTGACGCAAACCCACGCCGGGCAGGAGAGCTCGGAGGGCGGCTAAGATTTCAAGGAAAACCCCCCCTGCGCAGACCTCCACTGGGCCGGGATGACTGTTCAGCTGCGGCGGGGAGTGGCCTCCCTCCGGTCGACACGACGAGTAAATGACACCAGCACTTGCTCTTAGATTTGTTTCTTTTTTCTTTCTTTTAGCTTCCATAATGTTACCGGGCGCTAACGCAAACCCACGCCGGGCAGGAGAGCTCGGAGGGCGGCTAAGATTTCAAGGAAGACCCCCCCTGCGCAGACCTCCACTGGGCCAGGATGACTGTTCAGCTGCGGCGGGGAGTGGCCTCCCTCCGGTCGACACGACGAGTAAATGACACCAGGGCGCTGACGCAAACCCACGCCGGGCAGGAGAGCTCGGAGGGCGGCTAAGATTTCAAGGAAGACCCCCCCTGCGCAGACCTCCACTGGGCCGGGATGACTGTTCAGCTGCGGCGGGGAGTGGCCTCCCTCCGGTCGACACGACGAGTAAATGACACCAGCACTTGCTCTTAGATTTGTTTCTTTTTTCTTTCTTTTAGCTTCCATAATGTTACCGGGCGCTAACGCAAACCCACGCCGGGCAGGAGAGCTCGGAGGGCGGCTAAGATTTCAAGGAAGACCCCCCCTGCGCAGACCTCCACTGGGCCGGGATGACTGTTCAGCTGCGGCGGGGAGTGGCCTCCCTCCGGTCAACACGACGAGTAAATGACACTAGGGCGCTGACGCAAACCCACGCCGGGCAGGAGAGCTCGGAGGGCGGCTGAGATTTCAAGGAAGACCCCCCCTGCGCAGACCTCCACTGGGCCGGGATGACTGTTCAGCTGCGGCGGGGAGTGGCCTCCCTCCGGTCGACACGACGAGTAAATGACACCAGGGCGCTGACGCAAACCCACGCCGGGCAGGAGAGCTCGGAGGGCGGCTAAGATTTCAAGGAAGACCCCCCCTGCGCAGACCTCCACTGGGCCGGGATGACTGTTCAGCTGCGGCGGGGAGTGGCCTCCCTCCGGTCGACACGACGAGTAAATGACACCAGGGCGCTGACGCAAACCCACGCCGGGCAGGAGAGCTCGGATGGCGGCTAAGATTTCAAGGAAGACCCCCCCTGCGCAGACCTCCACTGGGCCGGGATGACTGTTCAGCTGCGGCGGGGAGTGGCCTCCCTCCGGTCGACACGACGAGTAAATGACACCAGGGCGCTGACGCAAACCCACGCCGGGCAGGAGAGCTCGGAGGGCGGCTAAGATTTCAAGGAAAACCCCCCCTGCGCAGACCTCCACTGGGCCGGGATGACTGTTCAGCTGCGGCGGGGAGTGGCCTCCCTCCGGTCGACACGACGAGTAAATGACACCAGCACTTGCTCTTAGATTTGTTTCTTTTTTCTTTCTTTTAGCTTCCATAATGTTACCGGGCGCTAACGCAAACCCACGCCGGGCAGGAGAGCTCGGAGGGCGGCTAAGATTTCAAGGAAGACCCCCCCTGCGCAGACCTCCACTGGGCCAGGATGACTGTTCAGCTGCGGCGGGGAGTGGCCTCCCTCCGGTCGACACGACGAGTAAATGACACCAGGGCGCTGACGCAAACCCACGCCGGGCAGGAGAGCTCGGAGGGCGGCTAAGATTTCAAGGAAGACCCCCCCCTGCGCAGACCTCCACTGGGCCGGGATGACTGTTCAGCTGCGGCGGGGAGTGGCCTCCCTCCAGTCGACACGACGAGTAAATGACACCAGCACTTGCTCTTAGATTTGTTTCTTTTTTCTTTCTTTTAGCTTCCATAATGTTACCGGGCGCTGACGCAAACCCACGCCGGGCAGGAGAGCTCGGAGGGCGGCTAAGATTTCAAGGAAGACCCCCCCCGCGCAGACCTCCACTGGGCCGGGATGACTTTTCAAAGCTGCAGTGGCACCTCTACTTACGAACCCCTATACTTACGGACATTTTGAGATACGAACGGAAGCTGCGCGGATTTTTTGCATCTACTTACGTGCCAATTTTCCACTTCTGAACCGACGCATCAGCAGCCCCCCTTTTTGAGATACGATCCGGACCCGCGCAATTTGTTTTGCATCTATTTATGAACCAATTTTCGACGCAAACTCATTAATTGCACCAAAAAGTAATGACGAGTATGTGAACACATTGCAAGGAGTATGTGGAAGCAAACAATAATTTCTTAGCATGACTTATTTTTTTCTGTGTCTTCTCAGTGTGGAAAATTATAATATAGTATAAATACCATCATTGGACCACATCTTTTTATTTTGATGTTCTACCTTTTTGGTTTAGAATATAAACGGCATCATTGATCAAAGCTTTTTACTTTGATCCAACTTTTGCTCTATTGGATCACAGCTTTTTACTTTGATGTTCTACCCTTTTGCTCTATCAATTCTTTACCGGCTAATTTGGGGCATTCTAGCGCTTGCATTTAAACTAAGCAAATATCCAAAGGCACGGCAATACACGCAGATTTGTGTTGAAACAATGTCTGTTTTAACGCCAGACAAATAGTAAGCATTCATTTTTTACAGCGCTAGGCCTGTGACTAAAACATCTTCAAGGCTAACTCAACGTAAACTAGCACATTTACATTTACTGATTCTGCTCCCGCTTCCTGTTCGTCAACAGCCTGGGCCCAAGCGCTACGCCAGGATGCGGAGTTGGATCGACACTGGTCGGAGCCGGGGGGTCGAAGGGGTTCCGGCCGCCCCGCCGTTGTCAGCGCCGCTGTCACCCAGACGGGAAGCTGCGCCCCGTCCGAGTCAGACTCGGTCGGTGCGGCCCGCTGTGGCCAGCTGGCAACTAGCTACGGAAGGGTACCGGCGCTCCCGACGAACCCGCCGGGGTGGCTTGTGACCAACGCTGCGTTCGGCGCTTATTGCTGCGACCGGGAGGGAAGCTGCGCCCCGTCCGAGTCAGACTCGGTCGTTGCGGCCCCCCCAAGCCCGCACGCCTCTCGCGGAAGGTCATACGCCACCGGCGGCACGAAAGACGCCTCCCGCAACGCGGTAGTCGGGAAAGGCTATTCGCATAGTCGAGCAGAGTTGCGACAACACATCCCGCGGTGCCGTCTGGGTTTGAGAAACAGCATTCGCGGTAGACCGGCGCGGCCGGCAGACGCCCACGCGGCGTGCCGCAATCGGATCGCGCGCTCGGCCTCCGTTGATTTCCTCTAGGTGGGTGATTCGGGGCGTCTCGGTCTCGCTGCCGTACGGTCGCGCCAAGGCCTGCGGGGGCGGCGCGTAGCGCACGCTCTCGCGGCGGCCGAGGCGCTAGAGTGCGACCCGCAAGTGGGGAGGAACCGTCCACCCAACGCCGGCGCGAGCCGGGGCCGGTGGGGGCCCTACCAAGGCGGGTCATGAGTGCCAGTCGGTCAGTTCGGGAGAAGGGGAGGGTACTCGGAGGCCCGCCGGGAGCAGACGGGGGTCCGGAAGCTGAGGGGGGTGAAGGACGGCGGCCGGGAGCAGACGGCCGTCCCTGGGAGGGGGTGTTCATTCACGTGCGGACGCCGGGAGTAGGCGGCCGTCACGCGATTCTGCCAACCGTTCCAACCGGCCTGTGTTTAAGGAGGCGGCCGGTCCTCCGTCCTTGGATGGATAACATTCGCAGATTTTCGCCCGGCCGGTGGTTTAAGGAGGCGGCCGGTCCTCCCTCCTTTGATGTATAACATTCGCAGATTTTCGCCCGGCCTATGTTTAGTGAGGCCGCCGGTTCCCTCCTTCCTTTCTTGGATGTATAACATTCGCAGATTTTTGCCCGGCCTATGTTCAGTGAGGCGGCCGGTCCTCCCTCCTTGGATGTATAACATTCGCAGATTTTCGCCCGGCCTATGTTTAGTGAGGCGGCCGGTTCCCTCCTTTCTTTCTTGGATGTATAACATTCGCAGATTTTCGCCCGGCCTATGTTTAGTGAGGCGGCCGGTTCCCTCCTTCCTTTCTTGGATGTATAACATTCGCAGATTTTCGCCCGCCGGGAGCAGACGGGGGTCCGGAAGGTGAGGGGGTGAAGGACGGCGGTCGGGAGCAGACGACCGTCCCCGGGAGGGGATGTTTGTTCACGTGCGGACGCCGGGAGCAGGCGGCCGTCACGCGATTCTGCCAACCGTTCCAACCGGCCTGTGTTTAAGGAGGCGGCCGGTCCTCCCCGTCGTTCCGCCGGCCTGTGTTTAAGGAGGCGGCCGGTTCTCCACGAGAAGAATTCTGCCAACCGTTCCAACCGGCCTGTGTTTAAGGAGGCGGCCGGTCCTCCCCGTCGTTCCGCCGGCCTGTGTTTAAGGAGGCGGCCGGTCCTCCACGAGAAGAATTCTGCCAAACGTTCCACCGGCCTGTGTTTAAGGAGGCGGCCGGTCCTCCCCGTCGTTCCACTGGCTTGTGTTTAAGGAGGCGGCCGGTCCTCCACTATTCCTTCCTTGGATGGAAAGCATGTAGCACTTTGAAAATTTTCGAGCACTGTGACACTTTGAAGATTTTCGAGAAATTTTTGTACTTAGAAAAATTTTTGCTCTTGCACTTCCAGAGTGCTTTGCGGTAGCTCCTAGGTTCGCTGTCCGAGCATGTGAACACTTTTTGGGGGGGAACACATCGCTAGAGACACCAGCCGCCTGGTTTTCGGGGCCAAAACTTGTGTTCCCCACACTCGTTCTGACTATATTTTGCGATTTGGGGGTAAAGGTAATGAGTACAGTGACTAGGGGGACCAACTCATCGTACTCTGGCGCACCAACAGACCAAAGCTGGTACTGCACTTACCCCTGGTACCCCAACGCCTGGTACCTGAAGGGCGAGAGGCTGATTTTGCGCTATTTGCGGCCGACCGAGGGAACCAGACAAAGCGGACACTTTACGGCACAAGAGCCGTTGGCACTTAGAAATTTTTCGCCAAAGTTGGCGCGAGCTCCAGAAGGAGAGGCTGATTTTTCGCTATTTGTGGACGACCGAGGGAACCAGCCAAAGCGGACACATTACGGGGAAGAGCCGTTGGCACTTAGAAATTTTTCGCCAAAGTTGGCGCGAGCTCCAGAAGGAGAGGCTGATTTTTCGCCATTTGTGGCCGACCGAGGGAACCAGACAAAGCGGACACATTACGGCGCAAGAGCCGTTGGCACTTAGAAATTTTTCGCCAAAGTTGGCGCGAGCTCCAGAAGGAGAGGCTGATTTTTCGCCATTTGTGGCCGGCCGAGGGAACCAGACAAAGCGGACACATTACGGCGCAAGAGCCGTTGGCACTTAGAAATTTTTCGCCAAAGTTGGCGCGAGCTCCAGAAGGAGAGGCTGATTTTTCGCCATTTGTGGCCGACCGAGGGAACCAGACAAAGCGGACACATTACGGCGCAAGAGCCGTTGGCACTTAGAAATTTTTCGCCAAAGTTGGCGCGAGCTCCAGAAGGAGAGGCTGATTTTTCGCCATTTGTGGCCGACCGAGGGAACCAGACAAAGCGGACACTTTACGGCGCAAGAGCCGTTGGCACTTAGAAATTTTTCGCCAAAGTTGGCGCGAGCTCCAGAAGGAGAGGCTGATTTTTCACCATTTGTGGCCGACCGAGGGAACCAGACAAAGCGGACACATTACGGCGCAAGAGCCGTTGGCACTTAGAAATGGGCCGGGATGACTGTTCAGCTGCGGCGGGGAGTGGCCTCCCTCCGGTCAACACGACGAGTAAATGACACTAGGGCGCTGACGCAAACCCACGCCGGGCAGGAGAGCTCGGAGGGCGGCTAAGATTTCAAGGAAGACCCCCCCCTGCGCAGACCTCCACTGGGCCGGGATGACTGTTCAGCTGCGGCGGGGAGTGGCCTCCCTCCAGTCGACACGACGAGTAAATGACACCAGCACTTGCTCTTAGATTTGTTTCTTTTTTCTTTCTTTTAGCTTCCATAATGTTACCGGGCGCTGACGCAAACCCACGCCGGGCAGGAGAGCTCGGAGGGCGGCTAAGATTTCAAGGAAGACCCCCCCCGCGCAGACCTCCACTGGGCCGGGATGACTTTTCAAAGCTGCCTCTGCAGCTGCGGCGGGGAGTTGCCTCCCTCCGTTGGACACGACGAGTAAATACACCAGCACTTGCTCTTAGATTTGTTTCTTTTTTCTTTCTTTTAGCTTCCATAATGTTACCGGGCGCTGACGCAAACGCACGCCGGGCAGGAGAGCTCGGAGGGCGGCTACGATTTCAAGGAAGCTATTTAGGAAAATCTGAGATAAATATAATTTGCATAATAATTTGGAACACGGTCCCGTGTTCCAAATTATTATGCAAAATGTATTTAAGTGTCATAAAGATTACATTTTTTGTTTTTCAAGTAAACTCTCGGTATTGTATGACTCTTTAAATGACTGAAATCAACCTCAGTTATGTGATAGTCACATGATAGTCTGCCAGGTGAGCGCAATTAAGGAAAGTCTATTTAAGTTCCGCGTTTTTAAGCGTTCGGCCATTTCATTCAACCATGGGGAGGAAAAAGGATCTCTCTGCTGTTGAGAAGCGTGAAATCGTTCAATGCCTTGGACAAGGTATGCAGACATTCGATATTTCACGAAAACTTAAGCATGACCATCGAACTGTAAAGACATTCGTCGCTGATTCGGAGCACACGCGGGTTTGTGCAGATAAAGGCACGACGAGGAAGATTTCTGCAAGACAAAAACGTCGAATCAAGAGGGCGGCTGCTAGCATGCCACTACAGACGAGCAAACAAATATTCGACGCTGCATGTGCCGGTGAAGTCCCACGAAGGTCGAGGTGTAGGATCCTCCAGAGCCTTGCAGTTATGCGGAAACCCTCCATTCGGCCACCCCTAAACAACGCGAACAAGCAGAAACGGCTGCAGTGGGCCCAGGATTACATGAAGACTAATTTTCAGACAGTCCTGTTCACTGATGAGTGCCGTGCAACCTTGGATGGTCCAGGTAGGTGTAGAAATTGAGAATAATTGTCAATTTCTGTCTATGTGAAGCCCTTTGAGACTGCTTGTTATTTAGGGATATACAAATAAACTTGATTTGACTTGACTTTACAGATGGATGGAGTCGTGGATGGTTGGTGGACGGTCACCATAGCCCAACAAGGCTGCGGCGTCAGCAAGGAGGTGGCGGAGTCATGTTTTGGGCCGGAATCATGGGGAGAGAGCGGCTTGGCCCCTTTAGGGTCCCTGAAGGCGTGAAAATGACGTCTATAAAGTACGTGGAGTTTCTGACTGACCACTTTCGTCCATGGTACAACAGGAAGAACCGTGCTTTCCGTAGCAAAATCATCTTCATGCATGACAATGCACCATCTCATGCTGCAAGAAATACCTCAGCGTCTTTGGCTGCTATGGGACTAAAGGGAGAGAAGCTGATGGTGTGGCCCCCATCCTCCCCTGACCTCAATCCTATTGAAAACTTTTGGAGCATAGTCAAGCAGAAGATCTACGAGGGTGGGAGGCAGTTCACTTCCAAACAGCAGCTCTGGGAGGCTATTCTAAAATCCTGCAAAGAAATTCAACCAGAAACTCTATTTCTATTTCTAGTTCTATTACTGTGCTATTACATGTTATTACTCATTAACTGTACATATAGAAAAAAATAGTCTCCTGTTCTCACGACAAACTTTTGCGGAGTTGTTTCTCGGTGAATTTAGTATGGATTAATTCCATCGGTTGATGAACGTGAACATTATTCGTGACCGAGGCATCCACATCTTGGTTTGCGTCGAGCAAAAAAAAAAAAAACAAAGGCCGCCATTACAAAATGCGCATATAGCAAATTAACTTGTAATTATTAATTAACTAGTCAGTCGAAAATACATGATTGTTCTGCGTTCCTATTTATGACGGAGGATTCCCCATTTTATTGCTCTTGCGTTTAAGTATTGTACACTATCGTCCGCCGTGTGCATTTGCCGCCATGTAACAAGATGGATGCGCCACAAACACAATGCATGCACTTTGCGTTACAGAGTAAGGACATTTATGGAAAGATACACGACGCGTAATTCATTTATTTCAGACGACACCTCGTAGTCGCCACACGTAAATGGATAAAAATGGTTTACGGTGTTCTTTTATTAAAATCTTTGTTTTAGGTTAGCCCCCCAAAAAATGCACAGGCGCCATTATGAAATGTGCTTCCAAATTTATATAGCAGATGACATTGTAACTGTAAGCACTGATATGTACTAACCGAGTAAGATCAGTAGTATTGAATCATTGCCCAGTGCTACACACCCATGAACTATTGACTTTGTCACTCTGCACTGACATCTAGTGGATGTTAAAAATCATTGCTGGGAAACTCTTTCTTTTCAGTATAACATTTAATTTTTTTTTTTTTTATTGTACGTGGCATTCATTTATTTTTATCCTATATTAATATGGCAATGATACCTTGTGGTAGTTAATAAATTCATCGCAAAGTCAGTCAGATGTATTATAATAGTTATTATTAAATGAATAATTTGCCATTTGTCATCTACAAACGAAACAAGTCAATTTCTCTCTTATTTTTCTCTTTCAGAATGGCGACAAATATGATTTGCGGGAAAGTAGTGGCAATGAGGAGTGCTCTGCGTGCAAGGAGCTGGATTTGTGCAGCTGATGGCACCTTGTCAATGCACGGCCAGCACAATAATGTAACTGTTGCCCTCTGTGACGGTGAGAAAGCCTATAAAATAGTTCTGTTTGAACACTTGGCTGCCCTCGTCACAGAGGGCAACAGTTACATTTTTTTAAACTTCGGTGTGGACCAACGGGGGCAAGGGCTCCTCACCAAACCCGCCTCAAAAATCTTCATGGCGGCCGAAGTGCAAACCAGCCCACAGCTGGAAGAAGAGGCCAGGGCCCTGGTATACCCCAACTCAGTGGCATCATCTCCTCAGGAGGTAGTGAATAAACTACCTGAGGAGATGGTGTCACTGGATGGCGTGATAACCGATGTAAGTTACCTGCACCCACAAATGCACATATACACACATGTATTTGTGTACACCTGTGAAGACATGATGCATGTGCAATAATGTACATACATGCGCATGCACACACAAATCATTGAAATCCTCTGTGTAGTACTAAGGTACCAAAAGTTTTTTTGTTTTTTTTTGTCATCGTTAAGGTCGTGTACACAGACACATGACACGCTCATTGTCAAAAACAATTATTATTGTAATTGGGATATCAATTTGGTCCACTTTAGATGCGTCCTATCCGCATGGTGCGCCAGCGAGGGAACCACCTGGCACCATTTCGACATTTGACGCTCAAAAAAGTAAGTAGCCATTTGTACTTCCCCTGTTGTAGCACTTTGCACACATACTTATACGCATTTTAAAAATACCGCAGGATGAAGCCACTGTCAAAATTGGACTTTGGCGGGAGGCTAACCTCGTAGAGCTGAAGGTAGGGGGTTCCTTCGTGTTCACCCACCTGAGTGCCCAGGCGACCGAGTCGGGAGTCATGCTCCACTCGACAACGTACACGGATGTAAAGGTTAGTAAATGGGTTCATAGCAGTGGAATTGAAAAGGTGCTTGCTTATTGCTTATTGTTCCCTTTTCCAAGATCAACTTTTTGTCCCATCGCGCAATTGCAGCGTTCCGCCCGACGCGCAGCCGACCGCGCAACTGCTCCGCGCTGGTCGCATTATTGTGACAGAGCCGTCGCTGAAATTTAGAAAATATTTGTAACGTCTTGATGTACTTTCTCAAATTGAAGTGTACCTCACTGAGCAGGGAGCCTAATTTGGTCCGATCGCGCGACCGCCCGCAGCGCGCCGGGCGCTCACTGTCGCATTGCTTTAAGAACGTCTTTGTGTTTTAGGATGGCTTTACTGCTCCCACTTGCTTTATTTGGAGGCATGATTAGCCTTTGGTAAACGTTGTTTTCCATTCATAAAAATTAATTACATTTTTATTTTATTCAACAGGCCTGCAACTCCAGCCTCATCATTACCGTCGTTGGTATACTCTATGGGGAAGAGGTGGTGGATGTTGTGTCGGATTCGGGGGAAGTGACAGTCATCAAACTTGATATCTGGCAAAAAACCTTCAGCCAGCCCCCCCATATCCCACAAGATGGGATGCCCATTACTGTCACCCGTGTGCAGGGTGACGTGACAAAGATTGAATGTGTGAATGAATGCATGAATGAATGAATGAATGAATGAATGAATGAATTGTTCAAAACAATTGAATGTTTGCAATTTATTGAATGCATGAATGAATGGTGATAAATAAATGTTACATGTTCACTTTTCGAACAACAAAGGACACTGATGTGTTTGTTTTATTGATTTGTTAACACTGACTATCTCTTTTATGTAATGCGTTTGTGCATTAGTTTGTGGCCTTCTATTTTCATATGTTTCAGATTCCATTTGGGAAGGTTAGTGGATGTAGTTTATCTTTGAGAGAGCTCTTATTTTACTCAATTAACATACTACAAATGAGCAAACAATATGATATCAAACTGGTTACTTTAAATTTGTACATATAATATTCATAACACTTCTAATTTCTACATTTTTCCACCGATTCAACTTGTTCCAACTTTCAACTGTTCATCTTTTGCCTACCTATTCCACAACTTCCCACTTACCAAAAACGTCACATCTTTCATTTTGAAATTCAACCCAAATTCTCTCAAATTCCATTTTTCTACTCTAATTTCTACATTTTTCAACCGATTCAACCCATTCCAACTTTCAACTGTTCATCATTTTTCTACCTATTCCACAATTTCCCACTTACCAAAAATTTCACATCTTTTATTTTGAAATTCAGACCCAATTCCTTTTTCCGTTCTCATTTCTACATTTTTCAACCGATTCAACCCATTCCAACTTTCAACTCTTTATCTTTTGCCTACCTATTCCACAATTTCCCACTTACCAAAAACCTCACATCTTTTATTTTGGAATTCAACCAAAATTTTCTAAAATTTCGTTTTTCTACTCTTATTTCGACATTTTTCAACCGATTCAACCCATTCCAACTTTCAACTGTTCATCATTTTCCTACCTATTCCACATTTACCAAATACTTCACATCTTTTATTTTGAAATTCACTCCCAATTCCTTTTTCCCTTCTCATTTCTACATTTTTCAACCGATTCAACCCATTCCAACTTTCAACTGTTCATCATTTTTCTACCTATTCCACAACTTACCAAAGATTTCACATCTTTTATTTTGAAATTCACACCCAGTTCCTTTTTCCCTTCTCATTTCTACATTTTTCAACCGATTCAACTCGTTTCAACATCATTCTGCAGCATTCCTTAAATATTTATTCAACTTCTTCACCTTCACACGCAATTCCTTCAGGAATTGCAAATTCTAGTTAGTGTGAAGGTCTTCACCTATTGTTATTCCTGTACTTTATTAGTGTGAAGGTGAAGACCTTCACACTATTGTTATTCCTGTCCTTTATTAGTGTGAAGGTGAAGACCTTCACACTATTGTTATTCCTGTCCTTTATTATTATTAGTGTGAAGGTGAAGGCCTTCACACTATTGTTATTCTACAACATTTTGCGCTACCTTTTCGTTAGCTTTCTTTGGCGCTTAACTAGTTCCACATACTTCAACCGATTCACTCCATTCCACTTTTCACTTATTCCAAAAATTCATGGCATGGGTGCTCACAGTTTTCTCGTTCCAAAAATTTTCCGTTTTCACATAATTCACAAATTTATGGCGATTTTTGCCCCATTCATTCTTAATGGCAGATTCAACATTTCACATTTACGTTGTTCCAGTTTGATATTCACATAATTCAACACATTCAAATCACATTGGGGACATTCCCAAACTTGCCAAATTCAAAATTTTCACGTTTTCACTTTTAAAATTTGCATAAAATTTTGCAAAATTTCATAAAATTTCGTTTTTCACTTCTAACTTATACATTTTTCCACCGATTCAACTCGTTCCAACTTTCAACCATTCATCTTTTGCCTACCTATTCCACAACTTCCCACTTACCAAAAACTTCACATCTTTTATTTTGAAATTCAACCTAAAACTTCACATCTTTTATTTTGAAATTCAACCCAAATTCTCTAAAGTTTCCTTTTTCTACTCTAATTTCTACATTTTTCAACCGATTCAACCCATTCCAACTTTCAACTGTTCATCATTTTTCTACCTATTCCACAACTTACCAAATACTTCACATCTTTTATTTTCAAATTCATTCCCAATTCCTTTTTCCCTTCTCATTTCTACATTTTTCAACCGATTCCACCCATTCCAACTTTCAACTGTTCATCATTTTTCTACCTATTCCACAATTTCCCACTTACCAAAAACTTCATCTTTTATTTTGAAATTCACACCCAATTCCTTTTTCCCTTCTCATTTCTACATTTTTCAACCGATTCAACCCATTCCAACTTTCAACTGTTCATTATTTTTCTACCTATTCCACAACTTCCCATTTACCAAAAACTTCACATATTTTATTTTGAAATTCACACCCAATTCCTTTTTCTCTTCTCATTTCTACATTTTTCAACCGATTCAACCCATTCCAACTTTACACTGTTCATCATTTTTCTACCTATTCCACAACTTCCCACTTACCAAAAACTTCACATCTTTTATTTTGAAATTCACACCCAATTGCTTTTTCCCTTCTCATTTCTACATTTTTCAACCGATTCAACCCATTCCAACTTTCAACTGTTCATCATTTTTCTACCTATTCCACAACTTACTAAAAACTTCACGTCTTTTATTTTGAAATTCACACCCAATTCTCCAATATTTCCTTTTCCCGTTCTCATTTCTACATTTTTCAACCGATTCAACCCATTCCAACTTTCAACTGTTCATAATTTTTCTACCTATCCCACATTTTTTTTAACCTATTCCACAACTTACCAAAAACTTCACATCTTTTATTTTGAAATTCACCACAAATTCTCCAAATATTCTACATTTCTCCAGTAATTCAACATGTTTCCACATCGTTCGGCAGCATTCCCCGAAGAAGTTATTCATACATTTCGCCTTCACACGCAATTTCTCCAGAAATTGCAAAATTCTAGTTACAAAGGAAACTTTGACTTTGAAGAAACCTCTATGACGTTTCTTTGATAAGTGCATGTTGCATTTGGTGTAATGGCATGATACTGACTGAGTCTTTTCTGGATCAACAGAAGCAAATTCGAAAAATGGCAACCCCAGAAAACACTCCTCAAGATGCATACAATGAGCTGAGGGCCATTTACAAGACGGAGCTGGCGAAAGCCCGTGCGGCTCTGGTCTTAGAGGCCACAGAGCGTGAACGTCTGCAGGTGGAGTTGTCCAAGCTGAGGATTGATTTTGACGAGCTGGAAGCAAGGTGAGGCCCGCCCTGCCATTTTATCAAAAATATGCCAACAACAAAATGGATAGTGGATATTAGTGCTGACATAATTGCTTTGCTGCTGGGGCCACACCCCAAGGAAAATCCTCCTCGTGACTAATTGCAGCTCAATTGGACTTTCAGTTAACTATCCCATATGTGGGACTCTCGATGGGATCACCGGTGTTTGAGTGATGTTCCAGTTATTTATTTTCTTTCTGTGTGTTCGCAGTTGTCATGGTGATTGTTCTGGTGTTTTTTTAACTCGGCTGTATGTATTTGTTTGTTCACGCTGATTTCTCCGACTGCCCGAAATTTTCCATATTCCCAGTTTATGTGTATATCTGTCATCTTAGGGACACGAAGAAAGAATCCGATCTGGCTAAAGCCCGTGCGGCTCTGGTCTCAGAGGCCACAGAGCGTAAACGTCTGCAGGTGGAGTTTTCCAAGCTGAAGATTGATTTTGACGAGCTGGAAGCAAGGTGAGGCCCGCCCGGCCATTTTATCAAAAATATGCCAACAACAAAATGGATAGTGGATATTAGTGCTGACATAATTGCTTTGCTGCTGGGGCCACACCCCAAGGAAAATCCTCCTCGTGACTAATTGCAGCTCAATTGGACTTTCAGTTAACCATCCCATATGTGTGACTCACGATGGGCTCACCGGTGTTTGAGTGATGTTCCAGTTATTTATTTTCTTTCTGTGTGTTCGCAATTGTCATGGTGATTGTTCTGGTGTTTTTTTAACTCGGCTGTATGTATTTGTTTGTTCACGCTGATTTCTCCGACTGCCCGAAATTTTCCATATTCTCAGTTTATGTGTATACCTGTCATCTCAGGGACACGAAGAAAGAATCCAATCTGGCGAAAGCCCGTGCGGCTCTGGACTCAGAGGCCACAGAGCGTGAACGTCTGCAGGTGAAGTTGTCCAAGCTGAAGATTGATTTTGACGAGCTGGAAGCAAGGTGAGGCCCGCCCGGCCATTTTATCAAAAATATGCCAACAACAAAATGGATAGTGGATATTAGTGCTGACATAATTGCTTTGCTGCTGGGGCCACACCCCAAGGAAAATCCTCCTCGTGACTAATTGCAGCTCAATTGGACTTTCAGTTAACCATCCCATATGTGGGACTCACGGTGGGATCACCGGTGTTTGAGTGATGTTCCAGTTATTTATTTTCTTTCTGTGTGTTTGCAATTGTCATGGTGATTGTTCTGGTGTTTTTTTAACTCGGCTGTATGTATTTGTTTGTTCACGCTGATTTCTCCGACTGCCCGAAATTTTCCATATTCTCAGTTTATGTGTATATCTGTCATCTCAGGGACACGAAGAAAGAATCCGATCTGGCGAAAGCCCGTGCGGCTCTGGACTCAGAGGCCACAGAGCGTGAACGTCTGCAGGTGAAGTTGTCCAAGCTGAAGATTGATTTTGACGAGCTGGAAGCAAGGTGAGGCCCGCCCGGCCATTTTATCAAAAATATGCCAACAACAAAATGGATAGTGGATATTAGTGCTGACACAAATGCTTTGCTGCTGGGGCCACACCCCAAGGAAAATCCTCCTCGTGACTAATTGCAGCTCAATTGGACTTTCAGTTAACCATCCCATAGTCGCACATCAATATAAATAGCGCATTTGACTGCGTCGAGGGTTTAATACTGTTTTTGCTCAGGAAGTCGCATTACATTCAAATCCTTAAAGATGAGCTGGAGTTTGAAAAGAAGCTGCATTCCGCGGTCGGTAATTACCATCACTATCGCTTATTTAATTAATGAAAATAAAGCTGAGTCATTCTCACGTCTCACGTAGGACTTGCGCATGGTCCAAAGCCAGCACGAGTCTCGCATGGTGTTGGAAGCCGGCCAAAAAGTGAAAGATCTGGAGGAGGCTCTGTCTACAGAGAGGGAGCGGACCCAGAACAAGGAGGAGAGGTCTTTTTACAGCTTTAGAACATACCACAACGTTTGCTCTCATAGCAATTAATGTCTCCACGTTTGTCCCCAGGGTACGCCAAACCATGTCGGCCAGCAAAAAGAGGAAACGTCCGAAGGACAGCGAGGGTTTGAGCTTGCCTCGACCTAAAGTCGCCCAGCAGGTCACTGTGGATGAGCAGCAGGCCACTGTGGATGAGCAGCAGGTCACTCTGGATGAGGTGGACTCGTACGGCAAATATGTCAGACTTCGCAATACAGTTGATGAGGTCAGTGGATGTGTCAAAGGGGAACAGCTTACGAAATTTGCACATTTTCCAGTAACGACTAACCTGTTGAGATCAATTTCAACTATTAGGATCAGAATTTGGGGAACTGGCAGGTGAAGCTCCAGATTGGATCTTCTGCTCCCATCGTATTCAAGTTTGCCGCAGAATTCATCCTGAAGGCCCACGAGAGTGTCACGGTAATCAATCTTATCTGGAAGATCTCAGATACAAGGTGCTCAATATTTCAATGACCTTTACATGCATCAGATCTGGGCGGCTGACGCTGGCCGAAACCACAATCCTCCCTCTGATCTAGTCTGGGAGACACAGTCCAACTGGGGACCCGTAGGCCAGGTCCACTTTACCTTGATCAACGCCAACGGAGAGGTGACACATCTTTCAAGCGACAAGAAGCAATATTTCTCTTTTGACGTCCGTTTTTCTTCCAGGAAATAAGGATGAGCAAAGCCACTGGCGCACGTTTGGAAGATGATGATGGAAATTCCACTTCCACCGTGGGATAGAGGAAATGTAATTTCGGTTTCTTGTGTGTCTTGACATATGAAGGGATTGACAATAAAGCAGACTTTGACTTTTGACATGGTCACATTATAAAAATATTGTATAACAATACAATTGAATGGGCTTTTTTTAAATAAAATCTGCTCCGACCTGTACTGAAATTTAATTGAAATAATTGAAATAAAGTTGTTGTTCTTTAAAAATGATTGAATTCGTCTTTTTTCATTCTGTGTAATTGCATTCTGCTGTATGCACCAAAAAAAAAAAGAGTGTATTTTCTGTTTCATCAGTATATAATTGAAACCGGAAGGTATTCGGAAATCCCTGCGGTCAGTAGAATATATAACGGCTGTGCAATGAGAAGTCAAGACATGTTCCACGAGAGCAGGCGGTCAAGGCAAGAGTAATCTCGACGCAACATGCCCAACATGTGTAAGTCAGTGATGAATGTTTCCTGAATTTTCTTCCTCTTTTGCCATTCATTCATGATTTTCTTCTGCTTCCGCATTAGACACGCAAATTCTCGCGGTGGGCTTGGTGGCTTTTCTAGTACTGCGAGCCAATGGCGCTCCGTTGACAGAAGCGACCACCGTCTTGCCATCAAGCGACACCTCAAGTGAGGAGGAAACGGCGCCCTCTGACCTGCTGACCTCTGCTCATGTTTGGGACTCGGTTCTGGGTACCGCTAAAGAACACCAGAAAGCTGTAAGTGGAAATTCAGAAAGCACCTTCATTGTCTTCTCCTGGCTGTAAAACATATCTGACTTGTGACTAATTTCAATATCAGTTTGATGATGAATTCCAAAACAATGTCAACTTTCATTTACTGGAGCACTACAAAGCACCTCAGTTTCCAGCAAACTGCCCCAGCTCCAACTTTAGCAAGGTAAGAACCAGAAATGGAAAACCACCAGAGGTGGGAGAAAATACAGACACTGACACTTTCCATAATTGTTTGCTAGCATCGGCTTGACACAACATCCTGCGGAAGCTCTACATCTTCATTGTTGACGGCGAGAGGGCGCTGAGGCGCAAAGAACGGCGAAGGGGAAAACATGCCAAGGTCTTCGCCATGTTTAGTTTATTGCGGTAGTCACGTCCGCCACTGAAGCCCGTCGGAAATGTTGGGCAAAACATGAAGTGAATTAAGTTGTTGGATCTGCACTGACGTGTCGTAACCCACTGACGTATTGATGATGTATTTGTTTTTGCATGACGCACTGAGTTTTTTAATTCTTTTATTCTGTAGATAACCTATTTATTGCTCATTCAAAAAAGCCATTGTGAATCTAAGACCTTATTTATTGCAAACAGTCGTATGAATTATTTAAAGAAGATATTTATTACATATTATTGTTTTTATACTTGAAGGCATGGTAATTATATTTATTTTTTAAACGGAATGTATTTTTAAAACATGAATAAAACTATTTGCTTACTTGTGAATTGAACTGCTTGATTTATAACACTTTGGCAGGTGTCTTTTGAGAATTTCACTTATTAGATTGAACTACAGAAATCTCTTTTTCTGAGATTCAAAGACATCGTATATATATATATATATATTTGCAAAACTGAAATATCGTAAGGCCACTTATGGGCTTTACTGTCAGACATTTATTGACAAAAACATGGAACAGACTTCAAGACAATGTCGTAACAATAACAAATAAATATCTCAGACCAAATTGACTTTCAGGTGGCCAACTCGTCGTGGTCTTCGGGTGGAGGTTGTTGATGCAGGTGCACGTCATCCTTCTTCAACCCCAAAGTAAACTGAAACGAAGCAAAAACAGCCAACAATACATATGTCATTGTTGTTTTTGACTTAATCTGCCATTTTTTTAAGGTTCTCTTTCTACATATTTACCAAACACAAGCGATACATTAACTTCAATACAAAAAAAGGGCACTACCTCAAATACAACTTAGAAAACAGTTTGACTGAAATGGTAGTCATTCAATAAATAAATATACGCACATTTTCTTTTTCAAATTGCAGCCTTTGCGGTTTTGAAAATTGCAGTTGATCACATTGCAACGTCGACTTGAATTCTATTCATCTCTCAGTTTTAATGCACAGACAGACACACGAGAGAAAACGCTGACACAGAAGCAGTGGATGACGCAAATCCGTGTTGCCGCAAGCAGACCTGTTGCTGAGATTGTCTCATGTGTTGAGACTAGCGACACTAGACGGTGTTCAGGTGAACGTCACCACCAAGAATTTACCGATAACGACAGTGGATTGGTTTTCACTACAGGTAAACAGCTGGCAAATGTGACAAAAATTCCAAAATCTCGTAGAGAAAAGTTCCTACGACAAATAAAAGCACAAGAAAAGTTAAAAGAAAAATTGGAAGTGAGACGTAAAAAACAGGAACTAAAGAGAATGATGAAAAACTCTAAAGAGAGGGAACAGTACAGTCAAATTGCAGAGGTAAGACAAAGGAAATTGGGTTATATTAGAACCCGTTGTCAACAGGACAAGCGTTTTTGTGCCAAACAAAAGTCCTATTTTACACAACGTTGTCAGACGGATCATGAGTTTAAGAAGAAAAACCTTTCCCGTTTCTCACGTCGTTATAGGACAGATGAGTGTTTTACGATGAGACGACGCGCTTACATCACAGAACGTTACCGTGACGATGTTGGGTTTCAAAACAGGCAGCGCTCTTACATGACACGCCGTTATTTAAACAAGCCTGAATTCCGATTCAAACATCAGGAAATCATGAGGCGCATAATGGCAAAAAAATCTGATTCACTGAAGACCAAAACAATGCGCAGAGTAAGTACGCTTTTGAAAATATACTACCGTTTTTTTCCGTGTATAGTGCGCAAAATTTAACTAATTTATTGTCCTAAAATCTGGGGTGCGCATTATACATGGGTACAAAAAAAAAAAAAAAAAAATGTTTTTTTTTTTTTTTTTTTTTAAGTCCCAATGATCGTCACACACGCAGGGAGGCAATTGGTCCCATTTTTATAGTCTTTGGTATGGTCTTAACTAGGCTGGATGTAATTTTTTTTGTTGGCGTTGATTTCTCCGACTGCCCATAAACGCACCACCGCGCTTCGTGCGCGCACGGGACAGCAACCGAGCAGGTGATCGAGCAAGCGTCTGATACGAGAGCATTGCGGTCGCATGGAGCGTGTTTGAAGTGAACAGCAGAGAAGAAAGGCAAAGTGTTGTGAAATAAAATGCACAGAACGGATGCGCAAGACACGTCAGCTATATAAAGAGCGAGAGTTGTTTTCTTCCTATTAGTTTCAATTCACAGTTTAATTAGCAGTTTCAATCAGCAAATAACAAAATGCGTATTACAGGTAATATTTTATTTCACAACACTTTGCCTTGTTCCTTTGGTCTCTGCTGTTCATCCTAAAACACAAAGGCGCTCTTTAAGCAATGCGACAGTGAGCGCCCGGCGCGCTGCGGTTGCGCGACCGCACCAAATTAAGCTCCCTGCGCAGTGCGCACTGAGGTCCACTTAAATTTTAGAAAGTACATCAGGACTTTAAAAATATCTTCTAAATTTCAGCGACGGCTCTGTCACAATAATCGACCAGCCCGGTGCAGTTGGGCGGTCGGCGGCGCGCTACGGTTGAGCGTTCTCTCGCACGCTCTCTCTCTCGCTCTCTCTCGCTCTCGCACACACGCAAACCGGATATCATGCGGAGGCCGCCATTACAGATGCGCAGAACGGATGAGCAAGACACGTCAGCTATATAAAGAGCGAGAGTTCAGTTCTCTACCTAAATCCGTATTACAGGTAATATTTTATTTCACAACACTTTGCCTTGTTCCTTTCTTCTCTGCTGTTCACTTCAAACACGCTTCATGCGCACGGAGCGCGGTGGTGCGTTTACGGGCAGTCGGAGAAATCAACGCCAACAAAAAAAATTACATCCAGCCTAGTCAAGACCATACCAAAGACTATAAAAATGGGACCCATTGCCTCCCTGCGTGTGTGACGATCATTGGGACTTAAAAAAAAAAAAAAAAAAATTTTTTTTTTTTTAAAAATTCATAAAAATTGGGTGCGTATTATACATGGGTACAAGCTTTTTTCCAGCATCAGCATGCCATTTTTAGGGGTGCGTACTATACATGGGGGCGCACTATACACGGAAGAAAACGGTAATTACTTGTTAATGTTCCCCATTTGAATTCGGGGAAATGCGACCAAATTCTCGCCCTCATCCATCCAGAAGTTGTGAATGATTACCATCTGGATTTGTAAACAGAGATCCTCCCTGTGAAATATGATGCAGGCTTTCTTTCGGGATCCTGCATTTTGCTCAAATCCAAGTTCAAAGTAAACCAGTTGATAGACGTGACCGACGGCCAGCGTCGCCACTGTAATGTATCCGGACGTGTGCGTGTCTGAAACGCGATACGCTTGTCTGTATGGGGGTCCTCGGCTTTGCTGCGGCAATCGCTGATTTAATTCGTAGTCAATCCTCTCAAAGGACTCGCTTCCTTCCTGTCACTCACTTTGTGTTTGTTAGTACCACTTCCATAGGGCCTTCAGATGAGGAATGACAACATGTGGCCGTTGAGGACCTCAAACCCCCTCAAAGTAGCCTTTCAAAGACAAGTTTTTGGTCTGGAAATGAAACTGTATGATAGCAGATGCTAAATTTGTTAACTAGCGTCAAACTTCCCTTCTTTGTAGTTCATAATATGAATCAAAACATGGCTGACTTCTTTCTTGAAGTTGAGTTGTTCAAGCAAACAATCAGTAAATGTGTCCAATAATAAAAATTAAAAAATGCTACTATCAGCATGTGTGGCTAGTAGCGAACCACGCTAAACTTGCTAACTTGCTTCAAACTCAATTTCCTCTATAATATTAATCATAACATGGGTGACTTCTTTGTTGAGTTGAGTTGTTTAAGCAAACAACCAATACTCGTGTCCAGGTTTTATAAAGAATTAAAAACATGCCGCTATCAGCATGCGTGGCTAGCTTCAAGTTGGCTAATCAGATAGCAAGTCGCTCAGCCTGTGTTATCTGGCCACGGTCCACCAGTCCGCCCATTCTGTGTGTTGGTGCACTTTTCCATGCGGTCATAAAGGAGAAGTCGCGTTTGGCCTCCTGCAGCACTGTGGGAAAGTGCAACTCCTGCTTCCTCTGCTTATTTGGAGCCATCGGGTTATAAATGGACTTTTGCGAGGACTGCCCACAGGCCTCGAGTCACATCGCTTGCGCTATTCTCTCAAGGGTTCGGAGGGCGAGGTGCTGGGGGCTAGTTTCCATTTAACAGAGGAAAATAAATATGAGTATATAATCGAGGAGACAAAGTCCTAAATGTAGACGGGGCCTTAACTTGCTGTTTTACATCGCTCAATTAAAGTTAACAGAAAGGAGCCCTTTGGTTCATTGTTTTCTGAAGCCGCTCTGAAAGGAGGAAAAAACAACAATGGAGCTGAGTTACGGTTTGTTTGGATTCATTTATGACACGTCAAACTGCTACTCACTTATTTTCAAATCCAGCCCCATTCCTTGTGTTACGTATCGCTGACGTTGGAGCTCTTCCATGGTTATGTGAGCGATTCAAACAGAGGGTGATATGAGTCAAGACCGTCTTGGCCGAGCTTGAGATCGAAAGCACAGCTGCACACACGAATCCAGAACCCGACAGGTGCCGCGTTAAAACCTCTCGGAACCGACCCTAACCCCCCCCCCCCGTTTAGCTTAACGCTGATCCCCTCTTTCCAGACACTCCCGGAATGCTACTTTCATGACATGTTGTTCAGCTCAAAGCTAATCTGTGACCAAAGCATCAAATCTCTTCCTGGACACGGTAAAGAAATATTTGGATCCGAAGATCATGCTGGCGACCAGAAACTTCACGTGTGTGTCGCTTCTGTTTTCTAAATGTATATTGAAAGAACAAGAAGAAGAAAAATAAGCACTCATCTTCTGGGGGGAATTGACACGTTCCCGGAATCGGCGAGTTGGACGCAGTAGCAGCAGCTGTCAAAGTTCTTCTTAGCGGCTCGTTGCACAATAGATACACTTGTAATGAGTGATTAGTGTCAGATATCGAAATCTGGCTGCTCGCTATGCAGTCCCAATTGTGGGAAATAACCACGCTGGTTGCACCCGATCCGAGGGTTTCGAGTTTCCTCCACAGCAAAGTGGAAAACTTCCGGCTTCAAGACTTTTGGAAGATGCAGTCAAACAATTTCTCTTTAACTCTCGACTGCTTTTTTGCAACTCTGTAAACTACCAGTTCCTGCGGTTGACGAGTTGAGTCATGTGGTGCAGTCGACGGCCAATCAGCTGCATATTGCCCGAGCGCCTCTTGCAGCTGTTTGACTGATGGAAATGACGTTAGCATTTGCCACGGTTGAGAAGATGTTCTTCTCGCTTTGCCAATTTGTTCTGCTCTTTTACGCCCTCGGCCGCTTAGACGGCCCGTCTGTGCGAAGGCGGCGACGTCGGCGACGTCCTTCTCGTTTAGACAAAAGCAAGCTTGGCGAGCTCGCCGGGCCGCAGTTTATTGGACCGCTGTGTCTTTTGCTCTCGTTTGAGAGTGTGTGTGTGGTTGTGTGTGTGGAAGACAGTCCAAATCTGCTCTCTCTTTCCTCTAGCACGCGGACCACACACAGTCACCCACTTCAACCACCACAAAGGCCAGCGAGAGCAGTTGCAGAAGCTGATGACTTGACTGCGCACACGGCGCTGACTTTTCTTATCCTGCCGTGTTTGCGAACCGCGTTGATACGAAACAGACTCTAGCATTTGCTCCTCCCTTTGCTTTTCTGCCTTTTTGTGTCTCTAGACTCTGAGAACAATATGACTCTGCTTTCCCATAGTGCCACCTCTGGAATATGTACTGTAGAGATTTGCAAACACGACGGCACGCCGAGGACTTGGTGGATGCTTGATAACGATGCCAAGGTTGAAGACCAGCGTTTCAGTTATATGTCATAAAAACAAATCTACCTGTAATGACTCCGAAATGATGAGGGAAGAGGCACGGTATCATTTTTCATTTTCTCTTCCTGCTCCTCTTCGGCCCTGTACAGTTAAATCTTAACATAACATGACAGGAGGCTCGTCCTGACAGAAGTTTATTGCCACTCCAGTGAGAGATAGTCATCATGTTGACATGGCTGAGTGGAGAATTACGTAGGTGGGAGATCATCTTATCCTTCCATCTTGTGATTCCTCAAACACACTTTGGAACCCACGCACATGTACAGTCAAGACAAGCGGTCGAGTCGTGTGCTAATACTCCCCCCCCTCCCTTCCCCTAGTTACCCCCGTTATGTGTTTAACCCACCGGGCGCTCCTAGGCTCCCACATCCTGCTCGTATCTGTGCCCTTGGTTCCCACAGCGAACGCGGATGGGAAGGTTGCAAAAACGACCGGGATGGGATAAAAATTCACCATTTGTGAGGTTTGTTGAGAATTTTCTCAGAGGAAAAAATGGACAGAAAGCGATGGAGTCTCTCTACAGCAGTGCTTCTCAATTATTTTCTGTTACGCCCCCCCCCTAGCAAGAAGAAAACTATTCGCGCCCCCCCTTCCCCACCGTGACTATCCTAACTTGTCTTGTAAGTCGTAAAAAGTTGCACTGTCGCAAACGTCACAGAAGTAACAATGAGAGCGCCACTGCCCCCTGCTGTGAAGATTCGCAATTACACTTTATTCTAGTACTGCCAAAAAAAAAGCCTGTTCCCCAGGGTCACACGCGCCCCCCCAGGAATAGCACCGCGCCCCCCAAGGGGGGCGCGCCCCACTATTTGAGAAGCACTGCTCTACAGGAAAATGGCAGACAAATAAACTGAGATTTCAGGTCTCATTGGGTTGGAAGCAAACCACAAATTTAATTATATTATCATTAATCTGTCTGAATTCAACATACTTTTCCACTCTTTTTTTTCTCATAGTAAAAAAAATAAATCTTTCTTGGTTGAAGGGTTTTGTGAGCATGCTAACAAATGCTAACTACTTTAATCATGGGAAGATGCAAATGATCAATATCAGGCTCAATTTAACATTTGCAGCCAATTTGCACTGTTTGTTTGCTTCTCTTTCCAGGTCACATGTTGTTAAATCCAAAGCGGCAGCAGGTAAATAAAAACGTCCTTCAACTGCCGCAAGGCGCCACATTAGTGCAAAGCGCTCGCTTTAATTGTTCTGCACCTTTGACCCTCACTCGTTTTTTTTTTTTCCACAGGGGCTCGTTCCAGCGGTGACCTCGCCGCTGTTCATTTTGATGGAGAAAACCAGGAAGTTCTCACACACAAATAAAGGATTTCCACGCATGTCAGCCAAGGTCAGTGGACACTGTTATCTGTCCTACATCGATCCGGTTCGGAGGGAGCCGATTTTCCCACATGGTGTCCCCTCGCTCGGGGATCGATGAAGCAGGATTTGGTATGTAGTATCATGGAGAAATGTATTGAGACAAGTTGGCCATTAGATATGCAGGAAGTGAAAAATGGAACCCACCATTCTAAATTCCATTAAAAGTTGGCTTGATTCAAGTCGGGCCTTGATTTGTGCACTCGGAACGGAAAAAAAAAGTGGCTTTGGATAAACTGTTTACACAAAGCTGGAGGCATACATACACAATGCATGACATCATACATACTGCAACACCAAGTCTAAACTATAGTAGGCAGCGTGGTGCCAAAGGAACTTCCAAAAGAAGAGAAGAAGCTAGGTGACAACCAGATAACTTTTGTTCTTTTTCACGTTACAATGACATTTTAATTCACTTAACAAATTCTCCCCTATTGCCCTAAATATGTGAGCGAGACCAAGTTATGATTGCTGGAGAAATAGCACATATGGAAATATTAATGCTGGAGGTCAAACTGGCAGAATCCTGGAGAACTTCACTTGAGAGAGACTGAAAGCTAATTTGCGTAAAAACCGCAAAGAGTTTGGACTCTATCCGAGGGAGAAGAATTCCCCCGTTAATGAAAGGGTGTGGGTCTGATTTGTGACCCCCTTCACTCCCGGGCCTCCAGCCCGCCTATGATTGCGTTGACCCTCTTCCTCCTCGCTCCCCTCGGGCTGCTCTTTTTCGAAGTAATATGGGAGCGAGGTGCTTCCGCTTCCCTGTTTGTCCTCCGGGTGGTTCGGCGAACGAGGCGGAATTAGAACAAGCTGTCGAAACAGCGCGTCCATGGGAGTGCGGGTTGGAGACCCCCAAGATGGCTTTTAGAATCAACCATCCAAAGTATTAAGATTCACACGTACTGGTGAGCTGACGACAGCGAGACAAAAAAAACGGGAACTTGCTAATGTGCATCAGTTGAATAAATTCTTGTATGTGTCAGACAAAACATTGTGAAATGTTATTGCAGTCGCATCTGTCTGCGATATGTGTGTGTGTGGGTGGTGGTGTGTGTGTGTGTGTCGGGGGGGGTGCACGCATGCGCAACACAGACATCCGAGGTCGAATAAATCAAATGGCATCCATGCGCTGGTTTGCGTTAGCTAGCCGTTCCTAGTAATTAGCTCCCACAACAGAGTCCACGGTGTAATTATGGAGCAGAGTGTGGACCACATCTGGGATCCAGCAGGGTCCTCTTGTCTTAACACGTCCTCCACCAACACCAGTGTGAGAACCTCAAGCCGTAAAATAAATCCTCACACAGCAGTAGCAGCTAATGATATTTTTGTGTCTCCTCTGTTGTGAGAAAGCTGCCTGTCATGAGCTCTCATGACACACGCCGCAATCATCACTCACGAAACAAAAATAAGCAACAGGTGACTATGAGCCTGGGTTCCTCCTCAGAGGAACAGGTGCTCGCGGGGAAGCTTCACTTTACAAGCTTCAGGCGAGACATACACAGGAGTTGTTCTTAGCATTATCGTTCATCCTGGTCCAATTAGACATATTTGTAGCTTGCTCCCGTAGATTGCAGTCTTCATGATTTGAAGTGAGTGCTTTGTAATTTTGCCTCCATTTTTACAGGTGTTAAAAGTCATTATGTCAAGCTAAGAAAGTGGCTTAAAAGGGGGGGTCTTCTTGCTCCTCCTCTTCCTCATCTTCTTCCTCAGCCATCTTTGATGCTTGAGGGTTTGCAGGACCCGACAGCTGCTCTTAAATTAGAGACTATGAGAGGACACAATGGCATGCAGGAATTTCTGGATTGTCTCCGTTGGCTTTCTCTTCCAGGGGGGGCATTTGAGGAAGAGATGTAAATTTGTTTAGGAAGGTGTAGAAATGAAGAAAATGAAAAAATATATATTTTTATTTGGAGATTTATTTTGGGGAGGCCTCAGCCTCTTTGCTGCATGATCCCACTTTCCTGCATTAGTTGCCATGGAGACAGTGACCAGGTCACCGGGAGGGGTCGGAACGGCCAGAGGGCCTGGTTGTAAAGTTGCTCCGACAATAAAGTCATCCATTCAGGAGAGATTAGTACTGGCGAGCCTTTGAGGATCCACCCGGGGACAGATAAGACAACCTGAAGCTGCAGGACGCCGCACTAAACACGCACAAACGGGAGGAGGAGCGCTACAGAAATCTCCGTGGAGAAACATCTGTGGGGCGTTTTTAGAACACTGGGAGGGGGAAGAAACAAAGAGGAAATGGAGAAGCTAGCTGGTTTGAGATTCACTCAAAAAGATTAACCAGGTCCAGAGACAATGATGTGATTTATTTTTTTATTATTATGAATGCGAGCATGGATGTACCCCACCGTCACGCCAATTTCCACTTCCTGCCGCCATAGACTGGCTGGTTATTTTCCTCTTTGTGTTTTAATAAAAGTGGAATTAGCCCCCCACCCTCCCCCCAGGGTGGAATGTCTGCCACTATCAGCCCACCCCCATGCCCTCGCACCTCACCATTTTTTTTTTCCTCCTCATCGGCACCGAGTCTTTCTTGAGAGCACTGCTACCTGCTCCAAACATGCACTTGACCTTTGTGGCCCGCTTCTGAGAAGCGAGATATTAATAGCAGCACGGACTTCACTTAGTTGACATTTCAAGTAAAACATAAAAACTGAACCGTATTATCTTTGCAATGAAGTCGTCACATGCAGATGATCAATTCTGCCCGTGGCTCGTGGCTGAATTCAAACCTTCTACAAAGTAAGCGGTCAGCAATCCTTGAAGATATTTCCTTTTTTGCCCTCAGGCGCACAGCACTTAAACCTTGTCAACCACCAACACTTCCCTCTTGTCCCACCCCGTCTTATTCCATTACGGCTTCCCTTATCACTCAAGTGGGCTTCTGGGCCACAGACTGGAATGCAGCACACTCATTAAAACCCAGAAGAACATTTTTTGGGACCTGATCTTTGTTTTTCTGATCCATGAGCATCATGTATTTTTTTTTTTTTAACGCAGCTGCTGTGACATGTTAACTCCTGATCAGGCTCTCCTCAACCCATCCACTATAATGAAGTAGGGATTAGAATCACATATAATCTCACACCATCTTCAATAGGCTCGGATAAAGACAGCGGACAGTTGTCATGATGCGTCCTTTGAATCAGACTCCAGAAACAAAAGAGTCATTTCATTGCTCTTCAAAAATGTGTGAGAACATTTGTGCTCCATACAAGAGTCATTAACTGGAAATAAACTTACCGTATTTTCCGGCCTATAAGGCGCACCGGACTATAAGGCGCACCTTCAATGAATGGCCCATTTTAAAACTTTATCCTTATATAAGGCGCACCGGACTATAAGGCGCACCATTAATTTTATCCATTTTATCTTTTTTATTTCAACTTCAGACAGAACAAATTACTTTATAATCATAAAATAATGATCCATAGTCTTTTTGAGTCATGATTCATAGTCTTCAGCGGGCCACTTATGATTGATTTCACTACACAATGCTTTGGGCCAGTTTAAATTTAGGAATTTGGTCCATATATAAGGCGCACTGGACTATAAGGCGCACTGTTGGTTTTTGAGAACATTTTAGGTTTTTAGGTGCGCCTTATAGGGCGGAAAATACGGTAAACCAAAATTCATGGAAAAAGATTTATCATTGTCTAAAAAAAAAAAAAAAAAACCTTGCTGAATTAGAGCGACTGTCATGCTGTCTGACAAAATTCTGATCTAAAAGAAGAATAGAAAATACAATGGAAAATGAGCTGGCAATGGTTCCACTGTGTCTGCATGACAACCAGTTTTACTCCCCACTTTCTCGGAAGACTGGCATTGCGTTATGCAATGAGAGAAGTCACGCAAGATTGTGACTGACGGACATCTCTTGGTTGAACTCTGTGCATGCAGGGTGAGATCGAGATTTGCTGTAGAGGAAGGGGGGGGGGGTCCCTTATGGGATGCTTCAGTAATAATTATACCTTAGTGGTGCACTTGCATTGTGACTCGCTGGCAGTTGTTTGGATTGCGCACAAGGCAGCTTGAGTGTTTTTTTTTTTCTCTCTACCCCTTTTTTTTAAGGACCGATGATCCCGGCTTAAATGGGCCTTGCTGGGACACGTAAAAGGTGTAGGTGGGGGCGGTGTGGGTGCAGTCTTTCTCACCTCGCGACGGTGGAAGTGTGGGAACCACGCCGCTGCCAGCAGCGCATGAGTAACAAGTACCCCGAGGGACTGTGTTGTAATCTCTTCTAACGCCTCTCCCGTTCTTCTTGGAACACACACACACACCGCACATTCATGCGTTTATGTCAGTCAGCGTGCATTTGCGAGCCACAAGTCACACAGAAATGGCATGGTTGCATATTTGTAGGATAAACGCAATCACAGTCAAGGAAAAATGAGCTCGGAGGGAGCTGTTTGTGGTTAACATGCAGTTTCGAAAGGTAGCGCTTATAGACGTCGATGTTGTTAAAGGCAAGGTAACATTTGTATAGCACACGAAAGCAAGTCAATATGCTTCACTCAACCAAATCAAAATCACAACATTGAAAAGCATTTGCAAAACAAAAAAGAACAAAAAAGAATGTACTCCTTAACAAAAGGGGTCCTAAGATTGACCCTTGAGGGCCACCTGTCGTGGCCGTTCGGTTAGATTAAAAATTTACAATTTAAATCGCAACTTCAACATTTCAAATATAAAATAGCATTCAGTTGGACATTTTGCTTCTTTTTTTTTTTTTTTTTAATAAGTGAGTTACCCACTGAGAAAAATAATCACAAAATGGACAGTTGGGTGCTCTGGCGTGATTGATGTTTTGCAAACCGCTTGCAGCACACACACAAGAATGAAACAGCAGCAACAATTTCACAGTAAACTGAGCCCAAGAAGTGCAAATAATCGAGGATGATGCCTACTGCCGCCATCTTTGTGAGGCGATGCAAAGGAATGTTCTAATACGGGTTTCATAGAGTAGTGCGAGTGGGGGGGGGGGTGTTTGGAGCCAGTGGGCTGGCAGCTGTTGCTGCTGTGCAGGGGCCCTCAGGTCCCGGGCCGACCCTAATGGCCGGACCAGCTGTCCGAGTCCAGTCTGTAGGGGCGTGGGGCTTCGGGAGGCGGGGAGGGCATGAGAACTTCCACCCCCCTGTCCTGCGGGGCGGGTCCCTGCCTTGTCTGCCCTCCTCTGAAACGGGGTGATTGATGGCGCGGGGTTGACACCGCGCTTCCCCAACAATTGACTCAAGAGGGACGGGATGAAGGGGGCGCTCGGGACCCCTCCGCGTCTTTCTCTTGCCGTTTTCACAGGCAAATGTGGGATCAGTCGCAGTTGTAATTCAGTCATTTATTTGTCTTTTATTTGACGTCTTGACTGGAGCATATGCCGCTTCAAGCGCCTTTCAAGGCTGTCAGTGCAATCACGTCGCAACCTAACTCGGGTGTTCTGCTGCTTTATTTGTCACATTACATGCTCTGAGATCTTTTTTTTTCTTTTTCTGTCCAATATTCTTAATGAGCGCAATTGGCTTTTGTCAGTAGAAGCCCTCTGGCCGCAGCCCCCATACAGCTACCGTCTTCCCGGAAGCTCATGGTCCGTCATGGGTGTCCAGCGGCTGATCCTCGAACGTGTGTTGGGTCATCAGCATCAGGGCCTTACTTACACACAAGTGACCTTTCGCACTAAACCCCGGGATCCTCCCTGGTTCCCTTTCAGCACGTCGCTGGCACCTCAGTTCTCCCTTAAGATTTACAGGCCTTCTGAGGGGCAAGGGGGAGGCACGGAGGCGGGGGGGGGGGGGGCGCAAACGGGGCACTGTCCGGCAGGTGTTCACGGTGGCCTTAAGTTGCTATTTCACACGGAAACACAGTCGTGGCCGCTCTCCAACTCTGCTCGTGATACATTCCTACGCAAGGATGGCTACTCTGTGCCCTCGCTGACCCCCCATTTTCACTATACATTGGTAAACCAAAAGGCCTTAGTGAGTCTCAGTCCATGTCAATCCGCTGACACCATCCTCTGTTTTTTCTCCATTCACAGAAAAACAAATTATTTCCCCATTTGGATTTTCAAACAAATGCCCCGCTGATGGCTCCCATCCCAAACTTCTGTATAATGACGAACAAGCCCAGAAAAGATTCCACATAGGTAAAACATTCTTTTTTTTTCTCCCCCATTCGCTTCAAGCCCGTCCCTGGACGTGTGTACACATTGAGGATTTAATAGCCGTTTAGAGAGCTTGTGAGAAAGTCAAACACTTTTTCCCACAATCTGAAAGAAGATTCATCATTCGCACGTGTTTACTTTAGTCAAAAAAGCCCCAGACGCGATGACCGTGTGTGTGTGCGTGCGTGTGTCTGTGTGTGTGTGAGTGGGTGGGCAAGAAAAAAAAGAATACAAAAGTTCATCCATTTTGTCTGTTGTCTCAACGTGCAAGATGACACATTTATTGTTGCGGGAAGTTAAAAACAAAATGAGTGAACTTGTTGTATTGCATATATACAGGGTGTGCACACTTATTCAACTTCATGACCTCACTTATTTTGACTTTGCCAGTTGGAAAAAAAATATTTTAGAATTTAATGGTACAGGTAGGTCGCAATAATGGAGAAAAAAAAAGTTTGGGATTGATTTATCTTGATTTCATTATTTTACATTTGAACAAGGAAGGGTGTGCAGACTTTTTTTTAACCACTGTTTTAATGTTAAAGGGATTCTTTTTTTATGAATGTGATGTTTATGAAAGAGAGCCTGTTAATAGTGCTTAGGAAAAGGAGGAGTTTTTTTTCCCAAATAGATGATGTCACTTTTCCAGCATCAACAAAGTATTATCTTATCTATACTTGTGTGTGTGTGTGTGTCTAACTTTTCAGCAACGACCTCATCAGGTCTTTGCTTTTGGCTTTACGTCCCATAATTTCACAGCACTTGACGCTGACCACTACTGTGCACACAATGCGATGACCAAATTATGAAAGCTCATCAAGCCGGCCGCTACGCTCTGATTGGCTGCGACATGCGCCCGCAGGAGGTCCCGGTACCCCCCATTGGCCGTGAGCACTTTTTATTAGGCGGTGGGCTTTTAATCCTCTCCACGCTCTCCGTGGGTGCTCTCATGGTTTTTGCCCATAAATCAGTCTGCTCTGGGTGGTAGAGTCATCACGTCTACTTTGTGTCCATACACACACGCACACACACTGCCGAGTGATGCTCTGAAAGGTCACCTAGTGATTGCTAACAATCAATAGCTTCTGACCTTATCAGTTTTGATTTTAATTTAAGATTATGCAACCTAAAACCAAATATGTAGCTCATATTGGTAAAAAAGAAAATCTTACAAAACATCTGCACCAAAATTTAGCTACTTAGAAGATTGAGCTAACCTTTTTGGTTGCAAACCAATTTAGGAAGAGGTGAAGGGAAGAAGCCAGTGGCGTCAAGATGTTGCGTCCCAGTCACACGTAAGGTAAGCAAGGTATACAAGGTGCAAGTTGATGTGAGTTGCATGCTGGGAGCGCGGTGTGTGGAGGGGGTGTTCAGAACAACGAGACTTGGCTTCTTCTTTTTTTTCAAGTCCACTATACAAACATAGTTAACAATCTTATCTGTCATGCGCAAACTGTAAACACAAACAAACAAGAGCATTCATGCACAGGACTGGACGTCTTCCAGTATATATGAATGCTGTGTAGCATCTTTGGCTAATGTTAGCATTGAGGGAGGCCATGGTGGATCTTCACTTAATTCACATGATTCAGTTGGCAAACTCTGTATACTGTTGAACAAATACATTTTAAATTACTGCAAGTTTTTTTAATGAGTTCTACACAAGATATTTCACAATAACAAAGTGGACATGTTAAGCGAACATTCACATTGACACACATACCGCGCGGTGGTGCGTTTACGGGCAGTCGGAGAAATCAACGCCAACAAAAAAAATTACATCCAGCCTAGTTAAGACCATACCAAAGACTATAAAAATGGGACCCATTGCCTCCCTGCGTGTGTGACGATCATTGGGACTTAAAAAAAAAAAAAAAAAAAAAAATTTTTTTTTAAAAAAATTCATAAAAATTGGGTGCGTATTATACATGGGTACAAGCTTTTTTCCAGCATCAGCATGGCATTTTTAGGGGTGCGTACTATACATGGGGGCGCACTATACACGGAAAAAAACGGTAAGTCATAAACCGACTATGTAGGGAGCGAAATGACTGTGTGCTCATGAAAGCTGTTGAGGTATTCAAAGCCCAAATTAAGAATGGCCCCACATTTGTCTGCACTGTTTGCCACAGAGCATTGTTTCCGAACCAAGTACGCGCTTGTCAACGTAGATTTTATGAGAAAAACAGACATGTTGTTGCAAGTTGTCTCACGGGACAATTTGTCCATATCTGTGATGATGAATGTCAGGCCTCGTGCAGCGTACCAGCTGAAAGAAAACTGGAGTGGATATGTCACACTTGCTATAGTCACCTCAAAGATGGTAAAATGCCTGCACTTGCTGTTGCGAACAATCTCACACTCTCTGATATTCCAAAGGAACTTTGTGGATTGAACATACTGGAGAGACACCTCATTTCCAAATGCATATCATTTGCCAAAATTGTACCTCTTCCCAAAGGTCAACAACGAGCCATTCGTGGAAATGTGGTGTGCGTGCCATCGGAAGTACAAGAGACGGTCAATGTCTTGCCCAGACTAAAAAGTAAGTCACAGATGTTGAGAGTGAAACTGAAGAGACGGCTTTGCTACAAAGGCCATCAGTTTTTTCAAACTGTCACTTGGTCTAAGCTAATGAGCGCTCTGATGAAACTGAAACAAGTCCATCCACAGTACAGAGACATAACCATTCGCGACGATGCGGACCTTTGCGACCCAACCCTCACTGACGATGAGAGCAGCTCCGATGAAACGCAAATGAGCGACAGTGAGTACAATGAGGAAGCTCTGGAGGAGATGTACAGATTTGAAAGTGATGCTCTGTGTGGGATGAACAGTGACTCTCAACATGACAACAGTGGTAACAAACAGCAACAAGAAAATTCGGAAGACGGTGATCAACCAAATGATGGAGTGATACTTGAATCATGTCTCCAACCCAATGATGTGGCAGAGGAAATTATGAGTTTTACAGAGGGCATTTATTGTGTTGCTCCTGCAGAAAGAAACAACCCAGTAAGTTTTTTCAAGACTCCCAAGCTTGAGGCCATGGCTTTTCCGGTGCAGTTTCCCACTGGTCAGAACACCCTCGATGAAGAGAGAGCAATAAAACTCACACCAAGCAAATATTTCCCAACCCGTCTGTGTTGCGTGGATGAACGCTTTGCTCGAGATACCAACTACTTGTTCTTTGCCCAGTTTGTGACTGAAATTTACCAGGCAACGTCGAGCATGACAATACAGCTGCGCAAAGGTAAGCCTTTTACCAGGGATGGTCGAAGGATAAACAATGCCATGCTTCAGGACAAACGTGAAGTTGAGAAACTGGTGCGCAGCAAAGATGCTGTCCGATTCATGACACCGCTGAGAGGTACGCCGGCCTATTGGGAGAAAACCACCAAAGATCTTTTTGCTATGATCCGGCAGCTGGGCACACCCACGTTCTTTTGCACATTTTCTGCTGCCGAAATGCGTTGGGAAGAGGTCATCACCGCCATCAAAGCGCAACAAGGTGAAGTAGTGAATTTCGCCCAACTTGACTGGGCTACCAACAAGTGTGAGATCCTACGCAGCAATCCTGTGACAACGATGCGCATGTTTGACAAGCGTGTGGAAGCTCTGTTCAGAGATTTGATCCTCTCTCCGGCGCAACCGATTGGTGAGGTCGTCGACTACTTTTACCGACTGGAGTTTCAACACAGAGGAAGTCCTCACATTCATTGTTTCATATGGGTTTGAGGTGCCCCTGTATTTGAGGAAGCCACGGATGGAGCCATCTGTCATTTTGTGTCTCGCTACATCTCGGCCGAGCTGCCGGACCCGCAGAAGGAACCGGAATTGTACAAAAAGGTCACAGAGGTTCAGATGCACAGCAAAAGTCACTCCAAATCGTGCGTCAAACACCAAGGTGCAAATTGCCGCTTTGGATTCCCCAAACAACCGTGCGATGAAACAATGATCGTCAGACCTGCGCCCGTCGACGACGACAATCGAGATCAACGCAATGAAGATCGGTTGGCGTCGAATGCCAAGCTTGTTCCCGTGCTAAATCTGCTGAATGAGCCTGAAACGGCATCCCTGACTTTGCCTCAGCTACTGGCTAAATGTAAGCTCACCGGTGACGAGTACATGAACTGTTTGCGCATGACGGCCTCGTCGAGTTCTGTCGTGCTTAAGCGAGAACCGAAAGACTGCTGGGTCAACAACTACAACCGCCATTTGCTTCTTACCTGGGATGGAAACCTGGACATCCAATACATCGTGAATGCCTACTCTTGCATCGCATACATCTGCAGCTACATCAGCAAGGCTGAACACGGTCTGAGCCAATACCTGAAATCGGTCATTGAAAACTCCCGCTGCGCAAATGTCAACGAGAACGTGGAGGAAAATGTCCCGGACTACAACGTCAGGTCCAAAACAACGCAAATGTCCATCGTGACAGAGCCTGCTGCCATCGATCCCGCGGTGTTACGCGACATGTATCGTAACCTGAACCAAAAGCAAGCGTCCGTCTTCTACAAGGTCAGAGATTGGTGCATAAAACGTGTGTGTAGCTCAAAGCCCATTGAGCAGTTCTTCTACCACATCAACGGTGGCGCCGGGACCGGCAAATCTCATCTCATCAAGTGTATCCACGCTGAGGCTACCAAAATACTGCAGAGACTACCACGACTGGCTGAGGAGGCCGACATTTCCAAGCAAACGGTTGTTCTCGCAGCTTTCACTGGCACGGCTGCGTTCAACATTTCCGGGGCAACGTTGCATTGTCTACTCAAACTGCCGAGAAGTCTCAAACCCCCGTACCACGGGCTGGGCAATAAACTGGACGAAGTCAGAGCCGAGCTGTCCATCGCCGAAATACTCATCATCGATGAGATTTCCATGGTGTCGAAAGACCTCTTCGCCTACGTGAATGCCAGGTTGAAACAAATCAAAGGAATTAATTTACCTTTCGGTGGCATGTCTGTTCTTGCTGTTGGAGATTTCTTTCAGCTCCCTCCCGTGAGACAGTCCAAACCTCTGTGCGTGTACGATCCTACGCGGCCGGACCACTGGCGTGACGACTTCAAAAAGATCACGCTCACCGCCATCATGAGGCAGAAAGACGATGTCGCCTTTGCCGAACTGCTGAACCGACTTCGCGTCAAAGAAAAGTCAGATGAACTGTCGGAAATGGACAGAGCTCTCCTTGCCACGAGGTACACTTCCCCAGAAATGTGTCCAAAGCATATTCTGCATGTTTTTGCCACCAATAAACAGGTGGATGGCCATAACTCTGCGATGCTGGAACTGTCTCATAAGGACATTGTGCAGATTGACGCGGATGACTACAAGAAAGACAAAGGAACTGGCAGAATGGCAAGGCAAGCTTCCCCTGTGCAAGGCGCTAAGAATGAGCTCCCGGACTCAATCAAAGTTGCCTTGGGTGCTCGTGTTATGATCACACGGAACGTTGATGTTCAATCAGGTCTGTGCAACGGGATGTTTGCAAAAGTTGTCAAATTGGTGAACTATCCAAATGAAGCCCGTGTCCAGAAACTTGGCTTGGAACTCGATCATGTGAGTAACACAGCGCGTGCTGCTAACCCCGTGTACATTGACAGACTGGAGGAGAAGCTGAACAAGGCTGGAGTGACGCGCCGACAGTTTCCCATCAAGCTTGCTTTTGCCTGCACGATCCACAAGGTACAAGGCATGACAACGTCACAGGCTGCAGTTTCGCTGAAAGGTGTTTTCGAACACGGCATGGGGTACGTAGCTCTGAGTAGAGTGACTTCGCTCAGTGGTCTGCATATTCTGCATATGGATGAGAGAAGGCTTCATGCAAATCCACAAATCACTGCTGCTCTTGCTGAGATGGCAGAGGATTCTTTGGAGAGCGTCATGCCCCTCCTTCGCGTGATGCCGTCGGTAGATCGGGCAAATCACCTGGTTGTCGTCCATCATAACACCGAAGGGCTGTCTTGTCACGTGCAAGATATCGTGTCTCATCACGAACTGCTTTTCGCTGATGTTTTGTGCTTCACAGAGACACACCTCCAAGGATCAGTGGCCGATGGACGTGCTTGCTTGGAAGGCTACATGATGTTTTGCAGGAACCGAAGTGATTCTTACACAAACTGTCCTGACTTGGCTACAAAACGTGGTGGCGGCGTAGGTATTTGTGTCAAAAGTCACATCGTGGCCCAGGAAAAGAAATACGTTCAGGGTGTGACCGACATTGAATTTGTTGTGGTGATGTTGGGATCACCGGTGTTTGAGTGATGTTCCAGTTATTTATTTTCTTTCTGTGTGTTCGCAATTGTCATGGTTTTTAACTCGGCTGTATGTATTTGTTTGTTCACGCTGATTTCTCCGACTGCCCGAAATTTTCCATATTCTCAGTTTATGTGTATATCTGTCATCTCAGGGACACGAAGAAAGAATCCGATCTGGCGAAAGCCCGTGCGGCTCTGGACTCAGAGGCCACAGAGCGTGAACGTCTGCAGGTGAAGTTGTCCAAGCTGAAGATTGATTTTGACGAGCTGGAAGCAAGGTGAGGCCCGCCCGGCCATTTTATCAAAAATATGCCAACAACAAAATGGATAGTGGATATTAGTGCTGACACAATTGCTTTGCTGCTGGGGCCACACCCCAAGGAAAATCCTCCTCGTGACTAATTGCAGCTCAATTGGACTTTCAGTTAACCATCCCATATGTGGGACTCACGATGGGATCACCGGTGTTTGAGTGATGTTCCAGTTATTTATTTTCTTTCTGTGTGTTCGCAATTGTCATGGTGATAATACTAGCCAACTTACATTGGCTCCCGGTCCATTTTAGATGTGACTTCAAGGTTCTTCTACTAACCTATAAATCGCTGCATGGCTTAGCGCCTTCATATCTCGTCGACCTAGTTGTTCCTTATGTTCCGTCTCGTAACCTTCGTTCGCAAAACGCTACCCTTTTAGCGACACCGAGGGCCAAGAAAATGTCTGCAGGCTCTAGAGCATTTTCTATTCGGGCTCCAGAGCTTTGGAATGCCCTACCAATGGATATTAGGACTGCTACCTCAGTAGAAACATTTAAGACACGTTTAAAGACACATTTCTATGACATGGCCTTTAACTAACCTGTAGTGGCCGATTCGGCTGGAGTTTGTTTTCTCTCCCTCTCCACCCCCTCCCTCCCTCCCTCCCCGGCCGGGGAGGTGGTTAGGTGGCACCCATGCTGACAGCGGCTATCTGGATTCTCGTGGGCCAATTCAGGATGGGGGAACTGCAGCTCAACCTCCTCGAAGACACTGCCAGGACAATTGAGGGCTCCTTCGGCAGCCCTCTGCTATGACATGGACATCCACTTTTTATTTAATTGATTTTCATGTTGTATCATTTGTGCCCTCTCTGCATCCATTTCAACCTGGTGATCCTGAAAGGGGGATCCTTCCATCTGTGGTCCCTTCTCAAGGTTTCTCATTTTCCCCTGGTAGGGGTTTTTAAGTTTTTCCTTGCCCTTTTGGGAGCTTAAGATCAGGGGATGCTTTGAGAATAATTGTCAATTTCTGTCTATGTGAAGCCCTTTGAGACTGCTTGTGATTTAGGGCTATACAAATAAACTTGACTTGACTTGTGTTGGAATAATTTAAGTAAAGCCTTGTACTTATTACGAGTTTATGGCTTTCCTTTCATCTAGGTTCTTTCTCTTGAGTGACTTTTGATCTCTGTCAGCCATATGTGTCCTTCCTGTCCTTATGTTATCTGTGTGTTTTTGTTCCTGTAAGAGGTAAACACAGTTTGAAGTGGTTGCGTACAAGTTATCCCATATTTACTCAAGTCTTGTTCAAGGGTTTCGGACAAGTCACTCATTGTTATTGCGTGTTAATTTACTAAGTAGATAAAGTCTAGCCAAGGTTTAGTTGCATTGTTCCACAGGAGTTATCTGATCTTGCTCGCGGACGACTCGGCCATGACAACTGTAGAAGAACAGATGGACAAACTCTGCGGGGGTCACGGGCCGACAATGAAGTGCTAATTCACACCACACTACATTCCTTAGCTAATCAGCGTTGCTACAGACACAATCTTCCCTCCCTTTAGTGTAGCAACGCCTTTGTAACCAGGGCAACCAAAACATTAAATAGAGGAGCACGTGGAGGGAGAACTCAGAATTGATGGAGATTGTAACCGAGTTTCCTCTCTCTATCGTTCTCCTCGCGAGAAAAGGCTTAATATTCTGTCTCACTTGTGGTTTGTTTGCTGTTGCTCTTCTCTTAATAGTTATTCAGTCATTGAAATAAACCTGACAGAAATTGGGGGCTCGTTCCGGGATCTCAACACGCCCTGAACGGTTCCAGCGGGCTCTTTGACACAGGCGAAAATCCTCGGCCGAGGTAAACAAAAGCCCTTTGACGGGACTGTCTCGATCAGTCCGGCTGGACACCGGGAGGGTTGACGAGATCTTCCGAGGAAGAGAATCAGCAGACCGTGAGTAGGAATATTAATTCTACTAAATAGAAACAGTTAAATTCCGCAGGGGCGGATGTGGAGCCCCCTAGCTTTCAAGCTAGTTAAATTCTGCAGCAGGAGGGGCGGACTCCTCTGTTATTTAAAAAAACAAAACAAAAAAACCTTGAGAATTCTAGACCCTATCAAGTACCACTAGAAACAGTTAAATTCTGCAGGGGCGGATGTGGAGCCCCCTAACGTTTTATGTTAGTTAAATTCCGCAGCAGGAGGGGCAGACTCCTCTGTTCTTAAAAAAAAAAAACGCGCGTGGTATGCTTGTGTACGGTTTGACTGAGAGTGATCTCATTTGAGCGCTCCTCTATATAAACACACAGGATTGTAAACGGTGGCTTTGTGTAGGTGCAAAGGCATCAACTCTTTCGGGGGAGGTGAAAGGAGACTTACCACACATTGGATTTTAACCACTGTCCTGTGAATAAAGTTGGTTTTAGGACACTGTAGGTGCCGTTCAATTTACCAACTCCAAAATTTAGAAAAATAAACCATGGCAAACTTAAATAGTAAGCGAAAGTCCCTACCCTGACATGAACTAAAATGCAAGGATTGGAAATTAATGGAATGGGTCGACCCAGAAAATGTAAAATATCTTGACAAATGGATAACCAAAGAATAAAAAATCCAAAGAGAGCTTGTTGTTGCATAGGCAGGAAGATGATGAAACGACATCAGCGCGGCCTCGCTTGAGGGCCGTAGCTGAGGGTGTGATAAATGAAGATGAAAAGGATGATCAAATTACAAAGAAAGGCGTTGTGGGACGCCAAAGCGAACCATCCTTTCCGACTTTGTACCCCAAATTGTCAAGCGCAGGTGATCCTCCAAAATATAGTGATTCTGCTCATGCCATGGTGACGCGGAGCCGCGTGAAGTCAGAAGCTCCCTCTCCCTCAGCCCCCGCGGCAAGCTGCGGCCCAGGCTACACGGGAGCGGAAGTAATTGATGCTTACCCAATGATTCAAGTAGCAAATCCTCGCTGGGATTCCAAGTGAACTTTAGTGGACAGGTCCCTCTGACGTAGGTTTGGTGAAAGGAGCACTTCCTGTTGTTATTAGACCTAAAAAATGAATACCGCCCTTGTGTGAGACAGTACCCATTGAAACCCGATGCCTTGCAGGGTATTGCACCTGTTATTTCAGATTTATTAAGGGCAGGTGTCATCATTCCTTGCCCTGATTCTCCTTGCAATACTCCAATTTTCCCTGTGAAAAAGGCACTACCTTCTGTCGGGTGGAGATTGGTGCAAGATTTGCAAGCAGTGAACAATGCTGTCATTCAAAGAGCACCTTGTGTCCCTGACCCGCATACCCTGTTGAATTTGTTAACACCTGATGCGAAGATATTTTCAGTAATTGACATTAGCAATGCCTTTTTCTCTGTCCCTATTGCTGAAGAAAGTCAGTTTTGGTTTGCTTTCACATATGCTGGGTTGAGGTACACCTTTACCTGATTGCCTCAGAGGTACTGTGAAAGCCCTACAATTTAATGTGTGATGGCAGCCAGCATGGCAAAATTTGTCCCACCAATGGGGAGTCAGATTTTGCTCTATGTTGATGACATTTTGGTGGCGTCCCCTGATTATGCCTCTTGTCAGACAGACACGCTTGCAGTGCTGCATCACTTGGCAAAAGAAGGCCACAAAGTCAGCAAAAATAAACTCCAGTTGTGGTCCACTGAAATTAAATATTTAGGCCACAATCTGAGTTCCCAAGGTCGGACTATAGTTGAAAGTAGGAAGACCTCTATTTTGCTAGCTCCTAAACCACTCACAAAGAAACAAATGATGTCTTTTTTGGGGCTCACAGGTTATTGTAGAAGCTGCATACCTGACTATGCACAAATTGTTGCTCCTCTGTCCAAATTGATGTACGAAGAGAACATCTCAATGTCCACTCAATTAAAATGGACTCCCGAAGCTGAGGATGCTTTTGTGCTAATCAAGCAGGCTCTGGTCTCCAGCTCCACTCTGGCCCTACCTAACTATGATAAAGCGTTTGTCCAAACTGTTGATTGCAAAGGTCATTATATGACCTCTGTTTTGCTTCAATCGCATGGCTCAAAGTTTCGACCTGTTGCCTTTTATTCTTCGAAATTGGATAGTGTTGCTTGTGCTCTACCGCCATGTGTGAGGGCCGTGGTGGCGGCCTCCATGGCTGTGGAAAGCAGTGCTAGTGTTGTGTTATTTCATCCTTTGACTCTGAAGGTTCCCCATGCGGTCTCGGGTCAATTTAAAAAAGGGAAAAGAAAAAGGGAAAGTGGCCGCCATCTTTTTTGCAAATGATGATTCATCTGAGGTGTTTTATCAAAACAGAACCTTCGAACCACGCCAGAGAGGGCGCGGTCGTGAGAATTTCCGTCGCGACATACCTGCTGATGTGCTAGAAGGAGGAAAGACTTTCTGGGTGAGAGCGGCAAATGGTGTGACAACCCCAGTACCCCAGGCTCGTCCAGTCTGGATACGGGACCCAGAAGGGGAAAGTTGTTGCATTCCCATTTTGCTGATGCCCAATTGCCCTGTTAATTTGTTAGGAAGAGATGCTCTCACTGCACTTAGTCTTTCCCTTGTGCCCATTAATGACAAAATCGTTGTCGAAAGGCGACATCAATTACAGATTTTTGGACAGTTTCATTGCTACTATTTCTATTCATTGGATTTGACTGATGCAGAAGTTGTGCAGTTTGGAACCCCTCTTTTAGCCCAGGCAGGCACCCTGTTGCGCTGCCCTGAACAGGCGATGGACCCAACCAACCTGCACGTAACCATGTGGCATAAAAACACGCCTGGTCCTGATCACAACTACGAGAACATGCTTGAGGCTGTTACGCCTGCCTCCTTGAAGACATCTTTCCTCCTGCATGATGGTGAAAGCCGTGCCTGTGTTGTCATAGGGCCGGCTCCCTCTGAGGTGCAGAAATTGCACATGTCTCCCACTCCGCTCCACATCTCATTGTTTCGGCCTTTTACGGCCACATGGCAGAGTTTGGGATTTGTGGCCAGAGATGCACTGGCGGCTTCTGATTGGACTCAAGTTGGGCCTGACTCCTTTTATAGTCCTTCTACTAAGTTTTTTAAACAAAACATGAACCAGGTCCTGTCATTTGTTAGTGGAGTTCACGTTGACTCCTGTTCTGAGAAAGCATCCTCATTTTGACATTTTGTGCTGTCATCATATGACGAGCAAAAAGGTGTTCTTAGTGCTTCTATGTGCTCTTATATGTTGTGCCTCATCCTTTTGTCCTGGTGTGTGTGTGCGCGTGTGCGCGCAGAGGATCCTCATGAATGGGTGTGTGTATGGGTGCGAGTGAGATGTGTGTTCTATGGAAGAAATCAGTAATGGAGAATGTTCTGGAGGCTGTTGAGCAATAATAGGGAAATTGAGAAGTGGACGATGATGTGTTTAAGTTTGTTGGAGAAACTAAGATGAGCAGTGTGTGGCAGTAGAGAAAATAAGACGTGTGTGGCAGACAGTGACTAGAATGGTGGCTTGATAGGACGAGAATGAGACAGCAAATGTTGTGTAGAAGACTGAAAGATGTTGAAGGTGAACATGATAGGGGAGGGCAACAGCAGAGTTGGCCTGCCCTTTGAGAAGGTGAAACTGATAAGCGTGCCTGCGCTCACGCGTTGTCGTGGGGCTGTCCGCGTGGGCCTTTGCTATGCTCGTGTGGGCGGTGGGCCGGCATCATGGTTGTTGCAGGAAATGGCCAGCCTGTGACCAATCAACATTGATGCTGCCCCCCCCCCTGCAGGCGAAGCAGGGACAGTGTGATTTTCTCAGAGAGTGATGTCTAAGGAAGATGTGACAATATTTGCATGAAGGATAAAAGGCACTGATGAGAAAACAAAAGTATAACCAAAACGTCAAAACAGAGGATGACGTTTGCGCAGCGTTGTTTGTTTGTATTGTTTGTGAGCTGTGTCTCTGCTGTACGTTTTTGTGTTCTCTGTGTGCTGTCAGTGTTATGTGTTAAAATTGGCTAATGTAGGTGCACAAAAGAATTTGCTAGATTGTAGTCCATATGATTTGCACCGCAAAACAAAAGCAATTTTGTGAAAATGTGAAAATGTGAAAATAAGAAGAAAGGAAAGGCAAGCAATTTTTTGTGGGCAGGAACTGGTCCACACTGCATTAATGCCTATCCCTGATGAAACCAAATTTGAGAGATGGAAAGAACTTGCTTTCTGGAATTGGATGAAGCAAAATTATTAAATAACTTTACAAAGCTAAATTTAGAAGAAATAGTCGATTGGTTGTGTCAAGACTACACAAGTTTTTACATTTGGGAATAAGAGAGTGATTGAGTTAGTTAAAGTTGAGAAACAACAACAATTGTCTATTATATTACTTTACTGGCGGTTATTTTGTTAGTTTTTATCTTTATCTTGATTGGTTTGACACCTGGGGGGGAGGAAAGATTAGGATGTGGAGCACGGGTTGAGACAACCAGTTACACACGCAAAGCATGTGTGCACTGGGACACTGAGAAGCATTTTGAAAGGTGTGTCGAAATTAAATGAAGATGAAATCATATGTAGTAATACATCGCTTTACTACATATGGATTCTCTAAACCGTACAATTGAGTAAAATAAAACATACTTTTTGACTTTTGTTCAAATTACTAAAATTCTTGTGATAAACGATGAGAAACTGATTGAAAAGAAACTACAAGAAACTACAACTAAGCTAGTTGTGGAAGCAGTCCAATTGCCACGACAAATAGCTATGTCCACGTGTGCAGGGCACGCACGAGACTGATAAGGTGTCAAGAGGTAACAAGCTTGCGGACGGAACCGCATAGCTGCAGTGCAAAAGACGCTTCAAATTTTATACACACAAGAAGCGGATTGAATTACTGAAACATTTTTAAAGATGTGCAGCGACAAAGTCCATAGATTGAAATTCAATCATGGACAAAGAGAGGGGCAAGAGTAGAGAATGGCATCTATAAATGACCAGAAGACTGACCTATCCTCCAAAAAAACCTATACAAGCGGGCAGCAATGTTGAGCCATGGTTGTGTGTCGCATGGCTCAAGAGGAGGGATAATGGGGCAGTTCAGTCAGCTTTATACATCATGTGAATTTGATTCATATTCAAAACAGTTAAACAGTTATAAAAAAATTTTTTTGAAGAGCTTGTTTAACATGTGCTTAACGCAATCCACAGGGTTATAATGCCTGGTCATAATAGATGCATTCTCAAAATTGATTGAATTGGCTTCAAAATAAACACTGAATGCCTTAACAGTGGCAAAAACGTTATGTAAAGAAATAATAGTTTGTCAACAACTGCTGTAGATGTTAAAGAATGGAATCAATATCTCGAAAATGAATGTGGATAGTTTGTTTACTGATTGTGAAATGTGCGACAGAGTGTTCTATATAATATCCGTTGAATGGAAGAAAAAGAAAAGAAACCATTGCTTTTAGAGAATGTAGTCAACAAAAATTGTATATGTACCGACGTGCCAAGATCTGGGAAAAAGCTGGAAAAAACATAATGTCTTTAAATTTGAGAGGCGACGATGATCTGACTGAAATTGATGCAATTAGAGTCCCCAGAAGAGTTCCTGATTAATAAGCATTAATTGACCAAATTGAAGCGGGATGGGAGTCCTCCATTTGCTACTGGTGGACGATGAACAAGAACGTTGACAGGATAAATTACATCCATTGCAACATGCAGAAATTGGGCAAACGGACACAAGTGGGACTTGAGGCAGTGCACGAACAGCTAGCCATGCCTTCCCTAATGTCAATCCAGAACCGCAATGCTCTTGTTATGTTGTTGTCTGGGAAAGGAAGGATCTGCGCAATGTTCAGGGAACAATGCTGCACCTTCATCCAGAATGACACCGCCCCTGATGGGAGCCTGACGAAGATGATTGCAAATTTGCAATCCCTCAACACGAGGATGAAAGAGCACAACAAGTGGATGACTGCTTTTGGGAAGTATAAAGCCCTTGTGTCCTCAATCACTGCTATACTCACCTTGTGTGGATGTTGTTGTATTCCATGTCTCCGTGCTCTGTTTAATCGTCTTATCACTACAGCAATCTCGCCCATGGACGACGAGGTGGCCCGGGTATGCCTAATGTCTGAACAGCAGCATGTTGATGATAACGATGATGATGATGCAGTTTTTGCACTTGAGTTTACAGACTTTTTCCCAGATCTGTGTGTTTCCAAATGATAATATCACAACATTTGTCCTTTTTTGGTGTAAACTTATTTGTGCCATACTTGTGATCCGACAACCGAAAATCGAGAGAAGTGGTTGTTTTTGGTGATGTAAATATTGAGCAAATATGTGATAAACAGGAGGGAAATGTTGGAATAGTTTAAGTAAAGCCTTGTCATTTATGAGTTTATGGCTTTCCTTTCATCTAGGTTCTTTCTCTTGAGTGACTTTTGATCTCTGTCAGCCATATGTGTCCTTCCTGTCCTTATGTTATCTGTGTGTTTTTGTTCCTGTAAGAGGTAAACACAGTTTGAAGTGGTTGCGTACAAGTTATCCCATATTTACTCAAGTCTTGTTCAAGGGTTTCGGACAAGTCACTCATTGTTATTGCGTGTTAATTTACTAAGTAGATAAAGTCTAGCCAAGGTTTAGTTGCATTGTTCCACAGGAGTTATCTGATCTTGCTCGCGGACGACTCGGCCATGACAACTGTAGAAGAACAGATGGACAAACTCTGCGGGGGTCACGGGCCGACAATGAAGTGCTAATTCACACCACACTACATTCCTTAGCTAATCAGCGTTGCTACAGACACAATCTTCCCTCCCTTTAGTGTAGCAACGCCTTTGTAACCAGGGCAACCAAAACATTAAATAGAGGAGCACGTGGAGGGAGAACTCAGAATTGATGGAGATTGTAACCGAGTTTCCTCTCTCTATCGTTCTCCTCGCGAGAAAAGGCTTAATATTCTGTCTCACTTGTGGTTTGTTTGCTGTTGCTCTTCTCTTAATAGTTATTCAGTCATTGAAATAAACCTGACAACTTGATTGTTCTGGTGTTTTTTTAACTCGGCTGTATGTATTTGTTTGTTCACGCTGATTTGTCCGACTGCCCGAAATTTTCCATATTCTCAGTTTATGTGTATATCTGTCATCACAGGGACACGAAGAAAGAATCCGATCTGGCGAAAGCCCGTGCGGCTCTGGACTCAGAGGCCACAGAGCGTGAACGTCTGCAGGTGAAGTTGTCCAAGCTGAAGATTGATTTTGACGAGCTGGAAGCAAGGTGAGGCCCGCCCGGCCATTTTATCAAAAATATGCCAACAACAAAATGGATAGTGGATATTAGTGCTGACATAATTGCTTTGCTGCTGGGGCCACACCCCAAGGAAAATCCTCCTCGTGACTAATTGCAGCTCAATTGGACTTTCAGTTAACCATCCCATAGTCGCACATCAATATAAATAGCGCATTTGACTGCGTCGAGGGTTTAATACTGTTTTTGCTCAGGAAGTCGCATCACATTCAAATCCTTAAAGATGAGCTGGAGTTTGAAAAGAAGCTGCATTCCGCGGTCGGTAATTACCATCACTATCGCTTATTTAATTAATGAAAATAAAGCTGAGTCATTCTCACGTCTCACGTAGGACTTGCGCATGGTCCAAAGCCAGCACGAGTCTCGCATGGTGTTGGAAGCCGGCCAAAAAGTGAAAGATCTGGAGGAGGCTCTGTCTACAGAGAGGGAGCGGACCCAGAACAAGGAGGAGAGGTCTTTTTACAGCTTTAGAACATACCACAACGTTTGCTCTCATAGCAATTAATGTCGCCACGTTTGTCCCCAGGGTACGCCAAACCATGTCGGCCAGCAAAAAGAGGAAACGTCCGAAGGACAGCGAGGGTTTGAGCTCGGGCGGATGCAATGTGCCTCGTCCTAAAATCGCCCAGCAGGTCACTGTGGATGAGCTGCAGGTCACTGTGGATGAGCAGCAGGTCACTCTGGATGAAGTGGACTCGTACGGCAAATATGTCAGACTCCGCAATACAGTTGATGAGGTCAGTGGATGTGTCACAGGGGAACATCTTACGAAATTTGCACATTTTCCAGTAACGACTAACCTGTTGAGATCAATTTCAACTATTAGGATCAGAATTTGGGGAACTGGCAGGTGAAGCTCCAGATTGGATCTTCTGCTCCCATCGTATTCAAGTTTGCCGCAGAATTCATCCTGAAGGCCCACGAGAGTGTCACGGTAATCAATCTTATCTGGAAGATCTCAGATACAAGGTGCTCAATATTTCAATGACCTTTACATGCATCAGATCTGGGCGGCTGACGCTGGCCGAAACCACAATCCTCCCTCTGATCTAGTCTGGGAGACACAGTCCAACTGGGGACCCGTAGGCCAGGTCCACTTTACCTTGATCAACGCCAACGGAGAGGTGACACATCTTTCAAGCGACAAGAAGCAATATTTCTCTTTTGACGTCCGTTTTTCTTCCAGGAAATAAGGATGAGCAAAGCCACTGGCGCACGTTTGGAAGATGATGATGGAAATTCCACTTCCACCGTGGGATAGAGGAAATGGAATTTCGGTTTCTTGTGTGTCTTGACATATGAAGGGATTGACAATAAAGCAGACTTTGACTTTTGACATGGTCACATTATAAAAATATTGTATAACAATACAATTAAATGGGCTTTTTTTAAATAAAATCTGCTCCGACCTGTACTGAAATTTAATTGAAATAATTGAAATAAAGTTGTTGTTCTTTAAAAATGATTGAATTCGTCTTTTTTCATTCTGTGTAATTACATTCTGCTGTATGCATGTTAGAAAAATGTATATATATATTATCATGCGTTCTCTAATCAATGCTTTACCCCAATAGAACTGCAAGAGATGCTTGCTGTTTGGCCTTGCTGTTTTTATGAGTCATTTATGAGTTTATGGCTTTCCTTTTATCTAGGCTCTTTACTTTTAGTGACAGGGATCTTTTGATCCCTGTCAGCCATATGTATCCTTCCTGTCCTTATGTTATCTGTGTGTTTTTTTTCCTGTAAGAGGCCTTCACTACCAATAAGCAGAGCTTATTTGCATAGGCAAAATGTTCTTATTTGATTGAAAGAAAACTTCATTCCTTTTCAGTTAACTGTAGGTTTGGTTCATATATTGTTGTTGATCAGAACTGTTTTTCTTTGTTAAGTGTTAAACACAGTTTGAAGTAGTTGCGTGCAAGTTATCCTATATTTACTCAATGTTTGTTTAAGGAACTGCATACCAGTTACCTTACATTTACTTAACATTTGCTTTAGTGTTTAAGACAAGTTACTTATTGTTATTGAGTGTTAATTTACTAAGTAGATAAAGTCTAGCAAAGGTCTAGTTGTATTGTTCCACAGGAAAGCAGCAATTAAAGTTATCTGATCTCACCCACGGCCAACAACTGGAGAAGAACAGATGGACAAACCCTGCGCGGGTCACGGGCCGACGATGAAGTGCTAATTCACACCACACTACATTCCTTAGCTAATCAGCGTTGCTACAGACACGATCTCCCCTCCCTTTAGTGTAGCAACGCCTCTGTAACCAGGGCAACCAAAACATTAAATAGAGGAGCACGTGGAGGGAGAACTCAGAAATGATGGAGATTGTAACCGAGTTTCCTCTCTCTATCGTTCTCCTCGCGAGAAAAGACTTAATATTCTGTCTCACTTGTGGTTTGTTTGCTGTTGCTCTTCTCTTAATAATTATTCAGTCATTGAAATAAACCTGACAATGCACCAAAAAAAAAAGAGTGTAATATCGGTTTCATCAGTATATAATTGAAACCGGAAGGTATTCGGAAATCCCTGCGGTCAGTAGAATATATAACGGCTGTGCAATGAGAAGTCAAGACATGTTCCACGAGAGCAGGCGGTCAAGGCAAGAGTAATCTCGACGCAACATGCCCAACATGTGTAAGTCAGTGATGAATGTTTCCTGAATTTTCTTCCTCTTTTGCCATTCATTCATGATTTTCTTCTGCTTCCGCATTAGACACGCAAATTCTCGCGGTGGGCTTGGTGGCTTTTCTAGTACTGCAAGCCAATGGCGCTCCGTTGACAGAAGCGACCACCGTCTTGCCATTAAGCGACACCTCAAGTGAGGAGGAAACGGCGCCCTCTGACCTGCTGACCTCTGCTCATGTTTGGGACTCGGTTCTGGGTACCGCTAAAGAACACCAGAAAGCTGTAAGTGGAAATTCAGAAAGCACCTTCATTGTCTTCTCCTGGCTGTAAAACATATCTGACTTGTGACTAATTTCAATATCAGTTTGATGATGAATTCCAAAACAATGTCAACTTTCATTTACTGGAGCACTACAAAGCACCTCAGTTTCCAGCAAACTGCCCCAGCTCCAACTTTAGCAAGGTAAGAACCAGAAATGGAAAACCACCAGAGGTGGGAGAAAATACAGACACTGACACTTTCCATAATTGTTTGCTAGCATCGGCTTGACTTTTATGCGTAGGTTGAATAGATATTTGTTTTTTAACTGACCTAAATATTCTTTTTTCCAGGAGGCTTGCCTGCACAGGCTGGCCCAAGGTCTGTCCACTTACATAATTCTTCTCAAGCACGTGGAGAAGGAATATCTCGGCAGTAAAATTCTGTCTGAGGCCAAACACTACTCTGAACTCCTGCTCTACAATATCAAACAAAAGGTTGGCCAGTGTGACAATTTAGGGATAGGAAATGAATTTTGCTGTTACTATAATACCTATTTTGACATTGTGTTGCTTACTCTTGTCCGGCAGATGAAAAAACCAGAAGAGGTCACAGGCCTGAGTAGCAATGAGGAAGAGAGCCTATTGAGGTCACTGTACCACCCCGATGCTTTCCACAGAAAGATGACGGCGCACAACATCCTGCGGAAGCTCTACATCTTCATTGTTGACGACGAGAGGGCGCTGAGGCGCAAAGAACGGCGAAGGGGAAAACATGCCAAGGTCTTCGCCATGTTTAGTTTATTGCGGTAGTCAAATCCGCCACTGAAGCCCGTCGGAAATGTTGGGCAAAACATGAAGTGAATTAAGTTGTTGGATCTGCACTGACGTGTCGTAACCCACTGACGGATTGATGATGTATTTGTTTTTGCATGACGCACTGAGTTTTTTAAATTTTTTATTCTGTAGATAACCTATCTATTGCTCATTCAAAAAAGCCATTGTGAATCTAAGACCTTATTTATTGCAAACAGTCGTATGAATTATTTAAAGAAGATATTTATTACATATTATTGTTTTTATACTTGAAGGCATGATAATTATATTTATTTTTTAAACGGAATGTATTTTTAAAACATGAATAAAACTATTTGCTTACTTGTGAATTGAACTGCTTGATTTATAACACTTTGGCAGGTGTCTTTTGAGAATTTCACTTATTAGATTGAACTACAGAAATCTCTTTTTCTGAGATTCAAAGACATCGTATATATATATATATATATATATATATATATATATATTTGCAAAACTGAAATATCGTAAGGCCACTTATGGGCTTTACTGTCAGACATTTATTGACAAAAACATGGAACAGACTTCAAGACAATGTCGTAACAATAACAAATAAATATCTCAGACCAAATTGACTTTCAGGTGGCCAACTCGTCGTGGTCTTCGGGTGGAGGTTGTTGATGCAGGTGCACGTCATCCTTCTTCAACCCCAAAGTAAACTGAAACGAAGCAAAAACAGCCAATGATACGTATGTCATTGTTGTTTTTGACTTAATCTGCCATTTTTTTTAAGGTTCTCTTTCTACATATTTACCAAACACAAGCGATACATTAACTTCAATACAAAAAAAGGGCACTACCTCAAATACAACTTAGAAAACAGTTTGACTGAAATGGTAGTCATTCAATAAATAAATATACGCACATTTTCTTTTTCAAATTGCAGCCTTTGCGGTTTTGAAAATTGCAGTTGATCACATTGCAACGTCGACTTGAATTCTATTCATCTCTCAGTTTTAATGCACAGACAGACACACGAGAGAAAACGCTGACACAGAAGCAGTGGATGACGCAAATCCGTGTTGCCGCAAGCAGACCAGTTGCTGAGATTGTCTCATGTGTTGAGACGAGCGACACTAGACGGTGTTCAGGTGAACGTCACACCAAGAATTTACCGATAACGACAGTGGAGTGGTTTTCACTACAGGTAAACAGCTGGCAAATGTGACAAAAATTCCAAAATCTCGTAGAGAAAAGTTCCTACGACAAATAAAAGCACAAGAAAAGTTAAAAGAAAAATTGGAAGTGAGACGTAAAAAACAGGAACTAAAGAGAATGATGAAAAACTCTAAAGAGAGGGAACAGTACAGTCAAATTGCAGAGGTAAGACAAAGGAAATTGGGTTATATTAGAACCCGTTATCAACAGGACAAGCGTTTTTGTGCCAAACAAAAGTCCTATTTTACACAACGTTGTCAGACGGATCATGAGTTTAAGAAGAAAAACCTTTCCCGTTTCTCACGTCGTTATAGGACAGATGAGTGTTTTACGATGAGACAACTCGCTTACATCACAGAACGTTACCGTGACGATGTTGGGTTTCGAAACAGGCAGCGCTCTTACATGACACGCCGTTATTTAAACAACCCTGAATTCCGATTAAAACATCAGGAAATCATGAGGCGCATAATGGCAAAAAAATCTGATTCACTGAAGACCAAAACAATGCGCAGAGTAAGTATGCTTTTGAAAAAATACTAAGTCATAAACCGACTATGTAGGGAGCGAAATGACTGTGTGCTCATGAAAGCTGTTGAGGTATTCAAAGCCCAAATTAAAAATGGCCCCACATTTGTCTGCACTGTTTGCCACAGAGCATTGTTTCCGAACCAAGTACGCGCTTGTCAACGTAGATTTTATAAGAAAAACAGACATGTTGTTGCAAGTTGTCTCACGGGACAATTTGTCCATATCTGTGATGATGAATGTCAGGCCTCGTGCAGCGTACCAGCTGAAAGAAAACTGGAGTGGATATGTCACACTTGCTATAGTCACCTCAAAGATGGTAAAATGCCTGCACTTGCTGTTGCGAACAATCTCACACTCGCTGATATTCCAAAGGAACTGTGTGGATTGAACATACTGGAGAGACACCTCATTTCCAAATGCATATCATTTGCCAAAATTGTACCTCTTCCCAAAGGTCAACAACGAGCCATTCGTGGAAATGTGGTGTGCGTGCCATCGGAAGTACAAGAGACGGTCAATGTCTTGCCCAGACTAAGAAGTAAGTCACAGATGTTGAGAGTGAAACTGAAGAGACGGCTTTGCTACAAAGGCCATCAGTTTTTTTAAACTGTCACTTGGTCTAAGCTAATGAGCGCTCTGATGAAACTGAAACAAGTCCATCCACAGTACAGAGACATAACCATTCGCGACGATGCGGACCTTTGCGACCCAACCCTCACTGACGATGAGAGCAGCTCCGATGAAGCGCAAATGAGCGACAGTGAGTACAATGAGGAAGCTCTGGAGGAGATGTACAGATTTGAAAGTGATGCTCTGTGTGGGATGAACAGTGACTCTCAACATGACAACAGTGGTAACAAACAGCAACAAGAAAATTCGGAAGACGGTGATCAACCAAATGGTGGAGTGATACTTGAATCATGTCTCCAACCCAATGATGTGGCAGAGGAAATTATGAGTTTTACAGAGGGCATTTATTGTGTTGCTCCTGCAGAAAGAAACAACCCAGTAAGTTTTTTCAAGACTCCCAAGCTTGAGGCCATGGCTTTTCCGGTGCAGTTTCCCACTGGTCACAACACCCTCGATGAAGAGAGAGCAATAAAACTCACACCAAGCAAATATTTCAAAACCCGTCTGTGTTGCGTGGATGAACGCTTTGCTCGAGATACCAACTACTTGTTCTTTGCCCAGTTTGTGACTGAAATTTACCAGGCAACGTCGAGCATGACAATACAGCTGCGCAAAGGTAAGCCTTTTACCAGGGATGGTCGAAGGATAAACAATGCCATGCTTCAGGACAAACGTGAAGTTGAGAAACTGGTGCGCAGCAAAGATGCTGTCCGATTCATGACACCGCTGAGAGGTACGCCGGCCTATTGGGAGAAAACCACCAAAGATCTTTTTGCTATGATCCGGCAGCTGGGCACACCCACGTTCTTTTGCACATTTTCTGCTGCCGAAATGCGTTGGGAAGAGGTCATCAGCGCCATCAAAGCGCAACAAGGTGAAGTAGTGAATTTCGCCCAACTTGACTGGGCTACCAACAAGTGTGAGATCCTACGCAGCAATCCTGTGACGACGATGCGCATGTTTGACAAGCGTGTGGAAGCTCTGTTCAGAGATTTGATCCTCTCTCCGGCGCAACCGATTGGTGAGGTCGTCGACTACTTTTACCGACTGGAGTTTCAACACAGAGGAAGTCCTCACATTCATTGCCTCATATGGGTTCGAGGTGCCCCTGTATTTGAGGAAGCCACGGATGGAGCCATCTGTCATTTTGTGTCTCGCTACATCTCGGCCGAGCTGCCGGACCCGCAGAAGGAACCGGAATTGTACAAAAAGGTCACAGAGGTTCAGATGCACAGCAAAAGTCACTCCAAATCGTGCGTCAAACACCAAGGTGCAAATTGCCGCTTTGGATTCCCCAAACAACCGTGCGATGAAACAATGATCGTCAGACCTGCGCCCGTCGACAACGACAATCGAGATCAACGCAATGACGATCGGTTGGCGTCGAATGCCAAGCTTGTTCCCGTGCTAAATCTGCTGAATGAGCCTGAAACGGCATCCCTGACTTTGCCTCAGCTACTGGCTAAATGTAAGCTCACCGGTGACGAGTACATGAACTGTTTGCGCATGACGGCCTCGTCGAGTTCTGTCGTGCTTAAGCGAGAACCGAAAGACTGCTGGGTCAACAACTACAACCGCCATTTGCTTCTTGCCTGGGATGGAAACCTGGACATCCAATACATCCTGAATGCCTACTCTTGCATCGCATACATCTGCAGCTACATCAGCAAGGCTGAACACGGTCTGAGCCAATACCTGAAATCGGTCATTGAAAACTCCCGCTGCGCAAATGTCAACGAGAGCGATGAAATGAAGCAAATTATGCAAGCGTACTCCAAGAAAAGAGAAGTGAGTGCTCAGGAATGCGTCGCACGTGCGTGCGGCTTGCATATGAAACAGTCCTCCCGCATGGTGGTGGTATTTGTACAGACGAGTGACAATGCGCTGAAAATGAGTTATCCTCTCTCGCTCCTTGAGGGCAAAACGCAGAAATCTCATGAAGTGTGGATGACTGGCCTGCCGGAAAAATACAAATCCAGACCTCAAACCGAGGAATTTGAAGTCATGTGCTTGGCTGATTTTGCCTCAATGTGCAGAATTGTTTATGGCAAACAAGCCAAAGGTAAGAATGTTTTGCCTCTGCTGAACGACATGGGCTTTGTCCAGAAAAGAACAGAAAAACATGCGGTCATCAAATACTGCAAATACTCTGAACAAAAGAATCTGGAGGAATATTACTGCTCCTTGCTCAAGCTGTACCTGCCTCATCGTGCTGATTGCCAATTAAAATCTGAACGCTGTCCTTCCTATCAGTTGTTTCATGATAACGCCTGTGTACAGTTACCGTATAACGACTCTGTGGAGCGCGTGTGCCAAATTGTCAGAAGGAACAGAGAAAGGTATGAGAAACACAGTAAAGACATTGACAATGCCATCCAAGAGGTGGAGGAGAGCGGGCTCGTCATAAACGAATGGTGCCACCTGGATCCTGAGAGCGAGTTGCAAAGACTCGAATGCATTGAGGAAAACAACGCAAGAGATGAACCAAATGACAACGTGGAGGACAATGTCCCGGACTATAACGTAAGGTCAGAAACGTCTGAAATTTCCATTGCGACAGAAGCTGCTGCCATCGATCCCGCAGTGTTACGTGACATGTATCGGAACCTGAACCAAAAGCAAGCGTCTGTTTTCTACAAGGTCAGAGATTGGTGCATAAAACGTGTGTGTAGCTCAAAGCCCATCGAGCAGTTCTTCTACCACATCAACGGTGGCGCCGGGACCGGCAAATCGCATCTCATCAAGTGTATCCACACAGAGGCTACCAAAATACTGCAGAGACTACCACGACTGGCTGAGGAGGCCGACATTTCCAAACAGACGGTCGTTCTCGCAGCCTTCACTGGCACGGCGGCGTTCAACATTTCTGGGACAACTTTGCATTGTCTGCTCAAACTGCCGAGAAGTCTCAAACCCCCGTACCACGGCCTGGGCAATAAACTGGACGAAGTCAGAGCCGAGCTGTCGATCGCCCAAATACTCATCATCGACGAGATTTCCATGGTGTCCAAAGACCTCTTTGCCTACGTGAATGCCAGGTTGATACAAATCAAAGGCATCAATTTACCTTTTGGTGGCATGTCTGTTCTTGCTGTTGGAGATTTCTTTCAGCTCCCTCCCGTGAGACAGTCCAAACCGCTATGCGTGTACGATCCCACTCGGCTGGACCACTGGCGTGACAACTTCAAAAAGATCACGCTCACCGCCATCATGAGGCAGAAAGACGATGTTGCCTTTGCCGAACTGCTGAACCGACTCCGGGTGAAAGAAAAGTCTGATGAACTTTCGGAACTGGACAGAGCTCATCTTGCTACGAGGTACACTTCTCCAGAAATGTGTCCAAGTCATATTCTGCATGTTTTTGCCACCAATAAACAGGTAGATGGCCATAACTCTGCGATGCTGGATCTGCTTCATAAGGACATTGTACAAATTGATGCAGATGACTACAAGAAGGACAAACAAACTGGCAGAATGGCGAGGCAAACTTTCCCTGTGCAAGGCGCTAAGAGCGAGCTCCCGGACTCGATCAGAGTTGCCCTCGGTGCTCGTGTTATGCTCACGCGTAATTTTGATGTTCAAGCAGGTCTGTGCAACGGGACGTTTGGAAAAATTGTGGAATTGGTCAACTATCCGAATGAAGCCCGCGTAAAGAAAGTTGGGTTGGAACTTGATCATGTGAGTAACACAGCGCGTGCCGCTAACCGTGTGTACATTGACAGACAGGAGGAAAAGCTGAAAAAGCCTGGAGTGACGCGCCGACAGTTTCCCATCAAGCTTGCTTTTGCCTGCACGATCCACAAGGTACAAGGTATGACAACATCAGAGGCTGCTGTTTCGCTGAAAGGCGTTTTCGAACACGGCATGGGGTACGTAGCTCTGAGTAGAGTGACCTCGCTCAGCGGTCTGCATATTCTGCATATGGACGAGAGAAGACTTCATGCAAATCCAGAAATCACTGCTGCTCTTGCTGAGATGGCAGAGGATTCTTTGGAGAGCGTCATGCCACTCCTTCACGTGATGCCGTCGGTAGATCGAGCAAATCACCTGGTTGTCGTCCATCATAACACCGAAGGGCTGTCCTGTCATGTGCAGGACATCAGGTGCCACCACGAGCTGCACTTTGCTGATGTTTTGTGCTTCACAGAGACACACCTTCAAGGATCTGTGGCTGATGGACGTGCCTGCTTGGAAGGCTTCACAATGTTTCACAGGAACCGAAGAGATTCTTACACAAACTGTCCTGACCTGGCAACAAAACTTGGTGGCGGCGTAGGTATTTGTGTCAAAAGTCACATTGCAGCCCAGGAAAAGAAATACATACAGGGTGTGACCGACATTGAATTTGTTGTGGTGAAACTTGAAGCTCCCCTCAATGTGTTGATTGCTGCCGTTTACAGGCCTCCAGGCAACAGTCTGCGCACTTTTCTGCCAAGCTTGGGAAATCTCTTGCGGTACCTTGAAGTAATGGACCATCATCAGATCTTGGTATGTGGAGATTTTAATGAAGATATGCTATCTGCCTCATTCAAGCCCATTCTCGATTTGTTTCGCTCAACAGGTTACACGCAACTCATAACCACTGCTACCACTGACAAAAACACATTGCTTGACTTAATTTTTGTCTCTCGACCTCAGTGTGCTCTTCATTCAGGTGTCTTGCAAACGTACTACAGCTATCACAATCCTGTTTTCTGTGTTTTGGCCACTGAAAGGTAAGTCACAGCTAAATCATGTGGTTCAGCATTTGCAAAAAGGATGGAAATCAGAACGTGAACGTTGTCGTAAGTGTATAATATTAGTGGTGGGATGTGGTGGGTGATTTGTTGCCTTTAGGTGAGATGGGATCTGGGGCGAAGGTTGCTCAAAATGACAAATGAAAGAAACCTGCTGGAATAGTGGTTGGGGGTCGGTGAGGAATCACGTTGAGTTAAGGGAAGGCAGAGGCTTTTTAAAATTTCAAAAAGCCTTCCCTTAACTCAACTTTTTAATTTTTAAAAAGCCTTCCCTTAACTCAACTTTTTATTTTTAAAAAGCCTTCCCTTAACTTAACGTTTTAATTTTTAAAAATGTTACTTTTATTTTTTAAAAATTTTAACTTTTAAAACTTTTACCTTTTTACATTTTTAAATTAACTTATGGTTGAGAGGAGACTTTTTAACTTTTTAAACCTTTATTTTACAATCAAATTTTAACCTTTTAAACCTTTATTTTACAATCAAATTTTAACCTTTTAAAACTTTATTTTACAATCAAATTTTAAAATTTTAAACCTTTTTTTTACAATCAAATTTTAACCTTTTAAACCTTTATTTTACAATCAAATTTTAAAGATGAGTTAAGGGAAGGCCTTTTACATTTAAATTTTTTAATTGTTTTGAACTTTTATTTTGAATTTCTTTGAATGTCATAATCACCAGGCGAGAACAGAAAACAGATGAGGTAAGTTGCTCGTCATGAAACATGTTTTTTCCTTTCTTTCTAAAGAGAGTAAATGCTGCTATTTCACTCTTTTGTATTTTAACAGTTTTTATCTGGCGAAAGCAGTTCATCCCAGAATGGAGGCCAGAGGTAGGCATGACATATCACCTTATTGTAATGTAATTATAAAATTGTAACATGTTGTAATTTATAGTTAAGCTTGTGTAAGCCCTCTGTACAATCATACATTTTCAATCAACTTTGCTGGATTGTCCTTTTTTCTCCACAAAGACCTTGAGCATGCAAAAACATTCATCATGGACGAATGACTCCCAAGCAGACTCAAGGCATGCCACCCCTACAACATGGCAGCACAAGAGATGCTCAATTCCATCCCTGAAGACATCTCCAGAGATGCCTGGCTGGCAGCAGCTTGGAAGCAGGAGTGGGAGGCAGCTGGCCCCTCCCTCATGCACAGTTATGTCTGGGAACCAGGAGACGGCGCCATAGGAGGAGACGAACTACCTCGCCAGCAGTGGACCACACTGAACCGCTTAAGAACTGGTGTTGGGCGCTTCAACATGTCTAGTGGGGTCTGGCGGACAGTGCGGCATGCGAGTGCGGAGCCCTCGAGCAGACAGCCGACCACACCATCAACACCTACACCAACATATAGACCACCCTCAGAGGCCGGCCTCTTCGACCTGGGACCAGAGATGCTGGCGTGGCTCCACGACACCAAGTTGGAGCGCTGACGTTACACGAGAGAGAGAGAGAGAGAGAGAGAGAGAGAGAGAGAGAGAGAGAGAGAGAGAGAGAGAGAGAGAGAGAGAGAGAGAGAGACTCCCAAACCAGGGTGGCAAGAAGCAGGACTTCTCATTCCTCTGTAAGTAGCCAATTATTATTGACTATTGTTACAAAACACTCTCTTTAATTTTGAATGTCTTTTTCAACTCATGTCCTCAACCACCTCTATGTTTTTTCTTCTTCAGTTTTCTATGTTGCGTGTGGCTCCACATGCTCCATTTGTCTAGACCATTTGTTTGGCCACCTTGGTACTCAGCCTTGATGAGACCTGGCCTGTCTCGCCAAAAAAATGACCGACATTTTAAGAAGATCCATGGGACCAGTGTTATTCTCCTTTTCTATTGACTCCAAGCAACAGGTAAGTAATTGTGATTCCAAATTGAATGTGTTCATATCATTCACTCAAGATGGACACAAGTTGCACATATGCTTGATTTATGACTGTATTGTAATGTGATTTTTCAAAATGAATTAATTATGATGTTATATTATAGCACAGGGAGAGCCAAGACTTTCCAAAAGACCTGTACAACGGAGGCCAGCATCATGAAACACAAACTCCCAAACCAGCATGGTAACATGAAACACAAACTCCCAAACCAGCATGGTAACACACAGGACTTCTTCTGATTCTTCTGTGAGTAACCATCAAGGAACATTTTCATGAAGCATTTTGCTCCTTTTCCTCAACACATCTTTCATGTTTTTTTTTTAGTATGTTCTTGGGTCTTGCCTGTGGTTCTACACGCATCCAGAAATGCAGACAAAGAACAGCTTGGCCTTTAACAGTCGGAAGCCTCTGATTTTACTCTACTAAGCCTCAGATACAGTCTGTTTTCTGTTCTCATTCATTCATTCATTCATTCATTCATTCATTCATTCATTCATTCATTCATTTATTTATTTATTTATTTATTTATTTATTTATTTATTTATTTATTTATTTATTTATTTATTTATTTATTTATTTATTTATTTATTTATTTATTTATTTATTATATTTTTTGCCTCAAATTATGTTTGCATTAGCTTTTGTATAACAGCGTCTTCAATCATGTTGCACTTAAACTCTTAAAAAATAACACTGAAATTAACATAACATCCATCCATCCATTCATTCTCTGAACCGCTTAGTCCCCACGCGGGCCGCAGGTGTGCTGGATCCTATCCCAGCCGTCATCGGGCAGTAGGTGGGGGACGCCCTGAACCGGTTGCCAGCCAATCGCAGGGTACACAGCGATTATTATCTATTGAATCAGTAAAATACTTGATATGTTTTTATTTGTTATGTCTTCAGCGTTTTTGAAAGTTATTCATATTATTTCTTGCATTACTTCTTTGACTCAATTAAAAAACCTGTATTTTGTCCCAAAAGGCACTATTTTTTCCCTTCTCTTGTGTGTGATTTATTATATTTTGTTTCCAATGTTTAAACAGCTCAGTGACCTAGTGGTAGAGTGTCCGTCCTGAGACTGGAAGGTTGTGGGTTCAAACCCTGGCCGGGTCATACCAAAGACTATAAAAATGGGACCCATTGCCTCCCTGCTTGGCACTCAGCATTAAGGGTTGGAATTGGGGGGTTAGATCACCAACTGATTCCCGAGCGCGGCACCGCTGCTGCTCACTGCTCCCCTCTCCCCCAGGGGATGGATTAAAATCACACGGGGATGGGTTAAATGCAGAGGACAAATTTCACCACACCCAGATGTGTGTGTGACCATCATTGGGACTTTAACTTTAACTTTTTTAACATGAATTTGAACACTTTCGAGTCAAGCCCAATTTATTCATACTTTTTCAGAGTTTCCGAAAGTTATTTATATTATTTCTTGTATTACTTCTTTGATTCAATAAAAAAAAAAAAACTAATTCCTCCCAAAATCAGGAGTTTCCGGGTTAACGTAATAAATCGGTGAGCGATTGGCTAAGGCAGCGCCCAATTACGTGAGCGGTTGTCTAAGCCAGCGCCCAATTATGTGAGCGGTTGGCTAAGGCAGCGTTATGGTAGCCAATCAGAGCCGGTGCTCTGTAAACTATTGCGGTTCGGTGTTATTGTGGAAATTATTACTCGCCACTTTAAACTTTGTGAAAATTATTAAGTATTCCAATATCCTCACATTTCATTTACTAGACATTTGCGTGTACATACATTTTCAAAATTTTAGAAAAGTCGCGTACACGCAGATTTGCGCTGCTAGATAAGAGTCAACATTCAGCATCTTACAAAATACACAAATCAGACATTTATTCGTTTAAGAATACTAATTCATTATGTTCATATGCCCATGTATTTCACCACTTAGTAATTGCCAATTTATATTTGGTGAACGACAATTGGCTGCAGAGAATGACGTTCCTGACGAGTCGCAGCCAGACGGTGAGAGTGGGCCGTCATACATCCACACCTCTCAGTCTCGGTACCGGCTCCCCACAGGGCTGCGTACTGAGCCCACTGCTTTACACGCTCTACACACATGCATGCACCCCCGCCCACCGTAGCAACATCATTGTGAAATTTGCGGATGACACAACCGTGGTGGGACTCATCTCAAAGGGGGATGAGTCTGCCTACAAGGACGAAGTGGTCCGGCTATTGGAGTGGTGCGGAGAGAACAATCTGCTCCTAAACACTTTTTTTTAATTATTCTATTTTTTTTATTATTTTTTTTTTTTTTATCTCATGCGCGGATCGGTTGGCACTTTTTAAATTTCGTTGTACAGGTGACAATGACAAATAAAGATCTATTGTATTCTATTCTATTCTAGAACCGCGATCATGGTCGAAAATATGTTTTGACCATGACTGACAGCTCTCAATTGTATAATCACAATTCACATGATGTGTTTAGCAGTTATTATTTTTCTTTCTTCCGTGTGTAATTAATATCTTATTAATGTTGAATGGGGGCGGGGTTGTGCTACGTTCATAGAAATCTGAATTCACAAGGACTGTGATCGTAGTATATCATGAACAAAATCTTAAAGTGCTGAAACATGTTCACTCAATCGTTTAGTCACATTTCAGACGAATTTACAGGGATATGTATGTCTGACACTCTTTTTATCGATTGCATATCCAAATGTTGCATATCCAAATGTTGCATATCTGTTTACCCTGCACTGAAATTTCCCACTACCCGCAAAGATATTGGGGCGCACACAAGTTCGCATCAGACTTTCCCAGACGTCGACAGAGGTAAGTAGCTCGCTCAACCCAGTCCGAAATTTGATTTTCCCAAAACATTTATAAACACTTTGTAGTCTAGTGTTGTTCTGTAGACCATTGTGTTACTCTAAAAATTAGTATTTACTACTTTAAACTGGGTGAAAATTAAGTAACATCCTCACTTTTCCGCGTGTACAGACAGGCCTTTTAAAATGTTTCTTAAAAGGCCTGTACACGCGAATTTGAGTAAGAGGTCTTCAGGTCCGTTTCTTAATGTTTAATAACAATTGTACCGATTTGGTTGAAGAAGAGCTGATATTCAAGAAAAAAAACGAAATAAACCTCGCGCACGACGGCAAGTGTAAAACTATTAAATTAGTCCTATGACCTTAAAAATGTATATTATAATATATATTTTACCTATGTCCTCAAAAAAATTGATCCATTAGTAAGCATCTCTTGAACAATATATTTCTTCAAATGGTTTAGTTTTTGAGACAGACAGTGAATGTACATCTTGTCTTGACTAAATATCATTCAGTAGTGCGTACTCTAAAACAAAATGAGCAAATATTCCGAGTCATATTGTATAAACTTATTTGTACAATTATAAATTGGCAATATTGTTGTATACGTGATTTAACATTGTGATGCCGCCTTAACAAGGCTGCATGGACACCTCTTTTGATCTATACCGCAAGTGCGAAAAAAGCCTGGGAACTAGTGGCGGCCAGGAAAAAAAAAAACGTGGCGCTGTCAATCATGCGAGTTGCGCGGCTAGATCAGTCAACTCTCAGCACCGTTTCTGGCTGCAGATGTTTATTTCACTATAACAAATAGAAAATCAATCTTTGCTTACTGTGGGAACAAATGCACAGGTGCCAACATTTGAGTTTCCCAAATTATGTAGGGGATGAAATTGTAGATCAAAGGAGTCAACTCTTAACATCTTCCAAAATACACAAAACTGGAAGTAGTTCATTGGAAATAATAAATAAATAAATAAATAAATAAATAAATAAATAAATAAATAAATAAATAAATAAATAAATAAATAAATAAATAAATAAATAAATAAATAAATAAATAAATAAATAAATAAATAAATAAATAAATATATGATAGATAGATAGATACATAGATAGATACATAGATACATACATAGATACATACATAGATACATAGATAAATAAAACCAACAAAAAACAATTAAACAATAGCCATTTAGGACAAAAACAATTAAACAATAGCCATTTAGGACATTAACCATAGTCCTTCTAAAAGGGTAGGGCTGCTATTTTATAACCAATTTCTGTCATCATGTAGACTAATTCAACCATATATAAGTGCTATAGTAATTATGTCTCTGTTATTATTTTCATTTTTTTTGTCAGAATGGAAAACCTGTGGACGCTCCACCAAATGCCAGCGGTGGTCACGGCCAAAGTGGTGGCCTTAAAAACATCAACACGATTTTCCAGATGGGCCCTTAAAGAGGATGGCACGGTGGAGGCTAAGGCTTCCCACTGTAATACAGTGGTGGCCCTCTGTGATGGCCACCATTTGTGTAAAATGATTCTTTTTGAAAATGTAGCCTCTGATGTCTCCGTTGGAGGCACCTTTCGAATTATTAATTTTGGCCGGGGAAAAGAACAAGGGGTCCTCCTCTCCCGGCACAACACCGGCATTTATGTGGCTGGGGCGATAGAAGTGACCCCAGATTTGGAGGTGAGAGGGACAGCTCTGCTGTACCCTCCAAGCATTGCCAGAGCCTTAAAGGACATCCGCCATGAGGAGGGTGTCCTTTTCACGACAGACGGCATTGTCTCTGCTGTAAGATCAATCTCTCTCTCTTTCCGCTCCCTCTCTTTCATGAAGTAGTGATGATTAATCTGTTTTTCATTTTTAGATCCGCCCCATGAGGATGGTGATGTCACGTGGGTCTGTGGTCCCATTAGGCATCATTTATTTAAAAAAAGTAAACTGATTGTTCTCTCTCTCTCTGTCACACTATCTGTGTGTGTTTGTGTGTGTGTGTGTGCGCGTGCGTGTGCATGCATGTGTGTGCGTATGTGTGCATGTGCGTGTCTAAATATAGATACATCACACACACTCACATTTCACCTGAGTAAGGTGCCTTCAAGGCCTGATCCTTTCCAAGCTTTTGATAGCTCACTCTAATATCACCCGTGCAAAGTTTGCTGACGATCATGCATATTAGAGGAGGGAGACGTCTAAACCTGCAAGACACTGGTTTTGTAGGACAGAAATTTGACACCAGTTTCTTGAGTATTTCTCTAGCTTTATTGTCTTAGTCATTGTAGCCTAGATTGACATTTCAACAGCTAGTACTAATTTGTCATTTTCATTACAGGATCAAATGGTAATAAAGGTGGTCAGGTGGCGAGAGGCGAACATTTTTGTTCTAACGGTTGGACAGCGGGTGTCTCTTACGCACCTGAAAACATCGTGTTCCGGTGGCCTGGAGCTCCACTCCACCGAAAATACTGAGATCAAGGTACCTAAAGCAAGCTGTTTTTCCCATGTGTATAAACAAAGGTATTCTAAATTGAATCAACACTGTTATTTATTTGGGATGCACTGCTATCAGTGGCTCATCATCACTAAGGTTGAAGTCAGATTCACGCTTTGGGAGTTTTCTCAAAATCTGGATCACCAACTTTATAAGATTTTGTCTCAGATGCAGCTCTATCAGGAAGACATACAATTTCACTTGCTTCCTTGACTGTATAAAATCATTGTGGTTGTGATTATGGTCATGAAATTAATCAAATTGTTTTAGGTTTTCTATCTATCTATCTATCTATCTATCTATCTATCTATCTATCTATCTATCTATCTATCTATCTATCTATCTATCTATCTATCTATCTATCTATCTATCTATCTATCTATCTATCTATCTATCTATCTATCTATCTATCTATCTATCTATCTGCCCATCATGTTTTCTCGTGGTGTTTTAAACACAATAAATTGTCATGAAATTTCTTTGCGCAGGAACTGGAACAAGAGCCATTTCGATTTGTGGCCTTTAAAATAAAAGGTGAAGACGTGGAGCTTTTGGACGCCACCAATGCCACCAAAAAGGTTCCATTGACAGTGTGGAAAGAAAGATTCCCCGAAGGCCCTAATCTTACCCCAGAGGGGCTTTTGTGGTAAATTTTTTTTGTGTTCTATTGTTTGTATTTCTTGTTTGTTGTTCTGTTTAAAATGTTCTATGATTAAAGTTTAAATTTAAATGCACAAAATAGTCATTGTTTATTTTATTTATTTTTATTAAATTGAATTAATTTAATCTAAATTATGATAATATATTTCACCACTTAGTTATATTTTGTTGTCCGTGTATAAATTGTGTATTGCATCATTATATTAAATGTATTAGTTGTATCAATTCAATAGATACTTTAATTTTTCTTCTCCCCATATTTTTCCAACTGTTTTTTTTTTTTAAATTATGATCAATTATTATTGAATATTCCTACACCAAAATTCAACTTATTTGGACATATTTAGTTTTCCTTTCATAGGCTGGCTTGATAACCACATAAGGTACAACAAAACCAGAAAAAAAGTAAGTAGGTCTTTACTAAACTTTGCTAAATGTGCAATATGATGGGTGATAAGCAGTACAGTTCTGTTGATTCTGTTGCTCAGCACTGGTGGATGTTGAAAATCATTACCAGCAAAGTCATATTTCGTATTTAAGTGACCTAGTTTTATTATATTTCTATTGCAAATACGATCGCGATCTTGATTCAGTTGCTCGACACTGACACTTAGCGGCTGTATAAAATCATTACAAGCAAAGTCTTCCGTGCATTTAAGGTACCCGTTTTATTAAATTACCGTATTTATTCCAATTATCACCCATTATTGTCTGATTGCCAAGGGGCACTGAAAAGGGCGATAATATGTATATTTTCCTTATGTAGTATCTAACTGGTGTTCTTAACACGAGGACAGCGGCTGTTTTGAGCTACCTCTAACAGCGGGGTGCGTCAATTGACGCTCTATCGATGCGACACGCTACCGTCGCATATCACGTGTTGTACACGTCATATTAACGCGATCGTCTTGTTCGAGCCCATGCCCCGAGAACGTAATTGTGTGAGGAGGATATTGTTGCGGAGTGACGAGTGTAATTGTATCATAGTTTATGGAGAAAAACAATTTAAAAGGGGCATTCAACGGGCTGTCAAATCAGTCATATTTAAACTTGCGCAATGACGTCGGCATGTGGTCGCGGAGGAAAACGTAAGTTTTGGGGGGAATTTTTTAGCAGCATGGGCGATAATTCGAGGTATCAATGTTTTATTTATGCTATCGCTAACACACACAGGGCGGTTATTAGAATATGGGCGATAATTATTAGAATAATTACGGTATTGCAAATACAATTGCAAAGAAACAATTGGCTGAGGAGCAGTTTTATAGCAGATTTTTGTTGTTGTATTGCGATAGCGTATTGCTAATGCTAATCTGTTGATTGTGTCGCGAGAGAGAGAGAGAGAGAGAGAGAGAGAGAGAGAGAGAGAGTGAGTGTGTGTGTGTGTCTCAGTAAAGATATCTGTCACACTCTCATTTCACCTGAGTAAGGTCCCTTAGGGCATCATGTTGCCTTAGCCTAGATCTACATTTCAACAACTAGTACTAATTTGTCATTTTCATTACAGGATCAAAGAGAAATTAAGGTCCTCACATGGCGCGAAACCAACTTTTTCCATGTCAAACTTGGACAGCGGCTGTCCATGACACACATGACAACATCATCTTCTAGTGGCGTAGAGCTCCACTCCACAGAAAATACTGTAATAAAGGTACCTAAAGCAAGCAGTTTTTTATGTGTATAAACAAAGGTGTTCTCAATTGAATCAATACTGTTATTTACTTGGGATGCACTGCTATCAGTGGCTCACCATCATTAAGGTTGAAGTCAGATTCATGCTTTAGGAGTTTTCTCAAAATCTGGATCACCAACTTTGTAGGATATTGTCTCAGATACAGCTGGCTGGCTGTCTGTCTATCTGTCTGTCTGTCTGTTTATATATCTATATCTAACCAAGCTACATACCTACTTACCTACCTACCTACCTACCTACCTACTTACCCAACCCCATCCATCCATCCATCCATCCATCCATCCATCCATCATGTTTTCTCGTGGTGTTTCAAACATAATAAATTGTCATGAAATTTCTTTGCGCAGGAACTGGAAGAAGAGCCCTTTCGCTTTGTGGCCTTTAAAATCAAAGGTGAACAGGTGGAGCTTGTGGACGCCACCAATGCCACCAGAATGGTTCCATTAGAGGAGTGGAACCAAAAATTCCCCGATGGCCCTAATCTTCCCCTAGAGCAGTGCTTCTCAATTATTTTCTGTTACTCCCCCCCCCCTAGCAAGAAGAAATCTATTCGCGCCCCCCCTCCCCACCGTGACTATCCTAACTTGTCTTGTAAGTCGTAAAATGTTGCACTGTCGCAAACGTGACAGAAGTAACAATGAGAGCGCCACTGCCCCCTGCTGTAGTAAACCCGCAATTACACTTTATTCTAGTACTGCCAAAAAAAAAGCCTGTTCCCCAGGGTCACACGCGCCCCCCCAGGAATAGCACCGCGCCCCCCTTGGGGGGCGCGCCCCACTATTGGGAAGCACTGCCCTAGAGGGGTTTTTGTGGGTTTTTTTTTTTGTTATGTTATTTGTATTTTGTGTTGTTTGTTCTGTTTAAAATGTTCTACTATTAAAGTTTAAAGTTAAATGCACAAAATAATAATTGTTTATTTTATTCATTTTTATTAAATTATGATAATATATTTCACCACTTCATCAACATCTGCCCCCTATAGAGACCACCCTCAGAGGCCGGCCTCTTCGACTTGCAACCAGAGATGCTGGCGTGGCTCCACGACACCAAGTTGGAACACTGACGTTACACGTGAGAGACAGACGGAGAGAGAGAGAGAGAGAGGCAACGTCATCCGCCGAATTAGGTGACCCAGTTTATTATTTTGTTTATAGCAAATACAGTCGCAAATATATTGTTTCAATGTGTAGTTAATGGTATTAATGTATAATATATGATTTTAATCTATTTTAATCTATAGTAATGGTATTTTACCCATGCCTTATTTTGGGATATTTGTAACTTCTGCTGTCTTTATCTTAGTATTCTGGAATACTATGGTTTATTTCGAAAATGTTTCTCAGATGTCGCATGTTTTCCCATTCTAGATTGATAGATAGAATTTACGGTAGCGTTCTTTGGCCTGCTGTCCAAAGAACATAGAAAACAATACGGAATGCGATCATCTCATGTGCGGTGGCACCACAAAGTAGATTGCAGAAGTTAACTCAGCAGCATGGACGCGTTCCAGGCAGTTACTGCGACCGCAAGAGGGTAAGTATTACTAAAAAGAAGCACACAAGTTTCAAACTTGCCGAGTGGACAGTGAAGCAGAAAATAGATTTGTCAAAAAGTGTGAGGAAAATATGCACTGTCTGCCGACTCACATTTTCCATAGTCCATGTGGAACTGACTCACCTTAAGCAACACGGTGGACACGAACGAAAAAACGCACAACTAAGCAAGGGGAAACCTGGACAGATCCATTAGGCAACGACAAAGATGGTACGTAAATATTTTTTTAAACCCTCTCAAGGTTAATATGAGAATGTACAATGGATGTCTATCGTATAGAAAAAGCTATATTAGCTTTTGGGTGTAATAAACGACCAGGTAAATGGATAGATAATACATAAAAACCATTTGTTTGCATACATTGATAAATAAAAGATCAACATTATGTGGCACTTGCCTCCCCAGAACTTTTGGTTTATAGGAGGTTTTTTTTTTTTCTATGGAAGAAACCCATGCGCCCAAGTGCAATATGTATTTTCGCCAGTAGAGGACGCTGAAAATAAATGTTGCACAGCGGATGAGCTGTCTTCATCATTTCTGTCTGTAACAATTGCACACACAGCCTTACATTTGTAACTAGTTTTAAGAGATGTGCATATTTTTTCATTGGACATGCAATGTAATTCTGTCAACTTTTAAATAAACTGTTATTTTATTTTTAATGTGGATAGAGGATTTATTTTTGGTGTTTCCGATTTTACTGCAGATTATCCAGACATCCCCAACGTCAAAGCAGCAGTATTTTTGTCCTCAGCATCCTTATTTTCCACAAAGGTTTCCACATTTTTCAACCGATTCAACACATTCCAACTTTCAACTGTTCATCTTTTGCCTACCTATTCCACAACTTCCCACTTACCAAATATTCCAAACTTTCAATTTTGAAATTCACCACAAATTCTCCAAATATTCTACATCTCTCAAGTAATTCAACACGTTTCAACATCGCTCGGCAGCATTGCCCGAAAAAGTTATTCATACATTTCGCCTTCACACGCAATTTCTCCAGAAATTGCAAAATTCTAGTTTGTTGTGTTATCTGTTTATTTATTATTTATTATTACTCTTATTATTTATTGTTTGTGCCTTTTTGTTTATGATGTTTTTAACTTTTGCGCTATGCTTGCTGGCTCCGTTTTGCTCCTCTTATTTATTGTGTTATCTGTTTATTTATTATTTATTCATCACTCTTACTATTGATTGTTTGAATTTCTGCCTTGTTTTTATATTGTGTCGCGTACTTGTATGTCTATCGTGTTATGTGTCTCGTCACCATGGGATAGAGAAAAACGTAATTTTGGTCTCTTTGTGTGTTGTGACATGTGGAGAGATTGACAATAAAGCTGACTTTGACTTTTGACTTTGTTATCAGTAAATTCTTGGTGGTGACGTTCACCTGAACACCGTCTAGTGTCGCTCGTCTCAACACATGAGACAATCTCAGCAACAGGTCTGCTTGCGGCAACACTGATTTGCGTCATCCACTGCTTCTGTGTCAGCGTTTTCTCTCGTGTGTCTGTCTGTGCATTAAAACTGAGAGATGAATAGAATTCAAGTCGACGTTGCAATGTGATCAACTGCAATTTTCAAAACCGCAAAGGCTGCAATTTGAAAAAGAAAATGTGCATATATTTATTTATTGAATGACTACCATTTCAGTCAAACTGTTTTCTAGGTTGTATTTGAGGTAGTGCCCTTTTTTTGTATTGAAGTTAATGTATCGCTTGTGTTTGGTAAATATGTAGAAAGAGAACCTTAAAAAAATGGCAGATTAAGTCAAAAACAACAATGACATACGTATCGTTGGCTGTTTTTGCTTCGTTTCAGTTTACTTTGGGGTTGAAGAAGGATGACGTGCACCTGCATCAACAACCTCCACCCGAAGACCACGACGAGTTGGCCACCTGAAAGTCAATTTGGTCTGAGATATTTATTTGTTATTGTTACGACATTGTCTTGAAGTCTGTTCCATGTTTTTGTCAATAAATGTCTGACAGTAAAGCCCATAAGTGGCCTTACGATATTTCAGTTTTGCAAATATATATATATATATATATATATATATATATATATATACGATGTCTTTGAATCTCAGAAAAAGAGATTTCTGTAGTTCAATCTAATAAGTGAAATTCTCAAAAGACACCTGCCAAAGTGTTATAAATCAAGCAGTTCAATTCACAAGTAAGCAAATAGTTTTATTCATGTTTTAAAAATACATTCCGTTTAAAAAATAAATATAATTATCATGCCTTCAAGTATAAAAACAATAATATGTAATAAATATCTTCTTTAAATAATTCATACGACTGTTTGCAATAAATAAGGTCTTAGATTCACAATGGCTTTTTTGAATGAGCAATAAATAGGTTATCTACAGAATAAAAAATTTAAAAAACTCAGTGCGTCATGCAAAAACAAATACATCATCAATCCGTCAGTGGGTTACGACACATCAGTGCAGATCCAACAACTTAATTCACTTCATGTTTTGCCCAACATTTCCGACGGGCTTCAGTGGCGGACGTGACTACCGCAATAAACTAAACATGGCGAAGACCTTGGCATGTTTTCCCCTTCGCCGTTCTTTGCGCCTCAGCGCCCTCTCGCCGTCAACAATGAAGATGTAGAGCTTCCGCAGGATGTTGTGCGCCGTCATCTTTCTGTGGAAAGCATCGGGGTGGTACAGTGACCTCAATAGGCTCTCTTCCTCATTGCTACTCAGGCCTGTGACCTCTTCTGTTTTTTTCATCTGCCGGACAAGAGTAAGCAACACAATGTCAAAATAGGTATTATAGTAACAGCAAAATTCATTTCCTATCCCTAAATTGTCACACTGGCCAACCTTTTGTTTGATATTGTAGAGCAGGAGTTCAGAGTAGTGTTTGGCCTCAGACAGAATTTTACTGCCGGGATATTCCTTCTCCACGTGCTTGAGAAGAATTATGTAAGTGGACAGACCTTGGGCCAGCCTGTGCAGGCAAGCCTCCTGGAAAAAAGAATATTTAGGTCAGTTAAAAAACAAATATCTATTCAACCTACGCATAAAAGTCAAGCCGATGCTAGCAAACAATTATGGAAAGTGTCAGTGTCTGTATTTTCTCCCACCTCTGGTGGTTTTCCATTTCTGGTTCTTACCTTGCTAAAGTTGGAGCTGGGGCAGTTTGCTGGAAACTGAGGTGCTTTGTAGTGCTCCAGTAAATGAAAGTTGACAGTGTTTTGGAATTCATCATCAAACTGATATTGAAATTAGTCACAAGTCAGATATGTTTTACAGCCAGGAGAAGACAATGAAGGTGCTTTCTGAATTTCCACTTACAGCTTTCTGGTGTTCTTTAGCGGTACCCAGAACCGAGTCCCAAACATGAGCAGAGGTCAGCAGGTCAGAGGGCGCCGTTTCCTCCTCACTTGAGGTGTCGCTTGATGGCAAGACGGTGGTCGCTTCTGTCAACGGAGCGCCATTGGCTCGCAGTACTAGAAAAGCCACCAAGCCCACCGCGAGAATTTGCGTGTCTAATGCGGAAGCAGAAGAAAATCATGAATGAATGGCAAAAGAGGAAGAAAATTCAGGAAACATTCATCACTGACTTACACATGTTGGGCATGTTGCGTCGAGATTACTCTTGCCTTGACCGCGTGCTCTCGTGGAACATGTCTTGACTTCTCATTGCACAGCCGTTATATATTCTACTGACCGCAGGGATTTCCGAATACCTTCCGGTTTCAATTATATACTGATGAAACCGATATTACACTTTTTTTTTTTGGTGCATACAGCAGAATGTAATTACACAGAATGAAAAAAGACGAATTCAATCATTTTTAAAGAACAACAACTTTATTTCAATTATTTCAATTAAATTTCACAACAGGTCGGAGCAGATTTTATTTAAAAAAAGCCCATTTAATTGTAATTTATACAATATTTTTATAATGTGACCATGTCAAAAGTCAAAGTCTGCTTTATTGTCAATCCCTTCATATGTCAAGACACACAAGAAACCGAAATTACATTTCCTCTATCCCATGGTGGAAGTGGAATTTCCATCATCATCTTCCAAACGTGCGCCAGTGGCTTTGCTCATCCTTATTTCCTGGAAGAAAAACGGACGTCAAAAGAGAAATATTGCTTCTTGTCGCTTGAAAGATGTGTCACCTCTCCGTTGGCGTTGATCAAGGTAAAGTGGACCTGGCCTACGGGTCCCCAGTTGGACTGTGTCTCCCAGACTAGATCAGAGGGAGGATTGTGGTTTCGGCCAGCGTCAGCCGCCCAGATCTGATGCATGTAAAGGTCATTGAAATATTGAGCACCTTGTATCTGAGATCTTCCAGATAAGATTGATTACCGTGACACTCTCGTGGGCCTTCAGGATGAATTCTGCGGCAAACTTGAATACAATGGGAGCAGAAGATCCAATCTGGAGCTTCACCTGCCAGTTCCCCAAATTCTGATCCTAATAGTTGAAATTGATCTCAACAGGTTAGTCGTTACTGGAAAATGTGCAAATTTCGTAAGATGTTCCCCTGTGACACATCCACTGACCTCATCAACTGTATTGCGGAGTCTGACATATTTGCCGTACGAGTCCACCTCATCCAGAGTGACCTGCTGCTCATCCACAGTGACCTGCTGCTCATCCACAGTGACCTGCTGGGCGATTTTAGGACGAGGCACATTGCATCCGCCCGAGCTCAAACCCTCGCTGTCCTTCGGACGTTTCCTCTTTTTGCTGGCCGACATGGTTTGGCGTACCCTGGGGACAAACGTGGAGACATTAATTGCTATGAGAGCAAACGTTGTGGTATGTTCTAAAGCTGTAAAAAGACCTCTCCTCCTTGTTCTGGGTCCGCTCCCTCTCTGTAGACAGAGCCTCCTCCAGATCTTTCACTTTTTGGCCGGCTTCTAACTCCACCATGCGAGACTCGTGCTGGCTTTGGACCATGCGCAAGTCCTACGTGAGACGTGAAAATGACTCAGCTTTATTTTCATTAATTAAATAAGCGATAGTGATGGTAATTACCGACCGCGGAATGCAGCTTCTTTTCAAACTCCAGCTCATCTTTAAGGATTTGAATGTGATGCGACTTCCTGAGCAAAAACAGTATTAAACCCTCGACGCAGTCAAATGCGCTATTTATATTGATGTGCGACTATGGGATGGTTAACTGAAAGTCCAATTGAGCTGCAATTAGTCACGAGGAGGATTTTCCTTGGGGTGTGGCCCCAGCAGCAAAGCAATTGTGTCAGCACTAATATCCACTATCCATTTTGTTGTTGGCATATTTTTGATAAAATGGCCGGGCGGGCCTCACCTTGCTTCCAGCTCGTCAAAATCAATCTTCAGCTTGGACAACTTCACCTGCAGACGTTCACGCTCTGTGGCCTCTGAGTCCAGAGCCGCACGGGCTTTCGCCAGATCGGATTCTTTCTTCGTGTCCCTGAGATGACAGATATACACATAAACTGAGAATATGGAAAATTTCGGGCAGTCTGAGAAATCAGCGTGAACAAACAAATACATACAGCCGAGTTAAAAAAACACCAGAACAATCACCATGACAATTGCGAACACACAGAAAGAAAAGAAATAACTGGAACATCACTCAAACACCGGTGATCCCATCGTGAGTCCCACATATGGGATGGTTAACTGTAAGTCCAATTGAGCTGCAATTAGTCACAAGGAGGATTTTCCTCGGGGTGTGGCCCCAGCAGCAAAGCAATTATGTCAGCACTAATATCCACTATCCATTTTGTTGTTGGCATATTTTTGATAAAATGGCCGGGCGGGCCTCACCTTGCTTCCAGCTCGTCAAAATCAATCTTCAGCTTGGACAACTTCACCTGCAGACGTTCACGCTCTGTGGCCTCTGAGTCCAGAGCCGCACGGGCTTTCGCCAGATTGGATTCTTTCTTCGTGTCCCTGTGATGACAGATATACACATAAACTGAGAATATGGAAAATTTCGGGCAGTCGGAGAAATCAGCGTGAACAAACAAATACATACAGCCGAGTTAAAAAAACACCAGAACAATCAAGTCAAGTCAAGTTTATTTGTATAGCCCTAAATCACAAGCAGTCTCAAAGGGCTTCACATAGACAGAAATTGACAATTATTCTCAAAGCATCCCCCTCAAAAAGCCCCTTATGATGAAGAATATATATGGAAACAGATTTCCCTCGCCCGGACGCGGGTCACCGGGGCCCCCCTCTGGAGCCAGGCCTGGAGGCGGGGCTCGAAGGCGAGCGTCTGGTGGCCGGGCCTTCGCCCATGGGGCCCGGCCGGGCAAAGCCCAAAAAGGAAATGTGGGTCCCCCTTCCCATGGGCTCACCACCTGTGGGAGGGGCCAAAGGGGTCGGGTGCAGTGCGAGCTGGGCGGCGGCCAAAGGCAGGGACCTTGGCGGTCTGATCCCCGGCTGCAGAAGCTGGCTCTTGGGACATGGAATGTCACCTCTCTGGCTGGAAAGGAGCCCGAGCTGGTGTGCGAGGCAGAAAAGTTCCGACTAGATATAGTCGGACTTGCCTCCACGCACAGTTTGGGTTCCGGTTCAAGCCCTCTCGAGAGGGGCTGGACTCTCTTCCACTCTGGAGTTGCCCATGGTGAGAGGCGTCGAGCAGGTGTGGGTATACTTATTAACCCCCGGCTGGGCGCCTGCACATTGGGGTTCACCCCGGTGAACGAGAGGGTAGCCTCCCTCCGCCTTCGGGTGGGGGGACGGGTCCTGACTGTTGTTTGTGTCTATGCACCAAACAGCAGAGTACCCACCCTTTTTGGAGTCCCTGGACGAGGTGCTGGAGAGCGCTCCTTCTGGGGACTCCATCGTTCTACTGGGTGACTTCAATGCTCACGTGGGCAATGACAGTGAGACCTGGAAGGGCGTGATTGGGAGGAACGGCCCCCCCGATCTGAACCCGAGCGGTGTTCTATTATTGGACTTCTGTGCTCGACACGGATTTTCTATAATGAACACCATGTTCAAACATAAGGGTGTCCATGTGTGCACTTGGTACCAGGACACCCTAGGCCGCAGTTCGATGATCGACTTTGTAGTCGTGTCATCGGATTTGCGGCCGCATGTTTTGGACACTCGGGCGAAGAGAGGGGCGGAGCTGTCAACTGATCACCACCTGGTGGTGGGTTGGCTCCGATGGTGGGGGAAGATGCCGGTCCGACCTGGCAGACCCAAACGTTCTGTGAGGGTCTGCTGGGAACGTCTGGCGGAATCCCCTGTCAGGAAGAGCTTCAACTCCCACCTCCGGCATAACTTTTCCCAGGTCCCGGGGGAGGCGGGGGACATTGAGTCAGAGTGGACCTTGTTCCGCGCCTCCATTGTTGAGGCGGCCGACCGGAGCTGCGGCCGTAAGGTCATTGGTGCCTGTCGTGGCGGCAATCCCCGAACCCGCTGGTGGACACCGGCGGTAAGGGATGCCGTCAAGCTGAAGAAGGAGTCCTATCGGGCCGTTTTGGCCTGCGGGACTCCCGAGGCAGCTGACAGGTACCGGATGGCCAAGCGGAACGCAGCTTCGGCGGTTGCTGAGGCAAAAACCCGGGCGTGGGAGGAGTTTGGCGAGGCCATGGAAAATGACTTCCGGACGGCTTCGAGGAAATTCTGGTCCACCATCCGGCGTCTCAGGAGGGGGAAGCAGACTACCGCGTTGCGGGAGGCGTCTTTCGTGCCGCCGGTGGCGTATGACCTTCCGCGAGAGGCGTGCGGGCTTGGGGGGGCCGCAACGACCGAGTCTGACTCGGACGGGGCGCAGCTTCCCTCCCGGTCGCAGCAATAAGCGCCGAACGCAGCGTTGGTCACCAGCGACCCCGGCGGGTTCGTCAGGAGCGCCGGTACCCTTCCGTAGCTAGTTGCCAGCTGGCCACAGCGGGCCGCACCGACCGAGTCTGACTCGGACGGGGCGCAGCTTCCCGTCTGGGTGACAGCGGCGCTGACAACGGCGGGGCGGCCGGAACCCCTTCGACCCCCCGGCTCCCACCAGTGTCGATCCAACTCCGCATCCTGGCGTAGCGCTTGGGCCCAGGCTGTTGACGAACAGGAAGCGGGAGCAGAATCAGTAAATGTAAATGTGCTAGTTTACGTTGAGTTAGCCTTGAAGATGTTTTAGTCACAGGCCTAGCGCTGTAAAAAATGAATGCTTACTATTTGTCTGGCGTTAAGACAGACATTGTTTCAACACAAATCTGCGTGTATTGCCGTGCCTTTGGATATTTGCTTAGTTTAAATGCAAGCGCTAGAATGCCCCAAATTAGCCGGTAAAGAATTGATAGAGCAAAAGGGTAGAACATCAAAGTAAAAAGCTGTGATCCAATAAAGCAAAAGTTGGATCAAAGTAAAAAGCTTTGATCAATGATGCCGTTTATATTCTAAACCAAAAAGGTAGAACATCAAAATGAAAAGATGTGGTCCAATGATGGTATTTATACTATATTATAATTTTCCACACTGAGAAGACACAGAAAAAAATAAGTCATGCTAAAAAATTATTGTTTGCTTCCACATACTCCTTGCAATGTGTTCACATACTCGTCATTACTTTTTGGTGCAATTAATGAGTTTGCGTCGAAAATTGGTTCATAAATAGATGCAAAACAAATTGCGCGGGTCCGGATCGTATCTCAAAAAGGGGGGCTGCTGATGCGTCGGTTCAGAAGTGGAAAATTGGCACGTAAGTAGATGCAAAAAATCCGCGCAGCTTCCGTTCGTATCTCAAAATGTCCGTAAGTATAGGCGTTCGTAAGTAGAGGTGCCACTGCATATGCAAGTTTAACATGGTCGCTTTTACTCGTATGCTTTGCATGGTCCTTCAGATCACTAACAATTCCTCCCATCTTAAAAACTCAATTTCTACTCTCTTTTTTTTCCGCAGAAGACAAAGCGGCCCAGTCATTGTTGAACAAGTTAATCAGAAGTAATCTTGTCAACACCACAAATCAAGTTGAAGTTCTTCAGAAGGATCCCAACTCTCCACTGTACTCTGTAAAATCCTTTGAGGAGTTGCGACTGTAAGTGTATCATTCTTTAATTTATTCATAATCCCTCTTGTGATTTAGTGCGTCTGCCATAAATGACGAATGAGCTCATGTCTGTGGATGTTATCCAATAAAGATTACACACCACGGCAGATGCGCTCGTATTGAAAAGGGAAAAATAAAATTTGTGTTCTGCAAAAGTGTGGCAGAAGTGCTCGATGTTCATTACATGCCCAATTTGTTGTATTCCTGCCAAACTTGATCAATAAACCAAAAATATTTTTTCTCATATGTACAGTAAACCACAGCTCCTTCAGGGTGTCTATGGCATGGGTTTTAACCGGCCCTCCAAAATCCAGGAGACCGCCTTACCCATGATGCTCGCTGAACCGTGAGTATGCTGTACATTGACTGTGATGTGCTACTTTTCTGAACTAAATATATGATGTGACTAAAGTCAGTTTGATTTTTCTGTTTAGTCCACAGAATCTAATCGCCCAGTCTCAGTCAGGAACAGGAAAAACCGCTGCCTTTGTGCTTGCCATGCTCAGCCACGTCAATCCAGACCACAAATATCCCCAGGTTATTTTTTAGGGATTTTATCAGTGATCCAAATGACCGCAGATGGGTTTATCCTTAGTCCTTGTGTGACCTGCGAGTTAGATTTCTAAATCTCTTTTTCCTTTTCCACCAGTGCCTGTGTTTGTCACCCACCTATGAACTGGCGCTTCAGACTGGGAAAGTTATTGAGCAGATGGGCAAAAACTACCCTGAAGTCAAACTAGTTTACGCCATACGAGGAAATAGGCGTAAGTTCACATCGAGTGCCATGTTGACGTTCTCACCATGCTGGACTGGTGCAGCAAATTGAAGTTCATTGATCCCGAGAAGATTCGGGTGTTTGTGCTGGATGAGGCCGATGTCATGATCGCAACGCAGGGTCACAAAGACCAGAGTATTCGCATCCAGAAGTAAGAATGAATATTAATAAAAAAGTTTCCTGACAAATGTGGGAGTTCGGATTTTGAGTTTCCACTAAAGGATGCTACGATTTTAATTTGTTCTTTGCTACACAGGATGCTGCCCAGAAACTGCCAGATGTTGCTGTTCTCAGCTACGTTTGAGGAGACCGTGTGGGACTTCGCCAGGCGCGTCGTGCCTGACCCAAATATCATCAAATTGAAAAGAGAGGAGAAGACGCTGGATACTATCAAGCAGTACTATGTGTTGTGCAACAGCAAGGAGGAAAAGTTTGAAGCCCTGTGCAACATCTATGGCGCCATCACCATAGCCCAGGCTATGATTTTCTGCCATGTGAGGCACTTCCCTTCACCCAGCACTTTCCGATTGATAATTATAAATGGCATCACATTTTCCTGAGAAATGTTCCAGAGTTTATTAAGAACGTCACAAGACTGGCGTCGCATAAATTCATTATGTTCCTTGAGTGTCTGGCTGGTATATGAACTGGTGACTCTGCTTTCCTTCATGCGATCCAGACAAGGAAGACCGCAGGCTGGCTGGCGGGAGAGCTTTCCAAAGAGAACCACCAGGTGGCGCTGCTTAGCGGGGAGATGCAAGTAGAGCAGAAGGCAGCTGTCATTGAACGCTTCCGGAATGGAAAGGAGAAGGTGCTTGTCACCACAAATGTCTGTGCCAGAGGTGAGGGACCCATGCAAGATAATTATGAAATATGTAGATATTTAACAATTATTTAGTCTTCCACTTCTCCCTATCAATTGCTTTTGTAATATTGTTTTAACATGTATTCTGACTGTCAACACCCTGTATGCTATTAGAGAAGATACCGTATGTATTCTTCATACATTGAAAATATTAACGTCAATTTCCCCTATCACCTCTCGCCTTTTTTTTTCTTTTTTTTCTGTCCACCAGGAATTGATGTGGAGCAGGTATCGGTGGTGATCAATTTTGACCTGCCTGTAGACCAGGAGGGTAACCCAGACAACGAGACCTACCTTCATAGGATTGGCCGCACGGGTCGGTTCGGCAAAAGGGGGCTGGCCATCAACATGGTGGACAGCAGAATGAGTATGAACATTCTCAACAGGATCCAGGAGCATTTTAGTAAGTAGTTATCCTTGCCATTATCTATTGCATTGGCCAGGTTCAATGTAATATATATGTTTGCATTTTTATTCGTCCACTGGCAGAAAAAAAACACTCGCTGGTTTTCTCTTTTCCAGATAAGAAAATTGAAAAACTCGACACACACGATCTGGATGAAATTGAGAAAATCGCCAACTGAAAGACAAGTGTGCTGACAAAGTGGACGCCAGCTAGACTTGCGCTCTGCAAAGACTGTATGCTTCTTTATGCTGGCTTTTTAAGTTTGTATTTTAAGCCGTTAGGGTGGAGGGGGTAAAACCACATATACTGCACGTTTACATACACTTCAGTCTGTGGAACATACCCTATTTCACTCTTTTTACTATAATATTTTATTTTGTAATGCTGAAAAAGCTTAACTGTCAAGTAACTCCTAAAACCCCATTTGACTCTGCTTTTCATACATATATGAACATTTTTCATGAATGTATCCTCTTTAGGTCATTACAACATTGACAGTGTGTGGAAAGGGTGAAGTTGGGTATACTGCTGCTCTGAGTGCAGGGGTGTCATTTTGGGTGATGACTGATGGATGGATTTTAGGGTCTATGCAAATTTAGAGTATACTCACATGAAAGAAATGAAATTAACCTCAATTTATCTTCAGGGTGCGTAGCCAAATGCCAAAATGGAGATGACCTACTAATAACTCCTCAACATTTTAGATCATTCTGGAGTAAAGCCCAGTCACGCGTCCCTCACAATTTTATTTATAGAGTATTAAGACTACTCAGCTGTAACATGTACCGTTTTTTTCCGTGTATAGTGCGCCCCCATGTATAGTACGCACCCCTAAAAATGGCATGCTGATGCTGGAAAAAAGCTTGTACCCATGTATAATACGCACCGAATTTTTATGAATTTTTTTAAAAAAAAAATTTAATTTCTTTTTTTTTTTTTTTTTTTTTTTTTAAGTCCCAATGATCGTCACACACGCAGGGAGGCAATGGGTCCCATTTTTATAGTCTTTGGTATAGTCTTAACTAGGCTGGATGTAATTTTTTTTGTTGGCGTTGATTTCTCCGACTGCCCGTAAACGCACCACCGCGCTCCGTGCGCATGGAGCGTGTTTGAAGTGAACAGCAGAGAAGAAAGGAACAAGGCAAAGTGTTGTGAAATAAAATATTACCTGTAATACGGATTTAGGTAGAGAACTGAACTCTCGCTCTTTATATAGCTGACGTGTCTTGCTCATCCGTTCTGCGCATCTGTAATGGCGGCCTCCGTATGATATCCGGTTTGCGTGTGTGCGAGAGCGAGAGAGAGCGAGAGAGAGAGCGTGCGAGAGAACGCTCAACCGTAGCGCGCCGCCGACCGCCCAACTGCACCGGGCTGTGACAGAGCCGTCGCTGAAATTTAGAAGATATTTTTAAAGTCCTGATGTACTTTCTAAAATTTAAGTGGACCTCAGTGCGCACTGCGCAGGGAGCTTAATTTGGTGCGGTCGCGCAACCGCAGCGCGCCGGGCGCTCACTGTCGCATTGCTTAAAGAGCGCCTTTGTGTTTTAGGATGAACAGCAGAGACCAAAGGAACAAGGCAAAGTGTTGTGAAATAAAATATTACCTGTAATACGCATTTTGTTATTTGCTGATTGAAACTGCTAATTAAACTGTGAATTGAAACTAATAGGAAGAAAACAACTCTCGCTCTTTATATAGCTGACGTGTCTTGCGCATCCGTTCTGTGCATTTTATTTCACAACACTTTGCCTTTCTTCTCTGCTGTTCACTTCAAACACGCTCCATGCGACCGCAATGCTCTCGTATCAGACGCTTGCTCGATCACCTGCTCGTTTGCTGTCCCGTGCGCGCACGAAGCGCGGTGGTGCGTTTACGGGCAGGCGGAGAAATCAACGCCAACAAAAAAAATTACATCCAGCCTAGTTAAGACCATACCAAAGACTATAAAAATGGGACCCATTGCCTCCCTGCGTGTGTGACGATTATTGGGACTTAAAAATAAAATAAAATAAAAAAAAAATAAAAAAAAAAAAAATTTTTTTTTTTTTTTTTTTGTACCCATGTATAATGCGCACCCCGGATTTTAGGACAATAAATTAGTAAAATTTTGCGCACTATACACGGAAAAAACCGGTAGTTGTTTTTAAACATTTTTTGCCTACCTATTCCACAACTTCCCACTTACCACAAACTTCACATCTTTTATTTTGAAATTCAACCAAAATTCTCTAAAATTTCGTTTTTCTACTCTAATTTCCACATTTTTCAACCGATTCAACCCATTCCAACTTTCAAGTGTTCATCTTTTGCCTACCTGTTCCACATATTCCCACTTACCAAAAATTCCAAATTTTCAAATTTGAAATTCAACCAAATTCTCCAAAATTCCGTTTTTCTACTCTAATTTCTACATTTTTCAACCGATTCAACCCATTCCAAATGTATTCACTTAATTCACCTTATGCTTCCCACATTCACTCCCATTCACCCCCACTTCCACTATGCTTACACAATTCAACCCTTGACCCCCAATTCCAGTGTGGCGGCCATCTTGGATGACCCTGGAGTGCCACCAATGAACCCAGAATGAACCGGAAGTGCCCTAAATCAAACCGAAAGTGACCCCAAATAGACCGGAAGTGACCCCAAATCAAACCGGAAGTGACCCCAATGTACCAGAAATGACCTTTTTAGACCGGAAATGACCCCAAATAAACCGGAAGTGACCTCAGACGAACCGAAAGTGACCCAAATTAAACCGAAAGTGACCTAAATAAACCGGAAGTGACCCAAATCAAACCGAAAGTGACCCCTAATAGACCGGAAGTGACCTCAGGTGAACCGAAAGTGACCCCAAATGAACCGAAAGTGACCTTTTTTGACCGGAAGTGACCCCGAATAAACCGGAAGTGACCTCAGCTAAACCGGAAGTGACCTGTAGTAAACCGGAAGTGTCCCAAATAAACCGGAAGTGACCCAAATTAGACCGGAAATGACCCGAATCAAGCCGGAAGTGAACCTATTTCAACACTAAGTGCCCCAAATAGCTACATTTGCGCTAAGGTTTTCGGTTTTTGTCCGATTTAACCCGTTTCAACATTTTTACCCCAAAAGTGAACCTCCTGAGGCCGTTTTTTTTGTTTTGTTCCAAATTTAGAAAGATTTTGGCGCAATTGCTTTTTTTTATTTTCCCATTCATTCTCTCTATGGGGATTCAACATTTGCTCTAACTTCTACATTTCTTAACTGATTCAACCCGTTCCAACTTTCCAACACGTGTGCATGCACAAACACACACCCAGACACATTAGAGCAGCAGGAACGGAGAGAAAGTATTTGCACTGTATGTGCTTGTGTGAATGTGCGTGTGAGGACATTGTTGTATTTTCTGCGGTTAATTATTATTATGTGGGGACAAGCAGTACAGAAAATGGATGGATGGATGGATAATTATGATATAAGTATTATCATTATAAAGTTACATTGATACTGCCTTGACAGTGTCCATGAAAACATTATCAAACATTAATAATAATAATTCATTAAATTTGTAGAGCGCTTTTCAAAAACCCAAAGACGCTTGATAACATTTAATTAGTAATAAGTATAAATGGAAAATACTGTCGTCTTCAAATTTTATATTAGCTCTAACAGGGTAATCTTCGAACCTAGACATAATTTTGAATTTTGACACTTTTGTTTTGTAAAATCATCGCAATCATTTTCACAGTATTCCTTTTTATGTTTGAGGGAAATCCTGCTAGGAACCTTTAATATGGAGGAACTGTTTCCCTGCACTTCATTTCCACTCGGTAGACGTTGCTGTTGTACAAGGCTCTCAGTTGGTATCGGCACGCCATTGTGACTGAAGTACTGCACCCTACTTTTCCCTCACACAGTTTTTAAAACAACGACAAAGGGAAACGACGATGGCTTCGGACTCTTGGGCCCAGGCTGTTGACGAACAGGAAGCGGGAGCAGAATCAGTAAATGTAAATGTGCTAGTTTACGTTGAGTTAGCCTTGAAGATGTTTTAGTCACAGGCCTAGCGCTGTAAAAAATGAATGCTTACTATTTGTCTGGCGTTAAGACAGACATTGTTTCAACACAAATCTGCGTGTATTGCCGTGCCTTTGGATATTTGCTTAGTTTAAATGCAAGCGCTAGAATGCCCCAAATTAGCCGGTAAAGAATTGCTGCGTGCCTTGTGCGTTGCTAGCTTTTGCAGAAGCTACCATCAAAGAGGTAATTCATTGAGACAGCTTTAACTGGCTGGCAACTGAATGATGCAAGAGGTTCCAAAATAGCTTAACCTGATTAAGTAGAAGCATTGGTTTCTTCTAGATTTGTGCTTTCCAAGTTTTATGTTTCAGGGTCACGTTTATAAATATATATAACAGTTGACCATTACTGGCGTTAACGTGTTTTCCTAGTCAACTGTGGTAAACTTTTTTTTTTTTACAGATTGGAAACCTTCAACTAAAGGATGCACCTGGAGAAAACGGTATGTTTGCAAAGTGATGAGACTAATTTCAAGCATGAAAAGGCTATAAAGTGATTTTGCTAAGGAACATCTGTATCATCAGCAGGCAGTACTTTTGGAAAGTCAGAAGCGGGAGATAAGACTCCAGGAAAGACTACAGATGAAGATGACCGTGGTAAGCTGATGTGATTATGTATTCCCATACAGTAATTGAATTGTTTTGTCACCCCAAACGCTCCTCACAACAATTACGCTGTCAAAATTATTGACCGAATAGACATGATAGAGCAAAAGGGTAGAACATCAAAGTAAAAAGCTGTGATCCAATAGAGCAAAAGTTGGATCAAAGTAAAAAGCTTTGATCAATGATGCCGTTTATATTCTAAACCAAAAAGGTAGAACATCAAAATAAAAAGATGTGGTCCAATGATGGTATTTATACTATATTATAATTTTCCACACTGAGAAGACACAGAAAAAAATAAGTCATGCTAAGAAATTATTGTTTGCTTCCACATACTGCTTGCAATGTGTTCACATACTCGTCATTACTTTTTGGTGCAATTAATGAGTTTGCGTCGAAAATTGGTTCATAAATAGATGCAAAACAAATTGCGCGGGTCCGGATCGTATCTCAAAAAGGGGGGCTGCTGATGCGTCGGTTCAGAAGTGGAAAATTGGCACGTAAGTAGATGCAAAAAATCCGCGCAGCTTCCGTTCGTATCTCAAAATGTCCGTAAGTATAGGCGTTCGTAAGTAGAGGTGCCACTGCATATGCAAGTTTAACATGGTCGCTTTTACTCGTATGCTTTGCATGGTCCTTCAGATCACTAACAATTCCTCCCATCTTAAAAACTCAATTTCTACTCTCTTTTTTTTCCGCAGAAGACAAAGCGGCCCAGTCATTGTTGAACAAGTTAATCAGAAGTAATCTTGTCAACACCACAAATCAAGTTGAAGTTCTTCAGAAGGATCCCAACTCTCCACTGTACTCTGTAAAATCCTTTGAGGAGTTGCGACTGTAAGTGTATCATTCTTTAATTTATTCATAATCCCTCTTGTGATTTAGTGCGTCTGCCATAAATGACGAATGAGCTCATGTCTGTGGATGTTATCCAATAAAGATTACACACCACGGCAGATGCGCTCGTATTGAAAAGGGAAAAATAAAATTTGTGTTCTGCAAAAGTGTGGCAGAAGTGCTCGATGTTCATTACATGCCCAATTTGTTGTATTCCTGCCAAACTTGATCAATAAACCAAAAATATTTTTTCTCATATGTGCAGTAAACCACAGCTCCTTCAGGGTGTCTATGGCATGGGTTTTAACCGGCCCTCCAAAATCCAGGAGACCGCCTTACCCATGATGCTCGCTGAACCGTGAGTATGCTGTACATTGACTGTGATGTGCTACTTTTCTGAACTAAATATATGATGTGACTAAAGTCAGTTTGATTTTTCTGTTTAGTCCACAGAATCTAATCGCCCAGTCTCAGTCAGGAACAGGAAAAACCGCTGCCTTTGTGCTTGCCATGCTCAGCCACGTCAATCCAGACCACAAATATCCCCAGGTTATTTTTTAGGGATTTTATCAGTGATCCAAATGACCGCAGATGGGTTTATCCTTAGTCCTTGTGTGACCTGCGAGTTAGATTTCTAAATCTCTTTTTCCTTTTCCACCAGTGCCTGTGTTTGTCACCCACCTATGAACTGGCGCTTCAGACTGGCAAAGTTATTGAGCAGATGGGCAAAAACTACCCTGAAGTCAAACTAGTTTACGCCATACGAGGAAATAGGCGTAAGTTCACATCGAGTGCCATGTTGACGTTCTCACCATGCTGGACTGGTGCAGCAAATTGAAGTTCATTGATCCCGAGAAGATTCGGGTGTTTGTGCTGGATGAGGCCGATGTCATGATCGCAACGCAGGGTCACAAAGACCAGAGTATTCGCATCCAGAAGTAAGAATGAATATTAATAAAAAAGTTTCCTGACAAATGTGGGAGTTCGGATTTTGAGTTTCCACTAAAGGATGCTACGATTTTAATTTGTTCTTTGCTACACAGGATGCTGCCCAGAAACTGCCAGATGTTGCTGTTCTCAGCTACGTTTGAGGAGACCGTGTGGGACTTCGCCAGGCGCGTCGTGCCTGACCCAAATATCATCAAATTGAAAAGAGAGGAGGAGACGCTGGATACTATCAAGCAGTACTATGTGTTGTGCAACAGCAAGGAGGAAAAGTTTGAAGCCCTGTGCAACATCTATGGCGCCATCACCATAGCCCAGGCTATGATTTTCTGCCATGTGAGGCACTTCCCTTCACCCAGCACTTTCCGATTGATAGATTATAAATGGCATCACATTTTCCTGAGAAATGTTCCAGAGTTTATTAAGAACGTCACAAGACTGGCGTCGCATAAATTCATTATGTTCCTTGAGTGTCTGGCTGGTATATGAACTGGTGACTCTGCTTTCCTTCATGCGATCCAGACAAGGAAGACCGCAGGCTGGCTGGCGGGAGAGCTTTCCAAAGAGAACCACCAGGTGGCGCTGCTTAGCGGGGAGATGCAAGTAGAGCAGAGGGCAGCTGTCATTGAACGCTTCCGGAATGGAAAGGAGAAGGTGCTTGTCACCACAAATGTCTGTGCCAGAGGTGAGGGACCCATGCAAGATAATTATGAAATATGTAGATATTTAACAATTATTTAGTCTTCCACTTCTCCCTATCAATTGCTTTTGTAATATTGTTTTAACATGTATTCTGACTGTCAACACCCTGTATGCTATTAGAGAAGATACCGTATGTATTCTTCATACATTGAAAATATTAACGTCAATTTCCCCTATCACCTCTCGCCTTTTTTTTTCTTTTTTTTCTGTCCACCAGGAATTGATGTGGAGCAGGTATCGGTGGTGATCAATTTTGACCTGCCTGTAGACCAGGAGGGTAACCCAGACAACGAGACCTACCTTCATAGGATTGGCCGCACGGGTCGGTTCGGCAAAAGGGGGCTGGCCATCAACATGGTGGACAGCAGAATGAGTATGAACATTCTCAACAGGATCCAGGAGCATTTTAGTAAGTAGTTATCCTTGCCATTATCTATTGCATTGGCCAGGTTCAATGTAATATATATGTTTGCATTTTTATTCGTCCACTGGCAGAAAAAAAACACTCGCTGGTTTTCTCTTTTCCAGATAAGAAAATTGAAAAACTCGACACACACGATCTGGATGAAATTGAGAAAATCGCCAACTGAAAGACAAGTGTGCTGACAAAGTGGACGCCAGCTAGACTTGCGCTCTGCAAAGACTGTATGCTTCTTTATGCTGGCTTTTTAAGTTTGTATTTTAAGCCGTTAGGGTGGAGGGGGTAAAACCACATATACTGCACGTTTACATACACTTCAGTCTGTGGAACATACCCTATTTCACTCTTTTTACTATAATATTTTATTTTGTAATGCTGAAAAAGCTTAACTGTCAAGTAACTCCTAAAACCCCATTTGACTCTGCTTTTCATACATATATGAACATTTTTCATGAATGTATCCTCTTTAGGTCATTACAACATTGACAGTGTGTGGAAAGGGTGAAGTTGGGTATACTGCTGCTCTGAGTGTAGGGGTGTCATTTTGGGTGATGACTGATGGATGGATTTTAGGGTCTATGCAAATTTAGAGTATACTCACATGAAAGAAATGAAATTAACCTCAATTTATCTTCAGGGTGCGTAGCCAAATGCCAAAATGGAGATGACCTACTAATAACTCCTCAACATTTTAGATCATTCTGGAGTAAAGCCCAGTCACGCGTCCCTCACAATTTTATTTATAGAGTATTAAGACTACTCAGCTGTAACATGTAGTTGTTTTTAAACATTTTTTGCCTACCTATTCCACAACTTCCCACTTACCACAAACTTCACATCTTTTATTTTGAAATTCAACCAAAATTCTCTAAAATTTCGTTTTTCTACTCTAATTTCCACATTTTTCAACCGATTCAACCCATTCCAACTTTCAAGTGTTCATCTTTTGCCTACCTGTTCCACATATTCCCACTTACCAAAAATTCCAAATTTTCAAATTTGAAATTCAACCAAATTCTCCAAAATTCCGTTTTTCTACTCTAATTTCTACATTTTTCAACCGATTCAACCCATTCCAAATGTATTTACTTAATTCACCTTATGCTTCCCACATTCACTCCCATTCACCCCCACTTCCACTATGCTTACACAATTCAACCCTTGACCCCCAATTCCAGTGTGGCGGCCATCTTGGATGACCCTGGAGTGCCACCAATGAACCCAGAATGAACCGGAAGTGCCCTAAATCAAACCGAAAGTGACCCCAAATAGACCGGAAGTGACCCCAAATCAAACCGGAAGTGACCCCAATGTACCAGAAATGACCTTTTTAGACCGGAAATGACCCCAAATAAACCGGAAGTGACCTCAGACGAACCGAAAGTGACCCAAATTAAACCGAAAGTGACCTAAATAAACCGGAAGTGACCCAAATCAAACCGAAAGTGACCCCTAATAGACCGGAAGTGACCTCAGGTGAACCGAAAGTGACCCCAAATGAACCGAAAGTGACCTTTTTTGACCGGAAGTGACCCCGAATAAACCGGAAGTGACCTCAGCTAAACCGGAAGTGACCTGTAGTAAACCGGAAGTGTCCCAAATAAACCGGAAGTGACCCAAATTAGACCGGAAATGACCCGAATCAAGCCGGAAGTGAACCTATTTCAACACTAAGTGCCCCAAATAGCTACATTTGCGCTAAGGTTTTCGGTTTTTGTCCGATTTAACCCGTTTCAACATTTTTACCCCAAAAGTGAACCTCCTGAGGCCGTTTTTTTTGTTTTGTTCCAAATTTAGAAAGATTTTGGCGCAATTGCTTTTTTTTATTTTCCAATATTCTCTCTATGGGGATTCAACATTTGCTCTAACTTCTACATTTCTTAACTGATTCAACCCGTTCCAACTTTCCAACACGTGTGCATGCACAAACACACACCCAGACACATTAGAGCAGCAGGAACGGAGAGAAAGTATTTGCACTGTATGTGCTTGTGTGAATGTGCGTGTGAGGACATTGTTGTATTTTCTGCGGTTAATTATTATTATGTGGGGACAAGCAGTACAGAAAATGGATGGATGGATGGATAATTATGATATAAGTATTATCATTATAAAGTTACATTGATACTGCCTTGACAGTGTCCATGAAAACATTATCAAACATTAATAATAATAATTCATTAAATTTGTAGAGCGCTTTTCAAAAACCCAAAGACGCTTGATAACATTTAATTAGTAATAAGTATAAATGGAAAATACTGTCGTCTTCAAATTTTATATTAGCTCTAACAGGGTAATCTTCGAACCTAGACATAATTTTGAATTTTGACACTTTTGTTTTGTAAAATCATCGCAATCATTTTCACAGTATTCCTTTTTATGTTTGAGGGAAATCCTGCTAGGAACCTTTAATATGGAGGAACTGTTTCCCTGCACTTCATTTCCACTCGGTAGACGTTGCTGTTGTACAAGGCTCTCAGTTGGTATCGGCACGCCATTGTGACTGAAGTACTGCACCCTACTTTTCCCTCACACAGTTTTTAAAACAACGACAAAGGGAAACGACGATGGCTTCGGACTCTTGGGCCCAGGCTGTTGACGAACAGGAAGCGGGAGCAGAATCAGTAAATGTAAATGTGCTAGTTTACGTTGAGTTAGCCTTGAAGATGTTTTAGTCACAGGCCTAGCGCTGTAAAAAATGAATGCTTACTATTTGTCTGGCGTTAAGACAGACATTGTTTCAACACAAATCTGCGTGTATTGCCGTGCCTTTGGATATTTGCTTAGTTTAAATGCAAGCGCTAGAATGCCCCAAATTAGCCGGTAAAGAATTGCTGCGTGCCTTGTGCGTTGCTAGCTTTTGCAGAAGCTACCATCAAAGAGGTAATTCATTGAGACAGCTTTAACTGGCTGGCAACTGAATGATGCAAGAGGTTCCAAAATAGCTTAACCTGATTAAGTAGAAGCATTGGTTTCTTCTAGATTTGTGCTTTCCAAGTTTTATGTTTCAGGGTCACGTTTATAAATATATATAACAGTTGACCATTACTGGCGTTAACGTGTTTTCCTAGTCAACTGTGGTAAACTTTTTTTTTTTACAGATTGGAAACCTTCAACTAAAGGATGCACCTGGAGAAAACGGTATGTTTGCAAAGTGATGAGACTAATTTCAAGCATGAAAAGGCTATAAAGTGATTTTGCTAAGGAACATCTGTATCATCAGCAGGCAGTACTTTTGGAAAGTCAGAAGCGGGAGATAAGACTCCAGGAAAGACTACAGATGAAGATGACCGTGGTAAGCTGATGTGATTATGTATTCCCATACAGTAATTGAATTGTTTTGTCACCCCAAACGCTCCTCACAACAATTACGCTGTCAAAATTATTGACCGAATAGACATGATAGAGCAAAAGGGTAGAACATCAAAGTAAAAAGCTGTGATCCAATAGAGCAAAAGTTGGATCAAAGTAAAAAGCTTTGATCAATGATGCCGTTTATATTCTAAACCAAAAAGGTAGAACATCAAAATAAAAAGATGTGGTCCAATGATGGTATTTATACTATATTATAATTTTCCACACTGAGAAGACACAGAAAAAAATAAGTCATGCTAAGAAATTATTGTTTGCTTCCACATACTGCTTGCAATGTGTTCACATACTCGTCATTACTTTTTGGTGCAATTAATGAGTTTGCGTCGAAAATTGGTTCATAAATAGATGCAAAACAAATTGCGCGGGTCCGGATCGTATCTCAAAAAGGGGGGCTGCTGATGCGTCGGTTCAGAAGTGGAAAATTGGCACGTAAGTAGATGCAAAAAATCCGCGCAGCTTCCGTTCGTATCTCAAAATGTCCGTAAGTATAGGCGTTCGTAAGTAGAGGTGCCACTGCATATGCAAGTTTAACATGGTCGCTTTTACTCGTATGCTTTGCATGGTCCTTCAGATCACTAACAATTCCTCCCATCTTAAAAACTCAATTTCTACTCTCTTTTTTTTCAAACTTGATCAATAAACCAAAAATATTTTTTCTCATATGTGCAGTAAACCACAGCTCCTTCAGGGTGTCTATGGCATGGGTTTTAACCGGCCCTCCAAAATCCAGGAGACCGCCTTACCCATGATGCTCGCTGAACCGTGAGTATGCTGTACATTGACTGTGATGTGCTACTTTTCTGAACTAAATATATGATGTGACTAAAGTCAGTTTGATTTTTCTGTTTAGTCCACAGAATCTAATCGCCCAGTCTCAGTCAGGAACAGGAAAAACCGCTGCCTTTGTGCTTGCCATGCTCAGCCACGTCAATCCAGACCACAAATATCCCCAGGTTATTTTTTAGGGATTTTATCAGTGATCCAAATGACCGCAGATGGGTTTATCCTTAGTCCTTGTGTGACCTGCGAGTTAGATTTCTAAATCTCTTTTTCCTTTTCCACCAGTGCCTGTGTTTGTCACCCACCTATGAACTGGCGCTTCAGACTGGGAAAGTTATTGAGCAGATGGGCAAAAACTACCCTGAAGTCAAACTAGTTTCCGCCATACGAGGAAATAGGCGTAAGTTCACATCGAGTGCCATGTTGACGTTCTCACCATGCTGGACTGGTGCAGCAAATTGAAGTTCATTGATCCCGAGAAGATTCGGGTGTTTGTGCTGGATGAGGCCGATGTCATGATCGCAACGCAGGGTCACAAAGACCAGAGTATTCGCATCCAGAAGTAAGAATGAATATTAATAAAAAAGTTTCCTGACAAATGTGGGAGTTCGGATTTTGAGTTTCCACTAAAGGATGCTACGATTTTAATTTGTTCTTTGCTACACATGATGCTGCCCAGAAACTCCCAGATGTTGCTGTTCTCAGCTAGGAGACCGTGTGGGACTTCGCCAGGCGCGTCGTGCCTGACCCAAATATCATCAAATTGAAAAGAGAGGAGGAGACGCTGGATACTATCAAGCAGTACTATGTGTTGTGCAACAGCAAGGAGGAAAAGTTTGAAGCCCTGTGCAACATCTATGGCGCCATCACCATAGCCCAGGCTATGATTTTCTGCCATGTGAGGCACTTCCCTTCACCCAGCACTTTCCGATTGATAATTATAAATGGCATCACATTTTCCTGAGAAATGTTCCAGAGTTTATTAAGAACGTCACAAGACTGGCGTCGCATAAATTCATTATGTTCCTTGAGTGTCTGGCTGGTATATGAACTGGTGACTCTGCTTTCCTTCATGCGATCCAGACAAGGAAGACCGCAGGCTGGCTGGCGGGAGAGCTTTCCAAAGAGAACCACCAGGTGGCGCTGCTTAGCGGGGAGATGCAAGTAGAGCAGAAGGCAGCTGTCATTGAACGCTTCCGGAATGGAAAGGAGAAGGTGCTTGTCACCACAAATGTCTGTGCCAGAGGTGAGGGACCCATGCAAGATAATTATGAAATATGTAGATATTTAACAATTATTTAGTCTTCCACTTCTCCCTATCAATTGCTTTTGTAATATTGTTTTAACATGTATTCTGACTGTCAACACCCTGTATGCTATTAGAGAAGATACCGTATGTATTCTTCATACATTGAAAATATTAACGTCAATTTCCCCTATCACCTCTCGCCTTTTTTTTTCTTTTTTTTCTGTCCACCAGGAATTGATGTGGAGCAGGTATCGGTGGTGATCAATTTTGACCTGCCTGTAGACCAGGAGGGTAACCCAGACAACGAGACCTACCTTCATAGGATTGGCCGCACGGGTCGGTTCGGCAAAAGGGGGCTGGCCATCAACATGGTGGACAGCAGAATGAGTATGAACATTCTCAACAGGATCCAGGAGCATTTTAGTAAGTAGTTATCCTTGCCATTATCTATTGCATTGGCCAGGTTCAATGTAATATATATGTTTGCATTTTTATTCGTCCACTGGCAGAAAAAAAACACTCGCTGGTTTTCTCTTTTCCAGATAAGAAAATTGAAAAACTCGACACACACGATCTGGATGAAATTGAGAAAATCGCCAACTGAAAGACAAGTGTGCTGACAAAGTGGACGCCAGCTAGACTTGCGCTCTGCAAAGACTGTATGCTTCTTTATGCTGGCTTTTTAAGTTTGTATTTTAAGCCGTTAGGGTGGAGGGGGTAAAACCACATATACTGCACGTTTACATACACTTCAGTCTGTGGAACATACCCTATTTCACTCTTTTTACTATAATATTTTATTTTGTAATGCTGAAAAAGCTTAACTGTCAAGTAACTCTTAAAACCCCATTTGACTCTGCTTTTCATACATATATGAACATTTTTCATGAATGTATCCTCTTTAGGTCATTACAACATTGACAGTGTGTGGAAAGGGTGAAGTTGGGTATACTGCTGCTCTGAGTGCAGGGGTGTCATTTTGGGTGATGACTGATGGATGGATTTTAGGGTCTATGCAAATTTAGAGTATACTCACATGAAAGAAATGAAATTAACCTCAATTTATCTTCAGGGTGCGTAGCCAAATGCCAAAATGGAGATGACCTACTAATAACTCCTCAACATTTTAGATCATTCTGGAGTAAAGCCCAGTCACGCGTCCCTCACAATTTTATTTATAGAGTATTAAGACTACTCAGCTGTAACATGTAGTTGTTTTTAAACATTTTTTGCCTACCTATTCCACAACTTCCCACTTACCACAAACTTCACATCTTTTATTTTGAAATTCAACCAAAATTCTCTAAAATTTCGTTTTTCTACTCTAATTTCCACATTTTTCAACCGATTCAACCCATTCCAACTTTCAAGTGTTCATCTTTTGCCTACCTGTTCCACATATTCCCACTTACCAAAAATTCCAAATTTTCAAATTTGAAATTCAACCAAATTCTCCAAAATTTCGTTTTTCTACTCTAATTTCTACATTTTTCAACCGATTCAACCCATTCCAAATGTATTCACTTAATTCACCTTATGCTTCCCACATTCACTCCCATTCACCCCCACTTCCACTATGCTTACACAATTCAACCCTTGACCCCCAATTCCAGTGTGGCGGCCATCTTGGATGACCCTGGAGTGCCACCAATGAACCCAGAATGAACCGGAAGTGCCCTAAATCAAACCGAAAGTGACCCCAAATAGACCGGAAGTGACCCCAAATCAAACCGGAAGTGACCCCAAATGTACCAGAAATGACCTTTTTAGACCGGAAATGACCCCAAATAAACCGGAAGTGACCTCAGACGAACCGGAAGTGACCCAAATTAAACCGAAAGTGACCTAAATAAACCGAAAGTGACCCCTAATAGACCGGAAGTGACCTCAGGTGAACCGAAAGTGACCCCAAATGAACCGAAAGTGAACTTTTTTGACCGGAAGTGACCCCGAATAAACCGGAAGTGACCTCAGCTAAACCGGAAGTGACCTGTAGTAAACCGGAAGTGTCCCAAATAAACCGGAAGTGACCCAAATTAGACCGAAAATGACCCGAATCAAGCCGGAAGTGAACTTATTTCAACACTAAGTGCCCCAAATAGCTACATTTGCGCTAGGGTTTTCGGTTTTTGTCCGATTTAACCCGTTTCAACATTTTTACCCCAAAAGTGAACCTCCTGAGGCCGTTTTTTTTGTTTTGTTCCAAATTTAGAAAGATTTTGGCGCAATTGCTTTTTTTTATTTTCCCATTCATTCTCTCTAGAGGGATTCAACATTTGCTCTAACTTCTACATTTTTTAACTGATTCAACCCGTTCCAACTTTCCAACACGTGTGCATGCACAAACACACACCCAGACACATTAGAGCAGCAGGAACGGAGAGAAAGTATTTGCACTGTTTGTGCTTGTGTGAATGTGCTTGTGAGGACATTGTTGTATTTTCTGCGGTTAATTATTATTATGTGGGGACAAGCAGTACAGAAAATGGATGGATGGATGGATAATTATGATATAAGTATTATCATTATAAAGTTACATTGATACTGCCTTGACAGTGTCCATGAAAACATTATCAAACATTAACTAGAATTTGCAATTCCTGAAGGAATTGCGTGTGAAGGTGAAGAAGTTGAATAAATATTTAAGGAATGTTGCAGAATGATGTTGAAACGAGTTGAATTGGTTGAAAAATGTAGAAATGAGAAGGGAAAAAGGAAATATTGTAGAATCGGGTGTGAATTTCAAAATAAAAGATGTGAATTATTTGGTAAGTTGTGGAATAGGTAGAAATATGATGAACAGTTGAAAGTTGGAATGGGTTGAATCGGTTGAAAAATGTAGAAATGAGAAGGGAAAAAGGAATTGGGCGTGAATTTCAAAATAAAAGATGTGAAAAAGGAAATGTAGGAAAATTGGGTGTGAATTTCATACTAGAAAAAGTGAAAATGCAGGTAAGTGGGAAGTTGTGGAATAGGTAGGAAAATGATGAACAGTTGAAAGTTGGAATGGGTTGAATGAGTTGGAAAATGTAGAAATGAGAGTAGAAAAACCAAAATTTGGAGAATTTTGTTGAATTTCAATTTTAATTTGAACAATGCATTCAATTATGCATCAACATTCATTCCTTCATGCATTCATGCATTCATTCATACATTCATTCAAGCATTCATCCATGCATTCATTCACGCACTCAATTTTTATCACGTCACCCTGCACACGCGTGACAGTGATGGCCAGCCCATCTTGTGGTATCTTCGGGGGCTGGCTGAAAGTTTTCTGCCAGATCTGAAGCTTGATGCTTGTAACTTCGCCCGAATTGGACACGACCTCCACCACCTCTTCCCCATAGAGGATACCACAGACTGTTAGGGTGAGGCTGGAGTTGCAGGGCTGTTGAATAAAAAAAGAATATCTAATTAGTTTTTATGAATGGAAAACAAAGTTTACCAAAGGCTAATCATGCCTCCAAATAAAGCAAGTGGGAGCAGTAAAGCCATCCTAGAACACAAAGACGTTATTAAAGCCACGCGACAGTGAGCGCCCGGCGCGCTGCGGGCGGTTGCGCGATGGGACCAAATTAAGCTCCCTGCGCACTGAGGTACACTTCAATTTTGGAAAGTACATTAGGACGGTACAAATATTTTCAAAATTTCAGCGACAGCTCTGTCACAATAATGCGACCAGCGCGGAGCAGTTGCGCGGTCGGCAGCGCGCTACGGTTGAACGCTGGGCGGAACGCTGCAATTGCGCGATGGGACAAAAATGAAGAAATGAAGAAAAAAAAATTGAAGAAAAGGATTTATTTAGTCTTGGAACGGATTAATTTGTTTTCCATTGTTTGTAATGAGAAAAATAGATTGGGAACCTTAACCCAGTTAATCTTGGAAAAGGGGATAATAAGCAAAAAGCAAGCACCATTTAAATTCCACTGCTATGAAGCCATTTACTAACCTTTATTTCTGTGCAAGTTGTAGAGTGGAGCATTAGTCCCGAATCGTTCACCCGGGCACTCAGGTGGGTGAAAATGAAGGAACCCCCTACTTTTAGTTCAATGAGATTAGCCTCACGCCAAAGGCCAATTTTGACAGCGGCTTCATCCTGCGTTAGTTTAAAAAAGAGTATGTGTGCAAAGTGCTACAACAGGGGAAGTACAAATGGCTACTTACTTTTTTTAGTGTCAAAGTCCGAAATGGCGCAAGGCTGTTCCCTCTCTGGCGCACCATGCGGATTGGACGCATCTGAAGTGGAGCAAATTGAGATGACAAAAAAAAATAAAACTTTTGGTACCTTAGTACTAAACAGAGCATTTCAAAGATATTGTGTGTGTGTGTTTGTGTGTGTGTGTCGGTGGGTACATTACATGTACATTATTGCACATGCATCATGTCTTCACAGGTGTACACAAAGACATGTGTGTATATGTGCATTTGCGGGTGCAGGTGACTTACATCGGTTATTACGCCCTCCAGTGACACCATCTCCTCAGGTAGTTTATTCACTACCTCCTGAGGAGATGATGCCACTGACTTGGGGTAGACCAGGGCCCTGGCCTCTTCTTCCAGCTGCGGGCTGGTTTGCACCTCGGCCGCCATGAATATTTTTGAGCCGGGTTTGGTGAGGAGCCCTTGGCCACTCTCGTCCACACCAAAGTTTAAAAAAATGTAACTGCTGCCAAGTGTTCAAACAGAACAATTTTATAGGCTTTCTCGTCGTCACAGAGGGCAACAGTTACATTATTGTGCTGGCCGTGCATGGACAAGGTGCCATCAGCTGCACAAATCCATGTTTTTGCACGCAGAGCAGTCCTCATCGCGACTACTTTAGCGCGGATCATGTTTTTCGCCATTCTGAAAAAGAAAAAAAAGAGAGAAATTGACTTGTTTAGTTAGTAGATGACAAATGGCAAATTATTCATAGAATAATTACTATTATAATACATCTGACTGACTTTGGGATTATTTTATTAGCGACACAACATATCATTACCATATTCAAATTGGATAAAAATAAATGGATACCACGTATAATAAAAAAACACACAATTATTTAAATGTTAGACTGAAAAGAGTTTCCCAGCAATGATTTTTAACATCCACCAGATGGCAGTGCAGTGACAAAGTCAATAGTTCATGGGTATGTAGCATTTCAAGACTGCTACAAATTAACACTGGGCAATGATTCAATACTACTGATCTTACTCGGTCAGTACATATCAGTGCTTACAGTTACAATGTCATCTGCTATATAAATTTGGAAGCACATTTTATAATGGCGCCTGTGCGGTTTTTGAGGGGGGCTAACCTAAAACAAAGATTTTAATAAAAGAACACCGTAAACCATTTTTATCCATTTACGTGTGGCGACTACGAGGTGTCGTCTGAAATAAATGAATTACGCGTCGTGTATCTTTCCAGAAATGTCGTTACTCCGTAACGCAAAGTGCAAGCATCGTGCGTCCATCTTGTTAGATGGCAAATGCACACGGCGGACGATAGTGTATAATACTTAAACGCAAGAGCAATAAAATGGGGAATCCTCCGTCATAAATAGGAACGCAGAACAAACATGTATTTTCGACTGACTAGTTAATTAATAATTACAAGTTAATTTGCTATATGCGCATTTCGTAATGGCGGCTTTTTTTTTTTTTTTTGCTCGACGCAAACCAAAGATGTGGATGCCTCGGTCACGAATAATGTTCACGTTCATCAACCGATGGAATTAATCCATACTAAATTCACGGAGAAACAACTCCGCAAAAGTCCGTCGTGAGAACAGGAGACTATTTTTATCTATATGTACAGTTAATGAGTAATAACATGTAATAGTACAGTAATAGAACTGTGACGATGGTAATTAGAAGTGGGGAAGTGCTACTTTCCCCACTAACGCAACAATCCTGGTTTCGTTTCGTTTATTTATTTCAAACATGTAAAAAAAGAAGAATAAGCTTATTGTACACAATAAAGGACATGACAAAATACATGCATATCCACATACAGACGTACCAACATTCATACATATACATATAGCCGCAAAAGAACCATAAGTCACATTCACATGTCTGAAAAGGAGTAGGAAGAAGTATAATTTATTTAATCCCACCCCCTATTTAATAATCCCTAAATACCCAGCCATAAATCATTTTGCCTCAGTTATCCCAACAAAGTACTAAATTACTAAATTATCCCCCACCTGCTGCTCACTAGACACTAAACATGTACCAACACACTATTAATACGTGCGTATATTTCACACACAGACACTTAACATTCATTCATACCTCAAATACAACACAAATACCTGAATGGTAGAAATAAACCAAATAAAAACAAAATAAAAACAGCCTGAACAAGACAAACAGACAAACAAAACCAACAAAGAAACGTAAATCAATAATTACTAATCACCCCTTAGTACTCATACACCCTCATTCCTGTACCTTGTAAAAATAATTTCTTCTTTATATCTTTTTTTAAACTGATAGATGTTTGAACATTCCCTGAGCGTTTCCTCCAAAGTATTCCATAATTTAACTCCACATATTGCAATACAGAATGTTCTTTTTGTTGTACGTGCCTTCCTAATCCTGTAATTAAATGTCCCCCTTAATTTATAACCCCCTTCCCTCCCAATGAAAAGATTCTGAATATTAGTTGGCAACAGATTATTTTTTGCTTTAAAAAGTATTTGTGCTGTCCGAAATTCCACTATATCTTTGAGTTTGATGAGTTTTGACTTTAAGAATAATGAATTTGTATGATCCCTGTATCCTGCCCCATGAATGATCCGTATTGCTTTTTTTTGTAAAATAATAAGTGGATATATTGTGCTTATATAATTATTACCCCAGATTTCTACACAATACATAAAATATGGAAGGACTAATGTATTATAAAGGATGCGAAGTGTTGTATGATCCAGAACCTGTTTTGCTCTATTTAATACTGCGATGCACCTTGAGATTTTAGTTTGTACATGTTTAACTTGTGATTTCCAACTGATCTTATCATCTATTATCACCCCTAAAAATTTAATCTCATTCACTCTTTCAATATTAACCCCATCCAGCTTTATCTCTATTTTCAAATTAGTTCTGTGATTACCAAAAAGTATTACTCTTGTTTTGCTTAGGTTTAAGGATAATTTATTGCTGTCCAACCATACCTTTAATTTGCTTAATTCATTATTTATTAGTGTTGTTAAGGTGTGTAAATCACTACCAAAACAAAAAATATTTGTATCATCTGCAAACAAAACCATCTTCAAATTATGTGATACCTTGCATATATCATTTATATATAATAAAAAAAGTTTAGGGCCCAACACTGACCCCTGAGGGACGCCACAACTAATGTCCAAACACGTTGAACAAGTGTCACCCAACTTCACAAACTGTTTCCTTTTTGTTAAATAGCTCTTGATCCAAGCTAATGGTTCCCCCCTGATGCCATACCGATGTAATTTATTGAATAATATTTCATGATTTATTGTGTCAAATGCCTTTCTTAGATCAATGAATATCCCAACTGTATATTGTTTTAGGTCTATTGCTTTAGTAATTTCCTCCACTGTGTCAATTATTGCCAGTGATGTTGCTCTGTTGGATCTAAACCCATATTGACTGTCAGTGAGTATTTTATGTTTATCTATAAATTTGTCCAGTCGGTTATTGAAAAGTTTTTCCAGTATTTTAGAAAATTGTGATAATAATGATACAGGTCTGTAGTTTGTGAAGTGGTGTTTGTTCCCGGTTTTATACAAAGGTATGATTTTTGCTATTTTCATTTTATCTGGAAATACACCGGTCTGAAATGATAGGTTACAGATGTATGTTAATGGTTTAGAGACCCCCTCAATTACTCGTTTTACGATACTCATGTAAATGTCATCACAGTCTTTGGATGTCTTGTTTGTGCATTGGAAAACTATCTTTATAATTTCTTTCTCATCCGCTGCTTTGAGGAACATTGAGCTCAGATTCCTATCTATTAAACTATTACATTGCTCCTCAGTTGTTACTGCATCTGGGATTTGTTTGGCCAGATCAGGTCCCGTATTTACAAAGAATGCATTGAAGTTTTCAGCCACTTCTTGCATATCATGCTCATCAGTATTCCTGATAGTAAAATATTTAGGATAATTAATTTTTTTAGAGCCATTTTTTATTACAGTATTCATTATATTCCATATTTCTTTGGTGTTGTTTTTATTATCATTTATTATCTTACTATAGTATTCTTTTCTAGCAGCTCTTTTAATATTAGTTAGTTTATTCTTATATTGTTTATATTTATTTTCTGCCACTTTAGTTCTTTGTCTTATAAATTCTCTGTAAAGTGTATTTTTCTTTTTACAGGCATTTTGTAAGCCCTTTGTAATCCAGGGATGATCTACATACTTTCGTTTCCTATTATATACTTTTACAGGGCAGTATTTGTCATATAACCTTTTGAAAATTTTTAAGAATTCCTCATATGCACAGTTAATATTATTTTCATTGTATATAATATCCCAATTCTGTGACATTAAACCATTTTTAAATGCGTTTATTGTTTTTTCTGTTTTAATTCTTCTGTATTCTTGTTTTTTGGCCAGTTGGATGGTTTTATAGTTGTCATCAAAAATCATAAAAACTGGCAAATGGTCACTGATGTCGCTGACTAATAACCCACTTATGGTGTTGTTTAAAATGTCATTTGTGAATATATTATCAATAAGAGTGGCACAGTGAGAAGTTATTCTGGTTGGTCTAGTGATTTTTGGATACAAGTTCATGCTATATATTGTGTTAACAAAGTGTTCGGTCAGTTTGTGCTTGTTTGGATTGAGTAAATCAATGTTGAAGTCTCCACAGATGAAAATTGTTTTGCAACTGACCTTTGAAAATACCTCCTCCATCCATTCTGTGAACAGTTCAATGCTGGAACCTGGTGTCCGATATATACAGCTAATGATTACATTTTTCTTTTTTTCCTTAAGTATTTCAATTGTTATGCATTCCAATATGTTGTTAACTACCATTGACATATCCTGTATCACCCTGACGTTTAATGTCTTTTCCACATATATTGCAACTCCTCCTCCACCTTTGTTTTGTCGATCTATGTGTATAAAGTCATATCCCTCCAGCTCAAAGTCCGCCTCTTTTACTGCGTTGATCCATGTTTCCGTTATTGCAATAATGTTGAATGGGCGAGTAAACTGATGAAGATAATCCTTAATGTTTGTAAAGTTGGCATACAGACTCCTACTGTTAATATGTATAATAGACAGTCTACTATCTGTATTGATTCTATTAAATTCCTCATTAGTATGATAACTGCAGTTATTGTTGATTGAGTTAAAGAAGTTGTTATCCGGGTCTATATCATGTTCTATATCCAGTGAACTGTGATCAGTGTATTGAAATGATTGGAGTTCCAGTTTGTCGTGTTCACTAATCCTCTGTGTTATGTTACTGATGTCTTCAGGTGTAGATGCTTGATTTCTTTCGATGCGTGTCATGGTTGTGAGTAGAGTTTACCTTACAGTCCTGCATGATGATCATTGGTATCTATCCAGCTCCTCGATACTCCTTACCATCAGCACTTTTGCTTCCTCCGGTGATCCATTGAGCTTGATAAATATTTTACAGTTTGTAGTCCAGGTATGTTGAATTTTTTCTGCTTCCTCAGGTAGCGTGCTTTTTTGGCAATATCAGCGTTGTGCTTGGTCAGGTGCTCATTGATGTAGACGTCGGTTCCTCTCAGCTTTCTTCCTTGTTTTAATACTGCAATCTTGTGCTTTCTGTTGACAAACCGCATGATGACAGCGGGTTTGTCTCCGGGACTCCTCTTGGGCAGAGGGTGGCAAGCTTCGATGTTGTCGCAGTCCAGCTGTATCCCCTTGGACTGCAGGAAAGTAGCCACCTGTTGCTCCGTAGAGCTAACATCCAGATCGTCGGGCTCACCTCCCTCGCCAGCGGCCACTGCCCGGGCGTATGATCGGGCTTTGATATTAACTCCGGAGATGATCACGTCGTTGATTCTGGTGTATTGCTCCAGGTCAGCAACCCTGCTTTCCAGGAAGGTGATTTTCTTTTCGTTCTCCTCATTCCGACTGCGGAGAGCTTTGACCTCCTCGACCAGCTTGAGGATAGCTTTCTGCTCCATCCTGATAACCGAGACTTCTTCAGTGAGGAAGTCCAACGCCTTTTTAATATCTTCGGTCTCCTCCACCGAAAAGAGGGGAACCGCTGACGCCTTCTTCGGACCCATGTTTGGAACGCGCTTGTTGGTTTTTTTTAGCAATGAAGCCGTGTGTTGTAGCTTTCGCGGCTAGTTGTGCACTTCCCCTCTGAAACAAGCGATGCTGCTCCGGTGTACTCACAAGTCTTTCGCGCTTTGCCTTGCCGATTTCAAGTCGGGCTTGATAACTTTTCAGACAGTTTTGTCAGTGTTAGAAGAACGAAGGTTGTCGATGAAACTGATCTGTCAGTTGAACGAGCTGTCACTCCAACCTCGAGCTGAAACACACAGCACACCTGGCGAAACTCCCCTGGTTAAAATGTAAGTATATACTTAGGGTTTTTAATAAAGTTGTGACAAAATCTCGGGTTGCCACTTACCTGTCTCGTCTTCAAGCTGATAATGAGGCCGTGTAAACTAATTTTTTCTCTACCCACTTTTCGGCGGCGCGAAAGGTCGGCGCGAAAGGTGTGTGCGAAGTCTGAAAAGGCAGGGTAAGTTTTAGTCGTAGCGTCAAAACTTTATTACACACAGAAGAAAAACACTGAGAGCGGAACACATCGCTCTAAATTCGTGTGAAATATGATTACACAATTGAGTGAACATGTGCATGTTTATATTTACGTGAACTGAACGCTTTTAGATCCCCCCCCCTTAAAACGTGAAAAATGGTAGCGTCCACTTTAAGTAAAGACAGAAAAAGACGTCCCTGTAAAATCACGCGATACGTGACGATACGATTGAGTGGCGATATTTCAGTATATTTAAAATATGATCATGATAGTAATAAAATAGCCTTACAGTAATGGTAATAACTATAATCGCCACGGTTTATGAGGTTTCCGATTTGTTTTCAAAGTATTTCAATGCAACGTGATCAGTACAATCGCGAAGATAAAATAATGGACACTATATCAACTTATAGAATGTACATACAAGACAACATACATACAAGACAACATAACAATAAACTATGATCACAAGACAATATATTAATAAACTTTCAATAATTGTCTCATTTGCCCAAAAACAACCCACTTCCTCCCTGATGCATGCATTGGCTGATGAATAATAACATGACATTAAAATATTTAGTGAGTAGTGGGAAAGTAATGAATGAACATGCAGAGTTAAAATCAAAAATAAGTATTTAATTACAGTTTCATATCAACACAGAAAAGACCTATTTTCTATTAAAGAAAGAAATAAATGAATGTAAATTATGAATAATGTCATTCAAAACAGGTTATTTTATACGACAAATCACAACATAAGTTGTCAACATACACTTTACACTTTTCCTTCTAAACAAGAAGGAAAAAAAACAGTTGCATGGTGCTTTTTGGAACCAAAATACAGTATGATATTAGTTGTTTTGGGCAGAATGGAATATATAATGGGTGAAATCTTATAAATAATGAAAAAAATAGATAAAATGTTTAACTGACTCAATAAATACTGAACATACAAAATGACAAACAAGAACGTATACATTGGACTGGACTTGTATGTGATGAATTGAACATGCACATATTGGAAACACAAAACTTAATAAACAAAATTTAAGGCAAAGAAATATAGAAAGGCCAATAAATAAATAAATAAATAATTGAATGAATGAATGAATGAATGAATGAATGAATGAATGAGAACAGAAAACAGACTATACTATGAGGCCTCGCAGAGGGACAGCTTCCGACAGTTAAAGGCTAAGGTGTTCTCTGTCTGCATGACTGGATGCATGTAGAACCACAGGCAAGACCCAGGAACATACTAGAGGAACATGAAAGAGGTGTTGAGGAGAAGGGGTAAAATTAAAGAGTGCTTCCTGACAATTTTCCTTGTTGGCTACTCACAGATGAAGCAGGAGAAGTCATGTGTGTTTGGGAGTTTGTGTTCCATGATGCAGGCCTCCCTTGTACAAGTCTTCTTGAAATGCGTGGCTCTCGCTGTGCTACAACATAATTTCATAATCAATTCATGTTGAGGAGAAGCGGTAAAATTAAAAAGTGGTTCCTGACAAATTTCCTCATTGCCTACTCACAGAAGAATCAGGAGAAGTCATGTGTGTTTGGGAGTTTGTGTTCCATGATGCAGGCCTCCCTTGTACAAGTCTTCTTGAAATGCGTGGCTCTCGCTGTGCTGCAACATAATATGTTAATCAATTCATGTTGAGGAGAAGCGGTAAAATTAAAGAGCGCTTCCTGACAAATTACCTTCTTGGCTACTCACAGAAGAAGCAGGAGAAGTCATGTGTGTTTGGGAGTTTGTGTTCCATGATGCAGGCCTCCCTTGTACAGATGTTCTTGAAACTGTTGCCCTCTGTGACGACAAGAAAGCCTGTAAAGTAGTTCTGTTTGGTCTGTTAGGTGGGTTCTCATCAAGTTTGATTCCCAGAGTGGCCGAGCTCCTGTCTAGACAAACGTAGCACGTGGAGCCACAGGCAACATGAAAAAGAAAACAAAAAAAAACATTGAGTTTCTACACTTACATTACAATAAAGCAGTGCTTCTCAATTATTTTCTGTTACGCCCCCCCCTAGCAAGAAGAAAACTATTCGCGCCCCCCCCCTCCCCACCGTGACTATCCTAACTTGTCTTGTAAGTCGTAAAATGTTGCACTGTCGCAAACGTGACAGAAGTAACAATGAGAGCGCCACTGCCCCCTGCTGTAGTAAACGCGCAATTACACTTTATTCTAGTACTGCCAAAAAAAAAAAGCCTGTTCCCCAGGGTCACACGCGCCCCCCCAGGAATAGCACCGCGCCCCCCTTGGGGGGCGCGCCCCACTATTTGAGAAGCACTGCAATAAAGTAATATGTCATGCCTACCTCTGGCCTCGATTCTGGGATGAGCTTCTTCTTATTGTGGCTACAAGGCAGTTAGTTACAGGCTTGGCTAGATGTGGTTGAGCCACAGCTGAACACATTTCTGTCCCTTCTCGTTAAACTCTGCTAAATTCGATGCTGGGCAGGGATGTTCCAGCAGGGGCACATGAGGAGGTGTTGCATGGTCTGTGGTTCAGTGCCACAGTCACACTTGCTGTTCCGATCCTCCTCTTTGGCGAGAGTGACTTGTGCACGTCCAACACCAGATCTTAGTCTATTTAGGCATTTCCACGTTGCATAGTTGGTATCTGCTCCTGGGGTCATTGCCTCGCTTGCCTTAAGCTCCATTGTAGTTTCTGGTGGAAGATTGTCAAGTCTTTCTTCCCGCCGAGTGACTCTTTCACTGAGGGGTGGGACACTTTTCAGAAAACTTTTCCTGGACTTAAGGCGGCATTTGGCTGGTACATGGCCGAAGAGAGGATGTCTTTGGTCAGTGGACTGTGGATGAGCTGCTTTCGCCACATAAAATAAACTGTTAAAATACAGAAGAGTGAAATAGCAGCATTTAGTGTCTTTTGAAAGAAAGATAAAACATGTCTAATCATGAGAAACTTACCTCGTCTCTTTTCTGTTCTCGCCTCACGATTATGACGTCGAAAAAATATAATACATAAAAAAATGAAGTAATTAATGTGAAAAACAATTAAAAAAAAAAGTTTAAAAGGCCTTTCTAGAACTCATCTTAAAATCAGAAATAAAAACATGTCAAACGTTAAAAAGTCTCCCCTTAACTCGTCTAAGATAGTTTAAAAAATGTAAAAGTTTCCAAAGTTAAAAATTTCGAAAGTGAAACATTTTAAGTTAAAAGTTTAAAAAGTTAAAAATGTTACAAGAGTTAAAAATTTAGAAAGTGAGCATTTTAAGTTAAAAGTTTAAAAAGTTAAAAATGTTACAAGTTAAAAAGTTAAATCAACTTGAGTTAAGGGAAGACTTTTTGAAAGCTAATTAAAAAGTCTAAAAAGTTTAAAATTTTAAAAAGTTACATCAAGTTAAGGGAAGGCTTGTAGAAATTTTCAAAAGCCTTGGCCTTCCCTTAACTGAACTTGAGTCCACACCAACCCCCATTCCATATCAACATAAAGGCCCATCCTCAACTTACCACCACAGACATGAGTTCAGCTACATCAACTGTCCTTGTCTTTACATGTATGACCACCTTTCCTCATGATACTTTTTAATCAGTTTCATGTAAGGCTTTACTCACGGTTTGTTTCCATTCATCACTCTTCTATGATTTGCCTGGGACCATTTAAAAATAATAAAAGTGAATCCAAGTTAAAAAGGCCACTCCTCTCCGTCTCCCCTTCACTCACTCTGAAGCATGCTTCTCGTGTCAAGCAAACCTTTGCCATCGATAACTATTTTCCAATTCGATGTTTTCTCCATTTGTAATGCCAGGCAGGCAACAGGTTAATTGCTAGCATCACGCAGAAACCTCAGTGTCCAAAATAGGGGTGGATTTTATTGTGTTTGCCACCAATTTATGTGATCAGTATAAAGCTGCTTTTCCAGCTATCGCTATCCACATGGGTTGGTAGTTATTTTCTATGTGGAAATTGTGAGGCTAATGGCAACATTACGTTTACCATTCTGAGCCCCAGATCCCATTTCATCTCAAGTCAACAAATGACCCACCACATCCCACCACTAATGTTATACACTTACGCCATCCGACGTCTGTCCTCGTTGTTTTTCCAACAAGTGAAAAACATGATTTAGATTTGACTTACCTTTCACTGGTGAAAACACAGAAAACAGGATTGTGATAACTGTTGTATATTCGCACGAAACCTGAATAAAGAGCACAGAGGCCGAGAGAAAGAAAAAGAGGTCAAGTAATGAGCACTTCCACTCCGGATCCCATCTTTCCTCAAGTCAACAAATCACCCACCGCATCCCACCACTATTATTATACACTTACGACACCATTCACGTTTCGATTTCCATCCTTGTTGTTTTAGAAAATGCTGAACCGCATGATTTAGCTGTGACTTACCTTTCACTGGTCAAAACACAGAAAACAGGATTGTGATAGCTGTAGTACGTTTGCAGGACACCTGAATGAAGGGCACACTGAGGTCGAGAGACAAAAATGAGGTCAAGCAATGTGTTTTTGTCAGTGGTAGCAGTGGCTATGAGTTGCGTGTAGCCTTTCGAGCGGAATGAATCAAGAATGGGCTTGAATGAGGCAGATCGCATATCTTCATTAAAATCTCCACATACCAAGATCTGATGATGCTCCATTACTTCAAGGTACCGCAAGAGATTTCCCAAGCTTGGCAGAAAAGTGCGCAGACTGTTGCCTGGAGGCCTGTAAACGGCAGCAATCAACACATTGAGGGGATCTTCAAGTTTCACCACAACAAATTCAATGTCGGTCACACCCTGAACGTATTTCGTTTCCTGGGCCGCGATGTGACTTTTGACACAAATACCTACGCCGCCACCACGTTTTGTCGCCAAGTCAGGACAGTTTGTGTAAGAATCACTTCGGTTCCTGCAAAACATCGTGTAGCCTTCCAAGCAAGCACGTCCATCGGCCACTGATCCTTGGAGGTGTGTCTCTGTGAAGCACAAAACATCAGCGAAAAGCAGTTCGTGATGAGACACGATATCTTGCACGTGACAAGACAGCCCTTCGGTGTTATGATGGACGACAACCAGGTGATTTGCCCGATCTACCAACGGCATCACGTGAAGGAGGGGCATGACGCTCTCCAAAGAATCCTCTGCCATCTCAGCAAGAGCCGCAGTGATTTGTGGATTTGCATGAAGCCTTCTCTCATCCATATGCAGAATATGCAGACCACTGAGCGAAGTCACTCTACTCAGAGCTACGTACCCCATGCCGTGTTCGAAAACACCTTTCAGCGAAACTGCAGCCTGTGACGTTGTCATGCCTTGTACCTTGTGGATCGTGCAGGCAAAAGCAAGCTTGATGGGAAACTGTCGGCGCGTCACTCCAGCCTTGTTCAGCTTCTCCTCCAGTCTGTCAATGTACACGGGGTTAGCAGCACGCGCATTGTTACTCACATGATCGAGTTCTAACCCAAGTTTCTGGACACGGGCTTCATTTGGATAGTTCACCAATTTGACAACTTTTGCAAACATCCCGTTGCACAGACCTGATTGAACATCAACGTTCCGTGTGATCATAACACGAGCACCCAGGGCAACTTTGATGGAGTCCGGAAGCTCATTCTTAGCGCCTTGCACAGGGGAAGCTTGCCTTGCCATTCTGCCAGTTCCTTTGTCTTTCTTGTAGTCATCCGCGTCAATCTGCACAATGTCCTTATGAAGCAGTTCCAGCATCGCAGAGTTATGGCCATCCACCTGTTTATTGGTGGCAAAAACATGCAGAATATGCTTTGGACACATTTCTGGGGAAGTGTACCTCGTGGCAAGGAGAGCTCTGTCCATTTCCGACAGTTCATCTGACTTTTCTTTGACGCGAAGTCGGTTCAGCAGTTCGGCAAAGGCGACATCGTCTTTCTGCCTCATGATGGCGGTGAGCGTGATCTTTTTGAAGTCGTCACGCCAGTGGTCCAGCCGCGTAGGATCGTACACGCACAGAGGTTTGGACTGTCTCACGGGAGGGAGCTGAAAGAAATCTCCAACAGCAAGAACAGACATGCCACCGAAAGGTAAATTAATTCCTTTGATTTGTTTCAACCTGGCATTCACGTAGGCGAAGAGGTCTTTCGACACCATGGAAATCTCATCGATGATGAGTATTTCGGCGATGGACAGCTCGGCTCTGACTTCGTCCAGTTTATTGCCCAGCCCGTGGTACGGGGGTTTGAGACTTCTCGGCAGTTTGAGTAGACAATGCAACGTTGCCCCGGAAATGTTGAACGCAGCCGTGCCAGTGAAAGCTGCGAGAACAACCGTTTGCTTGGAAATGTCGGCCTCCTCAGCCAGTCGTGGTAGTCTCTGCAGTATTTTGGTAGCCTCAGCGTGGATACACTTGATGAGATGAGATTTGCCGGTCCCGGCGCCACCGTTGATGTGGTAGAAGAACTGCTCAATGGGCTTTGAGCTACACACACGTTTTATGCACCAATCTCTGACCTTGTAGAAGACGGACGCTTGCTTTTGGTTCAGGTTACGATACATGTCGCGTAACACCGCGGGATCGATGGCAGCAGGCTCTGTCACGATGGACATTTGCGTTGTTTTGGACCTGACGTTATAGTCCGGGACATTTTCCTCCACGTTGTCGTTCGGTTCATCTCTCGCGTTCATTTCCTCAACGCATTCGAGTCTTTGCAACTCACTCTCGGGAGCCAGGTGGCACCATTCGTTTATGACGAGCCCACTCTCCTCCACCTCTTGGATGGCGTTGTCAATGTCTCGACTGTATTTCTCATACCTTTCTCTGTTCCTTCTGACAATTTGGCACACGCGCTCCACAGAGTCGTTATACGGTAACTGCACACAGGCGTTATCATGAAACAACTGATAGGAAGGACAGCGTTCAGATTTTAATTGGCAATCAGCACGATGAGGCAGGTACAGCTTGAGCAAGCAGCAGTAATATTCCTCGGGATTCTTTTGTTCAGAGTATTTGCAGTATTTGATGACGGCATGTTTTTCTGTTCTTTTCTGGACAAAGCCCATGTCGTTCAGCAGAGGCAAAACATTCTTACCTTTGGCTTGTTTGCCATAAACAATTCTGCACATTGATGCAAAATCAGCCAAGCACATGACTTCAAATTCCTCTGTTTGAGGTCTGGATTTGTATTTTTCCGGCAGGCCAGTCATCCACACTTCATGAGATTCCTGCGTTTTGCCCTCAAGGAGCGAGAGAGGATAACTCATTTTCAGCGCATTGTCACTCGTTTGTACAAATACCACCACCATGCGGGAGGACTGTTTCATATGCAAGCCGCACGCACGTGCGACGCATTCCTGAGCACTCACTTCTCTTTTCTTGGAGTACGCTTGCATAATTTGCTTCATTTCATCGCTCTCGTTGACATTTGCGCAGCGGGAGTTTTCAATGACCGATTTCAGGTATTGGCTCAGACCGTGTTCAGCCTTGCTGATGTAGCTGCAGATGTATGCGATGCAAGAGTAGGCATTCAGGATGTATTGGATGTCCAGGTTTCCATCCCAGGCAAGAAGCAAATGGCGGTTGTAGTTGTTGACCCAGCAGTCTTTCGGTTCTCGCTTAAGCACGACAGAACTCGACGAGGCCGTCATGCGCAAACAGTTCATGTACTCGTCACCGGTGAGCTTACATTTAGCCAGTAGCTGAGGCAAAGTCAGGGATGCCGTTTCAGGCTCATTCAGCAGATTTAGCACGGGAACAAGCTTGGCATTCGACGCCAACCGATCGTCATTGCGTTGATCTCGATTGTCGTCGTCGACGGGCGCAGGTCTGACGATCATTGTTTCATCGCACGGTTGTTTGGGGAATCCAAAGCGGCAATTTGCACCTTGGTGTTTGACGCACGATTTGGAGTGACTTTTGCTGTGCATCTGAACCTCTGTGACCTTTTTGTACAATTCCGGTTCCTTCTGCGGGTCCGGCAGCTCGGCCGAGATGTAGCGAGACACAAAATGACAGATGGCTCCATCCGTGGCTTCCTCAAATACAGGGGCACCTCAAACCCATATGAAACAATGAATGTGAGGACTTCCTCTGTGTTGAAACTCCAGTCGGTAAAAGTAGTCGACGACCTCACCAATCGGTTGCGCCGGAGAGAGGATCAAATCTCTGAACAGAGCTTCCACACGCTTGTCAAACATGCGCATCGTCGTCACAGGATTGCTGCGTAGGATCTCACACTTGTTGGTAGCCCAGTCAAGTTAGGCGAAATTCACTACTTCACCTTGTTGCGCTTTGATGGCGGTGATGACCTCTTCCCAACGCATTTCGGCAGCAGAAAATGTGCAAAAGAACGTGGGTGTGCCCAGCTGCCGGATCATAGCAAAAAGATCTTTGGTGGTTTTCTCCCAATAGGCCGGCGTACCTCTCAGCGGTGTCATGAATCGGACAGCATCTTTGCTGCGCACCAGTTTCTCAACTTCACGTTTGTCCTGAAGCATGGCATTGTTTATCCTTCGACCATCCCTGGTAAAAGGCTTACCTTTGCGCAGCTGTATTGTCATGCTCGACGTTGCCTGGTAAATTTCAGTCACAAACTGGGCAAAGAACAAGTAGTTGGTATCTCGAGCAAAGCGTTCATCCACGCAACACAGACGGGTTGGGAAATATTTGCTTGGTGTGAGTTTTATTGCTCTCTCTTCATCGAGGGTGTTGTGACCAGTGGGAAACTGCACCGGAAAAGCCATGGCCTCAAGCTTGGGAGTCTTGAAAAAACTTACTGGGTTGTTTCTTTCTGCAGGAGCAACACAATAAATGCCCTCTGTAAAACTCATAATTTCCTCTGCCACATCATTGGGTTGGAGACATGATTCAAGTATCACTCCACCATTTGGTTGATCACCGTCTTCCGAATTTTCTTGTTGCTGTTTGTTACCACTGTTGTCATGTTGAGAGTCACTGTTCATCCCACACAGAGCATCACTTTCAAATCTGTACATCTCCTCCAGAGCGTCCTCATTGTACTCACTGTCGCTCATTTGCGCTTTATCGGAGCTGCTCTCATCGTCAGTGAGGGTTGGGTCGCAAAGGTCCGCATCGTCGCGAATGGTTATGTCTCTGTACTGTGGATGGACTTGTTTCAGTTTCATCAGAGCGCTCAATAGCTTAGACCAAGTGACAGTTTGAAAAAACTGATGGCCTTTGTAGCAAAGCCGTCTCTTCAGTTTCACTCTCAACATCTGTGACTTACTTCTTAGTCTGGGCAAGACATTGACCGTCTCTTGTACTTCCGATGGCACGCACACCACATTTCCACGAATGGCTCGTTGTTGACCTTTGGGAAGAGGTACAATTTTGGCAAATGATATGCATTTGGAAATGAGGTGTCTCTCCAGTATGTTCAATCCACACAGTTCCTTTGGAATATCAGAGAGTGTGAGATTGTTCGCAACAGCAAGTGCAGGCGTTTTACCATCTTTGAGGTGACTATAGCAAGTGTGACATATCCACTCCAGTTTTCTTTCAGCTGGTACGCTGCACGAGGCCTGACATTCATCATCACAGATATGGACAAATTGTCCCGTGAGACAACTTGCAACAACATGTCTGTTTTTCTTATAAAATCTACGTTGACAAGCGCGTACTTGGTTCGGAAACAATGCTCTGTGGCAAACAGTGCAGACAAATGTGGGGCCATTCTTAATTTGGGCTTTGAATACCTCAACAGCTTTCATGAGCACACAGTCATTTCGCTCCCTACATAGTCGGTTTATGACTTAGTATTTTTTCAAAAGCGTACTTACTCTGCGCATTGTTTTGGTCTTCAGTGAATCAGATTTTTTTGCCATTATGCGCCTCATGATTTCCTGATGTTTTAATCGGAATTCAGGGTTGTTTAAATAACGGCGTGTCATGTAAGAGCGCTGCCTGTTTCGAAACCCAACATCGTCACGGTAACGTTCTGTGATGTAAGCGCGTCGTCTCATCGTAAAACACTCATCTGTCCTATAACGACGTGAGAAATGGGAAAGGTTTTTCTTAAACTCATGATCCGTCTGACAACGTTGTGTAAAATAGGACTTTTGTTTGGCACAAAAACGCTTGTCCTGTTGATAACGGGTTCTAATATAACCCAATTTCCTTTGTCTTACCTCTGCAATTTGACTGTACTGTTCCCTCTCTTTAGAGTTTTTCATCATTCTCTTTAGTTCCTGTTTTTTACGTCTCACTTCCAATTTTTCTTTTAACTTTTCTTGTGCTTTTATTTGTCGTAGGAACTTTTCTCTACGAGATTTTGGAATTTTTGTCACATTTGCCAGCTGTTTACCTGTAGTGAAAACCACTCCACTGTCGTTATCGGTAAATTCTTGGTGGTGACGTTCACCTGAACACCGTCTAGTGTCGCTCGTCTCAACACATGAGACAATCTCAGCAACAGGTCTGCTTGCGGCAACACTGATTTGCGTCATCCACTGCTTCTGTGTCAGCGTTTTCTCTCGTGTGTCTGTCTGTGCATTAAAACTGAGAGATGAATAGAATTCAAGTCGACGTTGCAATGTGATCAACTGCAATTTTCAAAACCGCAAAGGCTGCAATTTGAAAAAGAAAATGTGCATATATTTATTTATTGAATGACTACCATTTCAGTCAAACTGTTTTCTAAGTTGTATTTGAGGTAGTGCTCTTTTTTTGTATTGAAGTTAATGTATCGCTTGTGTTTGGTAAATATGTAGAAAGAGAACCTTAAAAAAAATGGCAGATTAAGTCAAAAACAACAATGACATATGTATCGTTGGCTGTTTTTGCTTCGTTTCAGTTTACTTTGGGGTTGAAGAAGGATGACGTGCACCTGCATCAACAACCTCCACCCGAAGACCACGACGAGTTGGCCACCTGAAAGTCAATTTGGTCTGAGATATTTATTTGTTATTGTTACGACATTGTCTTGAAGTCTGTTCCATGTTTTTGTCAATAAATGTCTGACAGTAAAGCCCATAAGTGGCCTTACGATATTTCAGTTTTGCAAATATATATATATATATATATATATATATATATACGATGTCTTTTAATCTCAGAAAAAGAGATTTCTGTAGTTCAATCTAATAAGTGAAATTCTCAAAAGACACCTGCCAAAGTGTTATAAATCAAGCAGTTCAATTCACAAGTAAGCAAATAGTTTTATTCATGTTTTAAAAATACATTCCGTTTAAAAAATAAATATAATTATCATGCCTTCAAGTATAAAAACAATAATATGTAATAAATATCTTCTTTAAATAATTCATACGACTGTTTGCAATAAATAAGGTCTTAGATTCACAACGGCTTTTTTGAATGAGCAATAAATAGGTTATCTACAGAATAAAAAATTTAAAAAACTCAGTGCGTCATGCAAAAACAAATACATCATCAATCCGTCAGTGGGTTACGACACATCAGTGCAGATCCAACAACTTAATTCACTTCATGTTTTGCCCAACATTTCCGACGGGCTTCAGTGGCGGACGTGACTACCGCAATAAACTAAACATGGCGAAGACCTTGGCATGTTTTCCCCTTCGCCGTTCTTTGCGCCTCAGCGCCCTCTCGCCGTCAACAATGAAGATGTAGAGCTTCCGCAGGATGTTGTGCGCCGTCATCTTTCTGTGGAAAGCATCGGGGTGGTACAGTGACCTCAATAGGCTCTCTTCCTCATTGCTACTCAGGCCTGTGACCTCTTCTGTTTTTTTCATCTGCCGGACAAGAGTAAGCAACACAATGTCAAAATAGGTATTATAGTAACAGCAAAATTCATTTCCTATCCCTAAATTGTCACACTGGCCAACCTTTTGTTTGATATTGTAGAGCAGGAGTTCAGAGTAGTGTTTGGCCTCAGACAGAATTTTACTGCCGGGATATTCCTTCTCCACGTGCTTGAGAAGAATTATGTAAGTGGACAGACCTTGGGCCAGCCTGTGCAGGCAAGCCTCCTGGAAAAAAGAATATTTAGGTCAGTTAAAAAACAAATATCTATTCAACCTACGCATAAAAGTCAAGCCGATGCTAGCAAACAATTATGGAAAGTGTCAGTGTCTGTATTTTCTCCCACCTCTGGTGGTTTTCCATTTCTGGTTCTTACCTTGCTAAAGTTGGAGCTGGGGCAGTTTGCTGGAAACTGAGGTGCTTTGTAGTGCTCCAGTAAATGAAAGTTGACAGTGTTTTGGAATTCATCATCAAACTGATATTGAAATTAGTCACAAGTCAGATATGTTTTACAGCCAGGAGAAGACAATGAAGGTGCTTTCTGAATTTCCACTTACAGCTTTCTGGTGTTCTTTAGCGGTACCCAGAACCGAGTCCCAAACATGAGCAGAGGTCAGCAGGTCAGAGGGCGCCGTTTCCTCCTCACTTGAGGTGTCGCTTGATGGCAAGACGGTGGTCGCTTCTGTCAACGGAGCGCCATTGGCTCGCAGTACTAGAAAAGCCACCAAGCCCACCGCGAGAATTTGCGTGTCTAATGCGGAAGCAGAAGAAAATCATGAATGAATGGCAAAAGAGGAAGAAAATTCAGGAAACATTCATCACTGACTTACACATGTTGGGCATGTTGCGTCGAGATTACTCTTGCCTTGACCGCGTGCTCTCGTGGAACATGTCTTGACTTCTCATTGCACAGCCGTTATATATTCTACTGACCGCAGGGATTTCCGAATACCTTCCGGTTTCAATTATATACTGATGAAACCGATATTACACTTTTTTTTTTTGGTGCATACAGCAGAATGTAATTACACAGAATGAAAAAAGACGAATTCAATCATTTTTAAAGAACAACAACTTTATTTCAATTATTTCAATTAAATTTCACAACAGGTCGGAGCAGATTTTATTTAAAAAAAGCCCATTTAATTGTAATTTATACAATATTTTTATAATGTGACCATGTCAAAAGTCAAAGTCTGCTTTATTGTCAATCCCTTCATATGTCAAGACACACAAGAAACCGAAATTACATTTCCTCTATCCCATGGTGGAAGTGGAATTTCCATCATCATCTTCCAAACGTGCGCCAGTGGCTTTGCTCATCCTTATTTCCTGGAAGAAAAACGGACGTCAAAAGAGAAATATTGCTTCTTGTCGCTTGAAAGATGTGTCACCTCTCCGTTGGCGTTGATCAAGGTAAAGTGGACCTGGCCTACGGGTCCCCAGTTGGACTGTGTCTCCCAGACTAGATCAGAGGGAGGATTGTGGTTTCGGCCAGCGTCAGCCGCCCAGATCTGATGCATGTAAAGGTCATTGAAATATTGAGCACCTTGTATCTGAGATCTTCCAGATAAGATTGATTACCGTGACACTCTCGTGGGCCTTCAGGATGAATTCTGCGGCAAACTTGAATACAATGGGAGCAGAAGATCCAATCTGGAGCTTCACCTGCCAGTTCCCCAAATTCTGATCCTAATAGTTGAAATTGATCTCAACAGGTTAGTCGTTACTGGAAAATGTGCAAATTTCGTAAGATGTTCCCCTGTGACACATCCACTGACCTCATCAACTGTATTGCGGAGTCTGACATATTTGCCGTACGAGTCCACCTCATCCAGAGTGACCTGCTGCTCATCCACAGTGACCTGCTGGGCGATTTTAGGACGAGGCACATTGCATCCGCCCGAGCTCAAACCCTCGCTGTCCTTCGGACGTTTCCTCTTTTTGCTGGCCGACATGGTTTGGCGTACCCTGGGGACAAACGTGGAGACATTAATTGCTATGAGAGCAAACGTTGTGGTATGTTCTAAAGCTGTAAAAAGACCTCTCCTCCTTGTTCTGGGTCCGCTCCCTCTCTGTAGACAGAGCCTCCTCCAGATCTTTCACTTTTTGGCCGGCTTCTAACTCCACCATGCGAGACTCGTGCTGGCTTTGGACCATGCGCAAGTCCTACGTGAGACGTGAAAATGACTCAGCTTTATTTTCATTAATTAAATAAGCGATAGTGATGGTAATTACCGACCGCGGAATGCAGCTTCTTTTCAAACTCCAGCTCATCTTTAAGGATTTGAATGTGATGCGACTTCCTGAGCAAAAACAGTATTAAACCCTCGACGCAGTCAAATGCGCTATTTATATTGATGTGCGACTATGGGATGGTTAACTGAAAGTCCAATTGAGCTGCAATTAGTCACGAGGAGGATTTTCCTTGGGGTGTGGCCCCAGCAGCAAAGCAATTGTGTCAGCACTAATATCCACTATCCATTTTGTTGTTGGCATATTTTTGATAAAATGGCCGGGCGGGCCTCACCTTGCTTCCAGCTCGTCAAAATCAATCTTCAGCTTGGACAACTTCACCTGCAGACGTTCACGCTCTGTGGCCTCTGAGTCCAGAGCCGCACGGGCTTTCGCCAGATCGGATTCTTTCTTCGTGTCCCTGAGATGACAGATATACACATAAACTGAGAATATGGAAAATTTCGGGCAGTCTGAGAAATCAGCGTGAACAAACAAATACATACAGCCGAGTTAAAAAAACACCAGAACAATCACCATGACAATTGCGAACACACAGAAAGAAAAGAAATAACTGGAACATCACTCAAACACCGGTGATCCCATCGTGAGTCCCACATATGGGATGGTTAACTGTAAGTCCAATTGAGCTGCAATTAGTCACAAGGAGGATTTTCCTCGGGGTGTGGCCCCAGCAGCAAAGCAATTATGTCAGCACTAATATCCACTATCCATTTTGTTGTTGGCATATTTTTGATAAAATGGCCGGGCGGGCCTCACCTTGCTTCCAGCTCGTCAAAATCAATCTTCAGCTTGGACAACTTCACCTGCAGACGTTCACGCTCTGTGGCCTCTGAGTCCAGAGCCGCACGGGCTTTCGCCAGATTGGATTCTTTCTTCGTGTCCCTGTGATGACAGATATACACATAAACTGAGAATATGGAAAATTTCGGGCAGTCGGAGAAATCAGCGTGAACAAACAAATACATACAGCCGAGTTAAAAAAACACCAGAACAATCAAGTCAAGTCAAGTTTATTTGTATAGCCCTAAATCACAAGCAGTCTCAAAGGGCTTCACATAGACAGAAATTGACAATTATTCTCAAAGCATCCCCCTCAAAAAGCCCCTTATGATGAAGAATATATATGGAAACAGATTTCCCTCGCCCGGACGCGGGTCACCGGGGCCCCCCTCTGGAGCCAGGCCTGGAGGCGGGGCTCGAAGGCGAGCGTCTGGTGGCCGGGCCTTCGCCCATGGGGCCCGGCCGGGCAAAGCCCAAAAAGGAAATGTGGGTCCCCCTTCCCATGGGCTCACCACCTGTGGGAGGGGCCAAAGGGGTCGGGTGCAGTGCGAGCTGGGCGGCGGCCAAAGGCAGGGACCTTGGCGGTCTGATCCCCGGCTGCAGAAGCTGGCTCTTGGGACATGGAATGTCACCTCTCTGGCTGGAAAGGAGCCCGAGCTGGTGTGCGAGGCAGAAAAGTTCCGACTAGATATAGTCGGACTTGCCTCCACGCACAGTTTGGGTTCCGGTTCAAGCCCTCTCGAGAGGGGCTGGACTCTCTTCCACTCTGGAGTTGCCCATGGTGAGAGGCGTCGAGCAGGTGTGGGTATACTTATTAACCCCCGGCTGGGCGCCTGCACATTGGGGTTCACCCCGGTGAACGAGAGGGTAGCCTCCCTCCGCCTTCGGGTGGGGGGACGGGTCCTGACTGTTGTTTGTGTCTATGCACCAAACAGCACCCTTTTTGGAGTCCCTGGACGAGGTGCTGGAGAGCGCTCCTTCTGGGGACTCCATCGTTCTACTGGGTGACTTCAATGCTCACGTGGGCAATGACAGTGAGACCTGGAAGGGCGTGATTGGGAGGAACGGCCCCCCCGATCTGAACCCGAGCGGTGTTCTATTATTGGACTTCTGTGCTCGACACGGATTTTCTATAATGAACACCATGTTCAAACATAAGGGTGTCCATGTGTGCACTTGGTACCAGGACACCCTAGGCCGCAGTTCGATGATCGACTTTGTAGTCGTGTCATCGGATTTGCGGCCGCATGTTTTGGACACTCGGGCGAAGAGAGGGGCGGAGCTGTCAACTGATCACCACCTGGTGGTGGGTTGGCTCCGATGGTGGGGGAAGATGCCGGTCCGACCTGGCAGACCCAAACGTTCTGTGAGGGTCTGCTGGGAACGTCTGGCGGAATCCCCTGTCAGGAAGAGCTTCAACTCCCACCTCCGGCATAACTTTTCCCAGGTCCCGGGGGAGGCGGGGGACATTGAGTCAGAGTGGACCTTGTTCCGCGCCTCCATTGTTGAGGCGGCCGACCGGAGCTGCGGCCGTAAGGTCATTGGTGCCTGTCGTGGCGGCAATCCCCGAACCCGCTGGTGGACACCGGCGGTAAGGGATGCCGTCAAGCTGAAGAAGGAGTCCTATCGGGCCGTTTTGGCCTGCGGGACTCCCGAGGCAGCTGACAGGTACCGGATGGCCAAGCGGAACGCAGCTTCGGCGGTTGCTGAGGCAAAAACCCGGGCGTGGGAGGAGTTTGGCGAGGCCATGGAGAATGACTTCAGGACGGCTTCGAGGAAATTCTGGTCCACCATCCGGCGTCTCAGGAGGGGGAAGCAGACTACCGCGTTGCGGGAGGCGTCTTTCGTGCCGCCGGTGGCGTATGACCTTCCGCGAGAGGCGTGCGGGCTTGGGGGGGCCGCAACGACCGAGTCTGACTCGGACGGGGCGCAGCTTCCCTCCCGGTCGCAGCAATAAGCGCCGAACGCAGCGTTGGTCACCAGCGACCCCGGCGGGTTCGTCAGGAGCGCCGGTACCCTTCCGTAGCTAGTTGCCAGCTGGCCACAGCGGGCCGCACCGACCGAGTCTGACTCGGACGGGGCGCAGCTTCCCGTCTGGGTGACAGCGGCGCTGACAACGGCGGGGCGGCCGGAACCCCTTCGACCCCCCGGCTCCCACCAGTGTCGATCCAACTCCGCATCCTGGCGTAGCGCTTGGGCCCAGGCTGTTGACGAACAGGAAGCGGGAGCAGAATCAGTAAATGTAAATGTGCTAGTTTACGTTGAGTTAGCCTTGAAGATGTTTTAGTCACAGGCCTAGCGCTGTAAAAAATGAATGCTTACTATTTGTCTGGCGTTAAGACAGACATTGTTTCAACACAAATCTGCGTGTATTGCCGTGCCTTTGGATATTTGCTTAGTTTAAATGCAAGCGCTAGAATGCCCCAAATTAGCCGGTAAAGAATTGATAGAGCAAAAGGGTAGAACATCAAAGTAAAAAGCTGTGATCCAATAAAGCAAAAGTTGGATCAAAGTAAAAAGCTTTGATCAATGATGCCGTTTATATTCTAAACCAAAAAGGTAGAACATCAAAATGAAAAGATGTGGTCCAATGATGGTATTTATACTATATTATAATTTTCCACACTGAGAAGACACAGAAAAAAATAAGTCATGCTAAAAAATTATTGTTTGCTTCCACATACTCCTTGCAATGTGTTCACATACTCGTCATTACTTTTTGGTGCAATTAATGAGTTTGCGTCGAAAATTGGTTCATAAATAGATGCAAAACAAATTGCGCGGGTCCGGATCGTATCTCAAAAAGGGGGGCTGCTGATGCGTCGGTTCAGAAGTGGAAAATTGGCACGTAAGTAGATGCAAAAAATCCGCGCAGCTTCCGTTCGTATCTCAAAATGTCCGTAAGTATAGGCGTTCGTAAGTAGAGGTGCCACTGCATATGCAAGTTTAACATGGTCGCTTTTACTCGTATGCTTTGCATGGTCCTTCAGATCACTAACAATTCCTCCCATCTTAAAAACTCAATTTCTACTCTCTTTTTTTTCCGCAGAAGACAAAGCGGCCCAGTCATTGTTGAACAAGTTAATCAGAAGTAATCTTGTCAACACCACAAATCAAGTTGAAGTTCTTCAGAAGGATCCCAACTCTCCACTGTACTCTGTAAAATCCTTTGAGGAGTTGCGACTGTAAGTGTATCATTCTTTAATTTATTCATAATCCCTCTTGTGATTTAGTGCGTCTGCCATAAATGACGAATGAGCTCATGTCTGTGGATGTTATCCAATAAAGATTACACACCACGGCAGATGCGCTCGTATTGAAAAGGGAAAAATAAAATTTGTGTTCTGCAAAAGTGTGGCAGAAGTGCTCGATGTTCATTACATGCCCAATTTGTTGTATTCCTGCCAAACTTGATCAATAAACCAAAAATATTTTTTCTCATATGTGCAGTAAACCACAGCTCCTTCAGGGTGTCTATGGCATGGGTTTTAACCGGCCCTCCAAAATCCAGGAGACCGCCTTACCCATGATGCTCGCTGAACCGTGAGTATGCTGTACATTGACTGTGATGTGCTACTTTTCTGAACTAAATATATGATGTGACTAAAGTCAGTTTGATTTTTCTGTTTAGTCCACAGAATCTAATCGCCCAGTCTCAGTCAGGAACAGGAAAAACCGCTGCCTTTGTGCTTGCCATGCTCAGCCACGTCAATCCAGACCACAAATATCCCCAGGTTATTTTTTAGGGATTTTATCAGTGATCCAAATGACCGCAGATGGGTTTATCCTTAGTCCTTGTGTGACCTGCGAGTTAGATTTCTAAATCTCTTTTTCCTTTTCCACCAGTGCCTGTGTTTGTCACCCACCTATGAACTGGCGCTTCAGACTGGGAAAGTTATTGAGCAGATGGGCAAAAACTACCCTGAAGTCAAACTAGTTTACGCCATACGAGGAAATAGGCGTAAGTTCACATCGAGTGCCATGTTGACGTTCTCACCATGCTGGACTGGTGCAGCAAATTGAAGTTCATTGATCCCGAGAAGATTCGGGTGTTTGTGCTGGATGAGGCCGATGTCATGATCGCAACGCAGGGTCACAAAGACCAGAGTATTCGCATCCAGAAGTAAGAATGAATATTAATAAAAAAGTTTCCTGACAAATGTGGGAGTTCGGATTTTGAGTTTCCACTAAAGGATGCTACGATTTTAATTTGTTCTTTGCTACACAGGATGCTGCCCAGAAACTGCCAGATGTTGCTGTTCTCAGCTACGTTTGAGGAGACCGTGTGGGACTTCGCCAGGCGCGTCGTGCCTGACCCAAATATCATCAAATTGAAAAGAGAGGAGGAGACGCTGGATACTATCAAGCAGTACTATGTGTTGTGCAACAGCAAGGAGGAAAAGTTTGAAGCCCTGTGCAACATCTATGGCGCCATCACCATAGCCCAGGCTATGATTTTCTGCCATGTGAGGCACTTCCCTTCACCCAGCACTTTCCGATTGATAATTATAAATGGCATCACATTTTCCTGAGAAATGTTCCAGAGTTTATTAAGAACGTCACAAGACTGGCGTCGCATAAATTCATTATGTTCCTTGAGTGTCTGGCTGGTATATGAACTGGTGACTCTGCTTTCCTTCATGCGATCCAGACAAGGAAGACCGCAGGCTGGCTGGCGGGAGAGCTTTCCAAAGAGAACCACCAGGTGGCGCTGCTTAGCGGGGAGATGCAAGTAGAGCAGAAGGCAGCTGTCATTGAACGCTTCCGGAATGGAAAGGAGAAGGTGCTTGTCACCACAAATGTCTGTGCCAGAGGTGAGGGACCCATGCAAGATAATTATGAAATATGTAGATATTTAACAATTATTTAGTCTTCCACTTCTCCCTATCAATTGCTTTTGTAATATTGTTTTAACATGTATTCTGACTGTCAACACCCTGTATGCTATTAGAGAAGATACCGTATGTATTCTTCATACATTGAAAATATTAACGTCAATTTCCCCTATCACCTCTCGCCTTTTTTTTTCTTTTTTTTCTGTCCACCAGGAATTGATGTGGAGCAGGTATCGGTGGTGATCAATTTTGACCTGCCTGTAGACCAGGAGGGTAACCCAGACAACGAGACCTACCTTCATAGGATTGGCCGCACGGGTCGGTTCGGCAAAAGGGGGCTGGCCATCAACATGGTGGACAGCAGAATGAGTATGAACATTCTCAACAGGATCCAGGAGCATTTTAGTAAGTAGTTATCCTTGCCATTATCTATTGCATTGGCCAGGTTCAATGTAATATATATGTTTGCATTTTTATTCGTCCACTGGCAGAAAAAAAACACTCGCTGGTTTTCTCTTTTCCAGATAAGAAAATTGAAAAACTCGACACACACGATCTGGATGAAATTGAGAAAATCGCCAACTGAAAGACAAGTGTGCTGACAAAGTGGACGCCAGCTAGACTTGCGCTCTGCAAAGACTGTATGCTTCTTTATGCTGGCTTTTTAAGTTTGTATTTTAAGCCGTTAGGGTGGAGGGGGTAAAACCACATATACTGCACGTTTACATACACTTCAGTCTGTGGAACATACCCTATTTCACTCTTTTTACTATAATATTTTATTTTGTAATGCTGAAAAAGCTTAACTGTCAAGTAACTCCTAAAACCCCATTTGACTCTGCTTTTCATACATATATGAACATTTTTCATGAATGTATCCTCTTTAGGTCATTACAACATTGACAGTGTGTGGAAAGGGTGAAGTTGGGTATACTGCTGCTCTGAGTGCAGGGGTGTCATTTTGGGTGATGACTGATGGATGGATTTTAGGGTCTATGCAAATTTAGAGTATACTCACATGAAAGAAATGAAATTAACCTCAATTTATCTTCAGGGTGCGTAGCCAAATGCCAAAATGGAGATGACCTACTAATAACTCCTCAACATTTTAGATCATTCTGGAGTAAAGCCCAGTCACGCGTCCCTCACAATTTTATTTATAGAGTATTAAGACTACTCAGCTGTAACATGTACCGTTTTTTTCCGTGTATAGTGCGCCCCCATGTATAGTACGCACCCCTAAAAATGGCATGCTGATGCTGGAAAAAAGCTTGTACCCATGTATAATACGCACCGAATTTTTATGAATTTTTTTAAAAAAAAAATTTAATTTTTTTTTTTTTTTTTTTTTTTTTAAGTCCCAATGATCGTCACACACGCAGGGAGGCAATGGGTCCCATTTTTATAGTCTTTGGTATAGTCTTAACTAGGCTGGATGTAATTTTTTTTGTTGGCGTTGATTTCTCCGACTGCCCGTAAACGCACCACCGCGCTCCGTGCGCATGGAGCGTGTTTGAAGTGAACAGCAGAGAAGAAAGGAACAAGGCAAAGTGTTGTGAAATAAAATATTACCTGTAATACGGATTTAGGTAGAGAACTGAACTCTCGCTCTTTATATAGCTGACGTGTCTTGCTCATCCGTTCTGCGCATCTGTAATGGCGGCCTCCGTATGATATCCGGTTTGCGTGTGTGCGAGAGCGAGAGAGAGCGAGAGAGAGAGCGTGCGAGAGAACGCTCAACCGTAGCGCGCCGCCGACCGCCCAACTGCACCGGGCTGTGACAGAGCCGTCGCTGAAATTTAGAAGATATTTTTAAAGTCCTGATGTACTTTCTAAAATTTAAGTGGACCTCAGTGCGCACTGCGCAGGGAGCTTAATTTGGTGCGGTCGCGCAACTGCAGCGCGCCGGGCGCTCACTGTCGCATTGCTTAAAGAGCGCCTTTGTGTTTTAGGATGAACAGCAGAGACCAAAGGAACAAGGCAAAGTGTTGTGAAATAAAATATTACCTGTAATACGCATTTTGTTATTTGCTGATTGAAACTGCTAATTAAACTGTGAATTGAAACTAATAGGAAGAAAACAACTCTCGCTCTTTATATAGCTGACGTGTCTTGCGCATCCGTTCTGTGCATTTTATTTCACAACACTTTGCCTTTCTTCTCTGCTGTTCACTTCAAACACGCTCCATGCGACCGCAATGCTCTCGTATCAGACGCTTGCTCGATCACCTGCTCGTTTGCTGTCCCGTGCGCGCACGAAGCGCGGTGGTGCGTTTACGGGCAGTCGGAGAAATCAACGCCAACAAAAAAAATTACATCCAGCCTAGTTAAGACCATACCAAAGACTATAAAAATGGGACCCATTGCCTCCCTGCGTGTGTGACGATTATTGGGACTTAAAAAAAAAATAAAATAAAAAAAAAATAAAAAAATAAAAAATTTTTTTTTTTTTTTTTTTGTACCCATGTATAATGCGCACCCCGGATTTTAGGACAATAAATTAGTAAAATTTTGCGCACTATACACGGAAAAAACCGGTAGTTGTTTTTAAACATTTTTTGCCTACCTATTCCACAACTTCCCACTTACCACAAACTTCACATCTTTTATTTTGAAATTCAACCAAAATTCTCTAAAATTTCGTTTTTCTACTCTAATTTCCACATTTTTCAACCGATTCAACCCATTCCAACTTTCAAGTGTTCATCTTTTGCCTACCTGTTCCACATATTCCCACTTACCAAAAATTCCAAATTTTCAAATTTGAAATTCAACCAAATTCTCCAAAATTCCGTTTTTCTACTCTAATTTCTACATTTTTCAACCGATTCAACCCATTCCAAATGTATTCACTTAATTCACCTTATGCTTCCCACATTCACTCCCATTCACCCCCACTTCCACTATGCTTACACAATTCAACCCTTGACCCCCAATTCCAGTGTGGCGGCCATCTTGGATGACCCTGGAGTGCCACCAATGAACCCAGAATGAACCGGAAGTGCCCTAAATCAAACCGAAAGTGACCCCAAATAGACCGGAAGTGACCCCAAATCAAACCGGAAGTGACCCCAATGTACCAGAAATGACCTTTTTAGACCGGAAATGACCCCAAATAAACCGGAAGTGACCTCAGACGAACCGAAAGTGACCCAAATTAAACCGAAAGTGACCTAAATAAACCGGAAGTGACCCAAATCAAACCGAAAGTGACCCCTAATAGACCGGAAGTGACCTCAGGTGAACCGAAAGTGACCCCAAATGAACCGAAAGTGACCTTTTTTGACCGGAAATGACCCCGAATAAACCGGAAGTGACCTCAGCTAAACCGGAAGTGACCTGTAGTAAACCGGAAGTGTCCCAAATAAACCGGAAGTGACCCAAATTAGACCGGAAATGACCCGAATCAAGCCGGAAGTGAACCTATTTCAACACTAAGTGCCCCAAATAGCTACATTTGCGCTAAGGTTTTCGGTTTTTGTCCGATTTAACCCGTTTCAACATTTTTACCCCAAAAGTGAACCTCCTGAGGCCGTTTTTTTTGTTTTGTTCCAAATTTAGAAAGATTTTGGCGCAATTGCTTTTTTTTATTTTCCCATTCATTCTCTCTATGGGGATTCAACATTTGCTCTAACTTCTACATTTCTTAACTGATTCAACCCGTTCCAACTTTCCAACACGTGTGCATGCACAAACACACACCCAGACACATTAGAGCAGCAGGAACGGAGAGAAAGTATTTGCACTGTATGTGCTTGTGTGAATGTGCGTGTGAGGACATTGTTGTATTTTCTGCGGTTAATTATTATTATGTGGGGACAAGCAGTACAGAAAATGGATGGATGGATGGATAATTATGATATAAGTATTATCATTATAAAGTTACATTGATACTGCCTTGACAGTGTCCATGAAAACATTATCAAACATTAATAATAATAATTCATTAAATTTGTAGAGCGCTTTTCAAAAACCCAAAGACGCTTGATAACATTTAATTAGTAATAAGTATAAATGGAAAATACTGTCGTCTTCAAATTTTATATTAGCTCTAACAGGGTAATCTTCGAACCTAGACATAATTTTGAATTTTGACACTTTTGTTTTGTAAAATCATCGCAATCATTTTCACAGTATTCCTTTTTATGTTTGAGGGAAATCCTGCTAGGAACCTTTAATATGGAGGAACTGTTTCCCTGCACTTCATTTCCACTCGGTAGACGTTGCTGTTGTACAAGGCTCTCAGTTGGTATCGGCACGCCATTGTGACTGAAGTACTGCACCCTACTTTTCCCTCACACAGTTTTTAAAACAACGACAAAGGGAAACGACGATGGCTTCGGACTCTTGGGCCCAGGCTGTTGACGAACAGGAAGCGGGAGCAGAATCAGTAAATGTAAATGTGCTAGTTTACGTTGAGTTAGCCTTGAAGATGTTTTAGTCACAGGCCTAGCGCTGTAAAAAATGAATGCTTACTATTTGTCTGGCGTTAAGACAGACATTGTTTCAACACAAATCTGCGTGTATTGCCGTGCCTTTGGATATTTGCTTAGTTTAAATGCAAGCGCTAGAATGCCCCAAATTAGCCGGTAAAGAATTGCTGCGTGCCTTGTGCGTTGCTAGCTTTTGCAGAAGCTACCATCAAAGAGGTAATTCATTGAGACAGCTTTAACTGGCTGGCAACTGAATGATGCAAGAGGTTCCAAAATAGCTTAACCTGATTAAGTAGAAGCATTGGTTTCTTCTAGATTTGTGCTTTCCAAGTTTTATGTTTCAGGGTCACGTTTATAAATATATATAACAGTTGACCATTACTGGCGTTAACGTGTTTTCCTAGTCAACTGTGGTAAACTTTTTTTTTTTTACAGATTGGAAACCTTCAACTAAAGGATGCACCTGGAGAAAACGGTATGTTTGCAAAGTGATGAGACTAATTTCAAGCATGAAAAGGCTATAAAGTGATTTTGCTAAGGAACATCTGTATCATCAGCAGGCAGTACTTTTGGAAAGTCAGAAGCGGGAGATAAGACTCCAGGAAAGACTACAGATGAAGATGACCGTGGTAAGCTGATGTGATTATGTATTCCCATACAGTAATTGAATTGTTTTGTCACCCCAAACGCTCCTCACAACAATTACGCTGTCAAAATTATTGACCGAATAGACATGATAGAGCAAAAGGGTAGAACATCAAAGTAAAAAGCTGTGATCCAATAGAGCAAAAGTTGGATCAAAGTAAAAAGCTTTGATCAATGATGCCGTTTATATTCTAAACCAAAAAGGTAGAACATCAAAATAAAAAGATGTGGTCCAATGATGGTATTTATACTATATTATAATTTTCCACACTGAGAAGACACAGAAAAAAATAAGTCATGCTAAGAAATTATTGTTTGCTTCCACATACTGCTTGCAATGTGTTCACATACTCGTCATTACTTTTTGGTGCAATTAATGAGTTTGCGTCGAAAATTGGTTCATAAATAGATGCAAAACAAATTGCGCGGGTCCGGATCGTATCTCAAAAAGGGGGGCTGCTGATGCGTCGGTTCAGAAGTGGAAAATTGGCACGTAAGTAGATGCAAAAAATCCGCGCAGCTTCCGTTCGTATCTCAAAATGTCCGTAAGTATAGGCGTTCGTAAGTAGAGGTGCCACTGCATATGCAAGTTTAACATGGTCGCTTTTACTCGTATGCTTTGCATGGTCCTTCAGATCACTAACAATTCCTCCCATCTTAAAAACTCAATTTCTACTCTCTTTTTTTTCCGCAGAAGACAAAGCGGCCCAGTCATTGTTGAACAAGTTAATCAGAAGTAATCTTGTCAACACCACAAATCAAGTTGAAGTTCTTCAGAAGGATCCCAACTCTCCACTGTACTCTGTAAAATCCTTTGAGGAGTTGCGACTGTAAGTGTATCATTCTTTAATTTATTCATAATCCCTCTTGTGATTTAGTGCGTCTGCCATAAATGACGAATGAGCTCATGTCTGTGGATGTTATCCAATAAAGATTACACACCACGGCAGATGCGCTCGTATTGAAAAGGGAAAAATAAAATTTGTGTTCTGCAAAAGTGTGGCAGAAGTGCTCGATGTTCATTACATGCCCAATTTGTTGTATTCCTGCCAAACTTGATCAATAAACCAAAAATATTTTTTCTCATATGTGCAGTAAACCACAGCTCCTTCAGGGTGTCTATGGCATGGGTTTTAACCGGCCCTCCAAAATCCAGGAGACCGCCTTACCCATGATGCTCGCTGAACCGTGAGTATGCTGTACATTGACTGTGATGTGCTACTTTTCTGAACTAAATATATGATGTGACTAAAGTCAGTTTGATTTTTCTGTTTAGTCCACAGAATCTAATCGCCCAGTCTCAGTCAGGAACAGGAAAAACCGCTGCCTTTGTGCTTGCCATGCTCAGCCACGTCAATCCAGACCACAAATATCCCCAGGTTATTTTTTAGGGATTTTATCAGTGATCCAAATGACCGCAGATGGGTTTATCCTTAGTCCTTGTGTGACCTGCGAGTTAGATTTCTAAATCTCTTTTTCCTTTTCCACCAGTGCCTGTGTTTGTCACCCACCTATGAACTGGCGCTTCAGACTGGCAAAGTTATTGAGCAGATGGGCAAAAACTACCCTGAAGTCAAACTAGTTTACGCCATACGAGGAAATAGGCGTAAGTTCACATCGAGTGCCATGTTGACGTTCTCACCATGCTGGACTGGTGCAGCAAATTGAAGTTCATTGATCCCGAGAAGATTCGGGTGTTTGTGCTGGATGAGGCCGATGTCATGATCGCAACGCAGGGTCACAAAGACCAGAGTATTCGCATCCAGAAGTAAGAATGAATATTAATAAAAAAGTTTCCTGACAAATGTGGGAGTTCGGATTTTGAGTTTCCACTAAAGGATGCTACGATTTTAATTTGTTCTTTGCTACACAGGATGCTGCCCAGAAACTGCCAGATGTTGCTGTTCTCAGCTACGTTTGAGGAGACCGTGTGGGACTTCGCCAGGCGCGTCGTGCCTGACCCAAATATCATCAAATTGAAAAGAGAGGAGGAGACGCTGGATACTATCAAGCAGTACTATGTGTTGTGCAACAGCAAGGAGGAAAAGTTTGAAGCCCTGTGCAACATCTATGGCGCCATCACCATAGCCCAGGCTATGATTTTCTGCCATGTGAGGCACTTCCCTTCACCCAGCACTTTCCGATTGATAGATTATAAATGGCATCACATTTTCCTGAGAAATGTTCCAGAGTTTATTAAGAACGTCACAAGACTGGCGTCGCATAAATTCATTATGTTCCTTGAGTGTCTGGCTGGTATATGAACTGGTGACTCTGCTTTCCTTCATGCGATCCAGACAAGGAAGACCGCAGGCTGGCTGGCGGGAGAGCTTTCCAAAGAGAACCACCAGGTGGCGCTGCTTAGCGGGGAGATGCAAGTAGAGCAGAGGGCAGCTGTCATTGAACGCTTCCGGAATGGAAAGGAGAAGGTGCTTGTCACCACAAATGTCTGTGCCAGAGGTGAGGGACCCATGCAAGATAATTATGAAATATGTAGATATTTAACAATTATTTAGTCTTCCACTTCTCCCTATCAATTGCTTTTGTAATATTGTTTTAACATGTATTCTGACTGTCAACACCCTGTATGCTATTAGAGAAGATACCGTATGTATTCTTCATACATTGAAAATATTAACGTCAATTTCCCCTATCACCTCTCGCCTTTTTTTTTCTTTTTTTTCTGTCCACCAGGAATTGATGTGGAGCAGGTATCGGTGGTGATCAATTTTGACCTGCCTGTAGACCAGGAGGGTAACCCAGACAACGAGACCTACCTTCATAGGATTGGCCGCACGGGTCGGTTCGGCAAAAGGGGGCTGGCCATCAACATGGTGGACAGCAGAATGAGTATGAACATTCTCAACAGGATCCAGGAGCATTTTAGTAAGTAGTTATCCTTGCCATTATCTATTGCATTGGCCAGGTTCAATGTAATATATATGTTTGCATTTTTATTCGTCCACTGGCAGAAAAAAAACACTCGCTGGTTTTCTCTTTTCCAGATAAGAAAATTGAAAAACTCGACACACACGATCTGGATGAAATTGAGAAAATCGCCAACTGAAAGACAAGTGTGCTGACAAAGTGGACCCCAGCTAGACTTGCGCTCTGCAAAGACTGTATGCTTCTTTATGCTGGCTTTTTAAGTTTGTATTTTAAGCCGTTAGGGTGGAGGGGGTAAAACCACATATACTGCACGTTTACATACACTTCAGTCTGTGGAACATACCCTATTTCACTCTTTTTACTATAATATTTTATTTTGTAATGCTGAAAAAGCTTAACTGTCAAGTAACTCCTAAAACCCCATTTGACTCTGCTTTTCATACATATATGAACATTTTTCATGAATGTATCCTCTTTAGGTCATTACAACATTGACAGTGTGTGGAAAGGGTGAAGTTGGGTATACTGCTGCTCTGAGTGTAGGGGTGTCATTTTGGGTGATGACTGATGGATGGATTTTAGGGTCTATGCAAATTTAGAGTATACTCACATGAAAGAAATGAAATTAACCTCAATTTATCTTCAGGGTGCGTAGCCAAATGCCAAAATGGAGATGACCTACTAATAACTCCTCAAAATTTTAGATCATTCTGGAGTAAAGCCCAGTCACGCGTCCCTCACAATTTTATTTATAGAGTATTAAGACTACTCAGCTGTAACATGTAGTTGTTTTTAAACATTTTTTGCCTACCTATTCCACAACTTCCCACTTACCACAAACTTCACATCTTTTATTTTGAAATTCAACCAAAATTCTCTAAAATTTCGTTTTTCTACTCTAATTTCCACATTTTTCAACCGATTCAACCCATTCCAACTTTCAAGTGTTCATCTTTTGCCTACCTGTTCCACATATTCCCACTTACCAAAAATTCCAAATTTTCAAATTTGAAATTCAACCAAATTCTCCAAAATTCCGTTTTTCTACTCTAATTTCTACATTTTTCAACCGATTCAACCCATTCCAAATGTATTTACTTAATTCACCTTATGCTTCCCACATTCACTCCCATTCACCCCCACTTCCACTATGCTTACACAATTCAACCCTTGACCCCCAATTCCAGTGTGGCGGCCATCTTGGATGACCCTGGAGTGCCACCAATGAACCCAGAATGAACCGGAAGTGCCCTAAATCAAACCGAAAGTGACCCCAAATAGACCGGAAGTGACCCCAAATCAAACCGGAAGTGACCCCAATGTACCAGAAATGACCTTTTTAGACCGGAAATGACCCCAAATAAACCGGAAGTGACCTCAGACGAACCGAAAGTGACCCAAATTAAACCGAAAGTGACCTAAGTAAACCGGAAGTGACCCAAATCAAACCGAAAGTGACCCCTAATAGACCGGAAGTGACCTCAGGTGAACCGAAAGTGACCCCAAATGAACCGAAAGTGACCTTTTTTGACCGGAAGTGACCCCGAATAAACCGGAAGTGACCTCAGCTAAACCGGAAGTGACCTGTAGTAAACCGGAAGTGTCCCAAATAAACCGGAAGTGACCCAAATTAGACCGGAAATGACCCGAATCAAGCCGGAAGTGAACCTATTTCAACACTAAGTGCCCCAAATAGCTACATTTGCGCTAACGTTTTCGGTTTTTGTCCGATTTAACCCGTTTCAACATTTTTACCCCAAAAGTGAACCTCCTGAGGCCGTTTTTTTTGTTTTGTTCCAAATTTAGAAAGATTTTGGCGCAATTGCTTTTTTTTATTTTCCCATTCATTCTCTCTATGGGGATTCAACATTTGCTCTAACTTCTACATTTCTTAACTGATTCAACCCGTTCCAACTTTCCAACACGTGTGCATGCACAAACACACACCCAGACACATTAGAGCAGCAGGAACGGAGAGAAAGTATTTGCACTGTATGTGCTTGTGTGAATGTGCGTGTGAGGACATTGTTGTATTTTCTGCGGTTAATTATTATTATGTGGGGACAAGCAGTACAGAAAATGGATGGATGGATGGATAATTATGATATAAGTATTATCATTATAAAGTTACATTGATACTGCCTTGACAGTGTCCATGAAAACATTATCAAACATTAATAATAATAATTCATTAAATTTGTAGAGCGCTTTTCAAAAACCCAAAGACGCTTGATAACATTTAATTAGTAATAAGTATAAATGGAAAATACTGTCGTCTTCAAATTTTATATTAGCTCTAACAGGGTAATCTTCGAACCTAGACATAATTTTGAATTTTGACACTTTTGTTTTGTAAAATCATCGCAATCATTTTCACAGTATTCCTTTTTATGTTTGAGGGAAATCCTGCTAGGAACCTTTAATATGGAGGAACTGTTTCCCTGCACTTCATTTCCACTCGGTAGACGTTGCTGTTGTACAAGGCTCTCAGTTGGTATCGGCACGCCATTGTGACTGAAGTACTGCACCCTACTTTTCCCTCACACAGTTTTTAAAACAACGACAAAGGGAAACGACGATGGCTTCGGACTCTTGGGCCCAGGCTGTTGACGAACAGGAAGCGGGAGCAGAATCAGTAAATGTAAATGTGCTAGTTTACGTTGAGTTAGCCTTGAAGATGTTTTAGTCACAGGCCTAGCGCTGTAAAAAATGAATGCTTACTATTTGTCTGGCGTTAAGACAGACATTGTTTCAACACAAATCTGCGTGTATTGCCGTGCCTTTGGATATTTGCTTAGTTTAAATGCAAGCGCTAGAATGCCCCAAATTAGCCGGTAAAGAATTGCTGCGTGCCTTGTGCGTTGCTAGCTTTTGCAGAAGCTACCATCAAAGAGGTAATTCATTGAGACAGCTTTAACTGGCTGGCAACTGAATGATGCAAGAGGTTCCAAAATAGCTTAACCTGATTAAGTAGAAGCATTGGTTTCTTCTAGATTTGTGCTTTCCAAGTTTTATGTTTCAGGGTCACGTTTATAAATATATATAACAGTTGACCATTACTGGCGTTAACGTGTTTTCCTAGTCAACTGTGGTAAACTTTTTTTTTTTTACAGATTGGAAACCTTCAACTAAAGGATGCACCTGGAGAAAACGGTATGTTTGCAAAGTGATGAGACTAATTTCAAGCATGAAAAGGCTATAAAGTGATTTTGCTAAGGAACATCTGTATCATCAGCAGGCAGTACTTTTGGAAAGTCAGAAGCGGGAGATAAGACTCCAGGAAAGACTACAGATGAAGATGACCGTGGTAAGCTGATGTGATTATGTATTCCCATACAGTAATTGAATTGTTTTGTCACCCCAAACGCTCCTCACAACAATTACGCTGTCAAAATTATTGACCGAATAGACATGATAGAGCAAAAGGGTAGAACATCAAAGTAAAAAGCTGTGATCCAATAGAGCAAAAGTTGGATCAAAGTAAAAAGCTTTGATCAATGATGCCGTTTATATTCTAAACCAAAAAGGTAGAACATCAAAATAAAAAGATGTGGTCCAATGATGGTATTTATACTATATTATAATTTTCCACACTGAGAAGACACAGAAAAAAATAAGTCATGCTAAGAAATTATTGTTTGCTTCCACATACTGCTTGCAATGTGTTCACATACTCGTCATTACTTTTTGGTGCAATTAATGAGTTTGCGTCGAAAATTGGTTCATAAATAGATGCAAAACAAATTGCGCGGGTCCGGATCGTATCTCAAAAAGGGGGGCTGCTGATGCGTCGGTTCAGAAGTGGAAAATTGGCACGTAAGTAGATGCAAAAAATCCGCGCAGCTTCCGTTCGTATCTCAAAATGTCCGTAAGTATAGGCGTTCGTAAGTAGAGGTGCCACTGCATATGCAAGTTTAACATGGTCGCTTTTACTCGTATGCTTTGCATGGTCCTTCAGATCACTAACAATTCCTCCCATCTTAAAAACTCAATTTCTACTCTCTTTTTTTTCCGCAGAAGACAAAGCGGCCCAGTCATTGTTGAACAAGTTAATCAGAAGTAATCTTGTCAACACCACAAATCAAGTTGAAGTTCTTCAGAAGGATCCCAACTCTCCACTGTACTCTGTAAAATCCTTTGAGGAGTTGCGACTGTAAGTGTATCATTCTTTAATTTATTCATAATCCCTCTTGTGATTTAGTGCGTCTGCCATAAATGACGAATGAGCTCATGTCTGTGGATGTTATCCAATAAAGATTACACACCACGGCAGATGCGCTCGTATTGAAAAGGGAAAAATAAAATTTGTGTTCTGCAAAAGTGTGGCAGAAGTGCTCGATGTTCATTACATGCCCAATTTGTTGTATTCCTGCCAAACTTGATCAATAAACCAAAAATATTTTTTCTCATATGTGCAGTAAACCACAGCTCCTTCAGGGTGTCTATGGCATGGGTTTTAACCGGCCCTCCAAAATCCAGGAGACCGCCTTACCCATGATGCTCGCTGAACCGTGAGTATGCTGTACATTGACTGTGATGTGCTACTTTTCTGAACTAAATATATGATGTGACTAAAGTCAGTTTGATTTTTCTGTTTAGTCCACAGAATCTAATCGCCCAGTCTCAGTCAGGAACAGGAAAAACCGCTGCCTTTGTGCTTGCCATGCTCAGCCACGTCAATCCAGACCACAAATATCCCCAGGTTATTTTTTAGGGATTTTATCAGTGATCCAAATGACCGCAGATGGGTTTATCCTTAGTCCTTGTGTGACCTGCGAGTTAGATTTCTAAATCTCTTTTTCCTTTTCCACCAGTGCCTGTGTTTGTCACCCACCTATGAACTGGCGCTTCAGACTGGCAAAGTTATTGAGCAGATGGGCAAAAACTACCCTGAAGTCAAACTAGTTTACGCCATACGAGGAAATAGGCGTAAGTTCACATCGAGTGCCATGTTGACGTTCTCACCATGCTGGACTGGTGCAGCAAATTGAAGTTCATTGATCCCGAGAAGATTCGGGTGTTTGTGCTGGATGAGGCCGATGTCATGATCGCAACGCAGGGTCACAAAGACCAGAGTATTCGCATCCAGAAGTAAGAATGAATATTAATAAAAAAGTTTCCTGACAAATGTGGGAGTTCGGATTTTGAGTTTCCACTAAAGGATGCTACGATTTTAATTTGTTCTTTGCTACACAGGATGCTGCCCAGAAACTGCCAGATGTTGCTGTTCTCAGCTACGTTTGAGGAGACCGTGTGGGACTTCGCCAGGCGCGTCGTGCCTGACCCAAATATCATCAAATTGAAAAGAGAGGAGGAGACGCTGGATACTATCAAGCAGTACTATGTGTTGTGCAACAGCAAGGAGGAAAAGTTTGAAGCCCTGTGCAACATCTATGGCGCCATCACCATAGCCCAGGCTATGATTTTCTGCCATGTGAGGCACTTCCCTTCACCCAGCACTTTCCGATTGATAGATTATAAATGGCATCACATTTTCCTGAGAAATGTTCCAGAGTTTATTAAGAACGTCACAAGACTGGCGTCGCATAAATTCATTATGTTCCTTGAGTTTCTGGCTGGTATATGAACTGGTGACTCTGCTTTCCTTCATGCGATCCAGACAAGGAAGACCGCAGGCTGGCTGGCGGGAGAGCTTTCCAAAGAGAACCACCAGGTGGCGCTGCTTAGCGGGGAGATGCAAGTAGAGCAGAGGGCAGCTGTCATTGAACGCTTCCGGAATGGAAAGGAGAAGGTGCTTGTCACCACAAATGTCTGTGCCAGAGGTGAGGGACCCATGCAAGATAATTATGAAATATGTAGATATTTAACAATTATTTAGTCTTCCACTTCTCCCTATCAATTGCTTTTGTAATATTGTTTTAACATGTATTCTGACTGTCAACACCCTGTATGCTATTAGAGAAGATACCGTATGTATTCTTCATACATTGAAAATATTAACGTCAATTTCCCCTATCACCTCTCGCCTTTTTTTTTCTTTTTTTTCTGTCCACCAGGAATTGATGTGGAGCAGGTATCGGTGGTGATCAATTTTGACCTGCCTGTAGACCAGGAGGGTAACCCAGACAACGAGACCTACCTTCATAGGATTGGCCGCACGGGTCGGTTCGGCAAAAGGGGGCTGGCCATCAACATGGTGGACAGCAGAATGAGTATGAACATTCTCAACAGGATCCAGGAGCATTTTAGTAAGTAGTTATCCTTGCCATTATCTATTGCATTGGCCAGGTTCAATGTAATATATATGTTTGCATTTTTATTCGTCCACTGGCAGAAAAAAAACACTCGCTGGTTTTCTCTTTTCCAGATAAGAAAATTGAAAAACTCGACACACACGATCTGGATGAAATTGAGAAAATCGCCAACTGAAAGACAAGTGTGCTGACAAAGTGGACGCCAGCTAGACTTGCGCTCTGCAAAGACTGTATGCTTCTTTATGCTGGCTTTTTAAGTTTGTATTTTAAGCCGTTAGGGTGGAGGGGGTAAAACCACATATACTGCACGTTTACATACACTTCAGTCTGTGGAACATACCCTATTTCACTCTTTTTACTATAATATTTTATTTTGTAATGCTGAAAAAGCTTAACTGTCAAGTAACTCCTAAAACCCCATTTGACTCTGCTTTTCATACATATATGAACATTTTTCATGAATGTATCCTCTTTAGGTCATTACAACATTGACAGTGTGTGGAAAGGGTGAAGTTGGGTATACTGCTGCTCTGAGTGTAGGGGTGTCATTTTGGGTGATGACTGATGGATGGATTTTAGGGTCTATGCAAATTTAGAGTATACTCACATGAAAGAAATGAAATTAACCTCAATTTATCTTCAGGGTGCGTAGCCAAATGCCAAAATGGAGATGACCTACTAATAACTCCTCAACATTTTAGATCATTCTGGAGTAAAGCCCAGTCACGCGTCCCTCACAATTTTATTTATAGAGTATTAAGACTACTCAGCTGTAACATGTAGTTGTTTTTAAACATTTTTTGCCTACCTATTCCACAACTTCCCACTTACCACAAACTTCACATCTTTTATTTTGAAATTCAACCAAAATTCTCTAAAATTTCGTTTTTCTACTCTAATTTCCACATTTTTCAACCGATTCAACCCATTCCAACTTTCAAGTGTTCATCTTTTGCCTACCTGTTCCACATATTCCCACTTACCAAAAATTCCAAATTTTCAAATTTGAAATTCAACCAAATTCTCCAAAATTCCGTTTTTCTACTCTAATTTCTACATTTTTCAACCGATTCAACCCATTCCAAATGTATTTACTTAATTCACCTTATGCTTCCCACATTCACTCCCATTCACCCCCACTTCCACTATGCTTACACAATTCAACCCTTGACCCCCAATTCCAGTGTGGCGGCCATCTTGGATGACCCTGGAGTGCCACCAATGAACCCAGAATTAACCGGAAGTGCCCTAAATCAAACCGAAAGTGACCCCAAATAGACCGGAAGTGACCCCAAATCAAACCGGAAGTGACCCCAATGTACCAGAAATGACCTTTTTAGACCGGAAATGACCCCAAATAAACCGGAAGTGACCTCAGACGAACCGGAAGTGACCCAAATTAAACCGAAAGTGACCTAAATAAACCGAAAGTGACCCCTAATAGACCGGAAGTGACCTCAGGTGAACCGAAAGTGACCCCAAATGAACCGAAAGTGAACTTTTTTGACCGGAAGTGACCCCGAATAAACCGGAAGTGACCTCAGCTAAACCGGAAGTGACCTGTAGTAAACCGGAAGTGTCCCAAATAAACCGGAAGTGACCCAAATTAGACCGGAAATGACCCGAATCAAGCCGGAAGTGAACTTATTTCAACACTAAGTGCCCCAAATAGCTACATTTGCGCTAGGGTTTTCGGTTTTTGTCCGATTTAACCCGTTTCAACATTTTTACCCCAAAAGTGAACCTCCTGAGGCCGTTTTTTTTGTTTTGTTCCAAATTTAGAAAGATTTTGGCGCAATTGCTTTTTTTTATTTTCCCATTCATTCTCTCTAGAGGGATTCAACATTTGCTCTAACTTCTACATTTTTTAACTGATTCAACCCGTTCCAACTTTCCAACACGTGTGCATGCACAAACACACACCCAGACACATTAGAGCAGCAGGAACGGAGAGAAAGTATTTGCACTGTATGTGCTTGTGTGAATGTGCTTGTGAGGACATTGTTGTATTTTCTGCGGTTAATTATTATTATGTGGGGACAAGCAGTACAGAAAATGGATGGATGGATGGATAATTATGATATAAGTATTATCATTATAAAGTTACATTGATACTGCCTTGACAGTGTCCATGAAAACATTATCAAACATTAACTAGAATTTGCAATTCCTGAAGGAATTGCGTGTGAAGGTGAAGAAGTTGAATAAATATTTAAGGAATGTTGCAGAATGATGTTGAAACGAGTTGAATTGGTTGAAAAATGTAGAAATGAGAAGGGAAAAAGGAAATATTGTAGAATCGGGTGTGAATTTCAAAATAAAAGATGTGAATTATTTGGTAAGTTGTGGAATAGGTAGAAATATGATGAACAGTTGAAAGTTGGAATGGGTTGAATCGGTTGAAAAATGTAGAAATGAGAAGGGAAAAAGGAATTGGGCGTGAATTTCAAAATAAAAGATGTGAAAAAGGAAATGTAGGAAAATTGGGTGTGAATTTCATACTAGAAAAAGTGAAAATGCAGGTAAGTGGGAAGTTGTGGAATAGGTAGGAAAATGATGAACAGTTGAAAGTTGGAATGGGTTGAATGAGTTGGAAAATGTAGAAATGAGAGTAGAAAAACCAAAATTTGGAGAATTTTGTTGAATTTCAATTTTAATTTGAACAATGCATTCAATTATGCATCAACATTCATTCCTTCATGCATTCATGCATTCATTCATACATTCATTCAAGCATTCATCCATGCATTCATTCACGCACTCAATTTTTATCACGTCACCCTGCACACGCGTGACAGTGATGGCCAGCCCATCTTGTGGTATCTTCGGGGGCTGGCTGAAAGTTTTCTGCCAGATCTGAAGCTTGATGCTTGTAACTTCGCCCGAATTGGACACGACCTCCACCACCTCTTCCCCATAGAGGATACCACAGACTGTTAGGGTGAGGCTGGAGTTGCAGGGCTGTTGAATAAAAAAAGAATATCTAATTAGTTTTTATGAATGGAAAACAAAGTTTACCAAAGGCTAATCATGCCTCCAAATAAAGCAAGTGGGAGCAGTAAAGCCATCCTAGAACACAAAGACGTTATTAAAGCCACGCGACAGTGAGCGCCCGGCGCGCTGCGGGCGGTTGCGCGATGGGACCAAATTAAGCTCCCTGCGCACTGAGGTACACTTCAATTTTGGAAAGTACATTAGGACGGTACAAATATTTTCAAAATTTCAGCGACGGCTCTGTCACAATAATGCGACCAGCGCGGAGCAGTTGCGCGGTCGGCAGCGCGCTACGGTTGAACGCTGGGCGGAACGCTGCAATTGCGCGATGGGACAAAAATGAAGAAATGAAGAAAAAAAAATTGAAGAAAAGGATTTATTTAGTCTTGGAACGGATTAATTTGTTTTCCATTGTTTGTAATGAGAAAAATAGATTGGGAACCTTAACCCAGTTAATCTTGGAAAAGGGGATAATAAGCAAAAAGCAAGCACCATTTAAATTCCACTGCTATGAAGCCATTTACTAACCTTTATTTCTGTGCAAGTTGTAGAGTGGAGCATTAGTCCCGAATCGTTCACCCGGGCACTCAGGTGGGTGAAAATGAAGGAACCCCCTACTTTTAGTTCAATGAGATTAGCCTCACGCCAAAGGCCAATTTTGACAGCGGCTTCATCCTGCGTTAGTTTAAAAAAGAGTATGTGTGCAAAGTGCTACAACAGGGGAAGTACAAATGGCTACTTACTTTTTTTAGTGTCAAAGTCCGAAATGGCGCAAGGCTGTTCCCTCTCTGGCGCACCATGCGGATTGGACGCATCTGAAGTGGAGCAAATTGAGATGACAAAAAAAAATAAAACTTTTGGTACCTTAGTACTAAACAGAGCATTTCAAAGATATTGTGTGTGTGTGTTTGTGTGTGTGTGTCGGTGGGTACATTACATGTACATTATTGCACATGCATCATGTCTTCACAGGTGTACACAAAGACATGTGTGTATATGTGCATTTGCGGGTGCAGGTGACTTACATCGGTTATTACGCCCTCCAGTGACACCATCTCCTCAGGTAGTTTATTCACTACCTCCTGAGGAGATGATGCCACTGACTTGGGGTAGACCAGGGCCCTGGCCTCTTCTTCCAGCTGCGGGCTGGTTTGCACCTCGGCCGCCATGAATATTTTTGAGCCGGGTTTGGTGAGGAGCCCTTGGCCACTCTCGTCCACACCAAAGTTTAAAAAAATGTAACTGCTGCCAAGTGTTCAAACAGAACAATTTTATAGGCTTTCTCGTCGTCACAGAGGGCAACAGTTACATTATTGTGCTGGCCGTGCATGGACAAGGTGCCATCAGCTGCACAAATCCATGTTTTTGCACGCAGAGCAGTCCTCATCGCGACTACTTTAGCGCGGATCATGTTTTTCGCCATTCTGAAAAAGAAAAAAAAGAGAGAAATTGACTTGTTTAGTTAGTAGATGACAAATGGCAAATTATTCATAGAATAATTACTATTATAATACATCTGACTGACTTTGGGATTATTTTATTAGCGACACAACATATCATTACCATATTCAAATTGGATAAAAATAAATGGATACCACGTATAATAAAAAAACACACAATTATTTAAATGTTAGACTGAAAAGAGTTTCCCAGCAATGATTTTTAACATCCACCAGATGGCAGTGCAGTGACAAAGTCAATAGTTCATGGGTATGTAGCATTTCAAGACTGCTACAAATTAACACTGGGCAATGATTCAATACTACTGATCTTACTCGGTCAGTACATATCAGTGCTTACAGTTACAATGTCATCTGCTATATAAATTTGGAAGCACATTTTATAATGGCGCCTGTGCGGTTTTTGAGGGGGGCTAACCTAAAACAAAGATTTTAATAAAAGAACACCGTAAACCATTTTTATCCATTTACGTGTGGCGACTACGAGGTGTCGTCTGAAATAAATGAATTACGCGTCGTGTATCTTTCCAGAAATGTCGTTACTCCGTAACGCAAAGTGCAAGCATCGTGCGTCCATCTTGTTAGATGGCAAATGCACACGGCGGACGATAGTGTATAATACTTAAACGCAAGAGCAATAAAATGGGGAATCCTCCGTCATAAATAGGAACGCAGAACAAACATGTATTTTCGACTGACTAGTTAATTAATAATTACAAGTTAATTTGCTATATGCGCATTTCGTAATGGCGGCTTTTTTTTTTTTTTTTTGCTCGACGCAAACCAAAGATGTGGATGCCTCGGTCACGAATAATGTTCACGTTCATCAACCGATGGAATTAATCCATACTAAATTCACGGAGAAACAACTCCGCAAAAGTCCGTCGTGAGAACAGGAGACTATTTTTATCTATATGTACAGTTAATGAGTAATAACATGTAATAGTACAGTAATAGAACTGTGACGATGGTAATTAGAAGTGGGGAAGTGCTACTTTCCCCACTAACGCAACAATCCTGGTTTCGTTTCGTTTATTTATTTCAAACATGTAAAAAAAGAAGAATAAGCTTATTGTACACAATAAAGGACATGACAAAATACATGCATATCCACATACAGACGTACCAACATTCATACATATACATATAGCCGCAAAAGAACCATAAGTCACATTCACATGTCTGAAAAGGAGTAGGAAGAAGTATAATTTATTTAATCCCACCCCCTATTTAATAATCCCTAAATACCCAGCCATAAATCATTTTGCCTCAGTTATCCCAACAAAGTACTAAATTACTAAATTATCCCCCACCTGCTGCTCACTAGACACTAAACATGTACCAACACACTATTAATACGTGCGTATATTTCACACACAGACACTTAACATTCATTCATACCTCAAATACAACACAAATACCTGAATGGTAGAAATAAACCAAATAAAAACAAAATAAAAACAGCCTGAACAAGACAAACAGACAAACAAAACCAACAAAGAAACGTAAATCAATAATTACTAATCACCCCTTAGTACTCATACACCCTCATTCCTGTACCTTGTAAAAATAATTTCTTCTTTATATCTTTTTTTAAACTGATAGATGTTTGAACATTCCCTGAGCGTTTCCTCCAAAGTATTCCATAATTTAACTCCACATATTGCAATACAGAATGTTCTTTTTGTTGTACGTGCCTTCCTAATCCTGTAATTAAATGTCCCCCTTAATTTATAACCCCCTTCCCTCCCAATGAAAAGATTCTGAATATTAGTTGGCAACAGATTATTTTTTGCTTTAAAAAGTATTTGTGCTGTCCGAAATTCCACTATATCTTTGAGTTTGATGAGTTTTGACTTTAAGAATAATGAATTTGTATGATCCCTGTATCCTGCCCCATGAATGATCCGTATTGCTTTTTTTTGTAAAATAATAAGTGGATATATTGTGCTTATATAATTATTACCCCAGATTTCTACACAATACATAAAATATGGAAGGACTAATGTATTATAAAGGATGCGAAGTGTTGTATGATCCAGAACCTGTTTTGCTCTATTTAATACTGCGATGCACCTTGAGATTTTAGTTTGTACATGTTTAACTTGTGATTTCCAACTGATCTTATCATCTATTATCACCCCTAAAAATTTAATCTCATTCACTCTTTCAATATTAACCCCATCCAGCTTTATCTCTATTTTCAAATTAGTTCTGTGATTACCAAAAAGTATTACTCTTGTTTTGCTTAGGTTTAAGGATAATTTATTGCTGTCCAACCATACCTTTAATTTGCTTAATTCATTATTTATTAGTGTTGTTAAGGTGTGTAAATCACTACCAAAACAAAAAATATTTGTATCATCTGCAAACAAAACCATCTTCAAATTATGTGATACCTTGCATATATCATTTATATATAATAAAAAAAGTTTAGGGCCCAACACTGACCCCTGAGGGACGCCACAACTAATGTCCAAACACGTTGAACAAGTGTCACCCAACTTCACAAACTGTTTCCTTTTTGTTAAATAGCTCTTGATCCAAGCTAATGGTTCCCCCCTGATGCCATACCGATGTAATTTATTGAATAATATTTCATGATTTATTGTGTCAAATGCCTTTCTTAGATCAATGAATATCCCAACTGTATATTGTTTTAGGTCTATTGCTTTAGTAATTTCCTCCACTGTGTCAATTATTGCCAGTGATGTTGCTCTGTTGGATCTAAACCCATATTGACTGTCAGTGAGTATTTTATGTTTATCTATAAATTTGTCCAGTCGGTTATTGAAAAGTTTTTCCAGTATTTTAGAAAATTGTGATAATAATGATACAGGTCTGTAGTTTGTGAAGTGGTGTTTGTTCCCGGTTTTATACAAAGGTATGATTTTTGCTATTTTCATTTTATCTGGAAATACACCGGTCTGAAATGATAGGTTACAGATGTATGTTAATGGTTTAGAGACCCCCTCAATTACTCGTTTTACGATACTCATGTAAATGTCATCACAGTCTTTGGATGTCTTGTTTGTGCATTGGAAAACTATCTTTATAATTTCTTTCTCATCCGCTGCTTTGAGGAACATTGAGCTCAGATTCCTATCTATTAAACTATTACATTGCTCCTCAGTTGTTACTGCATCTGGGATTTGTTTGGCCAGATCAGGTCCCGTATTTACAAAGAATGCATTGAAGTTTTCAGCCACTTCTTGCATATCATGCTCATCAGTATTCCTGATAGTAAAATATTTAGGATAATTAATTTTTTAGAGCCATTTTTTATTACAGTATTCATTATATTCCATATTTCTTTGGTGTTGTTTTTATTATCATTTATTATCTTACTATAGTATTCTTTTCTAGCAGCTCTTTTAATATTAGTTAGTTTATTCTTATATTGTTTATATTTATTTTCTGCCACTTTAGTTCTTTGTCTTATAAATTCTCTGTAAAGTGTATTTTTCTTTTTACAGGCATTTTGTAAGCCCTTTGTAATCCAGGGATGATCTACATACTTTCGTTTCCTATTATATACTTTTACAGGGCAGTATTTGTCATATAACCTTTTGAAAATTTTTAAGAATTCCTCATATGCACAGTTAATATTATTTTCATTGTATATAATATCCCAATTCTGTGACATTAAACCATTTTTAAATGCGTTTATTGTTTTTTCTGTTTTAATTCTTCTTTATTCTTGTTTTTTGGCCAGTTGGATGGTTTTATAGTTGTCATCAAAAATCATAAAAACTGGCAAATGGTCACTGATGTCGCTGACTAATAACCCACTTATGGTGTTGTTTAAAATGTCATTTGTGAATATATTATCAATAAGAGTGGCACAGTGAGAAGTTATTCTGGTTGGTCTAGTGATTTTTGGATACAAGTTCATGCTATATATTGTGTTAACAAAGTGTTCGGTCAGTTTGTGCTTGTTTGGATTGAGTAAATCAATGTTGAAGTCTCCACAGATGAAAATTGTTTTGCAACTGACCTTTGAAAATACCTCCTCCATCCATTCTGTGAACAGTTCAATGCTGGAACCTGGTGTCCGATATATACAGCTAATGATTACATTTTTCTTTTTTTCCTTAAGTATTTCAATTGTTATGCATTCCAATATGTTGTTAACTACCATTGACATATCCTGTATCACCCTGACGTTTAATGTCTTTTCCACATATATTGCAACTCCTCCTCCACCTTTGTTTTGTCGATCTATGTGTATAAAGTCATATCCCTCCAGCTCAAAGTCCGCCTCTTTTACTGCGTTGATCCATGTTTCCGTTATTGCAATAATGTTGAATGGGCGAGTAAACTGATGAAGATAATCCTTAATGTTTGTAAAGTTGGCATACAGACTCCTACTGTTAATATGTATAATAGACAGTCTACTATCTGTATTGATTCTATTAAATTCCTCATTAGTATGATAACTGCAGTTATTGTTGATTGAGTTAAAGAAGTTGTTATCCGGGTCTATATCATGTTCTATATCCAGTGAACTGTGATCAGTGTATTGAAATGATTGGAGTTCCAGTTTGTCGTGTTCACTAATCCTCTGTGTTATGTTACTGATGTCTTCAGGTGTAGATGCTTGATTTCTTTCGATGCGTGTCATGGTTGTGAGTAGAGTTTACCTTACAGTCCTGCATGGTGATCATTGGTATCTATCCAGCTCCTCGATACTCCTTACCATCAGCACTTTTGCTTCCTCCGGTGATCCATTGAGCTTGATAAATATTTTACAGTTTGTAGTCCAGGTATGTTGAATTTTTTCTGCTTCCTCAGGTAGCGTGCTTTTTTGGCAATATCAGCGTTGTGCTTGGTCAGGTGCTCATTGATGTAGACGTCGGTTCCTCTCAGCTTTCTTCCTTGTTTTAATACTGCAATCTTGTGCTTTCTGTTGACAAACCGCATGATGACAGCGGGTTTGTCTCCGGGACTCCTCTTGGGCAGAGGGTGGCAAGCTTCGATGTTGTCGCAGTCCAGCTGTATCCCCTTGGACTGCAGGAAAGTAGCCACCTGTTGCTCCGTAGAGCTAACATCCAGATCGTCGGGCTCACCTCCCTCGCCAGCGGCCACTGCCCGGGCGTATGATCGGGCTTTGATATTAACTCCGGAGATGATCACGTCGTTGATTCTGGTGTATTGCTCCAGGTCAGCAACCCTGCTTTCCAGGAAGGTGATTTTCTTTTCGTTCTCCTCATTCCGACTGCGGAGAGCTTTGACCTCCTCGACCAGCTTGAGGATAGCTTTCTGCTCCATCCTGATAACCGAGACTTCTTCAGTGAGGAAGTCCAACGCCTTTTTAATATCTTCGGTCTCCTCCACCGAAAAGAGGGGAACCGCTGACGCCTTCTTCGGACCCATGTTTGGAACGCGCTTGTTGGTTTTTTTTAGCAATGAAGCCGTGTGTTGTAGCTTTCGCGGCTAGTTGTGCACTTCCCCTCTGAAACAAGCGATGCTGCTCCGGTGTACTCACAAGTCTTTCGCGCTTTGCCTTGCCGATTTCAAGTCGGGCTTGATAACTTTTCAGACAGTTTTGTCAGTGTTAGAAGAACGAAGGTTGTCGATGAAACTGATCTGTCAGTTGAACGAGCTGTCACTCCAACCTCGAGCTGAAACACACAGCACACCTGGCGAAACTCCCCTGGTTAAAATGTAAGTATATACTTAGGGTTTTTAATAAAGTTGTGACAAAATCTCGGGTTGCCACTTACCTGTCTCGTCTTCAAGCTGATAATGAGGCCGTGTAAACTAATTTTTTCTCTACCCACTTTTCGGCGGCGCGAAAGGTCGGCGCGAAAGGTGTGTGCGAAGTCTGAAAAGGCAGGGTAAGTTTTAGTCGTAGCGTCAAAACTTTATTACACACAGAAGAAAAACACTGAGAGCGGAACACATCGCTCTAAATTCGTGTGAAATATGATTACACAATTGAGTGAACATGTGCATGTTTATATTTACGTGAACTGAACGCTTTTAGATCCCCCCCCCTTAAAACGTGAAAAATGGTAGCGTCCACTTTAAGTAAAGACAGAAAAAGACGTCCCTGTAAAATCACGCGATACGTGACGATACGATTGAGTGGCGATATTTCAGTATATTTAAAATATGATCATGATAGTAATAAAATAGCCTTACAGTAATGGTAATAACTATAATCGCCACGGTTTATGAGGTTTCCGATTTGTTTTCAAAGTATTTCAATGCAACGTGATCAGTACAATCGCGAAGATAAAATAATGGACACTATATCAACTTATAGAATGTACATACAAGACAACATACATACAAGACAACATAACAATAAACTATGATCACAAGACAATATATTAATAAACTTTCAATAATTGTCTCATTTGCCCAAAAACAACCCACTTCCTCCCTGATGCATGCATTGGCTGATGAATAATAACATGACATTAAAATATTTAGTGAGTAGTGGGAAAGTAATGAATGAACATGCAGAGTTAAAATCAAAAATAAGTATTTAATTACAGTTTCATATCAACACAGAAAAGACCTATTTTCTATTAAAGAAAGAAATAAATGAATGTAAATTATGAATAATGTCATTCAAAACAGGTTATTTTATACGACAAATCACAACATAAGTTGTCAACATACACTTTACACTTTTCCTTCTAAACAAGAAGGAAAAAAAACAGTTGCATGGTGCTTTTTGGAACCAAAATACAGTATGATATTAGTTGTTTTGGGCAGAATGGAATATATAATGGGTGAAATCTTATAAATAATGAAAAAAATAGATAAAATGTTTAACTGACTCAATAAATACTGAACATACAAAATGACAAACAAGAACGTATACATTGGACTGGACTTGTATGTGATGAATTGAACATGCACATATTGGAAACACAAAACTTAATAAACAAAATTTAAGGCAAAGAAATATAGAAAGGCCAATAAATAAATAAATAAATAATTGAATGAATGAATGAATGAATGAATGAATGAGAACAGAAAACAGACTATACTATGAGGCCTCGCAGAGGGACAGCTTCCGACAGTTAAAGGCTAAGGTGTTCTCTGTCTGCATGACTGGATGCATGTAGAACCACAGGCAAGACCCAGGAACATACTAGAGGAACATGAAAGAGGTGTTGAGGAGAAGGGGTAAAATTAAAGAGTGCTTCCTGACAATTTTCCTTGTTGGCTACTCACAGATGAAGCAGGAGAAGTCATGTGTGTTTGGGAGTTTGTGTTCCATGATGCAGGCCTCCCTTGTACAAGTCTTCTTGAAATGCGTGGCTCTCGCTGTGCTACAACATAATTTCATAATCAATTCATGTTGAGGAGAAGCGGTAAAATTAAAAAGTGGTTCCTGACAAATTTCCTCATTGCCTACTCACAGAAGAATCAGGAGAAGTCATGTGTGTTTGGGAGTTTGTGTTCCATGATGCAGGCCTCCCTTGTACAAGTCTTCTTGAAATGCGTGGCTCTCGCTGTGCTGCAACATAATATGTTAATCAATTCATGTTGAGGAGAAGCGGTAAAATTAAAGAGCGCTTCCTGACAAATTACCTTCTTGGCTACTCACAGAAGAAGCAGGAGAAGTCATGTGTGTTTGGGAGTTTGTGTTCCATGATGCAGGCCTCCCTTGTACAGATGTTCTTGAAACTGTTGCCCTCTGTGACGACAAGAAAGCCTGTAAAGTAGTTCTGTTTGGTCTGTTAGGTGGGTTCTCATCAAGTTTGATTCCCAGAGTGGCCGAGCTCCTGTCTAGACAAACGTAGCACGTGGAGCCACAGGCAACATGAAAAAGAAAACAAAAAAAAACATTGAGTTTCTACACTTACATTACAATAAAGTAATATGTCATGCCTACCTCTGGCCTCGATTCTGGGATGAGCTTCTTCTTATTGTGGCTACAAGGCAGTTAGTTACAGGCTTGGCTAGATGTGGTTGAGCCACAGCTGAACACATTTCTGTCCCTTCTCGTTAAACTCTGCTAAATTCGATGCTGGGCAGGGATGTTCCAGCAGGGGCACATGAGGAGGTGTTGCATGGTCTGTGGTTCAGTGCCACAGTCACACTTGCTGTTCCGATCCTCCTCTTTGGCGAGAGTGACTTGTGCACGTCCAACACCAGATCTTAGTCTATTTAGGCATTTCCACGTTGCATAGTTGGTATCTGCTCCTGGGGTCATTGCCTCGCTTGCCTTAAGCTCCATTGTAGTTTCTGGTGGAAGATTGTCAAGTCTTTCTTCCCGCCGAGTGACTCTTTCACTGAGGGGTGGGACACTTTTCAGAAAACTTTTCCTGGACTTAAGGCGGCATTTGGCTGGTACATGGCCGAAGAGAGGATGTCTTTGGTCAGTGGACTGTGGATGAGCTGCTTTCGCCACATAAAATAAACTGTTAAAATACAGAAGAGTGAAATAGCAGCATTTAGTGTCTTTTGAAAGAAAGATAAAACATGTCTAATCATGAGAAACTTACCTCGTCTCTTTTCTGTTCTCGCCTCACGATTATGACGTCGAAAAAATATAATACATAAAAAAATGAAGTAATTAATGTGAAAAACAATTAAAAAAAAAAGTTTAAAAGGCCTTTCTAGAACTCATCTTAAAATCAGAAATAAAAACATGTCAAACGTTAAAAAGTCTCCCCTTAACTCGTCTAAGATAGTTTAAAAAATGTAAAAGTTTCCAAAGTTAAAAATTTCGAAAGTGAAACATTTTAAGTTAAAAGTTTAAAAAGTTAAAAATGTTACAAGAGTTAAAAATTTAGAAAGTGAGCATTTTAAGTTAAAAGTTTAAAAAGTTAAAAATGTTACAAGTTAAAAAGTTAAATCAACTTGAGTTAAGGGAAGACTTTTTGAAAGCTAATTAAAAAGTCTAAAAAGTTTAAAATTTTAAAAAGTTACATCAAGTTAAGGGAAGGCTTGTAGAAATTTTCAAAAGCCTTGGCCTTCCCTTAACTGAACTTGAGTCCACACCAACCCCCATTCCATATCAACATAAAGGCCCATCCTCAACTTACCACCACAGACATGAGTTCAGCTACATCAACTGTCCTTGTCTTTACATGTATGACCACCTTTCCTCATGATACTTTTTAATCACAGTTTCATGTAAGGCTTTACTCACGGTTTGTTTCCATTCATCACTCTTCTATGATTTGCCTGGGACCATTTAAAAATAATAAAAGTGAATCCAAGTTAAAAAGGCCACTCCTCTCCGTCTCCCCTTCACTCACTCTGAAGCATGCTTCTCGTGTCAAGCAAACCTTTGCCATCGATAACTATTTTCCAATTCGATGTTTTCTCCATTTGTAATGCCAGGCAGGCAACAGGTTAATTGCTAGCATCACGCAGAAACCTCAGTGTCCAAAATAGGGGTGGATTTTATTGTGTTTGCCACCAATTTATGTGATCAGTATAAAGCTGCTTTTCCAGCTATCGCTATCCACATGGGTTGGTAGTTATTTTCTATGTGGAAATTGTGAGGCTAATGGCAACATTACGTTTACCATTCTGAGCCCCAGATCCCATTTCATCTCAAGTCAACAAATGACCCACCACATCCCACCACTAATGTTATACACTTACGCCATCCGACGTCTGTCCTCGTTGTTTTTCCAACAAGTGAAAAACATGATTTAGATTTGACTTACCTTTCACTGGTGAAAACACAGAAAACAGGATTGTGATAACTGTTGTATATTCGCACGAAACCTGAATAAAGAGCACAGAGGCCGAGAGAAAGAAAAAGAGGTCAAGTAATGAGCACTTCCACTCCGGATCCCATCTTTCCTCAAGTCAACAAATCACCCACCGCATCCCACCACTATTATTATACACTTACGACACCATTCACGTTTCGATTTCCATCCTTGTTGTTTTAGAAAATGCTGAACCGCATGATTTAGCTGTGACTTACCTTTCACTGGTCAAAACACAGAAAACAGGATTGTGATAGCTGTAGTACGTTTGCAGGACACCTGAATGAAGGGCACACTGAGGTCGAGAGACAAAAATGAGGTCAAGCAATGTGTTTTTGTCAGTGGTAGCAGTGGCTATGAGTTGCGTGTAGCCTTTCGAGCGGAATGAATCAAGAATGGGCTTGAATGAGGCAGATCGCATATCTTCATTAAAATCTCCACATACCAAGATCTGATGATGCTCCATTACTTCAAGGTACCGCAAGAGATTTCCCAAGCTTGGCAGAAAAGTGCGCAGACTGTTGCCTGGAGGCCTGTAAACGGCAGCAATCAACACATTGAGGGGATCTTCAAGTTTCACCACAACAAATTCAATGTCGGTCACACCCTGAACGTATTTCGTTTCCTGGGCCGCGATGTGACTTTTGACACAAATACCTACGCCGCCACCACGTTTTGTCGCCAAGTCAGGACAGTTTGTGTAAGAATCACTTCGGTTCCTGCAAAACATCGTGTAGCCTTCCAAGCAAGCACGTCCATCGGCCACTGATCCTTGGAGGTGTGTCTCTGTGAAGCACAAAACATCAGCGAAAAGCAGTTCGTGATGAGACACGATATCTTGCACGTGACAAGACAGCCCTTCGGTGTTATGATGGACGACAACCAGGTGATTTGCCCGATCTACCAACGGCATCACGTGAAGGAGGGGCATGACGCTCTCCAAAGAATCCTCTGCCATCTCAGCAAGAGCCGCAGTGATTTGTGGATTTGCATGAAGCCTTCTCTCATCCATATGCAGAATATGCAGACCACTGAGCGAAGTCACTCTACTCAGAGCTACGTACCCCATGCCGTGTTCGAAAACACCTTTCAGCGAAACTGCAGCCTGTGACGTTGTCATGCCTTGTACCTTGTGGATCGTGCAGGCAAAAGCAAGCTTGATGGGAAACTGTCGGCGCGTCACTCCAGCCTTGTTCAGCTTCTCCTCCAGTCTGTCAATGTACACGGGGTTAGCAGCACGCGCATTGTTACTCACATGATCGAGTTCTAACCCAAGTTTCTGGACACGGGCTTCATTTGGATAGTTCACCAATTTGACAACTTTTGCAAACATCCCGTTGCACAGACCTGATTGAACATCAACGTTCCGTGTGATCATAACACGAGCACCCAGGGCAACTTTGATGGAGTCCGGAAGCTCATTCTTAGCGCCTTGCACAGGGGAAGCTTGCCTTGCCATTCTGCCAGTTCCTTTGTCTTTCTTGTAGTCATCCGCGTCAATCTGCACAATGTCCTTATGAAGCAGTTCCAGCATCGCAGAGTTATGGCCATCCACCTGTTTATTGGTGGCAAAAACATGCAGAATATGCTTTGGACACATTTCTGGGGAAGTGTACCTCGTGGCAAGGAGAGCTCTGTCCATTTCCGACAGTTCATCTGACTTTTCTTTGACGCGAAGTCGGTTCAGCAGTTCGGCAAAGGCGACATCGTCTTTCTGCCTCATGATGGCGGTGAGCGTGATCTTTTTGAAGTCGTCACGCCAGTGGTCCAGCCGCGTAGGATCGTACACGCACAGAGGTTTGGACTGTCTCACGGGAGGGAGCTGAAAGAAATCTCCAACAGCAAGAACAGACATGCCACCGAAAGGTAAATTAATTCCTTTGATTTGTTTCAACCTGGCATTCACGTAGGCGAAGAGGTCTTTCGACACCATGGAAATCTCATCGATGATGAGTATTTCGGCGATGGACAGCTCGGCTCTGACTTCGTCCAGTTTATTGCCCAGCCCGTGGTACGGGGGTTTGAGACTTCTCGGCAGTTTGAGTAGACAATGCAACGTTGCCCCGGAAATGTTGAACGCAGCCGTGCCAGTGAAAGCTGCGAGAACAACAGTTTGCTTGGAAATGTCGGCCTCCTCAGCCAGTCGTGGTAGTCTCTGCAGTATTTTGGTAGCCTCAGCGTGGATACACTTGATGAGATGAGATTTGCCGGTCCCGGCGCCACCGTTGATGTGGTAGAAGAACTGCTCAATGGGCTTTGAGCTACACACACGTTTTATGCACCAATCTCTGACCTTGTAGAAGACGGACGCTTGCTTTTGGTTCAGGTTACGATACATGTCGCGTAACACCGCGGGATCAATGGCAGCAGGCTCTGTCACGATGGACATTTGCGTTGTTTTGGACCTGACGTTATAGTCCGGGACATTTTCCTCCACGTTGTCGTTCGGTTCATCTCTCGCGTTCATTTCCTCAACGCATTCGAGTCTTTGCAACTCACTCTCGGGAGCCAGGTGGCACCATTCGTTTATGACGAGCCCACTCTCCTCCACCTCTTGGATGGCGTTGTCAATGTCTCGACTGTATTTCTCATACCTTTCTCTGTTCCTTCTGACAATTTGGCACACGCGCTCCACAGAGTCGTTATACGGTAACTGCACACAGGCGTTATCATGAAACAACTGATAGGAAGGACAGCGTTCAGATTTTAATTGGCAATCAGCACGATGAGGCAGGTACAGCTTGAGCAAGCAGCAGTAATATTCCTCGGGATTCTTTTGTTCAGAGTATTTGCAGTATTTGATGACGGCATGTTTTTCTGTTCTTTTCTGGACAAAGCCCATGTCGTTCAGCAGAGGCAAAACATTCTTACCTTTGGCTTGTTTGCCATAAACAATTCTGCACATTGATGCAAAATCAGCCAAGCACATGACTTCAAATTCCTCGGTTTGAGGTCTGGATTTGTATTTTTCCGGCAGGCCAGTCATCCACACTTCATGAGATTCCTGCGTTTTGCCCTCAAGGAGCGAGAGAGGATAACTCATTTTCAGCGCATTGTCACTCGTTTGTACAAATACCACCACCATGCGGGAGGACTGTTTCATATGCAAGCCGCACGCACGTGCGACGCATTCCTGAGCACTCACTTCTCTTTTCTTGGAGTACGCTTGCATAATTTGCTTCATTTCATCGCTCTCGTTGACATTTGCGCAGCGGGAGTTTTCAATGACCGATTTCAGGTATTGGCTCAGACCGTGTTCAGCCTTGCTGATGTAGCTGCAGATGTATGCGATGCAAGAGTAGGCATTCAGGATGTATTGGATGTCCAGGTTTCCATCCCAGGCAAGAAGCAAATGGCGGTTGTAGTTGTTGACCCAGCAGTCTTTCGGTTCTCGCTTAAGCACGACAGAACTCGACGAGGCCGTCATGCGCAAACAGTTCATGTACTCGTCACCGGTGAGCTTACATTTAGCCAGTAGCTGAGGCAAAGTCAGGGATGCCGTTTCAGGCTCATTCAGCAGATTTAGCACGGGAACAAGCTTGGCATTCGACGCCAACCGATCGTCATTGCGTTGATCTCGATTGTCGTCGTCGACGGGCGCAGGTCTGACGATCATTGTTTCATCGCACGGTTGTTTGGGGAATCCAAAGCGGCAATTTGCACCTTGGTGTTTGACGCACGATTTGGAGTGACTTTTGCTGTGCATCTGAACCTCTGTGACCTTTTTGTACAATTCCGGTTCCTTCTGCGGGTCCGGCAGCTCGGCCGAGATGTAGCGAGACACAAAATGACAGATGGCTCCATCCGTGGCTTCCTCAAATACAGGGGCACCTCAAACTCATATGAAACAATGAATGTGAGGACTTCCTCTGTGTTGAAACTCCAGTCGGTAAAAGTAGTCGACGACCTCACCAATCGGTTGCGCCGGAGAGAGGATCAAATCTCTGAACAGAGCTTCCACACGCTTGTCAAACATGCGCATCGTCGTCACAGGATTGCTGCGTAGGATCTCACACTTGTTGGTAGCCCAGTCAAGTTAGGCGAAATTCACTACTTCACCTTGTTGCGCTTTGATGGCGGTGATGACCTCTTCCCAACGCATTTCGGCAGCAGAAAATGTGCAAAAGAACGTGGGTGTGCCCAGCTGCCGGATCATAGCAAAAAGATCTTTGGTGGTTTTCTCCCAATAGGCCGGCGTACCTCTCAGCGGTGTCATGAATCGGACAGCATCTTTGCTGCGCACCAGTTTCTCAACTTCACGTTTGTCCTGAAGCATGGCATTGTTTATCCTTCGACCATCCCTGGTAAAAGGCTTACCTTTGCGCAGCTGTATTGTCATGCTCGACGTTGCCTGGTAAATTTCAGTCACAAACTGGGCAAAGAACAAGTAGTTGGTATCTCGAGCAAAGCGTTCATCCACGCAACACAGACGGGTTGGGAAATATTTGCTTGGTGTGAGTTTTATTGCTCTCTCTTCATCGAGGGTGTTGTGACCAGTGGGAAACTGCACCGGAAAAGCCATGGCCTCAAGCTTGGGAGTCTTGAAAAAACTTACTGGGTTGTTTCTTTCTGCAGGAGCAACACAATAAATGCCCTCTGTAAAACTCATAATTTCCTCTGCCACATCATTGGGTTGGAGACATGATTCAAGTATCACTCCACCATTTGGTTGATCACCGTCTTCCGAATTTTCTTGTTGCTGTTTGTTACCACTGTTGTCATGTTGAGAGTCACTGTTCATCCCACACAGAGCATCACTTTCAAATCTGTACATCTCCTCCAGAGCTTCCTCATTGTACTCACTGTCGCTCATTTGCGCTTTATCGGAGCTGCTCTCATCGTCAGTGAGGGTTGGGTCGCAAAGGTCCGCATCGTCGCGAATGGTTATGTCTCTGTACTGTGGATGGACTTGTTTCAGTTTCATCAGAGCGCTCAATAGCTTAGACCAAGTGACAGTTTGAAAAAACTGATGGCCTTTGTAGCAAAGCCGTCTCTTCAGTTTCACTCTCAACATCTGTGACTTACTTCTTAGTCTGGGCAAGACATTGACCGTCTCTTGTACTTCCGATGGCACGCACACCACATTCCCACGAATGGCTCGTTGTTGACCTTTGGGAAGAGGTACAATTTTGGCAAATGATATGCATTTGGAAATGAGGTGTCTCTCCAGTATGTTCAATCCACACAGTTCCTTTGGAATATCAGAGAGTGTGAGATTGTTCGCAACAGCAAGTGCAGGCGTTTTACCATCTTTGAGGTGACTATAGCAAGTGTGACATATCCACTCCAGTTTTCTTTCAGCTGGTACGCTGCACGAGGCCTGACATTCATCATCACAGATATGGACAAATTGTCCCGTGAGACAACTTGCAACAACATGTCTGTTTTTCTTATAAAATCTACGTTGACAAGCGCGTACTTGGTTCGGAAACAATGCTCTGTGGCAAACAGTGCAGACAAATGTGGGGCCATTCTTAATTTGGGCTTTGAATACCTCAACAGCTTTCATGAGCACACAGTCATTTCGCTCCCTACATAGTCGGTTTATGACTTAGTATTTTTTCAAAAGCGTACTTACTCTGCGCATTGTTTTGGTCTTCAGTGAATCAGATTTTTTTGCCATTATGCGCCTCATGATTTCCTGATGTTTTAATCGGAATTCAGGGTTGTTTAAATAATGGCGTGTCATGTAAGAGCGCTGCCTGTTTCGAAACCCAACATCGTCACGGTAACGTTCTGTGATGTAAGCGCGTCGTCTCATCGTAAAACACTCATCTGTCCTATAACGACGTGAGAAATGGGAAAGGTTTTTCTTCTTAAACTCATGATCCGTCTGACAACGTTGTGTAAAATAGGACTTTTGTTTGGCACAAAAACGCTTGTCCTGTTGATAACGGGTTCTAATATAACCCAATTTCCTTTGTCTTACCTCTGCAATTTGACTGTACTGTTCCCTCTCTTTAGAGTTTTTCATCATTCTCTTTAGTTCCTGTTTTTTACGTCTCACTTCCAATTTTTCTTTTAACTTTTCTTGTGCTTTTATTTGTCGTAGGAACTTTTCTCTACGAGATTTTGGAATTTTTGTCACATTTGCCAGCTGTTTACCTGTAGTGAAAACCACTCCACTGTCGTTATCGGTAAATTCTTGGTGGTGACGTTCACCTGAACACCGTCTAGTGTCGCTCGTCTCAACACATGAGACAATCTCAGCAACAGGTCTGCTTGCGGCAACACTGATTTGCGTCATCCACTGCTTCTGTGTCAGCGTTTTCTCTCGTGTGTCTGTCTGTGCATTAAAACTGAGAGATGAATAGAATTCAAGTCGACGTTGCAATGTGATCAACTGCAATTTTCAAAACCGCAAAGGCTGCAATTTGAAAAAGAAAATGTGCATATATTTATTTATTGAATGACTACCATTTCAGTCAAACTGTTTTCTAAGTTGTATTTGAGGTAGTGCTCTTTTTTTGTATTGAAGTTAATGTATCGCTTGTGTTTGGTAAATATGTAGAAAGAGAACCTTAAAAAAAATGGCAGATTAAGTCAAAAACAACAATGACATATGTATCGTTGGCTGTTTTTGCTTCGTTTCAGTTTACTTTGGGGTTGAAGAAGGATGACGTGCACCTGCATCAACAACCTCCACCCGAAGACCACGACGAGTTGGCCACCTGAAAGTCAATTTGGTCTGAGATATTTATTTGTTATTGTTACGACATTGTCTTGAAGTCTGTTCCATGTTTTTGTCAATAAATGTCTGACAGTAAAGCCCATAAGTGGCCTTACGATATTTCAGTTTTGCAAATATATATATATATATATATATATATACGATGTCTTTTAATCTCAGAAAAAGAGATTTCTGTAGTTCAATCTAATAAGTGAAATTCTCAAAAGACACCTGCCAAAGTGTTATAAATCAAGCAGTTCAATTCACAAGTAAGCAAATAGTTTTATTCATGTTTTAAAAATACATTCCGTTTAAAAAATAAATATAATTATCATGCCTTCAAGTATAAAAACAATAATATGTAATAAATATCTTCTTTAAATAATTCATACGACTGTTTGCAATAAATAAGGTCTTAGATTCACAATGGCTTTTTTGAATGAGCAATGAATAGGTTATCTACAGAATAAAAAATTTAAAAAACTCAGTGCGTCATGCAAAAACAAATACATCATCAATCCGTCAGTGGGTTACGACACGTCAGTGCAGATCCAACAACTTAATTCACTTCATGTTTTGCCCAACATTTCCGACGGGCTTCAGTGGCGGACGTGACTACCGCAATAAACTAAACATGGCGAAGACCTTGGCATGTTTTCCCCTTCGCCGTTCTTTGCGCCTCAGCGCCCTCTCGCCGTCAACAATGAAGATGTAGAGCTTCCGCAGGATGTTGTGCGCCGTCATCTTTCTGTGGAAAGCATCGGGGTGGTACAGTGACCTCAATAGGCTCTCTTCCTCATTGCTACTCAGGCCTGTGACCTCTTCTGTTTTTTTCATCTGCCGGACAAGAGTAAGCAACACAATGTCAAAATAGGTATTATAGTAACAGCAAAATTCATTTCCTATCCCTAAATTGTCACACTGGCCAACCTTTTGTTTGATATTGTAGAGCAGGAGTTCAGAGTAGTGTTTGGCCTCAGACAGAATTTTACTGCCGGGATATTCCTTCACGTGCTTGAGAAGAATTATGTAAGTGGACAGACCTTGGGCCAGCCTGTGCAGGCAAGCCTCCTGGAAAAAAGAATATTTAGGTCAGTTAAAAAACAAATATCTATTCAACCTACGCATAAAAGTCAAGCCGATGCTAGCAAACAATTATGGAAAGTGTCAGTGTCTGTATTTTCTCCCACCTCTGGTGGTTTTCCATTTCTGGTTCTTACCTTGCTAAAGTTGGAGCTGGGGCAGTTTGCTGGAAACTGAGGTGCTTTGTAGTGCTCCAGTAAATGAAAGTTGACATTGTTTTGGAATTCATCATCAAACTGATATTGAAATTAGTCACAAGTCAGATATGTTTTACAGCCAGGAGAAGACAATGAAGGTGCTTTCTGAATTTCCACTTACAGCTTTCTGGTGTTCTTTAGCGGTACCCAGAACCGAGTCCCAAACATGAGCAGAGGTCAGCAGGTCAGAGGGCGCCGTTTCCTCCTCACTTGAGGTGTCGCTTGATGGCAAGACGGTGGTCGCTTCTGTCAACGGAGCGCCATTGGCTCGCAGTACTAGAAAAGCCACCAAGCCCACCGCGAGAATTTGCGTGTCTAATGCGGAAGCAGAAGAAAATCATGAATGAATGGCAAAAGAGGAAGAAAATTCAGGAAACATTCATCACTGACTTACACATGTTGGGCATGTTGCGTCGAGATTACTCTTGCCTTGACCGCCTGCTCTCGTGGAACATGTCTTGACTTCTCATTGCACAGCCGTTATATATTCTACTGACCGCAGGGATTTCCGAATACCTTCCGGTTTCAATTATATACTGATGAAACAGATATTACACTCTTTTTTTTTTTGGTGCATACAGCAGAATGCAATTACACAGAATGAAAAAAGACGAATTCAATCATTTTTAAAGAACAACAACTTTATTTCAATTATTTCAATTACATTTCAGTACAGGTCGGAGCAGATTTTATTAAAAAAAAGCCCATTCAATTGTATTGTTATACAATATTTTTATAATGTGACCATGTCAAAAGTCAAAGTCTGCTTTATTGTCAATCCCTTCATATGTCAAGACACACAAGAAACCGAAATTCCATTTCCTCTATCCCACGGTGGAAGTGGAATTTCCATCATCATCTTCCAAACGTGCGCCAGTGGCTTTGCTCATCCTTATTTCCTGGAAGAAAAACGGACGTCAAAAGAGAAATATTGCTTCTTGTCGCTTGAAAGATGTGTCACCTCTCCGTTGGCGTTGATCAAGGTAAAGTGGACCTGGCCTACGGGTCCCCAGTTGGACTGTGTCTCCCAGACTAGATCAGAGGGAGGATTGTGGTTTCGGCCAGCGTCAGCCGCCCAGATCTGATGCATGTAAAGGTCATTGAAATATTGAGCACCTTGTATCTGAGATCTTCCAGATAAGATCGATTACCGTGACACTCTCGTGGGCCTTCAGGATGAATTCTGCGGCAAACTTGAATACGATGGGAGCAGAAGATCCAATCTGGAGCTTCACCTGCCAGTTCCCCAAATTCTGATCCTAATAGTTGAAATTGATCTCAACAGGTTAGTCGTTACTGGAAAATGTGCAAATTTCGTAAGCTGTTCCCCTTTGACACATCCACTGACCTCATCAACTGTATTGCGAAGTCTGACATATTTGCCGTACGAGTCCACCTCATCCAGAGTGACCTGCTGCTCATCCACAGTGACCTGCTGCCTCTGACCTTCGGACGTTTCCTCTTTTTGCTGGCCGACATGGTTTGGCGTACCCTGGGGACAAACGTGGAGACATTAATTGCTATGAGAGCAAACGTTGTGGTATGTTCTAAAGCTGTAAAAAGACCTCTCCTCCTTGTTCTGGGTCCGCTCCCTCTCTGTAGACAGAGCCTCCTCCAGATCTTTCACTTTTTGGCCGGCTTCCAACTCCACCATGCGAGACTCGTGCTGGCTTTGGACCATGCGCAAGTCCTACGTGAGACGTGAGAATGACTCAGCTTTATTTTCATTAATTAAATAAGCGATAGTGATGGTAATTACCGACCGCGGAATGCAGCTTCTTTTCAAACTCCAGCTCATCTTTAAGGATTTGAATGTAATGCGACTTCCTGAGCAAAAACAGTATTAAACCCTCGACGCAGTCAAATGCGCTATTTATATTGATGTGCGACTATGGGATGGTTAACTGAAAGTCCAATTGAGCTGCAATTAGTCACGAGGAGGATTTTCCTTGGGGTGTGGCCCCAGCAGCAAAGCAATTGTGTCAGCACTAATATCCACTATCCATTTTGTTGTTGGCATATTTTTGATAAAATGGCCGGGCGGGCCTCACCTTGCTTCCAGCTCGTCAAAATCAATCTTCAGCTTGGACAACTTCACCTGCAGACGTTCACGCTCTGTGGCCTCTGAGTCCAGAGCCGCACGGGCTTTCGCCAGATCGGATTCTTTCTTTGTGTCCCTGAGATGACAGATATACACATAAACTGAGAATATGGAAAATTTCGGGCAGTCGGAGAAATCAGCGTGAACAAACAAATACATACAGCCGAGTTAAAAAAACACCAGAACAATCACCATGACAATTGCGAACACACAGAAAGAAAATAAATAACTGGAACATCACTCAAACACCGGTGATCCCACCGTGAGTCCCACATATGGGATGGTTAACTGAAAGTCCAATTGAGCTGCAATTAGTCACGAGGAGGATTTTCCTTGGGGTGTGGCCCCAGCAGCAAAGCAATTATGTCAGCACTAATATCCACTATCCATTTTGTTGTTGGCATATTTTTGATAAAATGGCCGGGCGGGCCTCACCTTGCTTCCAGCTCGTCAAAATCAATCTTCAGCTTGGACAACTTCACCTGCAGACGTTCACGCTCTGTGGCCTCTGAGTCCAGAGCCGCACGGGCTTTCGCCAGATTGGATTCTTTCTTCGTGTCCCTGAGATGACAGGTATACACATAAACTGAGAATATGGAAAATTTCGGGCAGTCGGAGAAATCAGCGTGAACAAACAAATACATACAGCCGAGTTAAAAAAACACCAGAACAATCACCATGACAATTGCGAACACACAGAAAGAAAATAAATAACTGGAACATCACTCAAACACCGGTGAGCCCATCGTGAGTCACACATATGGGATGGTTAACTGAAAGTCCAATTGAGCTGCAATTAGTCACGAGGAGGATTTTCCTTGGGGTGTGGCCCCAGCAGCAAAGCAATTATGTCAGCACTAATATCCACTATCCATTTTGTTGTTGGCATATTTTTGATAAAATGGCCGGGCGGGCCTCACCTTGCTTCCAGCTCGTCAAAATCAATCTTCAGCTTGGAAAACTCCACCTGCAGACGTTTACGCTCTGTGGCCTCTGAGACCAGAGCCGCACGGGCTTTAGCCAGATCGGATTCTTTCTTTGTGTCCCTAAGATGACAGATATACACATAAACTGGGAATATGGAAAATTTCGGGCAGTCGGAGAAATCAGCGTGAACAAACAAATACATACAGCCGAGTTAAAAAAACACCAGAACAATCACCATGACAACTGCGAACACACAGAAAGAAAATAAATAACTGGAACATCACTCAAACACCGGTGATCCCATCGAGAGTCCCACATATGGGATAGTTAACTGAAAGTCCAATTGAGCTGCAATTAGTCACGAGGAGGATTTTCCTTGGGGTGTGGCCCCAGCAGCAAAGCAATTATGTCAGCACTAATATCCACTATCCATTTTGTTGTTGGCATATTTTTGATAAAATGGCAGGGCGGGCCTCACCTTGCTTCCAGCTTGTCAAAATCAATCCTCAGCTTGGACAACTCCACCTGCAGACGTTCACGCTCTGTGGCCTCTAAGACCAGAGCCGCACGGGCTTTCGCCAGCTCCGTCTTGTAAATGGCCCTCAGCTCATTGTATGCATCTTGAGGAGTGTTTTCTGGGGTTGCCATTTTTCGAATTTGCTTCTGTTGATCCAGAAAAGACTCAGTCAGTATCATGCCATTACACCAAATGCAACATGCACTTATCAAAGAAACGTCATAGAGGTTTCTTCAAAGTCAAAGTTTCCTTTGTAACTAGAATTTTGCAATTTCTGGAGAAATTGCGTGTGAAGGCGAAATGTATGAATAACTTCTTCGGGGAATGCTGCCGAACGATGTGGAAACATGTTGAATTACTTGAGAAATGTAGAATATTTGGAGAATTTGTGGTGAATTTCAAAATAAAAGATGTGAAGTTTTTGGTAAGTTGTGGAATAGGTTAAAAAAAATGTGGGATAGGTAGAAAAATGATGAACAGTTGAAAGTTGGAATGGGTTGAATCGGTTGAAAAATGTAGAAATGAGAACGGGAAAAGGAAATATTGGAGAATTGGGTGTGAATTTCAAAATAAAAGACGTGAAGTTTTTAGTAAGTTGTGGAATAGGTAGAAAAATGATGAACAGTTGAAAGTTGGAATGGGTTGAATCGGTTGAAAAATGTAGAAATGAGAAGGGAAAAAGCAATTGGGTGTGAATTTCAAAATAAAAGATGTGAAGTTTTTGGTAAGTGGGAAGTTGTGGAATAGGTAGAAAAATGATGAACAGTGTAAAGTTGGAATGGGTTGAATCGGTTGAAAAATGTAGAAATGAGAAGAGAAAAAGGAATTGGGTGTGAATTTCAAAATAAAATATGTGAAGTTTTTGGTAAATGGGAAGTTGTGGAATAGGTAGAAAAATAATGAACAGTTGAAAGTTGGAATGGGTTGAATCGGTTGAAAAATGTAGAAATGAGAAGGGAAAAAGGAATTGGGTGTGAATTTCAAAATAAAAGATGAAGTTTTTGGTAAGTGGGAAACTGTGGAATAGGTAGAAAAATGATGAACAGTTGAAAGTTGGAATGGGTGGAATCGGTTGAAAAATGTAGAAATGAGAAGGGAAAAAGGAATTGGGAATGAATTTGAAAATAAAAGATGTGAAGTATTTGGTAAGTTGTGGAATAGGTAGAAAAATGATGAACAGTTGAAAGTTGGAATGGGTTGAATCGGTTGAAAAATGTAGAAATTAGAGTAGAAAAAGGAAACTTTAGAGAATTTGGGTTGAATTTCAAAATAAAAGATGTGAAGTTTTAGGTTGAATTTCAAAATAAAAGATGTGAAGTTTTTGATAAGTGGGAAGTTGTGGAATAGGTAGGCAAAAGATGAATGGTTGAAAGTTGGAACGAGTTGAATCGGTGGAAAAATGTATAAGTTAGAAGTGAAAAACGAAATTTTATGAAATTTTGCAAAATTTTATGCAAATTTTAAAAGTGAAAACGTGAAAATTTTGAATTTGGCAAGTTTGGGAATGTCCCCAATGTGATTTGAATGTGTTGAATTATGTGAATATCAAACTGGAACAACGTAAATGTGAAATGTTGAATCTGCCATTAAGAATGAATGGGGCAAAAATCGCCATAAATTTGTGAATTATGCGAAAACGGAAAATTTTTGGAACGAGAAAACTGTGAGCACCCATGCCATGAATTTTTGGAATAAGTGAAAAGTGGAATGGAGTGAATCGGTTGAAGTATGTGGAACTAGTTAAGCGCCAAAGAAAGCTAACGAAAAGGTAGCGCAAAATGTTGTAGAATAACAATAGTGTGAAGGCCTTCACCTTCACACTAATAATAATAAAGGACAGGAATAACAATAGTGTGAAGGTCTTCACCTTCACACTAATAAAGGACAGGAATAACAATAGTGTGAAGGTCTTCACCTTCACACTAATAAAGTACAGGAATAACAATAGTGTGAAGTGTGTCACCTTCACACTAACTAGAATTTGCAATTCCTGAAGGAATTGCGTGTGAAGGTGAAGAAGTTGAATAAATATTTAAGGAATGCTGCAGAATGATGTTGAAACGAGTTGAATCGGTTGAAAAATGTAGAAATGAGAAGGGAAAAAGGAACTGGGTGTGAATTTCAAAATAAAAGATGTGAAATCTTTGGTAAGTTGTGGAATAGGTAGAAAAATGATGAACAGTTGAAAGTTGGAATGGGTTGAATCGGTTGAAAAATGTAGAAATGAGAAGGGAAAAAGGAATTGGGAGTGAATTTCAAAATAAAAGATGTGAAGTATTTGGTAAATGTGGAATAGGTAGGAAAATGATGAACAGTTGAAAGTTGGAATGGGTTGAATCGGTTGAAAAATGTTGAAATAAGAGTAGAAAAACGAAATTTTAGAAAATTTTGGTTGAATTCCAAAATAAAAGATGTGAGGTTTTTGGTAAGTGGGAAATTGTGGAATAGGTAGGCAAAAGATAAAGAGTTGAAAGTTGGAATGGGTTGAATCGGTTGAAAAATGTAGAAATGAGAACGGAAAAAGGAATTGGGTCTGAATTTCAAAATAAAAGATGTGAAATTTTTGGTAAGTGGGAAATTGTGGAATAGGTAGAAAAATGATGAACAGTTGAAAGTTGGAATGGGTTGAATCGGTTGAAAAATGTAGAAATTAGAGTAGAAAAATGGAATTTGAGAGAATTTGGGTTGAATTTCAAAATGAAAGATGTGACGTTTTTGGTAAGTGGGAAGTTGTGGAATAGGTAGGCAAAAGATGAACAGTTGAAAGTTGGAACAAGTTGAATCGGTGGAAAAATGTAGAAATTAGAAGTGTTATGAATATTATATGTACAAATTTAAAGTAACCAGTTTGATATCATATTGTTTGCTCATTTGTAGTATGTTAATTGAGTAAAATAAGAGCTCTCTCAAAGATAAACTACATCCACTAACCTTCCCAAATGGAATCTGAAACATATGAAAATAGAAAGCCACAAACTAATGCACAAACGCATTACATAAAAGAGATAGTCAGTGTTAACAAATCAATAAAACAAACACATCAGTGTCCTTTGTTGTTCGAAAAGTGAACATGTAACATTTATTTATCACCATTCATTCATGCATTCAATAAATTGCAAACATTCAATTGTTTCGAACAATTCATTCATTCATTCATTCATTCATTCATTCATGCATTCATTCACACATTCAATCTTTGTCACGTCACCCTGCACACGGGTGACAGTAATGGGCATCCCATCTTGTGGGATATGGGGGGGCTGGCTGAAGGTTTTTTGCCAGATATCAAGTTTGATGACTGTCACTTCCCCCGAATCCGACACAACATCCACCACCTCTTCCCCATAGAGTATACCAACGACGGTAATGATGAGGCTGGAGTTGCAGGCCTGTTGAATAAAATAAAAATGTAATTAATTTTTATGAATGGAAAACAACGTTTACCAAAGGCTAATCATGCCTCCAAATAAAGCAAGTGGGAGCAGTAAAGCCATCCTAAAACACAAAGACGTTCTTAAAGCAATGCGACAGTGAGCGCCCGGCGCGCTGCGGGCGGTCGCGCGATCGGACCAAATTAGGCTCCCTGCTCAGTGAGGTACACTTCAATTTGAGAAAGTACATCAAGACGTTACAAATATTTTCTAAATTTCAGCGACGGCTCTGTCACAATAATGCGACCAGCGCGGAGCAGTTGCGCGGTCGGCTGCGCGTCGGGCGGAACGCTGCAATTGCGCGATGGGACAAAAAGTTGATCTTGGAAAAGGGAACAATAAGCAATAAGCAAGCACCTTTTCAATTCCACTGCTATGAACCCATTTACTAACCTTTACATCCGTGTACGTTGTCGAGTGGAGCATGACTCCCGACTCGGTCGCCTGGGCACTCAGGTGGGTGAACACGAAGGAACCCCCTACCTTCAGCTCTACGAGGTTAGCCTCCCGCCAAAGTCCAATTTTGACAGTGGCTTCATCCTGCGGTAGTTTTAAAATGCGTATAAGTATGTGTGCAAAGTGCTACAACAGGGGAAGTACAAATGGCTACTTACTTTTTTGAGCGTCAAATGTCGAAATGGTGCCAGGTGGTTCCCTCGCTGGCGCACCATGCGGATAGGACGCATCTAAAGTGGACCAAATTGATATCCCAATTACAATAATAATTGTTTTTGACAATGAGCGTGTCATGTGTCTGTGTACACGACCTTAACGATGACAAAAAAAAAACAAAAAAACTTTTGGTACCTTAGTACTACACAGAGGATTTCAATGATTTTGTGTGTGCATGCGCATGTATGTACATTATTGCACATGCATCATGTCTTCACAGGTGTACACAAATACATGTGTGTATATGTGCATTTGTGGGTGCAGGTAACTTACATCGGTTATCACGCCATCCAGTGACACCATCTCCTCAGGTAGTTTATTCACTACCTCCTGAGGAGATGATGCCACTGAGTTGGGGTATACCAGGGCCCTGGCCTCTTCTTCCAGCTGTGGGCTGGTTTGCACTTCGGCCGCCATGAAGATTTTTGAGGCGGGTTTGGTGAGGAGCCCTTGCCCCCGTTGGTCCACACCGAAGTTTAAAAAAATGTAACTGTTGCCCTCTGTGACGAGGGCAGCCAAGTGTTCAAATAGAACTATTTTATAGGCTTTCTCGCCGTCACAGAGGGCAACAGTTACATTATTGTGCTGGCCGTGCATTGACAAGGTGCCATCAGCTGCACAAATCCAGCTCCTTGCACGCAGAGCACTCCTCATTGCCACTACTTTCCCGCAAATCATATTTGTCGCCATTCTGAAAGAGAAAAATAAGAGAGAAATTGACTTGTTTCGTTTGTAGATGACAAATGGCAAATTATTCATTTAATAATAACTATTATAATACATCTGACTGACTTTGCGATGAATTTATTAACTACCACAAGGTATCATTGCCATATTAATATAGGATAAAAATAAATGAATGCCACGTACAATAAAAAAAAAAAAATTAAATGTTATACTGAAAAGAAAGAGTTTCCCAGCAATGATTTTTAACATCCACTAGATGTCAGTGCAGAGTGACAAAGTCAATAGTTCATGGGTGTGTAGCACTGGGCAATGATTCAATACTACTGATCTTACTCGGTTAGTACATATCAGTGCTTACAGTTACAATGTCATCTGCTATATAAATTTGGAAGCACATTTCATAATGGCGCCTGTGCATTTTTTGGGGGGCTAACCTAAAACAAAGATTTTAATAAAAGAACACCGTAAACCATTTTTATCCATTTACGTGTGGCGACTACGAGGTGTCGTCTGAAATAAATGAATTACGCGTCGTGTATCTTTCCATAAATGTCCTTACTCTGTAACGCAAAGTGCATGCATTGTGTTTGTGGCGCATCCATCTTGTTACATGGCGGCAAATGCACACGGCGGACGATAGTGTACAATACTTAAACGCAAGAGCAATAAAATGGGGAATCCTCCGTCATAAATAGGAACGCAGAACAATCATGTATTTTCGACTGACTAGTTAATTAATAATTACAAGTTAATTTGCTATATGCGCATTTTGTAATGGCGGCCTTTGTTTTTTTTTTTTTTTGCTCGACGCAAACCAAGATGTGGACGCCTCGGTCACGAATAATGTTCACGTTCATCAACCGATGGAATTAATCCATACTAAATTCACCGAGAAACAACTCCGCAAAAGTCCGTCGTGAGAACAGGAGACTATTTTTTTCTATATGTACAGTTAATGAGTAATAACATGTAATAGCACAGTAATAGAACTAGAAATAGAAATAGAGTTTCTGGTTGAATTTCTTTGCAGGATTTTAGAATAGCCTCCCAGAGCTGCTGTTTGGAAGTGAACTGCCTCCCACCCTCGTAGATCTTCTGCTTGACTATGCTCCAAAAGTTTTCAATAGGATTGAGGTCAGGGGAGGATGGGGGCCACACCATCAGCTTCTCTCCCTTTAGTCCCATAGCAGCCAAAGACGCTGAGGTATTTCTTGCAGCATGAGATGGTGCATTGTCATGCATGAAGATGATTTTGCTACGGAAAGCACGGTTCTTCCTGTTGTACCATGGACGAAAGTGGTCAGTCAGAAACTCCACGTACTTTATAGACGTCATTTTCACGCCTTCAGGGACCCTAAAGGGGCCAAGCCGCTCTCTCCCCATGATTCCGGCCCAAAACATGACTCCGCCACCTCCTTGCTGACGCCGCAGCCTTGTTGGGCTATGGTGACCGTCCACCAACCATCCACGACTCCATCCATCTGTAAAGTCAAGTCAAATCAAGTTTATTTGTATATCCCTAAATAACAAGCAGTCTCAAAGGGCTTCACATAGACAGAAATTGACAATTATTCTCAATTTCTACACCTACCTGGACCATCCAAGGTTGCACGGCACTCATCAGTGAACAGGACTGTCTGAAAATTAGTCTTCATGTAATCCTGGGCCCACTGCAGCCGTTTCTGCTTGTTCGCGTTGTTTAGGGGTGGCCGAATGGAGGGTTTCCGCATAACTGCAAGGCTCTGGAGGATCCTACACCTCGACCTTCGTGGGACTTCACCGGCACATGCAGCGTCGAATATTTGTTTGCTCGTCTGTAGTGGCATGCTAGCAGCCGCCCTCTTGATTCGACGTTTTTGTCTTGCAGAAATCTTCCTCGTCGTGCCTTTATCTGCACAAACCCGCGTGTGCTCCGAATCAGCGACGAATGTCTTTACAGTTCGATGGTCATGCTTAAGTTTTCGTGAAATATCGAATGTCTGCATACCTTGTCCAAGGCATTGAACGATTTCACGCTTCTCAACAGCAGAGAGATCCTTTTTCCTCCCCATGGTTGAATGAAATGGCCGAACGCTTAGAAACGCGGAACTTAAATAGACTTTCCTTAATTGCGCTCACCTGGCAGACTATCATGTGACTATCACATAACTGAGGTTGATTTCAGTCATTTAAAGAGTCATACAATACCGAGAGTTTACTTGAAAAACAAAAAATGTAATCTTTATGACACTTAAATACATTTTGCATAATAATTTGGAACACGGGACCGTGTTCCAAATTATTATGCAAATTATATTTATCTCAGATTTTCCTAAATAGCTTCCTTGAAATCGTAGCCGCCCTCCGAGCTCTCCTGCCCGGCGTGCGTTTGCGTCAGCGCCCGGTAACATTATGGAAGCTAAAAGAAAGAAAAAAGAAACAAATCTAAGAGCAAATGCTGGTGTATTTACTCGTCGTGTCCACCGGAGGGAGGCAACTCCCCGCCGCAGCTGCAGAGGCAGCTTTGAAAAGTCATCCCGGCCCAGTGGAGGTCTGCGCGGGGGGGGTCTTCCTTGAAATCTTAGCCGCCCTCCGAGCTCTCCTGCCCGGCGTGGGTTTGCGTCAGCGCCCGGTAACATTATGGAAGCTAAAAGAAAGAAAAAAGAAACAAATCTAAGAGCAAGTGCTGGTGTCATTTACTCGTCGTGTCGACTGGAGGGAGGCCACTCCCCGCCGCAGCTGAACAGTCATCCCGGCCCAGTGGAGGTCTGCGCAGGGGGGGGTCTTCCTTGAAATCTTAGCCGCCCTCCGAGCTCTCCTGCCCGGCGTGGGTTTGCGTCAGCGCCCTAGTGTCATTTACTCGTCGTGTTGACCGGAGGGAGGCCACTCCCCGCCGCAGCTGAACAGTCATCCCGGCCCAGTGGAGGTCTGCGCAGGGGGGGTCTTCCTTGAAATCTTAGCGGCCCTCCGAGCTCTCCTGCCCGGCGTGGGTTTGCGTTAGCGCCCGGTAACATTATGGAAGCTAAAAGAAAGAAAAAAGAAACAAATCTAAGAGCAAGTGCTGGTGTCATTTACTCGTCGTGTCGACCGGAGGGAGGCCACTCCCCGCCGCAGCTGAACAGTCATCCCGGCCCAGTGGAGGTCTGCGCAGGGGGGGTCTTTCTTGAAATCTTAGCCGCCCTCCGAGCTCTCCTGCCCGGCGTGGGTTTGCGTCAGCGCCCTGGTGTCATTTACTCGTCGTGTCGACCGGAGGGAGGCCACTCCCCGCCGCAGCTGAACAGTCATCCTGGCCCAGTGGAGGTCTGCGCAGGGGGGGTCTTCCTTGAAATCTTAGCCGCCCTCCGAGCTCTCCTGCCCGGCGTGGGTTTGCGTTAGCGCCCGGTAACATTATGGAAGCTAAAAGAAAGAAAAAAGAAACAAATCTAAGAGCAAGTGCTGGTGTCATTTACTCGTCGTGTCGACCGGAGGGAGGCCACTCCCCGCCGCAGCTGAACAGTCATCCCGGCCCAGTGGAGGTCTGCGCAGGGGGGGTTTTCCTTGAAATCTTAGCCGCCCTCCGAGCTCTCCTGCCCGGCGTGGGTTTGCGTCAGCGCCCTGGTGTCATTTACTCGTCGTGTCGACCGGAGGGAGGCCACTCCCCGCCGCAGCTGAACAGTCATCCCGGCCCAGTGGAGGTCTGCGCAGGGGGGGTCTTCCTTGAAATCTTAGCCGCCATCCGAGCTCTCCTGCCCGGCGTGGGTTTGCGTCAGCGCCCTGGTGTCATTTACTCGTCGTGTCGACCGGAGGGAGGCCACTCCCCGCCGCAGCTGAACAGTCATCCCGGCCCAGTGGAGGTCTGCGCAGGGGGGGTCTTCCTTGAAATCTTAGCCGCCCTCCGAGCTCTCCTGCCCGGCGTGGGTTTGCGTCAGCGCCCTGGTGTCATTTACTCGTCGTGTCGACCGGAGGGAGGCCACTCCCCGCCGCAGCTGAACAGTCATCCCGGCCCAGTGGAGGTCTGCGCAGGGGGGGTCTTCCTTGAAATCTCAGCCGCCCTCCGAGCTCTCCTGCCCGGCGTGGGTTTGCGTTAGCGCCCGGTAACATTATGGAAGCTAAAAGAAAGAAAAAAGAAACAAATCTAAGAGCAAGTGCTGGTGTCATTTACTCGTCGTGTCGACCGGAGGGAGGCCACTCCCCGCCGCAGCTGAACAGTCATCCCGGCCCAGTGGAGGTCTGCGCAGGGGGGGTCTTCCTTGAAATCTTAGCCGCCCTCCGAGCTCTCCTGCCCGGCGTGGGTTTGCGTCAGCGCCCAGGTGTCATTTACTCGTCGTGTCGACCGGAGGGAGGCCACTCCCCGCCGAAGCTGAACAGTCATCCCGGCCCAGTGGAGGTCTGCGCAGGGGGGGTCTTCCTTGAAATCTTAGCCGCCCTCCGAGCTCTCCTGCACGGCGTGGGTTTGCGTCAGCGCCCGGTAACATTATGGAAGCTTTAAAAAAAAAAAAACGGAAGTCCGAAAAAAGCTCCATAATTGGTTAAAAATTCTTAGCCGCGTCCCTGGAAGCCTAATCGGGCATAAAAAGTTAGGCGGAACGGCCCTGAAGCTCCACACGGAAGTCCGAAAAAAGCTCCATGATTGGTTAAAAATGCTTAGCCGCGTCCCTGGAAGCCTAATCGGGCGTAAAAAGTTAGGCGGAACGGCCCTGAAGCTCCACACGGAAGTCCGAAAAAAGCTCCATGATTGGTTAAAAATGCTTAGCCGCGTCCCTGGAAGCCTAATCGGGCGTAAAAAGTTAGGCGGAACGGCCCTGAAGCTCCATACGGAAGTCCCAAAAAAAGCTCCATAAGACCAGCGGGCCGTCGAAAATGCTTAGCCGAGGCTCTGGAAGCCTCGCCGGGCATCGCTCGCGGCAGCCGGGGTAGCTTTTAGGTACCAGGGGCGAGCGCTCGGGTACCAGGGGCGAGCGCTGAGGTACCAGGAGCGACCGCTCAGGTACCAGGGGTAAGCTCTGATGCAGTACCAGCTTTGGTCTGTTGGTGCGCCAGAGTACGATGAGTTGGTCCCCCTACACCCTGTTCCAAATTATTATGCAAATCGTATTTAAGTGTCCTAAAGATTATTTTTTTTTGTTTTTCAATTAAACTCATGGACGGTATTCCGTGTCAGGGCTCTTTGGATAACTGAGATCAATTTCAGACACCGGTGATGATTACCGGCCAGTTGAGCCCAAATTAAGGAGAAACTACTTAAGAATGGCGTTCCACATTATTAAGCAGATGATTTGAAGTTCGCTTTTAGCAGTGGCGGACGCCAACCCACGACCGGTGGGAGAGCTCGGAGGGCGGATGGGCTTTCAAGGAAGCTCCGCCGGCCGGTCCCACTCGCACTTATAATTTTTTTTTTGGGGGGGGGGGGCTTCCATAATGTACCGGGCGCTGACACAAACCCACGCCGGGCAGGAGAGCTCGAAAGGCGGATAAGCCTTCAAGGAAGCACCGTCTGGAGCTTCAGGGCCGTTCCGCCTAACATTTTACGCCCGATTGGGCTTCCAGGGAGGCGGGTAAGCATTTTTAACCAATCATGGAGCTTTTTTCGGACTTCCGTCTGGAGCTTCAGGGCCGTTCCGCCTAACATTTTACGCCCGATTGGGCTTCC